>NC_051159.1:126936929-127536929 GCF_013339745.2 Dermacentor silvarum
TAGGCCCCGCTGAAAATACAGGTATTTTCAGAGCGCTTCTTCGCATGCGAGCTGATTGTGGAGATACATATCTGAAGAACCATTTGGAAAGTTGCCCCAGTAATGCCTCGTATTTAAGCCCAGATGCACAAAACCAAATTATAGAAATTTGTGGCGAAATTATCAAAGAAAGCCTAGTTGCAAAAGCAGGCTGCTTCTCCATACTTCCTGACGAAACAACGGACATCGCTGGAATCGAACAGCGTACTGTTTGTGCAAGGTACCTAAACAAGGATGCCAACGACATCGAGGGAGAGCTTTAGGTTTTGACACCGGAATAGATGCCCTCTCCCTTTGCGACTGCAGGTTCTATGTAAATGTGTACAAACTGTTCCAGATTCTAGTCACCCTTCCAGTGACCACTGCCAGCGCAGAGAGAATATTTTTTAACAAGAGTTTACTAAAAAACTACTTGCGCTCTACAATGTCTGTGGAACGCATGGTTGACTGGTGCTTCTATACACCCACAGAGACGTCGGCATCAACGTGTCCGAAGTCATTGACCGCTTCGCTCAACTTCCCCGCCGAGAGAAGTTTCCCTTTAGATAGCGAAGCAGCAAAAATTAATGGAAGTAAAAAGCTCTGTTCCTTCACGTCCATAAGCTCGTAATTATGAAGACGTATCACTGTTCGTTAGCTTTTAAAACCGCAGAAATTTTAGCCGTTTATTCTAGCAGTTAGCATCATGATCAAAATTATCATGCGAATACGGAAATTACGAGGACATCAATAACCAATTTTGACCGACCTTGATCATTGAAAGCCCGGCCCACGCGGCGCTTGCCGAAAACACACTCGGATATTGGGTAGTAACTTGCCGCATCATCTGTGGCTTTCGTTTGTCCTTTTCTTTCCGTTTTAGCTACCTGCTTTTATTTCTTTTTTGAAACGAAGCAAAACCCTCCTTTATTTTGGGTGAAGAATAATTGTTGCCGCTGTGCAGGCAGATAAATTACATATTTTCGTACTGATTTCTGCATTATTCCTCTATTATTCCACCCATATGGTGCTGTCGCGACCGCTACATCGCCCGAGTACATATCACGATTTCTGCGATCACAGTTTTGTTCTTGCCTAGATCATCTGTCTTTTAGTGCGCAAAGTTTACTATCTCTGACTCCGCAACGTGTTTATTTGTCTCGTTTGACGCATAATATACAGTGACGTTTGCTTAAATACGTACATTTATTGGAGACTTAGACGTATATTTAAATAACTTGTTGCGAGGTGTTGTGTATACAACCAGTGAACTTTGTTTCCAGCGACTCTTTTTTTCCCTTTAGCGAGTTGTATCTTCGCATTTGTATATTCCATTCTATCTTCGCATTTCTAATGTATATTTTGCAGAACTCTTACTTTTATGTGACTGCAACAGATACGAAGATGAGAGGATTGCCCTTCGGACGGCTTTGGGGCACTTAGACGACAGGCCTTTTACGGAGGAAAAGATCTTGAACGCGTGGCCTCGTGCGTTTGCTATGTGCAGGGCTACAAAGGCGCCGCTGTATTTTTTGAAGTGCACAAGCCTGTATGACTACCTGTGATGAAACTCAGCGATGAACGCTTAACTGTAAATGTGCAACGTGTGAACTGTGAACTTCTCTCTTCCTTCTTTTTCAATCCCTTTTCCCCCTTCCCCAGTGCAGGGTAGCCTACCGGGCTCAGCATGGTTAACCTCCCTGCCTTTCCCTTATGACTTCTTTCTCTCTCCTACTTTTTATTTGTACTCACTGTGGCGAGTATAATCTCGGTGTAATTACAGTACACGACCGGTAACAGCTGCTCCTGCGCAATCTATTGCAACGAGGGACAGCGTCATTGAGGTTTTTTCCTGGCCGTTGCATATGTGCAAATATGTAAACAAGGTTCTTGAATGACGAAGATTCATCAAAATATTTGTCCTCAACTTATTCATTTCATGGCCTTTACGTTCTTCATATCAGCTGTATGCACTGCTTTGCTGGTTTCAAACTGATATAGTTCTAATGTCCGTGTGATATTTTCTTTCCTTATTAAATAGACAAAAAAAAAAAACGCGGCCGCATTGATATCAGTTACTTCTGCCAGAATTTTTAGGACATACGAATATATTCTTTTATGAAAAAATACTTATTTTACTTGACAGTGCGTAGCGTTCAATAATTCGTTTGCAGCATCTAATATGCAATGGCATTGGCAATGCAATTATTATTCATGTATTTGATCCCTCGAGAACTTCTATAAGGAGGAGGCCGCGCTGCAACCTGAGCCCCCCCCGAACAAAATTTCTGGCTACGCCACTGATACATACATACATACATACACTTGCCTTATGCTGTAGTGCTTCCTTGCCTCGTCGTGAAACGACATGGGGTAAACTTGGAAAAACGTTGGTAATTTTCGAAAAACCTTGAATAACAGTGTGAGCCAGGAAACATAGTACTAAATATTACTTTAACCGCGTGGCTAGCGGTGGAGAAAATGATATTACCCCTAAGTCACAGATAGACAAGCCCGGAAAACCCCCGATCTATCGAACTTATACACCCTATTTCGCTCACGTACGTCCTGCGCTGGAAAGCTGATGAAACACGCATTCTTCAATATAATCAATAACTATTTTAGGAGAAGGAAATTTACCCAGACTCCATGCTGGGGTTCCGCGCCCAGCTATCCACACATGACGCCAGGCTGCAAATCAAACAGCAGATCCTAGACAATAAAACAAGATCGACTAGGGCGATACTAGGATTAGACCTCAAAGAAACCTCCGACAAAGCAGCGCATGCAGCTATATTAAATCAGATAAGCCAATTAAGCTTAGGATCGAGAGCATATAATTATGTCAAGGACTTCCTAATGGACAGAACGGCATCCCTCGTAGGGGGAGAACTCAGACCTGAGGAGAGACACATCCATGGGTAGCGCTGGCACCCCGCAGGGTTCAGTCATAGCGCCCATGCTGTTCAATCTAATAATGATAGGACTCCCGGAACGGCTCAACTCTGTACACGGAATACATCACTCATTATATGCAGATGATATCACCATCTGGGTGTCTGAATGCAGTGACGGAGAGATAGAGCAGAGACTCCAGGAGTCCGTCGACACGATCGAGGAGTATCTCGAAAGTACTGGCCTCGAGTGCTCGCCGGATAAATCCGAACTCCTCCTCTATCGAACCACGCTTAAAAGCAGACCACCCAAGGGTTACAACCGGGACCGAGCCTGCGAAGAAATCCAAATTCGCACCAAAAACGGCAGGACTATCCCCATAGTGGAATAGATCAGAATCCTAGGACTCATCATCGAATCCAAGGGCACTAACGGAGAAACCGTCAAGAGGCTAGTACTTAGTCAGCAACGCAATAAGGCTAATCAAGAGAGTCACAAACAAACACCAAGGAATGAAGGAAGCTAACGTCGTCAGACTTATATATTCCTTCGCCATAAGTCACATTATATACGTGGCGGCATACCTCTATTGGTATTCAGTCGAAAAAGCCAAGATCAACGCACTCATACGAAAGGCGTATGAGGAAGCTCTCGGCCTTCCAGATAGTGCCAGCACCGAGCGACTACTTCAACTGGGTATACACAACATGTTAGAGGAGCTGATAGAGGCTCAACAGATTACTAAGTTGGAGAGACTAGCCGGTTCGCGCACGGGCAGGAGTATCCTCGGCAAGTTAGATATAAGCTACGACAATTAACAAGGATGTAAAGTGTCGGTTCCCAAGGTAATCAGGGAAAAGATCCAGGTCCCCAATCTGTCCCAAAACATGCACCCCGAACTTGATCAGGGCAGGAGAGAAAGCAGAGCTAAAGCTCTACTCAAAGCATACGGCAGAGATAAGGAGGCGTTGTTCGTGGACGCAGCGGAGTACCCGAGTCACGAAGCCTACGTCGCGGTGGTAATAAACTCTGACCATGACTGCATAAGCGCGTGCTCGATACGCTCTAATAATGCTGAAATTGCACAAGAAGTAGCTATCGCTCAGGCCTTCATCGTCATCATTATCATCAGCCTATATTTATGTCCACTGCTGCAGGATGAAGGCCTCTCCCGGCGATCTTCAATTACCCCTGTCTTGCTCTAGCTGATTCCAATTTGCACCTGCAAACTTCCTAACTTCACGTGGTGGCGTGGAGCAGAGGTAGAACACCCAGCTTCTATATCTGAAGGTCGTAAGTTCGAAACCTCCTCCAGTCCACTAAATTTTCAGGCATGGAGTGGTGCCTGACAGGCAAAAAAAAAAAAAAAAAATCGCCGCGAGCTAGTGGGGCTATACTATAGTCCAGGTGCAACCAAATTAAGAAGGCCCACTAAGCTTCAACAAAAAGTCACTCCCTCACCAGAACAGGAATTGGCCTCCCTGGTGCAGTATTCGGCCACTACCTCGCTCAGACCTTAATTTTCCCGAAACGTAGATACGTCATCAGCGACTCGCAGTCGGCTATCAGAAACTACGCGCGAGGAAGAATATCGCCCGAGGCCACTAACATACTCCACGGGAAAGCCCAGCTCATAACATCAGAGGAATTCGAAGAGAGATACATCATTTGGCTCCCAGCCCACACCTCCTGTGAGTCCTCCGCTACCAACCTCAACGAGGAAGCCCACCGCGTCGCACGAGGTCTCATTTACCGCGCTCGCGAAGAAGCTTACCCTGAAGGAACGGGAGGAGAGGCCTGGACGGAGGAGAGGGACAGAATGTTCAGATTCTGCGACATCACCTGCTGCTACCAAAAGTCGATGTGCAGATTCCCACCTCCTAGCCCCAAATTAGACAGATCTCAGGCGGTTGATTAGAGACGACCTCAAACCAGAACCTTCCCCAACCCGGTGCACCTACATCGCATCTACCCCGAACTGTACCCAGATGACTTGTGTAAATTATGTAGGGCAGAACACGCCACCCTAGAACACATTCTATGGGATTACGCACATGTACAAAATAAAAATGCAGTCTCCTCAGACCAGCTTGGGGCACGGTGGAAAGCTGCGCTGATCAGCTCAGACCTGCAAGACCAACTATGGGTCATCCAGCGAGCTCGAGAGGCGGCTGGGAGACAGGGTCTCTCTACTGCCCCCTGGGCGGCCTAGGCCCGGGCCTCATCCGCTGGTTTCAATAAAGTTGTTTCACTCACTCACTCACAAATGGTCTGGTGGATACGTGCGATATGTAGAAAGCCAGCTATGGAATTATATCGAGCAACAAAAAATAATATATACAGATATAGATTATATTTGTTATTTATCTTTAATTCTTTCAGGCGCTGTGTGCGTACACCAAGATATTGCGCACACCAAAATAGTGCATCAGCAGCAAACGCATTGATAAAAGTAATGATATTTAAAATGCGTCCCGTACATTTTTAAACACTTATGATTGGAATAGTGCTGCAAGTTTAAACAAATTTGCAAAACGTTTTTAGCAGAACAAGTGGGAAGGTAGACTGCTGGGTGTTTATGCTCGGTGTCAGTATGTCGTTAATTGTACGTATGCATGTAGCGGGTTCACTATACTTTCATTCTTTTTCACAATGTTTTACACCAGATATTGTTTTCAAGCGGCTGGTTAGGTGATTTTTAACGCTGCTGGACATGAAATAATTGATGTTATCATATAGAATAGTAAAAAACGGCTGGAGTCATATATCTTTGTGCACAGACCCTAGAATGAAAGAGGGCTTTCGCGTTCCAGCCTCTCAGGCTGTTGACTAATTGTAACGGCAGTGTTGCTCTTATGACTCGTGGTATCCAAAACATTTCACACATAGCACACTTCTGTCCCAATCCAGTGCAGCTGCCGCGAAATATGACTTTCTCGTGTTTAACGCCTGCTTTTCCATCTTCGGAGCCGCTCGTTACGGAGTGTCAGTGCGGGTATTTGGTGAGGGCTATATACATCTGGGCACTCGTTTAGTGCACTCATCAATCTGCAACTTATTGTATTCCTATTTCAAATAATATGCTTCCGCACTGCCGAAGGCGCATGTAATGGAAAACTTATTACTGGAACCACAATGTATTTTATGCTCCGTTTCCAGTTTGTATTTCTGAAAACTAGTTCTACAATAAGGTTTCTACCAATATGGTATGGTTCGAGCACTGACTGACTTCAATTCTTCAATTACAATATGCGCCCTAAAATAATAATTCAAACGTCAATTAGCAAGAATCGCTAAGTAATAATCGTACAAGTCATATGTGCTACTTGATCACATATGTGCTACTTGATCATGAAGTCAATATGCCTATTGATCACATGTGCTCCTCCAACGAAAAGCGACCGCATTTAACTTTTTTTTTATCCAGCTTCTCATTGTTGAGATACTATCGCCACGGAGAAGTTTCATTCTTATTTACACCATGAGTAAATACCGCCCTACACGCGGGTAAGGGAAATCGGTCTACAGTTAGTAAAGGTCTTCAACGTCCTTCCTTAAGTATCCGTGGACTTAGGACTTCTTTGCTTTAAATCGTGTACCGCATTTAACTAGCGAAATAAGATTTCTGACACAACTTCTGAAAATGATATTTACTTTGGTAAATTCAATACATTCGCAAAATATTGTGACGGCCTGGGCTAGGATTGCTGTGTAAGCACTCAATATCACAGTCAACTACATCGCAGCAAATTATATTTTCACAGCACTGCCGTTCACAAGGCGTCATAACAAATAGACTAAAGCAGCAAGTATTTCTATACATATATTCGTATAAGGCTGTTAAAACATATTCTTCCAGTGCCTTCACTGCCCTGTAAGAGACTTCCACGTTGTCAGGTCATGCGCTCTGCGACGTTGTTGGTGTTCCGTGCCCACCGCCGATTTCACGACAGGTCTAGTCTGCCAGCGAGTCGTGCCTCCATTCCGTTCTTCTCGAGTCTCCATGCACATACCAGGATGGTCTGAGCGCGTAACTACGTACAACGTGGCCTACGCACGGACATTTCATTTGTACGGTGATCTCGTTAATGAGAATGCCCGGCGTTGCCGACCGCGCGATGAATGCAAGGTATACCTTACTGGTCATTTCTCTTCTCATCTGTAAACGTCGGTAGACACCGCAGCTCCCCGATCTCTTATCAACGACCTCGCGTGCGCCTCAATCTCCAGAAGCTTCGAGATCGTGCACGGCGCTGCCTGCCTCCTCAAGTTAAAAGCGCCTGCTCGTCAATGCCCGCGAGAGAAAAAGTTCGGAAAGTCTGCCGATGACGACGCGGGAGGAAAGCAGGGCACCGGAGACACGTCCGAGGGGAGGCCAAGCATGGCGGCCAGAATAAAAAAAGAACAACAAATGTCGCGCACAGGGAGAAGACCACGCTAACTGTGTTTCTTTCTCTCTCGCCTATTTCTTCTCTCTCCCGCGCCCGTTCTTCCCGGTTAGCGGCGCACTATTTGGGCTACTGGGTTATGAGGCGGGGTTGCCCTCCTCTCCCCCGCCTCGATCGGCCTCCCATTGGCGCGTCGCGTTTTCCAGCTGACACGCTTCGTTGCCTGTTTACTAGTTTACCCGGCCCAGTCACCCTGCTGCTCTTCTTTCTTTTTACTTTGTCTCCCTCTCGCTCCTGTCTCTGCAGCGGGCGGTCGGTGCTACAGCACACGCGGGATGTCCGTTCCCGTCTCTCTCCCGAGGCTCACCCGTTTTTATTGTTACCTCGCCCACTCCTTTCCTCGTGCGCCTCTCCCTTCGGCTTCGCTAGCTTGGGCTCTCCCTCCGCAGCCAACTCGAAAGCCAGAAAGTGGGGAAGCGGCCGGTGGTGGCTTTTCCCCCCTATCTTCTGTCTCCATCAGTTTTTCTCCTACAACGTTTTCTGGGTTTTGTTTACTTTCTTTAGTTCCCGGGGGTCGCACGGACGTGTCATTCCCTCCTGTGTCTTCGTTCTTCTCGCCGCTTGGCGTCCGTTGCACGCCGGGAAGAAATTCGTGACGTTCTACTCGAAGACACATTGGCTTGACCGTGTAGTGGACCGTAGATTGTGGAGTGAAAGCGATTCGACTGCCATCGCGGGAACAGCTCGTTTCGTTTGGATTCTGTGCCGTGCCCCTGTGATCGGATTAATGCCGTCTATGCCTGCGACTTCGGAATCGCCGGGAGCGGAGGACTTTCCGAGAAAGTGAGTGTTCGGCTTGGAGTCGTTGTTCGACGGCAGAAGCTTCACCGAGAACGTGTTGCATGTTGCCTCGCTGGCGTGCAACTAAGACAGTCTGGGCCTCGTCGGAATGGCGTCTGCTCATGTTGTGTTGGGATTTGTATGCGTTGCATTTGCACAATTAAAATGGTGTTGTATAGTTCTCGCTTGTGGCCGCTTTGTACCAAGTGTTTCAGTCTATGAATGTTGTTGTTGTTGCAGTTGTTGCGGATTGTTGCTGTTGCTGCTTGTTGTTGTTGTTGTTGTTGTTGTTGTTGTTGTTGTTGTTGTTGTTGTTGTTGTTGTTGTTGTTGTTGTTGTTGTTGTTGTTGTTGTTGTTGTTGTTGTTTATCATGCGGCAACCGGTTCTGCAAAGTTGCCGGCGCGATGGTTGTACAGTATTATGTGCCCAGGGTGTCGGCTTTGCTGAACATGTGCTCGTTCTGTTATGCCTGTGATCGTACTCGTGTGCTTGCGACGTTATCAGTGCCTATGCCCCTACTGTGGATGGATGCCTGCATAGATATCTTTGGTGGTGGCTTGTTTTCTTTGAATGTTGTTCTTTAACTCGATTGTTACAAGGGGGAGGGGGGAGGTCGTCAAGAACATCAGCACATTAATGCGACTGTATGAAGAAAACAGTCGCGGGGTTGGTACTCGTTACACGACTATGTTCGAATTGTGCATCTCGTGGTAGGATCACAGCGCCGTTAGTTGTTAAGCTTAATACAAGAACTATTTTCTGTTGTAGAGAACTTCCTTTGCTCGGCATAGAAGAAGAAAAAAAAAACGAGTGATGTTTCTTGCTACAGTCTATCTTAAAATTAATTCTATTAGAGTAGGATATTTGCTCTTGAAGCAATACCTCAACAAGCTTTTCGTTGTGAGTTTATGTAAGGGAAGCGCTTTAAAATTACTTGAATTTTGAATTCACTGCCAACCATGACCACTACATTGATTCTACGTTAACGTTGTGGATAAGCTCATCCGTAATTTATTCTTCGGGTACGGACATTGGAAAAATGGGTTTATCGCAAGTATAATAGAGCGTCATTATATACACTGCAGGGAAGTGTTTGGACAATGTATAGGAAAGTTTGTACTACGACGGTAGGGGACACATTAGGTCTCTGTGAGAAAAAGACAGAAAGAAGAAAGATGATCAAATGAAGCACAAGAAAGGATGAGGAATGCGCATGGCATGTGGATGCAACATGACTTCATTTTCATACGCAAGAAACAATTAAAGCAGCGATCAATGCATATGGAGCACAAAAATCATTTTTCGCGACGGGAATGGCACGCAGACAGATAGCAGTGATCGTCTCACGGCATAATCTGCGATGAAGTGGTTCGTTCGCTTATTAACCTAACGCCCTAAGGCAAGTGTGAGTGTTTATTGATGTTGAGCTACATAGACGCTGCTTGACATGTCCGTGGAATTGTGTTTAAAGTGAAAGAATGAACACATCTGGATTCCTCATAAAAATAATCGCCGCTGTAAGCCGCGAGCAATGGTAATTTTGCTTGCTCGCTTCTGCGTCGCCCGTGACAGTGATAACTAAATGCAGTTCGTGCAGGGCGGCGTATCAGCCCCCTTGCACGTCCGCATATATTCATTTTCTTTATTATTTTGTTTAATTTGTGACATTCATGGTAGTTGGTTCGTTCGCAAGCTTGCCTCGCTCTCAGACGCCAGTCTATTGATGTGACAGGAGCAAGCATTCCGAACCGGAAATTCGGAATGTCTGCATATAGGGAAACAGTATATAGGTTACACACATTAAGCTTTACTCGTAAAAACGGAGGCTGCTTGGGATCGGAAACAGTTTTAAGAGTTCTGGAGCCTAGTTAGTGACGCAAAAAGATTTCGCGCTCACATCTGCTTTGATTTTGCTCTAATGTCGCAGAAATATAGCATTATATGGTCCGGATCGTTCAATATAACAGTCGGCCTGTTATTTCACGGGTTTTTCAAGAAAGTGTAGAGAATTTGCCTTTGTGTAAGCTTGTTATCATAAGTGACATCTCAACCATGGCGTATATGACGTCAACTGCTCCCTTCCCTCGTCAGCAGTAGGCAGAACATAGCCTTCGAAATTGGTTTCTATCAATATCTTGGAGGAAAGGGGGATGAGATGTGGATGCAAAGACGGGCGCAGACAAAAGCAACTTCGCATATTTATCTGGAAGAAAGTAGGCAAGAATTATCAATGCAACAGCGCCAAGTGTTATATTGAACAATCCAAATCATAGAATGCGATTTTGCTACAGAATATAATTATGAACAAGGCAGCAGTAACCGCAAATTCTTCTTCTAAAATGTGTAAGAAAAAAAACGAAGGTCACTGTACATGGTCAGACATCGTGCGAAACACTTGTGTTATGCAGTGACCTGGATAACAAGACTGTTTTTTTTTTTTCGCCGCATCGTTTACTAAAACACTTGCCATTATTGTTTGCCTGGCTTATATGAATTTTAGTCGCCTGGTGAAACAAGTTCACGTCTCTTGACGCAGCTCGTTTATATGATACCGAGGTTTATATATATATATATATATATATATATATATATATATATATATATATATATACGATGACTGGTTTGAATTGTTTTTTCTAGAAACGTCAGGCAAGGATATTGCCTTTGATCGTGCAATGCAGACCAAAAAAATGTAATCTTTCGGTAAAATCTGAGTGAATACAAAACAGTGGTTCAGGTACAGTATTGCTTTAAATTTCTTGGAATAAAAACGCAGGTCGTCAGTGCAGTGTATATGGTTCTCTTTGAAGTTTGCGTAAGTTGGTATATGGAGTATACGTCCGACTGTTCGTTCGCAGCAAGTTATTGTTGAGGTAGTTGGTCTAAGGCAAATAATGTCCTCTGGTTCTCATTCTTCGCATCGGACGTAACGCACTATGTTATTATTTACTTCCAGCACGTAACTATTGGGATATATGGCTTCCATACCGGAATCAAATGAAGAGCGCTGAGTGGATGAGTGGTACTGATCGAGGGTCTGCTGCTTTATTTTCGTTGTAATTAAATTCAGATTGTTTCCAACGTCCACATACCGTTGGTGGTGGCCTCCTTGTGAAAAACATGCAGCGTCAGCACGACATTCTCGCCTTCGCAGTCATTTTCGGTCAAGTTTCGCGTTACAAAGACTGACGCACCGTACATATTAACGATGCTGCTGATGACATCATGGCAGTAGCGCATCTGTAATAAGTGGGATTGGCCAAGTATCGGCTGGCGCAGTCGCAGCAAGTGGTCAACTTGCTCATTCTCCTTGTTTTTTTTCTTGTCCCTCATATGAGTGGCCCCTAAATATACTTCATGTGGCCTGAAATGCGTACAGCGCATCGCAGCACATTAACCTTGCACAGTTTCGACATCGGACCATCTGGGTCTCTCTTGTGTGATCTCAAATGGTTCTGTTCAGCCAACGAGCCTACGTTAACGGTGCGAAAAAGCTCGCTGTCAGGTTGCGAGCGACCAAAGAATCCATTCCCGCAGTATATTGCATACATTCAGTGGTGTATTCCTTACAAGCTCAATCATCATATCTTCGCCTAAATGAATTTTTCAAGTCATTGTAACTTGGCTTTTGTGGCTTGGAAATCTTACTTGACACAATGGAAATAATTTAGCAGTGCCGTACGCAGTTTGGTTTCTGTTTTCGTATGTGACCCGCTCGTAGTAGCATCAAGCGCTTTCCGGAAGAACTGCTTTTGTGAAAACGCTCATATCAGACGCAAACTTTTGCGCAGTGGAGTGTGTTTCACTAACGGCTACAAAGCCTAGCAACTCACAAACATGGGCAGTGAACGACTGTCCTCCGACGCAACGCATGCATACGTGTAGGAAAAGAACGGCTTCAACATTTTCACGTCTACAGGTACGTATGAATTTTTTTCTCCAGTTTTTCGTATCGCGGCTGGGTCGTGTGATCATGGAGCGTATGTTGCGATGGTTGTCTTACGTAAGCTCGTCAAGAGTTCCCGCAGGGGCGTGGCGCGCGCAATTTTTTTCTCTTTCTTTCTTTCCTTACTTCTTTTTATATGTCATGTGAAGGAAAAACAGATTGCGTGTATAGTCCATCTGGATAAGACTTGTACGTGCCGAATTACATGCAATTAATGACTTGTAATGAATTAAATTTTTGGAGGTTTTGTAATTGATCGATTACTCTTTTACTCGGTAACGGTCACCGTAATTCAGTTGCTTTTTAATAGTCTATTACATGTAACCGGTTACAGCTTTGACGAGACAAGCTGCAACCGAGGTAATTTTCTGCCAACTTAGAATCGGCCACACATATGACACACACTCATGCCCGTTGATCGGTGATGTACCTTCTACCTGCGGCGAATGCGGCGATTACGCTGACCGTCTTCCACGTCTTGTTGGAATGTCGGGAAGCAGACAGTGAAAGAAAAAAAATCACTTTCCATTATATAGTCTACCGGCAGCATATATCAATACATCCGACAATGCTCCTTGGCAAACAACCGTTTTTTGGCAGTAAAGTCATTGTAAACTTTTGACAGGATGTTGACACGTTGCAAGTCATAAGGCCAAACGATTCGTAGCATATCCTCTCAATGGAGGCTGCTGTTGCGATAATATTCTTTTGTAGAGCACGTGCCTCGAGGCCGTTCAGGGGTCCTGGGGAGGCAGTAGTGTTACTGACATCCATACATTTTAGTATATCAATCCATTCGTTGCATTTCTTTTATGTCCATAGCACATCGCACACCTCACGCGTCATGATCATAGCTTTATTGCATGTATATTTTGCGCACTTTTCAGCGAATGTCTTTAGGCCTCTATACAGCCGTATTACATCTATACCCTTCGAAATTTACCGTTCGTGCACCACTGGCAACTCATTACCAAAACCTTGGCGCTCTATGGCCTCGGTCACGTGGCCCTTGCGCCAATAACATGCAATAATCAACCAAGCTGCAATAGGCGACGCAGCTTTGATCACTTGAATACGGTGGGAAGTAAAGTAGAATGCGCACGTTCGTGCCACGTAGCAGCCTCGCAAGCGTTCAGACTAGAAAACCGGGCGCTCAGTATTTGCTTCCTTCACCGTAACGCTCCACGAGATTTTGACTGCAAGAATTGAAGAGGCACCGCTGTGGCTCCATAGCGATGGTACATTCCAGACGTTGATGCTGGAAAATAACCTACAGATGACTCTGGTTTCAGCTTTTAATATAGGCCCTACCGGGAGCGCCTTCTCCGAGCCACAGCAACAATGAAAAGCGCTGCGCTTCACAGGGGACACACACGCGAACCTCTAGACAGTGAGTAACCTGAATATTGCGCGGAAGCTGTTCGTACGACACCGCCCCTCACTCCAGCGCGCACATTAAGCGAGTCCTCCGTGTCTCTTGATGTATCCACAAGGAAACGACGGAGGATGATCGATGAAAATTTAGGAAAACATTTTTATTGAAGATAAACAACGTGTGGATGGCTGGCAGAGGAAAGACTGAATGAGCCAGCCCAGTTTTTTTTTATTTACTGTATTTGTACAATGTTAATAAAAGTAGGGAGGAAAGAAACGTATAAGTAATCGATTACTTTGAGTTAGTAGGTTCCTCAATTACTTTCGTGATCAGTGATTGGTCAGGTAAGCAATTGACTTTTAGGGAGGTAAATGTATTTGTAATAGGTTACCTCTTGTCTGTAACGTGTACACGTCTGATGTAGAATAATAAAAGTCAATAATTCGTACTCGTCATGCGAGTACACCTCATCTCTGCAGCAGCCCAAACGTTGTAGTGTGTACAAACAACAGAAATGTATTTGCAAAAGCAAAGTATCCTAATATATATTTAGGAACTGACAAGAGGTTGCTCTACATGGCTTTAGTTCTAAGCTGTATGAGAGTGCAAGGCCAGCGTTAAATATTCTATGCCATACTTTTTGTCAGTGGCCTAAAATAAGCTCTACCTTTGCATCGTGTTTGTTTATCAAGCTTTAGTTATGTTAACTATGACGAGAAAGAGCGAGATAAAGTTGTAAAGATAGAAATGTCTCCCAGAACAGCCCACTTTCTGCAGAGAGAATAGGCAAAAAGGGGATTCACAAGAAAAGAGGCCTTGATGGCTCTTATTTAACACTCTTGTACCATTTGAAGACAGGTATTGAGATCGAAGTGTCCTTAATTCGGTACAACTCTCCGTCAATCCCGCAATCTTTTCTCCGCGTTTCTCTGCTTCGGTGCACTGTGCTTTTTGACCTGACTGGCGACGAACTAATAACGGGGTAGCTTTGTGAGATCGGCAAGAGCTTAGTGGAAACCTGACCTACGCCACTGTTAATAATACTGAAGTGTCTATATAGAACACTTCTGCAGTATATTTGACGTGCCTACAAAAGAGTAACAAAGGGTGCGATTTATGTGAGTTTAAGAAGCCATTCACAATTACAAGTATTTTTTGTCAGGATCGTTATTGAGGGAGGCAAGAAATAATAACTGAAGAAAAATTGAATGCAATTCCGTATGACACTATAGACTACCGTATAAATTACCTAGCGTCGTAACAGAGAGCTGCAGTAATGTCCGCAACCTACCACACCTTTACCTCGAGCGATCTCGATACCCTACCTTGCTTTTCTTAGTGCGCACGCCCATAAGGCTGCTTCACCGCATAATGACTCGTGCTGCGGAGAAGCCGCTATTTGCAAATGCAACTGTGTGTTCGAATCAAAGAGGGGTAGCGGGTGCGCTGTTACCAGTGGCGCACCGAAAGGGGGGGGGGGGGGGGTACGGGGGGGTCTGGGGAAGTTTACTGTGCGTAAGTGCATAATGCACGCATTATTTGCATATTTAGGGCACACGACGCGAAGTACTTAGGATTTTTAGCAGTTTTTACATTTCGGACACTTTTATGGGGGCATGATCCAAAAGTACATTCCGAAATTAGTCTAATGTGCGCAGTATGAGCTTTTTCACTAAGTAAACAACGCCAAAAATGCTTTAGACACACAAGGGGGCCAACGGATGGCAAAACTACGCTTCCTTGCGCTGAATTAGTGGCAGGGGAATCGCTACAAGGATAATGAACAGTCATACACGCACCTTATGACTTTGCCTCACTAATACGAACATGTGTCAGTGATTGTCCGTGTTACGTTACGGGTTTAGAGCGGGAGTTCGTAAAAGACGGATCCAAAAACGTTTTGTTCACTAAAATAGAGGTTCCTGTAGATAAGTTGTGCCACTGGTCACAACGAAACCAGGTGCGCGTGCGCTGTGCTAACTAAACCAACTAAGTGTTGTTTGCTGTCCTCTTGAGCAGTTCGGATGATGCACCAGACAAGTAAAAGATACCATTCTCGTAGAGATCAAATTTTAGAGCACGTACTGAACACTATCTCAGAATACGTTTAAATACGAAGCATTTCTTGGCGAACATTTGCCGCTTTGACAGCATCTATCTGTCTATCTGTCTACGTCTTGGTGCTCTCATGGTGGTTTCGTTAATTTGGTAGGTACCAAAATTGGCATAGTATGACAACAGTGTATGACGAACATAAATGATAGGTTATGACATAAATGCCATGACAGGCGTGTCATGTAGGATCATAAAACAGCCGCCTAAAATCACAATGACCCAGCGAAAAAAGCATTAACACTCAAAAACCACTCAAATGGGTTCGGACGTGAGTACTAAGTGAAGGAAACAGTAAAGGATCATGGTAGAAGCCATGTCATGACCATGACTGAGCAAGATGACAATGACTCAGGCGAAAAAAAAATGTCACCTCAAAAACCAATGGAATGAGTTCGGATGTGGTACTATGTGCAGGAAAAGGGTAAAGGTTGATGATCGACGTCACAGTCATGAGCATGACTAACGCTTTCGCCTTAAGGTCTCTTAGGCGTAGCTAAAGGGACTCCTGAGGACTGAAGACATACGTGTCATGAGGTTCCTGAAACAGCCACCTACGTCTTGGTGCTCTCATGATCGTTTCGTTAACTTGGCACACTGCTGCGCATAACGGTGATTGCCACATGGCGTGGGACCCCCTTTTTTTTTTTGGACAACGTCTTAAAAATCTGCAAACACATATGCATGGCTTGTGCGTCAGTCCATAATTCTTGGAAATCCTGTAATTAATCGGATGTGTTTTACTGCGGTGAGAGTACAAGTTTTGTGAGCATCATTTCGTGTGAGCTTTTTTTATCCTCGTATTCACACCTATTTCCTGAAAAATAAGTTCCGTAGACATTTTGCGTTTTCACGGTTTTAACCGAAAACACTAAATATCAGTTAAAATGCAAAAGCTACGCTTTCGAATTGTCAGTCGGACGCTTCTCCGGTGTTCATACATAATGGCATGGGGTGTCGCAATGTTCGGCTTTCATTCTATCGCTCTTTGCACACACACGCCACACGCACGCGCACGATTTTAAAATGTTTAGAAGACTAGCGCCATCTCTCGTCTGGCGTCTGCTTCTTCAACCGCGTCCGTTTCAGCGGCAGTTTTGAATTAAGATGTTTCCTTCACTCTTCCCTCGCTTCCAAGGAAGGTTCCGGAGTCCGGACGATGGGCGTACAATATTCTCGTGTAAGCTGTGCGTCTACTCTATTCTATATGAGGTCAATATCCATGCTGGGTGTCTTTTATATTCGCTGTTAATGTTGCCTTGCTACAACAGTAACCGTATCAGTGCTTTCGTAGCCGACGGGCGCATATCTCCCAACTGGTGTTATTCTGGAAATTAATTTCAAATGGATACGCCTTGCAAGCTCACCGGCTATAATTCGTAATTTGGAATATGTGCCGTAAAGTAATTAATTGAGAAGCTAATTGTTATTCCTTAATTAGTTGAATATGTGTTTCGATACCTCGTGCAAGTAATGCCTGCCTCTGAATAATCCAACTCAAGGACTAGAATTGTGTTATCTGCAACAGATGATTTTAAAATTCTCAGAGAACTTAAAAATGATCACCCCGAATATGTTCGAGTGGAAACTGATACTGTCATAGACTAATCCTATGTGCTTCGTTGCTTAACTTACCTATCACCTTGGTGTAAAGGTTCCGCTCTTGAGTACTTAACTCTCACACATAGATAAAGCCTGGCTCTTTTTTCTTATTTGATTTTTACCCTCTCCCGCAGGACTCACCTAAGAAAGAAATTGAATAAGAGGATGCAGAGCTAACGCGGATAGTTATCTGGTCTGTCAGTCCTTAATGTGGCTGCTTAGAGTATCTCCAACTCCAGATTCTCTTCACATTTTTTCGTCTGAACGGTGCCTGAACAAAAAAAAAAAATAAAAACAGATCCCACGCCCTGTGGGAATCGATGTTATGCGAAGCAGTGTGCCAAGTTAACGAAACGACTATGAGAGCACCAAGACGTAGGCGGCTGTTTCATGAACTACATGACACGCATGTCATGACATTCATGTCTTAACCTATCATTTATGTTCGTCATACACTCTTGTGATACTATGTCAATTTTGGTACCTACCAAGTGAACGAAACGACCATGAGAGCACCAAGACGTAGGCGGCTATTTCATGAGCTACATGACACGTATGTCATGACATTCATGTCATTACCTATCATTTATGTTCGCCATACACTCTTGTCATACTACGGCAATTTTGCAATTTTAGTACATAAGAAGTGAATGAAACAACCATGAAAGCACCAAGACAGAGGTGGCTATATATATATATATATATATATATATATATATATATAGATAGATAGATAGATAGATAGATAGATAGATAGATAGATAGATAGATAGATAGATAGATAGATAGATAGATAGATAGATAGATAGATAGATATTGTCAAAGGGGCAAATGTTCGCCAAGAAATGCTTCGCATTTAATACATGTGGTTTATAATTATGTGGGTAGCATCACCACTGTGCCCTGCCTGCAATGTGCGAGAGGACATAGCACGCCTAATTTGCGATTACAACGTATTTGCACTTTGCAAAGGACCGTCCTAATGACCGCATTACATGTGTTTCCTCAGGGTTCGATGTTCGAACCTTAAGCTACGACATGTACTTGGACCTTGAATTAGTGACACCTGTGCGTCCTGCGGTATGAAGCTGCTCTTAACGTTGCTGTGAGACACATCGTCTCAATGATATATTTTATTCATTTTATTTATTTATAATACTGTAAGCCCTCGCGAGCTGTTACATGTGTGGGAAAGGACATTATACAATACTATGTACAACGCCGTTCCAAACGTCGCTGAAAAACTTCAGCTGATTCACAATCAACAAATACACTGGAATCGAGCTTGTTCCAGTCGATAATTGTACGAGGCAGAAAGGAAAACTTTAATACATCAATTTTTGTGGTATAGGGTAAAATAGCATATGGGTGATTGATACGCGGTGACACTCGGGCTGGAGGGTACAAGTGCAAGGTAAGATCTATGTTTAGTATTTTATTATACAGTTGGTATAGGAACTTCAAGCGTGCGGTTTGTCTGCGAGTAGACAGCTTCGGAAGGTTAGCTCTGTATGTGAAGTAACGCGGTCACTGATTGCGTCCTCTGGTAGCTCGAATAAATAAACCTGGCTGCTATTCGTTGGATTCGTTCTAGCTCATCAACTAGCTTTGGCCTATGTGGATCCCAGATTATACTAGCATACTCTAGGGTTGTGCGCACAACTGTTTTATAAGCCATCAGCTTTGTTTCAGACATGGGATCTCTTAACTTTCTATTTTTTTAAATTATGTACCAGTATGTTGTGTTATGGATACCAAGAGAAGGGAAGCGCAGTCGAGGTCGGCAGAAAACCAGATGGGATGATGAAGTTAGGAAATTTGCAGGCGCAAGTTGGAATACGCTAGCGCAAGACAGGGGTAATTGGAGATCGCAGGGAGAGGCCTTCGTCCTGCAGTGGACATAAAATATAGGCTGATGATGATGATGTTGTGTTATGTGTGTGTTAAGTGTCGCATATGCCATGTGTGTATAATTTCATTTAGCATTGAATTCACCTGGAGTTACATGCTAGCTAGGCATAGCTAGGCCATGCCCCAGGCAAGTCTGTCCTGTTTTCATTAAGGACTCTCTCTCTTTCTCTCTCTTCCTGTACTTCAAAGACTATTTGTTCCTAATGAAGTCATATCAGATGGTGATTGTCCGTTACTGGAACGATTGCACAACGCTATGAACAGGCCGTGCGGCTTTGGGTAATGATACCAGGACAAGGCGACAAGAAGTGTAGTGGTCGTCTCACACTGCCAAAGAGATACTTTTCCAGCCTGGAAAGATTAAACGCTACAACTTCAATTGCAAAAAAAAAAAATCAACAAACAGAAACACGGGATAACAAGGTACGAGGTATGACCCCAAAAGTCCATATGTAGTTAGTCAGCAAAAATGTGGGAGAGCGTGTAGCGGTGCTCCTCTCTCGCTCTCTGCACTCGAAATGACCTGGTTGAACTCTATAGTACGAGCCGGACTGCTGGATGATTAGGCAGAATTTTTTTGCGACCCATTTTTAGTGTTTGCCGAAGTAGAGATCGACTAACAGACAGAACAAAGAATCAATATCAAATGTCTTGTGAAATTGGGCAGGGATAGTGCAGAAGGTCATCAAATGTTGCAACGCGCGAATGTAAGGGATGTCCTAAAGGAAAGAACTGTGTTCGAGTGGTCCAGCGCTTGCGGAAAGGCTGTGAAGATCCCATGGGTGATGCAAGATCGGGACGCCCCTCGATCTACCTCGTGTGAAGATGAAAACATCGATCGTGTGCGTGCTCTTGTGCTCGATGACCCCCGAATGACTGTTAGGATGATATCATAAGCACTTGGTTTTAGGAGAGCCGTCCCTTCACTAGATTCTGCACTGAAGATGTGGAAATGAAAACAAAAAGGGTTTGGGGGCCAAGATGGAGCCAAAAATGGTCACTTCTCGGCAAGAAGTTGCACCGAAAAGAATGTTGTATAGATTCGAAAGCTTCAGACGACAGCGATGCATTCTTGCAGAGGGGTCGTCACCGGCAACGAAACTTGGAGTTACGATTACGACATCGAGCTGAAGTCGCAGGGCAAGGAGCGGAACAATAAAGATGACCCCCCCCCCCCCAAAAAAAATAAGAAAAAAAATGCCGCACAACAAGCAAATATCAGTGAGGTTAGTTGTAGTTCTTTTTTTTTTTTTTTTTTTTTTTTTTTTACTGCACTACCAATTGTGCACAGCGAATTTGTACCTGAACGTCGAACTGTCAGTGCAGCTTTATACGTGAAGGTCCTGGAGCGTCTTAAAAATTACTGTACTGTACGAACTTTTGGGACAGACCTCTTACATGGGCCCATTGGAGAATGTATTTCTGGGACAGGAGGATGGGGTGTGATTCAAAAGGGGGCGGAGGGGGACAAATATGGTGTGGAAAGTTATGCGTAAGTCTTGAGCTCATAACTATCTAAAAGCACCTAGCATCTAGCTAAAAGCTGACACCCAACCTATGTTCGGTGGTGGAAGGTGGTAACAGGCTAATATAAACGATGGGGAAATCGAGTGCAAGGTAATAACAAATGAGCAAATATATCGTCAGCATTTATTGACGGATCATAGGAATGGAGGGGGAAGCGGTTAGTTCACGCCATGGTGACTCATTTTACGTTTCTTCTCTTTACAACTTCTTGAAATTTTCTTTCTCGCAGGTTTTCTAAAGTACAGCTTTCGTCCAGTGAAATTACCATTTGCACAGCTACGGCGTCTTCGCTCGGGCGCTTTAAAAACTTACCGCATGAACTTTGAGCTGTTCACTAATTGCGTTGGATTAGAGTTTTGAGTTATTTAACCTTTCAGTTCGTTCAATCCAATCATTACCCTGCGTTGTAGTGGACGTCGAATGCAAGCCCCTCCGAGGTCCATGCGTATTTCATCTCTCCTGCGACAGGTGGCGCCAGCGGGCCCTGGTTTTCTCGCGTCCTCTCTTCTGCGCGTTTACGCGCACGAATTAAGTTGCTGTCCAGTTTTCTGTTCTAACTTTCTGTCCCAATTTTGACGCCTGTCTGATGCTGAACCATCGGTATCAGATTATTAACAGAAAATAAAACGCCTGGTATTTTTAAAAAGGGCAAAGAAATTTACTAGGATTGGGAATGTACGGCCTTTATCAAGTCAGTATAGTAGTAGTATGGTCAGAAACCAATAATTTTGAAGGACTCTGGTATAATATAGGAACACAAGGGACCACACATCCCTAATAGTGTTTAAAGCGAGTTGGGTTGAGAGAGAGAGAGAGAAAAAAATGATGCATAGAAAGGCAGGGAGGTTAACCAGGGGTAGTTCCGGTAAGTTGGGTTAAGAGTGCTTGTTGCTCTTGCTTAGCGTGGTGAACTGTAAAAAACAAAGAAGGAAAACGCAAGGCTGTCCGTGACAATATATGCACTTTGGGTGCAACGAACAGTATCTTAAAGGAAACCTAGACACTAATTAAAGGCTGAACTTGTAATACAGCAGGATGAACTATAGGCGTACTTTGTTCACTGTGTGAAAGAAAAGCAAAAGGAAAGACATCTCTGCTCGGAATTCGAAAGTACAGGTGCGAACAAGATATGTATTATCAACGTACTTTGACGGTGCTTATCTCCTCACTGCGACGAAACACTTAACCGGCGTCACTGCTTTCTTTTGTCATTGTTAGCAACACGACTACTTCTTCCCCATGTTACCATCATCACTACGTCCTCCAATAAATTAAAAAAAGAATGGGATCTCTCTCTCTCTCTCAAAAAAAAAAAAAGCGTGGTTCGGACATGTGACTCCTGGAAAGGACTCAGAGGCTCGTTTCACTCACAGACGCTTACCACATGGTATTTTAGCTACCGTCAGAGATAGGTATTTGAAGCTGCGAATGTCTTGCCCAAGCACGAAAATAGTTGTACAAATGTGTTCAGCGTCTCGTGACCATGTTACTTGACTTCACTCCTCATAAAACTTGGAAATGGTTTGTGTAACAATCAAAGATGACGGGGCCCATGAATCGAATATAAAATCGTCTATAGGATTGACCTATACGAAAAGTTTGTGTTCGAACAAAGTTTAGAGCGAACTGATGACGAACCTGTCAGTTGGCCCTAAGGTTTGTGCAGCCACGCTAAATAAACGGACGCGCCGTCGTCGAAATTACGCGAGAAATCGGTTCGATGTGGCTGTCGCCATTTTACTTCCGTGAACGTCAATTCTTATTTCTTTTTAATCTTACTTCGTTCACATATTCCTTCTTCATCTTTGAAATCTCTCTACTTTCAAAGGTTCTTTTTTCCTTTCTTCATTTCTCTTTCGTTTCGTTTCTTTCTTTTTTTTTTATCAACACCGACAAACTAACGAACCGTGTTCCGCGTCCCGCAGACTGCCGCAGCCAGCGCTGTCTTCCCGCCACTCACATTTGCGCGCGCGCACGTGGCATCGCGGCCGAGGCGGCGGCGTGCGCGGGGGAGAGCGTGGTGCGTCTGGCCGCGCGTCGTCTTCGTCGGTCGTTGCGCGCGCTCTCGCTGCATAACCTTGGAGGCAAATAAACTCGGCTGACCCCGGCCCGCCGCCGCTCGTTGCGCCCTATGTTGCCTCCCCCTCTCGACCTCGCGCTCCCCGCTGCCGGTGTCTCTACTCTTCATCGGCCGTGGTTCGCCCCCCTTTCCCCCCGCTCTCGCGCACTATCGTCGATGTTGCTGCCGCCACGCCGCCTGTAAAGTGGGCTCCTTTATTTCGCCGCTTGACTTGGTTGCTCGACGGCGAAGCACCGCGCGGCATCCACAGGGGTTACTACGGCATGGAGCGCCGCTTAGAGGCGGTAATATCGAGGCTACCTAGTGGGTGTGGCTCCTACAGTTTGTATGTGTACTTAGTGCGTACCAAAGACAACATTTTAGGAGCGCATGATTGAGAGAGAGAAAAATAAATATGACAAAAATTGTCCATTCTTGTCTAGTCATTTCGCGATGCCCCAAATATTCTCAAGAAAAAAAATTATGCGGCTCCCGCGCCATGTGTGAATCGATGTAAGTGAAGCTTTCGGTGCTGTTTGCGTTTAGTGCAATACGATAGTGGTGAGTTGATGTCAAACGTTACCTTGCGTGCACCACTTGTGTTTGTCGACGTGACACACAGAACTAGAGCACTGCGTGGGCTCGGGCTTACCCGAAAGACCGGGCGCGGCCCGGCCCATGGGCCGGGTCAGGTAGAGCAGTTTTTCACGGGCTCGGGCCGGGCTCGGGCAGGGTATGTGCTTTTTGACCCGGGTCCGGGCCGGGCTCGAGTTTTTTGACGCGGGCCCGGGCTGGGTTTGGGCTTTCTGGTGGTGCGCATGTAACGTGCAGCGAGTTATTCTCGGGCGTCTCAACTCTGAAAAACATGTATTTTTTGGTCTCGGGCCGGGTTCAGGCCTGTTTCGAGCCGGGCTCGGGCCGGGCTCGGGCCTAAGGTAAACGGGTGGCGGGCCGGGCCGGGCGGGTAACGTAGATTATTTCCGGGCCCGGGCCGGGCCCGGGTCTCGCCATAAAAGTTTTGATCGGGCTCAGGCGGGCAGCCTAATGTAAAAACGGGCCCGGGCCGGGCCCGGGCTGAAAAAATCGGCCCGTGCAGTGCTCTACACAGAACACACAGCGAGACGTGTCTGCTTGAGGCGCTGTTGTGCGCCATTGTCCAGGTAGCCGGCGAGAAGGTTCGCACTGTCATTGGCTCACACGGCGCATCGCTTCAAGGTAGAAGTGGTAAACTTAAATTAAAATATGGGGCGTTACGTGCCAAACCCACGATCTGATTATGAGGCACGCAGTAGTGCGAGATTCTTTAACGTGCACCTAGCTCTGAGTACAAGAGCGTTTTTGCATTGCGCCCCCATCGAAATGCGACTGCCGCGGTCGGGATCGAACCCGCGACATCGAGCAGCCCCATAGTCGCAAAGCTACCGGGGCGGTTACAAAAATGTTGATTTGATCGGCGGCCGCTTCCGTAGTGTCGTCTAGGCGATACGGCACGCCCTGCGTCAGTTGTGCGCTTGGCAAATTTGCAAGGTGTGTATTTTTCAGAAAAAGCCAAAACGTACCATACCGTACCTCGGTGTTAAATTTATCCTCCCCCCCCCCCCCCCCCCCCCAATATATGTTGATGCGAGCTGCCACGACCGAAGAGTGGCAAGGTTTTTATTCCCTCGTTCCATGACTGCGTCGGTTCTACTACCTATTCTCTGCCTCTCTCCCTACCTCCTCTCTGCTATTCGAACTACCTCCCCTCTAGACTGTTGCGCGTTAGTACAAAGGTAAGCGCTGCAGCTTCTGCAATGCTTTTGCAGGTGGCTCACGGATAATTACAGCAGTCTAAAAGGTATTGTGGCGACGCGATGGATAGGTTCAAACGAGTTGCTCACGTCACCTTCCCTCTCTGTCGCGCTCTGAATCACCCCCTGACGCGGCGTGATAGGCAGCAGCAGCAGCAGCGGCGGCGGCGGCGGTAGTAGTAGTAGTAGTAGTAGTAGTAGTAGTAGTAGTAGTAGTAGTAGTAGTAGTAGTAGTAGTAGTAGTAGTAGTAGTAGTAGTAGTAGTAGTAGTAGTAGTAGTAGTAGTAGTAGTAGTAGTAGTAGTAGTAGTAGTAGTAGTAATATTAAAGTTCAAGGAAGAGGCAATAAAAGCTTCGCCTTAATAAGCTACGTAGTATGTAGCCTGTGAAGGGTGTATAAAATGCCGAAATGCTGAAATGCCGGTGCAAAGGATGGTTATTATCGAATATTTCGAACTCTGCCATACTTATAGGTGGACACGGAAAGACGAAAACGAGATCGTACTCGGAAAGAATGTCATGTAGCTTATAGTGTTGGCCTTCGTTGTCGTTTAGGTCGCCATAGTCAAGCCACTAGACATCACAATGCATGATCTTTCCGATGTTTTTCGAGTTATCTCAGAGGTGAGCCTTGATATGGCACCCCAACCCAATAGAAGAATAAAGAAATAAAAAAAGAAACGTATTCCCTATAATTCCCATATCCAATAACATCGTATGATATATGGGGAAAACGGGTTTTTGTATGGGAGCCTATAGGTTTCGTATCGGATTATTGTATATAGAAGTTATGGGACATATGGGTGTTTTCAATAGGGAAGGTTCGCTGCATAAAGGGAATGCTTGTTGTCAGGGGCAACTCGATACCCTGAAATGACTCCTGTAATGTAGGAGGGGGGGGGGGGGCAGGCGATGCCAACGTTTGCGCGTTGGCATTGAGTATATACAGGGTGTCCCAGCTATCACGCAGCATGATTTAAAAAACGAGGAACGGCGTTACGCGAAGCAAACCTACGGTTTATTGTTTCCAGTACAGTGGAGTAGCCGCCAGTAATTTTTTCGTTACTGAGATTTAATTAGGTAATTGTAATTAATTATCTAACTCGAGAAGTACTGTCCTAATTATCAAAGTGTCAATCGGAAAATTGTAGAGCAACATGCAAAACTCCTGATACAACTTTCTGTTGCTTAATACGTGCTGCATAAATGTGTTTTTCCGAGTGTGAAAGAAGCCCGCGAATACCCGCAGAATTGCCGCGCAACTGCATGGCCGCTCGAGACACTTTGCGTGTATTCGCAGGCTTCTTTCAGCCTCTGAAAAACACTTTTATGTAGCGCGTATTGAGTAATAGGAAGATTTATCGCGAGTTTTTGATGTTGCTCTACAATTTTCTCATAGACACTTTGATAATTAGGACAGTACTTCTCGAGTTAGATAATTCATTACAATTACCTAATTAAATCTCAGTAACAAAAAAATTACTGGCGGCTACTCCACTGTACTGAAAACAATACGCACTAGGTTTGCTTCGCGTAACGCCGTTCCTCTTTTTTTAAATCGTGCTGCGTGATAGCTGGGACACCCTGTATATGTGCACACACGATCGTAAAAGGAACACAAACCACCTTGACTCAACACCTCAGAAATAGTTAGCGGCAGTGTCAAAGGTGCGACTTTCTCAACCAATTCCTCTTAATCGGTGCGTCCACACGAAGTACGTGCACTGGATGAGGCACATCGTTCTGTGCTGGGACGAGTACACAGCTCGGCCTTGGCATTCAAAAGGTTAACCCTTACACAATTCCGGCATGTCCTTCGCGTGTGTTCGTGCATTATGTATAGCCACGTATAGATGGGCCATGCCAGAGGACGAGAGTGCGCGTATACCCTGGTCGTGCTCGCGTGCACGCGGGCTGGCGAGGTTCACGCCGCTTGTCGGCATCTGTCAAACGGACGTTGCCGGAGTGTGTTTTCGCCCCTTGTTCGCGCGGCGCAACGACCTTTGTCAAGTTGCCAAGGAAAAGCTCCGCGCGGCGTTGGCGGTGATCGCTCGGCTCGCGTGAGCGACGAGTACGTCCCCGGCTCGTGTCATCGCTCGAGTCCCGTCACTTTAGCGAAACTCAGCTGCCGCGCGCCCGCGCTCTTCGAGAACAAACGGAGTGTTGGAATGCGAGAGTAAGCGCTTCTCTCGTATTTGACTCCACGTTTAAGAGCCATCACGCTCCCTTTTTGCGGGGTACATTTACTCTTTTTTGTATTCACTCAGTGAATGGAACGTACTTCACGCGGGTGCATACAGCAAGTGTCGAGAATTAAGCCAGATGGAGCTACATGTTGCACCGGCAAATACTACAGAATAACAGAGGCGCAAGCGAACCCTTTGTGCCGAAGTGTGTGCGCCTAGTTTGTATGAACCCACGCTGAGATGCATCATCGCGAACCATAGAGTGTCACAAGGTAGCGCGTACCTCGCACGTTTCATTGCAGCGTTCCTCGTGCGTGTTTGCGACATGGTACTTAGTTCCCGCATTTCACAGCTACCACAATTCTCCACAAGAGAAGCGGGGAAATACCGATCAAAAAAGGGGTCAGGCAAGGGGACACAATTTCTTCAATGCTATTCTCTGCCTGCTTAGAAAAAGTGTTCAAGCTATAGACTGGGGAGGATTAGGAGCGAGGATCAAGGGCGATTATCTCAGCAACATGCGGTTTGCAGATAACTTTGTCCGGTTCAGCAACGATGGCGGTTGACTCGCAACAAATGATTGAGGACCTTAACCAAGAAAGTGTAAGAGTGGGGTTGAAGATTAATATGCAGAAGGCAAAGGTAACGTTCAGTAGCATGGCAAGAGAACGAAAATTCGTGATTGGCAGTCAGCCTCCGGAATTATAGCGTACAAGAGCACCTACAGCTTGCCTAGGTCAGTTACTCACAAGGGACAGCAATCAAGAGGGGAAAAAAACTTATAAAAGAATAAACATTGCTTCTAACGCATACAGCATACATGTTACCAATTCATGATCGGCAGTTTACCGCTATCATTTAAAATAAAAGTGTGCAATAATTGCATTCTACCGATACTAACATACGGGGCAGAAACTTGGAGGTTAACAGAGAAGCTCGAGAAGAAGTTAAGGACCGAAAAATGAGCGAAGGAACGAAAAATAATAGGCGTATACATTAAAAGGACGAGAAGCCAGCGGTGTGGATTAGAGAGAAAACGGTGGTTGCCGATATTCTAGTTGACGATAAGAGGAAGAAATGGTGTTGCGCTGGTCATGCAATGCGCATGGCCTACGAACGGTGGTCTAATAGAGTTACAGAATGGGTCCCAAGAGAAGGGAAGCACAGTCAAGGACAAATAGCTGATGAAATCAGGAGCTTTGTAGGCATAATATGGCGCAAGACAGGGGCGTAATTGGAGGTCGCTTGGAGGGTCCTTCGTCCTGCAGTGGGCATATAGATGATGATGATGATGTCGTCTTCATTTCCGTTCAAGTGGCAGAAGATTAATATAATTTTGTCCACTCCATGTCAAAAACTAAACGGCGTCACACGCGCTGCCGCGTTGTATTCCTGATGTGTAGTCAGCTTCCTGTAGCACTAGAGGTTGCTTTTAATTCTCCTTTCGACACACACCTTCGTACCTTTGGGACACCACGTGGGACTATTCAACGCCACGGGCAATGCAAGCGATGAAACGCGGAGTGGCCTTGGAACCTTTAACCCAAAGGGAAAGGTGATTCCCTATGCCTTCTCCAAGCTGCTGAGACTCTTGAAAAGGCCCGGGAGCAACTCCAGTCTGTTTATTAGAAAACAAAGTAGTTTTCGTAGCTAGATGGGTCGCACGCATTTGCTGTAAACTTGAAGTTGAGCTGAACCTTCAACCTCATAGAATATCATCCGCGCAGCGCGAAGAAGTTGAAACACCTTAGAAACTTGTAGTTTTCCCGGAGCCAGCCTCAGAGCTTTTGTGCGGTGTTCGCACGCATACAGCCAGCGTGACCGAGGATCGAATCCCTAATCTATTTAAATCGAAGCTTTCCTTGCCTCTTTAACCCCCACCCGCACACGTACACACAAACACAAACACTTTGCGCTTGCTGGCTGCTGACTGCAATCCAGCATGATTGGCCGGTCCAGGGAGCCAATAAACACCGCTGTGGCTCGGGGTAATCATGCAGTGGCCTACACCGTGTGCAGGCGCCAACAACAACAACAACAACAACAACAACAACAACAACAACAACAACAACAACAACAACAACAACAACAACAACAACAACAACAACAACAACAACAACAACAACAACAACAACAACAACAACGACGACGACGACGACGACGACGACGACGACAACGACAACAACAACAACCACAACAGACAGCAACAACAACAAAAAAGAAAGCTTCGCAGATATAAACGTATGCGATTCCGAGCAATTAACTTTACTTTAAAGACAGCCGAGGCTGTATAACGGAGTTCTTGCACCATTCGGAAGTCCTATAGGGGTCTATTTTATCACTGTTCGAAATCTACCCAAGTCTTTGCAAATGCTTCACTATGTCCGGTACAAATCATTCGCTATGTCTACAGTACCCTTTCATATGCTTTGGTATATCCAAGTTTTGTACAGAGACGTGCGTTTTCCATTTAAATCATCTAAAATAGAACCCCTTCATCGCCAATCGTTTCTTAGATGATGTCTATGATTTAGTCGATGGACATGGTGTCTTGCGGCACGTTGAATGTAATGTTCTTGGGGTGCGTCAGGGGACAACGGTCTCGACGGGATCCTCGCCGGTTGCCCGGGAAACCCGGCGATGATGGGCTATAAGGCCCCTAAGATTAGAGTAGCTGGCGGGTCCCCAGCAGGCTCGCAGACGCCAAATCCAACACCGATGAGACGCTAACGATACACTGACTTGCTTGGTATGCCACACAAACTATAAAAGGGAAGGTTTATTGTACACACAACTTGTTGCAAAGAGAGTCTAAAAAACGCAACGTATGTTTCACAAACAGGCACTAAGATACTGTGGTATAACACTGCGAATCTATATAAGGACACAAAATTTGTAAGGACACTAGAAACTGGAGCGGATACAGGAGGAATGATTAGGGGTCGAAGAGTTTGTACACAAAACATTTTCTAGACAGAAATTAATCTTACACACTAAGAAAATTTCACCCTTAAGGTTGCTTTTTTGGTGTCTATAACTCACCCCCTTACACCCATAGAAAAGGGTGTTTGAGCGAACTAATACAGCCGTTTGAAAGAGTGATTTTTTTTGTAATTGTACCCTTTTCTTTAATGTGTGTTTTGCCGAAATGCACATTGTCTTTTATTTTTACAGCAAAATCTTTTATTCTGTCACTACCTTTACAGACGCCCGCTGAAGTATTCCCGAATTGCTTTCTAAGACATTCATAAAAACAGCTTAGCCTCTATTTGAACTGTATGCCTGCAGATTACCAGTCGGAAGTGTTTTTTCTCGACCACTCCGCCTACATAAACACAGGGAATAAAACATCATTTTAATAGTGCGGTAGCGCCTGCAGCTGATAGGTTAACGCCACGTTCTTCGTTGCTTCAGTTTATCCATAAACCAACACTAAGGCGAATTTATTTAAGCGTAACTAGCAGTAAAATGGGAAATGCAGGAAGGAGAGAAAACGACGAAGTAGTTGCGTGTATCCACTGTGCGACTGGGGCGTACCACTTCCGCAATAAATGCTGTGTTCTTATCGATAGTGGATTGCTCCGCATCTATACCTGTGAATATTTCTTTCAACTGATACTGCATGAATCAATACAAGACTTACTGCGCATAGTATTGCGCAGACGCCGATGCTGCACCAGAAAGAACATGCACCTGAAGAACTACGATTGGCAAACGCACTGATTCGCTGACCCTTGACAGATGATCTATAAGACAGCACCAAGCCTAAACAATGTAAACAAAGCCATGTGTATGAAGCGAAAGGCAGGATAGGAAATAAAAAAAAAATCAGCTCGGTTTCTCCCTTTTCCTGCCGGGGACGCCATATACATGAAATATCAGGATGATATCCATATCCATACTGTGACCATATGACGTGTTCGAAAAATTAGTTGGCGCAAACCGCTGGGAAATAAACGTGGCTTTTTTACTTGCTTTAAATGTTGAAGTGCCCGAGCATCCTTAAATGCTGTAAAGCGTATATTCCGCAAAAATACCCTTTTAGCACTCTGAAATTAACGAATGTGTTCATTAAGGGTGTTTTGCTAATGAGTACACTCATTTTGAATATATTCAGGGAAAGTAATGGTGCAAAAAGGATGTTTCGTAATAGTGTAGCTATAGTGCCCAGATGCGATACCCGCCAAACGTTTGTCGATTGAGTCCCTCCCTAGCTGACCTCCAAGGTGGAGCCGGTTAAACGCTACGTGAGAAAAAAAAAAATTACGAATTACTGGCTAAGGTAGTAAACACGCAAAGGAGGTGTTGTGTGGTGTTCGAGTTAGGTAAACGCTGGGTAACGTTTATTCTATTACTCTTCATAATTACGTTTCAAAGCAAATTCGGAGCTCTGATCTAGGCTTCGTTGCTGGCTCTTCTTTGATTGACATTTGATGCCGAGCTCGCCGCCGAAAGCCATCGGCCTTCATCACCGCACGAAAAACTTGAGAGGCGTCGCCTTTAAGAGTGGAACGCGATAGCATTCAAAAATCTCTGACTGCTTCTCACGCTTCCAGGCAACTGCAGCTTATGTAACCGTAATGTTTACCGGGAAACGCTGGCGGCGAACGCTATGCACGAAGGCGAGCTTTCTGATAGAAACGCGGCCTCTTGCGTTGCTGCGCCAAAAAAAAAAAAAAAAAGCACCATTTTCAGGTTTCCGTTATTGTTTCTCACTTTTAATATTTCAGTCTGAGATTTAACATAAAAAACAAGCGCTGCCGGTGTTTTGTTTCATGACATTTGTTTGTGGCCCGTAAATTCTCAAAATCCCGAGGAATAACTTTGTCAAGAAAGTAAGACGAGGTATGAGCAACATTAGTGATACAATGGTGTGGCTATATAACCCGCATATACCGCATGTCATATAGCAAAACGTGGCATATACATATACCTAACAATATACGGAAATTATCGCTCATGGACAGCTCCGCCGACGCCGACACCGGATTTTCTGTGACATGGGGCCCTTAACGCTGTCGCGTTAAAACTGTCGTGGAAGTCCAGTTCACTGTCGGACAAATTGGAAGTGCTGAGCGGAGCAAGAATGTCTTCGATGAGCAGCGTAACGTATACGTTTAGAAAGCGAGAGCATGCAGTCGCGTAAACGCCAAGCGAAGCATCACCGACTCGCGGCAAATGAGTATCGATAGGAACGCGGTGAACATTTCACCCAGAAACGCGAAGCGGAGCAGCGTCGATACGTAGCGAAGAATGGCTTGGAACGGGAGGGGGCACACGTGATCGTATACGTGAATCCAGGCGGAGTCGATACGCCGTGATGAGGCAGCGGCGGTACACGAGTACGCCGAGAAAAAAAAAAAGAAAAAAAACTTCGTACAGGCAACGTGCATCCAGTTTAATTTGAATTTAATTCTGCGGTTTTACGTGCCATAACCACGATTTGATCATGTGGCACACCGTAATGGGGGACTCCGGATTAATTTTGGCCACCTGGGGATCTTTAACGTGCCCTCAATGCCCGGGACACGGGCGCTTTTGCATTTCGCCCCCATCCAAATGCGGCCGTCGCGGCCGGGATGCGATCCCGCGACCTCGTGCTTAGCAGCGCAACACCATAGCCGCCAAGCTACCACGGCGGGTAACGTCCATTCAAAGGGACGCTCTCACTCTGGGTGACAATTTCGGGACTTGGTGTACTTTCCCACTTAGTGCAAGTGCTTTTCAAAACGTGACACGTCTGAGACAGATACTCAGAAACCTCAAGTACGTTAGGAAAATATGTGGATCCGGCGCTTCGGGGGAATCGGTTGAAGCGCAGCTTGTTTTCACTTTTGCGAGGAACGCTGCGCCTGTTTGGCGCCCCTTTGCAAGCATTGACCACACGTTGAGGTAGGACGCGTTTTCACTGGGAAACGCTTCGCTGAACGGAAGCTTGTGGCGCTCCAACACCACAGACACGTTGCACAGAAACCAGTGTATAGTACAGTATAGTACTGCACAGTATCGTATTGCATATAGTATAGTATGGTATAGTGTAGTAGTGTATAGTATTGCATTGTATAGTATGGTATAGTATAGTAGTGTATAGTATTGCACAGTATTAGAATTATGGGGTTTTACGGGCCAAAACCACGATCTGATTATGAGGCGCGCTGTAGTGAGGGACTCCGGAGGAATTTGGACCACCTGGGGTCCTTCAACGTGCACCTAAATCTAAGTACACGGGTGTTTTCGCCTTTCGTCCCCATCGATATGCGGCCGCCGTGGCCGGGATTCGATCCCGCAACCTCGTGTTTGGCAGCCCAACACCAGAGCCTAAGCAACCACGGCGGGTCGTATTGCACAGTATACTATACTATGCATCGTATAGTATATAGTATAGTATAGTATAGTATAGTATAGTATTGCATAATATAGTATAGCATAGCATAGTAAAAAGTATAGTGTAGTATAGTAATGTATAACACAGTATAATATTTAAAGTTGGGTAAGCTCGTGTTGATTCATTCTCTGAACAGCGCGAAAATATGACACCTTAAGAAGGGGAAGACTAGACAGCGCTGCACACTGCACGCACATTCTACACACTACACGCCGAACCGAACTCGTTCGGTGCAACGGCTGTGCTCGATCGCACTGCGATCGGGTGGCACTTATGTTGGCCTCCAGAATCATTAATCATAAGAGCCAGCTGGATGTTTGCACCATTATCATATTTCAAATTACCCATGCAGAAGCCTCACGATACATCTCTGATCACCAAAAGATCGGTGGCATTTAGGCATCGGCGTAGCCTCATCATGTGTGTACACAGAGCCAGTATATCGACGTTCCTTCGTTCGTTCACAGCACTAGAGGTTGAAGCTATGGTGAAGCACTACGAACCATGTCACACTGTCTGAAGAGGAAATGAAATAAAACATACTTAAACATGATCTATCTTTCTATGCTGCCGGGCTACGTTCAATCATGGTCAGATACGTTAGGTACAACAGACCAACCACAGAGCCGTATGAAGCTACTTGCGTGGACAGCATTCTTGTGATATTCAAGCGGCGCGCGCACGATAACCTCCCCGTCGCGTCTCCTATCGCAGACAGACGCCAGATATATATGTGATATATAGGTACAATTAATATCGCTCCAATGTATCTTCTGCTTGCAGTGTTCGCTATGTGAAGTTAGCCGTAAGTTAAGTTTGGGCTTGTATCACTGTGTTATATCGCTGAGGAGTGCGTTTTTTTAAAAAGTTATATATATAGTATTTCCAAGGACTACCAGACCGCTGGCAGTGTCAGATACGCGACTGACATCATCGTAACGAATGCGCCTCTAGCAACCGTTGGTAGCAACCGCAGAGTACTTGAACACAAGATCGCGAACAGCGGTTGCTCGTGGCTCGCTTCGTCCATCTGGACGAAGCCAGCTTACCCGACACTTCCTTTAGTGACCTAACGCAGCCGGTTTGATTTTCCGGTTCCTTCTGCCCCGAAATGCTTCGGCTGTTTGGCTATGACACTTTTCTTTAAATCACGCGCGTTTAAATGACACCGGAAGGAGAGCGTTAGGAACCGAAGCCCCAAGCAGCAACCGACCTCTCGAGTGCTCCAGACAATGGAGGGGCGTCCCCCGAGACTGCGCGCAACATAACGGTCGCCCGGTTTCGAAATGAGACGCACACGCGCAACCGCAATAACACACATCATCGCCAGCTGCGAAACGGGGTGGAAGGGGACGACGGCGACGCCGCCGAAACAAAGGTCAAGAACTTGCTCCGAGAAAATAAAACCAGCAACCTAAACGACCGGGGTAGGAAAGGGGTTGGTGATGGAGGGCTGCTGCCGCCGTAGTTCAGCTGGGCTGTTCGTCTCGGAGAAGAAGACTCGTTCCCCCTACGCAAGCTCGCTCCTCGCCCGAAGCAGAGCGTCATCCGAGGACCGAAGAGGAAACAGGTTTTTTTACATATCCCTCGCCCATCCGCCGCTGTCTCTCGACTCTTCGTGCAGTCGCGGCGATGAATCCCTTCTGTTCCGCTTTGCATTTATTACTTTCCGTCGCGCTTCGATTTCGCGTGCGCGCAGCCCCGGCTGGCTGGACGACGGGGTTTTCTTTCTTTCTGCACGCATCGCTTTTTCTTTTCTCCGCCGGCCCTGCTTGCTCTCAGAAAGGGTGTGTTCCGCCGAGAAGCACCTCTCTTCCCAGTCCCCTTCCTTCCGCCCCCCAGCACCGCCACGACTTCCAATCTTAGATGAGGGCCGTCTGCATGTAGCGGACAAGTCACTGCACGCTCCTCGCCGAGGCCTGCCGCAGCGTCCCGTCGCACTGGCAGCTTGGGTCCAGTTTCCGTTCGGTGCGTTGGCCTCTCACGCCAGTTGAACCCCCCTCCCAACGTCTGCCTATAAATCATATAACAGTGGTGGTCGAGCAAAGAGGGGCGAGCGAAGGGGTGTGCTGCGCAGGCCTTCACCACGGCAACCGGCCGCTGGGTCCCGTCTGTTGTTTCGCGCTTATATAGGAAGGGAGAGATGTAGCGGGGAGGGAGGTCAAGTCCAGTGCGTCGGTTCCTCCCTCCCCCCCCCCCCCTCCCCCACTCCCTGTCTCGGCAGGGCGCGTTTGCTTGCGCAACACACCCAGACAAAGGGGAGCCCCCCTGAAACAGGTTGCGCGTCGGACGAGCGAGGAGCTAACAAAAGGTGTCCGTCCAGCGCCCAGCGAGCGGTCGTCGCCGGTTTATTGCACGGAGATTGGTCCGACGTGTGCGTCTATGTGCGCGCGTATTTGTATTTGTTCGACGACGTCAAACGGTGGGCATAAAACGACGTCCCTAACCTTTTCGGTGCGGTCACTCTCGGTACACTCGAAGCGAGACAAGAACTTTGTGTGCCTGTGCGCATCAGTGCGCACGCGCGGAAGTCGCTCGCCAGGTTTCTGATGTTTGTTCCGCTGCGAAGTTTGTTCCGGTGCAACTGCCGTGCAGTTTTTTTTTCGAGTTCTTTTGGATATTGCCCCCCCCCCCCTTTTTTTTTTTCTAACTCCAGTGGTTCGCAGTGATGGCAGACGCTCTGGTGAATCGGAAACACATGATGTCTGCGCGCCTTTCTACGCCCTATCGTCTCTCCATCGTCACATTGAAAGCCATATGAAACACAAACACGGCGCCGGTGAAGTAATTAAGTCACGCCTTTGTCACGTGAAAAACAAAGCAGGCTTGACTTACTTCTGCGTATGCACCTTATTCTTGTATTTTGCTCCGGGAGAAAAATGTGGAGGAACCCGGAAGCATTCGAGACACGCAGAAGAAAGTTCGTTTACAGTAAAAATAAATAAATAATAAAACGGACGTGAAATCAAGATATTTTCGGTAAATAATGTTCAAAAACAAACAATCCCTGACATTCGTCAAGAGTGACGCTTTCTCCGTCAGCGTTGACAGAAAAGCGGGCAGTTAGGCAAAGACGGACAAGCTCGTCCACATACGTACGGCACCAAAACAGCAGCCGATTAGACGTTTCCCATTGCGCTGTTTGACAGGTTCATTAGTCTCTCATCGACGATAAACAGGAAGACCAAATTCTGTATGCGTAAGGGGTTCCTGCCGACCTCGCGGCAGTTTATTGAAATCTATGAAAAAGAAAGCTTGGAGCGTGTATAAAAAAAAAAAAAAAAGGAGGGGGGGGGGGGTTAAAGAAAAAAAGAGAAGTAACGAAAAAAAGGGAAGGAAACGAGCTGAGGGCACTAATACAAAAAGGGGAAATACTTCAACTTCATACTTTCTTTTTTGTACCAATAGGGCTACACATATCTAGGAATTTTGGACACTGCCCCCTTCGGCTATCTGCCGAACTTCACCGCTGAATACCAGCTTAGCTCAATATGCATTAAAAAAAGAAGCATATTTCAGAAGGCCCCAATAATCTAAAAAAAAAAAAAATCATTTAGCTACGCAGAGAAGGTACGCTCTCTTATTGCCATGCTTATTTACGGCGCTTAGTCGTAACGTCTTAGCCGCGTTATAGGATAATTTTGGCCAGGAATAACACTCCTATAACGCAGCAGAAAAGCTACGACTAAGTGCCGTAAATGAGCATGTTATTAAAAGGCCGTAGCCTCTTCACGTCGCCAACTGAAAGTTGTTGATACTCGGGCAGCCTTTGAAATTAATTTTCTTTTATTAAATGCTGCCCCTGGAGTTACGCTGGTGCAATGCGGTGAAGGTTGACAGATGCCCTGCAGGGGCGATGTCCAAAATTGCTGGCCATGCTGCGAGCTCTTAAAGTTCTACCACGCTTTTTGAAGAGGACAGCCTTTTTTTTTTTCAAAGTACCTTACAAGTGTCTATTAGTGGCATCGGGTAAGGAGGGCTAGTACAATAAGTAAAATGCTATCGCCGCGCGCCAGGCATAACCACCCTCTTTAAGTGGTTATGCCTGGCGGTTATGGTGTGTTATGCCTGGCATGGGGCGTTAGGCCTTTACATAGGACTGTCCTCTATAAAAAACCTGGTAGGACGTTAAGAGCATGCAGTGTAGCCTATTCGTACCATAAGAAAAAAAGTAAAATTTAAGTACAGTCACTGCAAAATTATACATAATTATACATACTGTCGTAAACTTATACTGTCGTCGTTTATCAAGAAATATGTATTTAACTATTGATAGTCTTCGACCCCACTTTACCATGACAATAACCTGTATGATTATGTAGCCCACGCATTGATATATATACTCTCTCTATTTTTGTTTTCCCGCGAACAGTTAATTTTTCGAGTGCCTTGTCTGCGGATACCCGTTCCTTTTCTGAAAAGGGCATCAGTTCGTGGTTTACTCGCCATGTGTCCCCCGATAATTTCTTTTCTGTCTTTGTTTTCGCATCGCGCTTCTCATTTTACAACAAAGCTGTCTATCGCTAGGATCCGGGATATTATGGCGTCCGCGCGGAGGAACTCTCCCCTAAAACGTGAGAGTGAAAGAACCAACAATAAAAGCAAACGTATGTCGCCGCTCGCGTCGGAGCTCGGTTTAACGGCCACCTGTGTCTAAAACGATGTGTCTCTGTGAATGTATGACGTAGTGTGTGACGCAGTGTGGGCCTGTTAAAGCGACCAATGGGAAAGGGTTGGCGTCCCTCGGCACAACCGGGCGAACGCGCTCGTGCCACTGCTCACGCGTTCGTCGTCTTCTTCCAAAGCTGGCTCCGTTGCCGCTCATCATTCCAGCGTATAATTTCACTTCTCTTTTGTCGTCGCATTGGGGAGGCCGCGTTTACGGCCGTATGAGCCATTGCTTAAGGGGGGTATGCCCGTCTTACGTGACGGACAGATTTAATAACATAGCTGAAACGCGAATGTGTGTGTGTGTACTTATCGTCACGATGTCCACCGATCAGGACAATAAATATGTTCGTACCTTTGTTCAAAATATTGTGTCACCTCTGTGTCGTGCGCTAAACAGCTTCGCCGGTCATCCTCCTTCACAGAGTGGAATGGCTCATTAATGTTTTTTTTTTGTTACCGCAGAAGCGGTTTTTCTCGAGGTCTCCTGCTGACTCCACTTCACAGAAACTATATACGTGATCGCCCGACGTGGCTCAACACAAGACAGCAAATGTATAACGAGTTGGCGCATACGTATTATATCCATCTGTATTATACACCTGCATATATGATGTTTATATATGATGTTTATGATTTTATATGATGTTTATATATATCGTTTACCGGCCCTGATCTCTACGGAATTACGCTACTAAACAACAAATGGTGCCTAAATATCTTGACTGCAACAATTGAACGCCTTCCAACGCGTCAGTCCTTTAATGAACCAAATTAATTTCCTTGGTTCTTCCTGCTGTAAAATAATTAATTCATTCACCCGTTTACATGCTCGATGCGGGCGCGTTCGTCACCGAACGCGAACTAGCTCTTTGAGGAACACATGCTGTCGCCCGAGAGCTTTGGGACGACGCTGTATTTACAATCTCGACGCCATAACAACGACATGCCACCGAAAACATGACGACGCCAAGTGAAAATAGCGGGACAACGCGAATCTAGCCATGATCCGACGCTACGACCTAACTGCAATGCGAAACTAATGTTTAGATGCGCGGCGGTTGGTGTTTGCGCTACGCCTCGTTTATGTGACGCTGAGTCGAGCCTATACAGCTTGAGCGAGCGGGTGTATGAAGGCCCGCTATTTCTTCGCCGCTAAATACATTTCTTGCATTCTTGCCCATACTCTCGAAATGTGCTCTTCTTCCATAGGTATACACACATTTTCAATGCCATATACTTGGAAACCTATTTATGACTATATTCACTGTTTTTATGGCCTTTTGCGGCTGCAACATCTGCCGTAACTTAGTTTGGTTTAGAAATCGAAACTTCCTGAATTTTTTTTTATTGCGTGAGTCACCTTACTGCTATTTTCAATATTTACTTAATGCTTATGTACTCAATATATATTTTTCTTTGCTTACGCGTGCGCACAGTGCCTTTATTTGGTAATTTCTTTCTATTCGTACCCATGCCTGCAATAGCATCTACAGGGCTGCCAAAACAAATAAACAACGAAACAAATGCAAAGAAATATTTATTGCTGTCTTTATGGTTACAAAACTGAGTTGCCGCAAGCGGAAAAAAACGCACTTAGCAGCTTCAAAGTACGCCCCACATGACAACAGTTGGCGAGGAATAGCTTAGCATGACAAGCTTACAAATGATTGGAAACATTTGCAACACACGCTGAATTTTTACAAGTACAGGAAAGCAATACATGCAAACACTCTTTTAAATCAGTGCATAGAAGAACATTTCATTATTAGAAAAATTAATAATAACTAGACAAGGCAGTGGTTCACATAGCGGTACGAAAAAAAAAGGAAGAAGAAAATGGTATTTCTAAGGTACACGAAAGCACCCTGCCTTGAAAGGAAATTTCATATACAATTCTATGAAGTTTACAAAAGATTAGTACCAGAGGTAAAACATTAAATTACTTTTTTTTTGTTGCTTCTGGCTAAATACAATTCCGTTCAATTATGTTAAGGCACATTATTTAAATCAGTACAGTCTTTAAAAAATGGGTAAGACCAATTAAGCGTGTATGGTGCGCATTATGTATGGGTACGTGACTTTGAAGGTCGAATAGGGTTGATATGTCCGCGTTGTTGGTTATAACAGCATTTTTGTGCCTACAAATTAACCTGCAGGCATGATATCGGTAACACTGATGACATTAAACTGGGAAAAATATTTTTTTGTATGATCATGCCATGGTATATTCTCAAGTAAACTGATCGCCCGTTTCTTCGCAATACGAATCCTGGATTTATTGCGCTTCTACCTGTGCCTTAAACAGCCTGACAATGATTAAACAGTGAAAGTAAGAACACGTTGTTAATTAATAACTTAACTCTAGTTGGCAGATCAAATATATGATGACATAACACACATTTTACTTTATTCATTTTCAGTCATACATTGTTAATTTGCGGGTCCAAATTAAGCGATTCCGCTATGATTAATATTAGATACACAATAAACAGAACGCCTACCAAAATGGTCGGCGTTCTGTTTATTGTGTTTCTAGATTCCATATGTCCAATGATTGATTTCCACGAAGATTACTCCAAGACATATCGTGCTCGTACAATTTCAATACGGTCTTATTTTCTGCTCGAAATATTGTGGCCTTAGCAAGCTTTGCTCGTGTTAACCTTTAGGCAATTATTTTCGGACCACTTACACATGTCTTGCAAAAACTAATTTCCTACAAAGTATACATCACTAGCGCTTTTACCAGTCATGGGTACAGTTATGTCATCGGCACATGCAATAATGCAATAGTTAGTGTAACATATATCATTTAAATAAACTAAAAATAGCAGAGGGCCTAGGATGCTGCCTTGCGGCACACCTGACTTCGCGTACTGGGCATCGGAAAAAACATCCTTGTGGGCAATAATTTGTTTACGATGTTGAAGGTACGAACGTACTAGCGAGATTCTAATTCTTATAGCCAAGTGATTTAATTTATATAGTAACAAATTATGATTTAATAAGACAAAGGCTGTAGAAACGTCTAAATAAATTCCGAGGACGTAAAGCTAGCCCTCAAGTGCATTCATGATTATTTCCTGTTCCTTGAGTAGTACCAACTCGATGGGCCGTTTTGGTTTGAAACCAAACTGATGATCCGATAAAACGGATGCTTGTTTAGGAAGTTTGTTATTCACAAGTAAATAACATTTTCGAGGCCTTAAGAAATCACTGGTGGAATAGAGATTGTCCTATGGTTTGAGAGTTTAGAGACGTCGCCTCCTTTGCGTATAACAATAACCTTTGCAATTTTCACCTGCTTCGGAAAGACGACGCTATTGAGGCGCAGGTTGAATATACTATGTGTTAACATTGGAGCGAGTAAGTCAACGACATGTTTTAAACGCTGTATTTGAAAGACATATATATTTGAAGCCCTTCTGTGCCTAAGGTTTCTAAATATGAAAATAAAGTTTTTCATTTTCGATTGTAGGGGATGTAAACATGATGTCGGGACCCCCAGTGCTTGGAAAACTGGTACGAATGTCAAGCGAAGTGGACATCATATATTAGCGATTGTGCGATGTTGACGAAGAAATTGTTAATGGCCCTAGACAGATACTTCCCTGTCAGAATGACACTATCATTCACGATGCGGTTTTGAGTACTATTGCAGTGACACCCGAGGATCTTACTTCGTTAATGCCATTAATCATAAGGGTTCTTGATAGAAGTGTCGGAGAAGACATAGCTAAAGTATTCGTATATTTGGCTTGACGTAGATCACTGTTCAAGTGATTGCGATCTCTCATAAAAGAGGCGTTCATTTTGCATTGGACATAAATATAGGCTGATGATTATTATTATTATAGTTTTGGTTTTGTTTCTTTTTTCTTCAGTAAGGCACTCGTAAATAAGTAGATAAATAATGTTTTATTAACTGCGACCATGAAGGCTAAGTCAGCACTGTCGTTTTAGGCACCGCTCCATGGGAGCCGGTGTAAAATTCAGGTATAATTTATGAAGGTGAAAAGTGTGTGTGTGTTTGTGTGTGTGTGTGTGTGTGTGTGTGTGTGTGTGTGTGTGTGTGTGTGTGTGCGTGCGTGCGTGCGTGCGTGCGTGCGTGCGTGCGTGTGTGTGTGTGTGTGTGTGTGTGTGTGTGTGTGTGTGTGTGTGTGTGTGTGTGTGTGTGTGTGTGTGTGTGTGTGTGTGTGTGTGTGTGTGTGTGTGTGTGTGTGTGTGTGTGTGTGGGTGGGTGGGTGGGTGGGTGCGGGTGTGGGTGTGTGCGTGCGTGCGTGCGTGCAGAAAGGGGAGGGGGAGGGATAGGAGGCACAAGGACAACAGAGATGTTTCTGGAGCTACTTGGCACTACGGCTGAAATCACGTAGCGTGTATTTCATCACGCTGCACAGCAGACAAGCCGTGCAGAAAGCGACGCTTGACGGCGTATCTGCGCAACAGGCTTGGTTGCTGCAGGCCTATCTACCTTCGCCCACAAAGCTTCATTCACCTGCGTTTGGCTGCCGGTTTCGTGTTGCCCGTGTTCGAAATGGCGCCTCTAATTCGCCAGTCACAATTCGTCATGACCTTAATTGTGCTATTTAAGACTGCTTAAGGTTCCGGACGTAACAACTATATGGCTTCCCGCTGGATAGTGTTCGGACAAAGCAGCCAGGAAATGAAGAAGAAAACAAAATGCCTAAAGGCGCTTCAAACGACGCATGCTGTGTAGAGCAAACAGTTGCAAGAGGGCGTGGAAAAAAAAGGAACGAAGAAAGCTCGACACGCCCGCATGTGCTCAAGCTGCGAAGAAGCGCATCTGCACGCATACATACATACACTGACCGCGCGTGAGTGCGGGCAATTTAGAAAATTGGGTGGTGATAAGCATCCGCGATTAGAGCGCTACACACGTCTCAACCAGCGAAATGGCACGTTTTCTTTTCGGGTGACTGCGAGCGGAGTTTGGCCGTATAGAGAGGCATACGGAGACACGCAGGCATATACGTACATATAAATTCTAGGAGCCCTTGAAAAACAATACCGCACGATGCTTCGGTGCGTACGGAAACTCACGCAGCCAGCGTTTGGTGCGATGACTTGACGCTGTGCTCTGTGGCATTGCGGGGTGGCAATCAGCTGCTGCAGATCTGGATGTTTCTTTTTTTTTTTTTTTTGCGCAGGTCATTGTTACCATGGAGATAAGAAATGGGTTTGCCTCCACGGGGTGCTCCGCAACCACGCCATCCGCGCAGTTTAGAGGGTCGCTGTCCTGTGAGATCGCCAGGTTTCCGCATAAGCTATAGAACAGTACACTGTGGTTCCTGTCACGTCCTCTTTGTGAACCTTGGATTTCTGTATTCGTAGCGTGCGCGCGCCATATCTCAATTACCTCTTGAGGGGGCAGAAAAGCACAAAAAAAAAGAAGCCGAAACAAGACTTCAGCGATTACTTCCGCTTTAAAGTAATTTACTGCGACGGTATGGTCATTCTCCCACAGTGAAGACCACCATCATATTCTTGCTTACCTGCCTTCTTTTTTTTTTTTTTTCAAATAACTTCGCTCACTCTCAGCGCGAGAATAGACAGGAAGCCAGCGGTTACAGGCCGCGGACGTAGAATGACGTACTGAATTTAAGAATTTCAAGAAAAACAAATACTTAATATAATATTTAAATGGTAACTATAAGTTGTGTGATATTAGATAAACAAAAGCGTTGTTTATATAAATTGTAAATTTATCTTCGTTGTACGCAGATTCCTTTCTGTAGGGCATTCTTGAAATTTCAGCGCGAATACTACACCAGGCGAAAAGAATACAGGAGGGACAAGGATTACCAATACGCCCAGCATTTGGTTATGTTGTATGACATAATAATGGGCATTTTGTGCAATTCGAAATACATGTACATGTCTAAGCTGGTTATATTTATTTAGAGCAAATGTGTAGCTTTGTTTAGCCTTATGTTCGCAGCCGTTTGGCCAAAAGCTTAAGTTAATTATTTTCTTAAAGGCACTACAACACTTTAACATACGAATATATATGATTCAGACAATTTTGGCGCATCATGTTTATTGTCGTTTATATTGGGTACTATCATGGTGAGTATTCTGTGTCCAGGACATGTAATAAGGTTCTAGAAATTGGGTAAAACAGTGCTATTTTCTGTTTCCATCATTCCATAGGACGACGTCCAAGCACCTGGACGTGTCAGCAGAGTGGCACTTGATATTATCTTTATATAGTTTCCTTAGACCATTTTTAATTAATTTGGTAAATCCGTGTTTAAGCCACTGCTCAGGAGGCAGTTGCCTTTTTAAAGGCTCTTTGCTATTCAGGCGCGATAAGTCGTTTTGAAGGCCCCGACTGGGGATAAATAATCAACTCTGAGGCCAAAACTTGCTATCAAAAACTATCATTAGCCGTATGCTGTATGTGCGAGTGAAAGCGCGCGAGGGACGCGCGCTTTCACGGAGAGCGAACGCACGGCGGAAAGCGAAATGCCGTTGGGGGACGGGAGGGAGGGAGGGGAGGCGACATTTAGCTGCGGCACCAAATGCGTATATTGCGACCGGGCGTAAGGGGAACTGGCGACTCAATCTACCACGCGAAAGGAGGACAGAGGGAAGGCAGCGCGGGAGGGAGGGGTTGCGGCTTCTGCTCTGCGAGCAACTTGTACATTGCGTGGCGCCGGGAAGTCCCGCGCACCGTATCTTGAAAGCAATCTGCAACACGGCTCCTACCTTTGTATGCGCTGTGCTTTCGCCGCTCAGTTTCCGTTGAAGCGATAAACCACATGAACCTTCACTCGCTACTGCTGGTGCGCTTGCTCACGCCAGCGTTTTGACAGCGGTTGTGTGCGGGTGAACAAACAGCGCGCAGAACTGTTGTCGATGGTGGCGGCGTTCTGCCCGCGTTCGCACCGAACGCGCGCGGCGTTGGTGCTGTGTTTATGAAGAATGTGCCAACCTTTGCCGTACACCCTATGGCGGTGTACCGTAGCGGCCATAAGACCATGGTCCCTGTGGTCACTAAATAAATTAAAACCACCGGATCATATATATTTCTCATTCTTTCATACTTCAAATAACCAATTACACCATCACATCTTAATTGTCATAATTGGAAATACATGATTCCCACCATAGTACAGCTTCGCTGGTCTTCCATCTCTACCCCAGTGGAAGGGCTGACAGTTTTTATTTCTCATGTAGATCAGTACCACTGTATCGTTTATTTGGTGGCTCTAATTCCTGCGAGCTACTATACAGGGTGTCCCAGCTATCACGCAGCACGATTTAAAAAAGAGGAACGGCATTACACGAAGCAAACCTAGTGCGTATTGTTTCCAGTACAGTGGAGTAGCCACCAGTAATTCTTTAATAACTGATATTTAATTAGGTAATTGTAATTAATTATCTAACTCGAGAAGTACTTTCTTAATTATCAAAGTGTCAATGAGACAATTGTAGAGCAACATGAAAAACTCCCGATACAGCTTTCCGTCGCTCAATACGTGCAGCATAAATGAGTTTTTCCAAGTGTGAAAGAAGCCCGCGAATACACGCAGAATTGCCGCGTGACTGGCCGCTCGAGGCACTTTGCGTGTATTCGCGGGCTTCTTTCACGCTCGGAAAAACACTTTTATGTAGCACGTATAGAGCAACAGAAAGCTGTACCGGGAGTCTTTCATGTTACTCTACAATTTTCTCATTGACACTTCGATAATGATAATAAGGAGCTTGAAATGACACAGAAGGTTACTAGAGAAAGAGAAGGCAAAAAAACAAAAAACAGGTCAAGCCCAGATGGCTATCAAATGCTCACAGAATGCCCATAAGACCGCGGACTGGCGTATAAGAATAACAGCGGGGCCTTCGTGGCTCGGATTGCGTCCCCATTTATGTCCCTGGGCGCCAGAAAATCGCTATCCCATTATTGTACTCGTCTACCAGGTGAATTTCTTGCTGCGTAATCGCACGGTGTTATAGCGACGACAGTGACACAGCAGATGCCCAGTATCATGAGGTAGTTCGCAGACGTTGCACAACGGCGAACTACTTGTGTATAGGCTACACGAAGTCTCAACGGATGAATGACGCCCTCAACCTGCTTGTTCAGTCTCGGGAGACACTGTATAGGTGCTCTAAGGGTCGATGCAATAAAAAGGAGGCATACTCAAGGTCGATCCACATAGGTCGCGAAGCTTCAGGCGAAAAGCGGTTCAGAACCAATCGTCACCGACATCAGCAAGGGTGGTTATGGGAGCAGCGATTGAAGCGCGACTATGTTTGGAGGGAATAAACACTGGGAAAGAAAAAAGCGTTTTTAAATTAAAGCGAGAGGCAGTTAGATTCATTCAACGAAAATAAAATTTCTAATTCATTTTATATACGCATGGCGAGAAAAGGCACAACTGTATTTTACTAGATCATTATCAATAAATACCTTTTTTCAGGGCCCACCGTGAGAGCGCCCATCGATAGCGGCGGGCGTTGACGCCGCTATCACTTGCAATGCCATGCAACTCTTGGAGTGCGTGGAAAGGCGCGCTCGTAAAGTTCTCCTGTTACAATACGCCCCCTTCACATGTGTTGCATGTCGACGTTTGTCTGAATTAGGTGACGCGGGTAGTTTTATTATTTCTTAACCTGTGCAGTTAAAAGTAGTGAGTTGCGACCGTCAGATACTTGTTTACTTTAGTTGTTTTCGTGCAACAGCGCTGGCCGACGGGCCTGGCGTCCGACGAAAGGATGAGCACTCTGCGCAATCTACGCCCAAAGCGTTCGTCGGCCTGCAAAGAAAGTATGTTCTGTACAGCGATGCGATTTCGACACCCGTACGGCTGATCTTTTCCGGCATCGCTTTTTGCGCTGAAAACTCGGAACGCCCATGAAGTCGAATGGCGGGGCAATTGAATATACAGCTCTAATGGCAGGCCTCCGAAAACAAATTTCGCGCCTATGAGAACAAAATGACGTCACTTCTGTTTTTGACGGATATGACGTCAAATTATTTTTTCTTCCGCCGGAAGTTTTCCCTCCTCACACAGATGGCGCTAAGCCCCATGAACCGCCGGTAAGCAACCATGTTTTGAACGTATGGGCTCCTATGGAAGCTTCGCTACCAGATGTATTTACCTTGGCATACTGACGATCACGGTCGGTCCAAACAGCAACTTGCGTTCGCCATCCGATGTGCAAGACAACCGCACTGATGTCCTCCCGGGAAAATGAGATCTGCGTAGTGGATTGCACAGAGTGGGTGTCCTTGACAATGGCGTCTGACTTGATCTTTCCAATTGAGCCCATACGACATGTTCTGGGCTCCACAGCAGCAACCAAATGGAAGCATAGTAGATAAAACGCACCAATAGGCTACATGACACTTGAAATAAAGCGTTCTATAAGCGTTCTAAGATTATACTTGGGTACATGATACACCGCAGTGACAGGCTCCGGAGGAGTCCTAATCAGTTAATAAAGACGTTTACGCTCCAAACTCACAGGTTGCCTATGAAGCATATCGTAGAGCGCGAGGGGAAGGGGGTGGTCATGTGCTTAATTGGCCCACCAGGGAATCCCTAAAATGCCCCTAAATATAAGTCTAAGTCTACACTAGTGTATTGCATTTCACCTAATCGTTACTCGCAGCCAGCCGTGGCATTCAGCAGAATCCATTCGTGCAGCCCGCAGAACGGAAAAATCTCTATTACACGAAACTCTCTAAACTCTACTGAAAACTCTCCACGAAGAGCGTTTCTGCATTCCTTCACACATGAATGCGGTCGCCGCTGTCAGCAATCGAACCAGCGAACTTTTTAATACGGCACCAGAACGAGCATAGCCACTGTGAGCCGCTGTTGCAGGTGTCAACGAGTGTCTCGCCTTAACTGCTCGCGTCGCCGCGGCGAGCTATTCTTCGCACCCGAGCACCGTCTCCCATTGTCCGCAGAATCCATGCGGCCGGCCCTGTCTGTGCGAAAAGGAACTTACGGCGCAACCAGTTGTCAAAGGAAGGGAAGAAAAATAATAAACAGGAATACACTAACAATGGGAGCGCATGTGAAGCGCGCGCGCGCGTGTGCGCGGTCCCCGCAGACACAACAGCAGGCGTCGGCGCGCACAGACACACGTCTAGACGAGCCGCCTAGCGTGGTGTTCCACCTGACCGCGACACGTGGGGTCGGATTGGGCGCGAGTTTTGGAGGTGAACGTGGCATAAAATCGGCAGCCGGTAAACTAATGCGAGTATTTAACGTGTTGTGTGACGAGGGCACTGTCGCAGTTTAATGGACAACACGCTTGGACGAGCGGCTGTAGCCTGAACGGATGTTTGTAGTGCTACAAGTGCTGCTGTGCTGTGCGACGATAGCATGCGGTGACAGTGACCGATTGTGATTGCGTATGTGGGCTCCCTTTCCTTTTCTCTCTCTCTACTTTCCTGTCAATTGACCTCCTCCTTCCCTCTCTCTCTAGCCTGGGTAGCAAACCGGATCTTCCCCTCTGGTTAACCTCCCTGTCTTTTCCCTTATTCTGTCTTTCTCTCTCTCTCTCTCTCTCTAGCATGTTGTATATGTCGTTAGGAGCAGATAGATGGTGGGCTATAGCCTATAGGGTAACAGAACGGGTGCCAGGGGGTCGGGAAACGCAGTCCAATGCGGCAAGAGGATTCGGGGGTAATAAGATTACAAAATTTGCAGGGCGTACAGGATGAAGTTCGTTGCCGCAAGGCGATGGTGACTGGAGATCACTATAGGAGGGGGCTTCGTCCTCTGCATTAAACATAAGTGGACGACGACAATGATAACGATCATGATACGTTCGGACGTTCGCTTGCGAGTCTTGCAGACAAGTTGATTGTGTGACCTCCTCTGACTGCATGGTGACGGGTGATAGGAGTTGGTCGTGTGTGCGGAATTATACTCCTTTGCTTTCTCCCTTTTGCTGCATCTTACCTCCTCTTTCCTAGTGCAGGCCAGCGAAACAAGGCAACGATTGTAGACGTCCCAGCATTGTTCCCATCATTGTTCCCTTCATCACAGGCGCTTTGCGGTAGGTAAGTTCGTCTCGCTTCGTTTCGGGACTTTTCCATGAAAAGAAATACGTGACCGATGGTAGAATCAAACGTCTGTCTTCCAGCACAGCATTCGGATGCTATAACTTTTGGGCCACGACTTTTTTTTTTTCTTCATTAGGTGCTTTTGCCCAGAATAGATGTAGTATTTAAAAATATATAATATATTTAAAGTCGCCAGCCAATCCTTGGCCAACGGGAAATTTTAATATTCTTTCAGGCATAGAAGTAGTTCCAATTGGTTTAACCATTTTGGTACAGCTTTTTGCTGCCTATACATATTTCAGGAAGTCTTGCGATGGACTCTAGCAAATATAGAATATAGGCCACTGTCGCGCGCAAACTTATCTCGTGCCAAAACCAACTATAGCTCTTTGAGACGTTTGGCGCGTGTATCACGTGCAAGTTTCTCGGATTATTCTCTCGTGGCAGCTAGCGCTTCGACACGCTGTGTTAGGCTGCGCCGCCTTCGGGATCGGCCCAGGTCGAACAGGCTTTAACCTTTCTTTATTGGAGCACAAACGGCTGTCGTCGTTTTAACATAGACCACATGACATATACATAGGTATAAGCACAGTTGCATAACACTAGTCGCAGATGACGTCACATTCTGTGTTCCTCTCGCTTACACCCGTTCAGCGCCCCAATGTAGAACTCAATGATCGGCAAGTCGTAAACTCGCGTCGAACGGCCAGAGTAGAAATTGTGCCGTCGCCGTCATACGATCGCCGTCACCGTTGTCGTCGTCTTGCTGCTGTTGTCACACGCGCGCTCGCCGATTCACAGTGCGTGAGATATGCATAATTTTCTTCTTTATCTCTCTCTTTCTTTCGCATCGTCGCATTAGCTGTGAATGCACCATATTAACAGCGGATCTGTTTAAGCCGGTCGTAAGTCTGTGACGCGTAAACAGAAAATGTGGGCCGATCCTGGTGGTAGTGCAGAAAGGGTCCAAGTGCAATGGCACACACCCCTGTGAACTAGCGAAGCTGAGCCTGGATAAGTCTAGCTAAGCATGGTTGGGACTACTTAAGCTTAGTCAGTCATCGATAGCTAATCAATAGCTAATCAATAATCAATCAATAATCAATAAATTCCGGAAAATGCTGGTGATGACTTTGTAGTGCTTACTGACCTAGCCCAAATACGTGGTCAATGCCTTGCGATATCCAATCTATAGCCAATCAATAATCGATCAATAATCAATAAATTCCGGAAAATGCTGGGGATGACTTGCCTAGCTTAAATGACAGGATTAGCTAGGTGCCCATCAACTCCGCTGTCTCTTTATAGCATTACGCCTCCAGTGCAAGCTGCGCTATTTTTTTCCCCTTTTTTTTTTGCGCTTGCGAACATTTTTTGGTCGATGATCTGAGCCGAGCTGTTTACGATATAGAATTAATAGATCGTTATAACAGGCTGAGATGAAGTTCTCAGTCTGCTATAGCTCTCTAACAACCCGCTTCGCGCCCACCAAACACCGTGTCAAGCCTCTCTCTCTCTAAAAAAAAAAAAAAAAAAAATCATTTGACGTCCTTAGGCAACCGACACCCGCTTATAGATTTAAGTTCATGTAGCTTTGTGACTGATTATACATTTCACCGAATTCACCAATGAATGTTCGGTGGGCATTCGTCCATCTGTGCAAGTTCTCGGTTAAATACCTCGCGATTCGCGCCGCATCTCGTAGCCTGCGTAATCGTTGACGTCATACGTCTTTGCTGCCTCACGCTATGGGCACCAACTTGTCGTAAACAAAAGTACTGTTTTGTAAAAAGAAGTTCACGTTTATTTATTGTCATTATGGCAGCGTGACTGAGGCAAGGTCAGGGTGTATGTGTGCGGTGTGCATTTTTTTTTTTTCGCTGCATCTTTGTCTCAGTAGCGTCCTCATATAGTAATTACAAATATTGCTTTGGGCTTGAAAACATCTTCATGGAAAACCTGGAACTTTGTTGGCGATTGCGTCTCTGGGCTTCGTAACCACGGACATATTGAGTGTGACGATATCGGTGGCTATAGGAAGTCGAGAAGGGGCGCGAGGGCGCTGAGTCACGTCAGCTTCAAACTGCACTGTGCCAACTTCCTGAATAAAGATAACAACATACAATGATAACCATCTATTCGATCAGTACTTTTAATCATTTTAATCACAGTTCTATATAACAAAATGCTCCGTAAACGCCGTGTTTAATGATCCCACACCAAACATATGGGGATATATATAAGAAGTCGTATGTTCCTAAATGTCTTATGGGATTATTGGGTTCAGGAGGTAGGGAGAATATGGGATTTTTCAGTATGGAAGTGTCAGCATCAAACGCTGTTAATTATACCTAAGCCTCCATATTTCACATCGTAGCTGTCGGTCTGCGACTGTAGACGTCGACGCGCGGTTGCGGATTTACGAGTTGTTCGAGGAAGACGGGCGACAGCAGCCGTTGTGCGCGTCCCGCACTGACACCGGCTGCCTATACCGCAGACTCCACCATAACCCCGGCCGCTCTGCGAAGTAACCAGCTCCAATCCTCCAAATGAGGTCACCGAACTCATTGTTCTTTTTATGGGCTCGGTGCTATTATTAGTTGTCGTTACCTTGTCGTCATCGTTGGGTGAGGATACTTTGTTTCGTAACGACCGAGCCCACCACGCCGCACAACAATTCCAAGCAACTGCTATAGTGGCGATGAGCCCATGGCTTGTTTTGCAACTTAGCTGGTAATGTTTGTGGCTGTGTCCATGGTGTCCGCCCGCATGAACGCAAGGAGTGAAATAATATTACGATTATCGGAAACCGTGGCAATCGTAACCACGTCACAAGGCTCGTGTGTTAGAGCCAGACACAAAATGATCTTTGGTGCGAGCTTTGTAAGCAACGCCGCCGCCAGCCAAGTGTGTTAACGAAAGATTTGTGTGTCACGGTCACCCTATATATAGCCACCTATGCTCTTCTTTTTCTTTTATTTGGATAAAAATAAATACAGGAGTTACTGCCACCGTTTTATGACGATGGCTGCTCCTTTTCACTCGGTTATTAATATTTATGATAGAAAATTAGATATATAAATTTTTGCATTAGGTAATACTTTAAATAAAAACAAAGAAAATGTATCGACACTACGGAAGCGAAGTCTCGCTCGCAAAGTATATCAGTTCACACAAAATCCGTGGATGTCCGAAGTACGCAAGTTTGTTTCAGACTTACGGATGAGACAGTCAAAAAATCACACACGCATGAATGAGACAATCAAAATTACACATGGTGCTGTGGATTCAATATTCACAACATATGTGCCAGCTACTTCAAAGAAGCGTCATAGTGTTTTTGTATTGCTTTATAATGCACTACTTCTGATGGCCCTGAGCCTGACACCTTGACTCGCCAAAGAGGTCGATGTGAAAGAAGTGAACGGAATTCGTGTTCGACGCGCTGTCTATATGTATTGTGTGCTTGGAACACTCTTGGAGTATAGGTGGTATCGCGTCCTCGTCGTCTTGGCCGCACGAACATGTCGGTGAGGGCGCACGCTTAATTCGAAATTAAAAAAAGAATTCACCGACGATACCGACGATTACGATACTCCCTAATGCAAAATGCGAGTGCAGCTCTATACGTATTTTCATTTCGCAATATATTGACCGGCGCGGACAATAAGTCTCGTGCGGCACGTTGCAAACGGAGCGAAGTGTGGCGGGACTGCCTCGCTTCTCTGGAGATCGCGAGAGCCAGCGCGTGGGTGACGCGTGGGCGCGCTTCACAGCAGCCGCCGCAGACAAACCTCCACTCGTGCACTCGGTGAACAGACGACGCGTGCTACACTGGCGCCATCTCGTAGACATCGTCGCCGCAGAGCCCATCTTGCGCGGCACTACGCTTTTTCTTTTCACGCTTTCAGCATACCGTCCTCCTCCGCCTCATGGTTCCGCTGCACCCTCCTCATCGCGCTCTCTTCGTTATCGCCGTCTTTCATCCGCGTTCGCTCTTTCATCCTTCGCTGTGCTCGTTCGCTCGGTTACGAGGGACGCCGACGGTCGCCGTAGGAACAGGCCCCTAAGAGCTGCGCTCTAAAAGCCTTTGGTGCGAGCAGTTGCGACGCGCAGACGACGTAAGAGAGGTGTCGATGCGTCGTGAGAACTTACGAACTATAGGCTACTAAAGGTATGGGCCAACTGCATGTAAGATTGATTCCTCTTCCTCATCAGTCACGGTCTCCCTCCTCTTAATGAAAATCCTGGGTCGAGCACTATGCGCTCAACCCCTGAAGTCGAGGAGTGCAGTGATTGTAGGCAAGTACTTACGGAGTACTTAGAGTATCGGCAACCATGCAACCCTCCTCTTTATGGCCCCTGATCTGATCATTTGATTATGAAGCATTGCTGCGTGACTCATTTAAACATCCGATTTAAGGTGCAGCAAGGCATGATTTTATGGACGCAGAGACTTACTGTTTATGAATGAATGCCTCTACTCGACGGACACTTAATTTTTTTTTCTCTCCTTTGGCACTTTCATAGTCACAAGGTGCCTATATAGGATCGAACAGACCGTGTCATCGGCTACCGAATCGTTTAGAGCTAAGCGCCCGCGACAAGCCCACGTTCTATCGCTGAGTGAATACATCGTTAACTCCGGCGAGGCCGGACCGGGCGTATGCAACCTAGTTTCGGCACCCATCGTGGCGCTAACCGCCCCAGCGCAGCCACCCACGGTGCAGAGCGCACACAATGGCCACGAACGCACGGAGACTTACGAACACGCACGCACGCTACCGGGACCGGCTCATCGCTCACGCGCCCAAAGAAATGAGCGCGTCGAGCCCAACGCCAGGAAGAGCGCAGCGAAACCGTGTAGGAGCGGGTTCTCGGAGAACCGCTGTGCGCGCGCTCGAGAAACAAAACAATCGAGGAGACGCGGGAGCAGAAACAAAGTATACTGGCGGAAAAGTCAGGAAATAGAAAGGAAAAGAAATAGAAAAGGGAGCACTGACTTCGCGATGGGGGTTTTCGCAGCGCATTCGCGAAAGGCTCGGATGAAAACGAGGCGGCCAACTTGTTTATTTTGTCTCTCCGCGCAAGGCGCTCCACCGCCGTCGCTCGCGGGTCGCCGGCATGTAGCTACTCTCTGGCCGGGGCTTAGGTGTGTGTGCCGGCCGGGTGTCCCCGCGAGAGAGAGCGCGGCTATTTCGGGAGCTTCCCCGGCCGCGGCCGCCGAATTCACATCCACTCACGCAACGGGCTTTGCACGAACTGTACGGCGAAAGTAGCGAGCGCGCGGAACGGAGCGGGCAAGAGCCAGCAACATCAGGAGCGTGGGGGTGCGGAGCGACGACGTCGAAACATGCTCGCGCGCGCGAACGCGCACGCACGGCTGGATACGGTGCGCGCGCGATCGCGCTATGTGCTGAGGCTGTCGCGCCCAGAGGGAGGGCGATCGAGAAGAGAAAAGAATAATAATATATAAACAATAACAGAGATAAGCGGGCAGCCGAGAAAGTGGTGGACTGAGGAGCAATGAAACCTTGGCCGGGGTCGAGATGGACTGGGTACTACCGAAAGGTCTCGCGGAACGAAACAGAAAGAGAAAGTGACATTGCGTGCCGCCCGTCAGGCTGACGATAGACGTCCAGCTGCCTGCCGGCCGAGCAGGGCTCCGTCACGACCTGGCATCAGGGATATATGCCCCCTCCCATACATATGCCCCTCGGCCACGTGTAAGGAGGGGGAAGGGGGGATACTCAGAGGCTCGGAGATTTGCGTGCTGCATCGCAGAGGGAGGCTAGAAAGGGATGCATCAAACGTTCGCCTAGTGGTTGCCTCTTCAAGTGCGCCGCGCCGACGACGACGGTGCTGCAGCTTGCTGTCTGCACGCAACCGCCGACCGCGGACGAAGCGTCCCGGTGCAGGTGGCGGTGCATCGACACACACGCGTGTCTTATTCTGAAGACGGCCCGCCGGCGAGGGGTTCCCTCGCTTCCCAGCGTGCGTCAGAAGGAGAGGCCGCGTCGTCCGCGGTGCTTCGAGCCAGCCGTCATCGTTGGCCCCTCGCCCGACGTTGAGCGTTGGGGTGGGGACCCGCACAGCGGTTCTTCCCTTTTTCTTTCTCTTCTTCGCCTCCTCGACCCGCTTCTTCGTCCCTTCTTTTCTTTTCCTCCTAGCGGCTTCGCTTTTTATTTCTTTCCATCTCGTGGAGGGGTGCCCCCTCAGCGCCGACTCCTTTTGATGGCGCGAGAGGCGGCGGCGAGCAGCGGGAGCACCGGCATCTCCTCCGGAGCAGCGAGCTGGCACTCAGCTGACTGCCAGCCACTCGAGTGTAGTCGGCGGCGGCCGGACGACGCACCCCTGGCGGTCAGCCGCCGAACCCCCGCCACGGCGCTCCGCGCTTGCTTGTTGCTGTTCGGCACGTGCGCGCTGATGCCGCTACGCTGCTCTGCCGACGCCGCGCCAGCGCCGACTGCTTGCCGTGCGCGACGGCGTGTGCGCTGGGCCGCCACCACGCACTGGTGCGAATCACCGGCCGTCGCCGCCGCTAAATGCCGCCCGGATCGTGAAACAGAATTAAAAATACAAAGTGACAGCGAGCGAGAGAGAACGAAACGGGCGTCGTGCGTAAAGGGAATGGCAAGGGAGAAGCGAGGGGGAAAGAGACACATGGGAAAGGCACGAGTGTCAGTTGGTCTGCGCCTGGGCAGCAGCCGCACGAAACCGACGGTGACCGTGTTCGCTGTGCAGAATTCGTGTGCTCTGGACGCAGGCAAGTCGACATCCTCGTCGTCGTCGGTTCGTCGGAGCATCGCTGGACGTCCTGCGTACCGCTTAGTTGTTCGACGTGACGGTGGATTTTGCGCTCTCGTGTGATTCTGTGTTCTGTGAAGCGTCTTCGCCGTGGAAGAGATGAAGGAGGGACTACTTCGGTGTCAGTGCTTTTCCGACTGCAGGATCGCTGAGAAATCAAACTTAGCGCCCTGCGGTTGACGCGCGCTTGTGGGGCAGGTTGGAACACAGCACGTGCGCCACTGGAGTCCCGAACAGGTTGCAGCAGCGGTTTCGATCCTGCGCAGTGGTCGTGCGTTCCGTCGCAGGCTTGCGATAGTAAGTTCGTTTGATGCGTTGGTACAAGGAAGGTACACTTGTGGTTTTGCGGTGTGACAAAAACCGGTGCGAAGCTCCGGTTGAGTGTGCTCGTTGGTGCTGTCGGGATAAGACGAAGTGGAGTGCTTCGCTGGAGAAATCACGAAGGTGAGAAGATGCAAAACTTTTCTTGCTTGCGAAACAGTCGATAAGCGTGGTATACGCTGCCTAAGTTATTGATAGTTGTGCGATAGCCAAACTTAGCCACATGACAGGGCCTGAAAGTCTCTGTGATAGGGGAAGTTTTGTTTCTCATTTAGGTCGTTCTGCCTCACGCTTTTCGAGCGCGATCGTGGCGTGACATTGTTTGATCATAACTGAATTAAAAGTAACCGAGCTCAATCTGTATCGACTCAAGCATGCTGTAACGTGTTCGTTTGACAGATGTATTGCTTTCACTGAGGTGTTTGTATAATAACTGCATCAAAATTTTTGAGAGATGCGAGAAAAGAAAAAGATAAAGACGGGCACTTGGGACGACACAAACAAGATAAGCACGCTAACGATTCTATTGTCCTTAGTGTAGTGCAAAAATACATGCGCCCTACTGCGAGAGTGCAACATGTCGGTGCTCGAACATCAGATCGTGGCAGCGTGTTGATAACAAACATTCCAGAGATATCGTATCTCTACAGAATACAAATATACTGATGTATATCTTACACATTACACCCCTCTTCGTTTTATTAAAACAAATGCTTCGTCTAACTCACATGCGGCATTGTATGTACAGGGGTGGTCAAAAGTTTCCAGGCCACAGCTTGCGCAAACACGTTCACCCTCAAGCAAGTGGTGCGGCCCTTGGATTAATTTTGGCACTCGGAAGCTGTGGGTGGTGATAAACAGTGTCCTTTACCTTCTTCACAAAAACCTTGAGCTCTTATAATCCGATACATGACACGCCACAGGGCATGAAGTCGACGTGTTCGCGCAAGCTATGGCCTGAAAACTTTTGACCACCCCTGTGCATGCTTTTCCCCGAAATTCGCAGCGTCGTGTACTCGTATATGGGCTGCGATTCATACCCAATTCCTACCTTGTCTGAGGTCGCGGTTCGATTCTCAGATGGGCGGTCGCGTTCCGATGAGATTTTACTGAGAAAACGCACGGCGCGCTTCATAAACATGCAGGTACCGTGTTTTATAACGGTTAATGTCATCATCTTCTTTCTTTTTTTTGTCCCCCGTCATTGCATAAGACAATACTACCAGGATCGCCCACCAGATAATATATACAAAGTAAAATGAAGTGGGTCTTTACAGATTAATGTCTCACATTGTGACTTTGGGGCGTAGAACCCCAAAAACTGATAGTTTGTATCTCCGCGCGCGTCACTAGATCTGTCCTCAGGCTATGGCAGTTATAAACATGAATTAGGTAGTCTATAAATTGTAAGCAGACTTTAAGTATTTCTCTTTTCTTCTTTTTAGGCGCGTTCTTGTGCATCTAGAAAAGATACAGACCTGCGAACATCAAAAGGTGCAGTCGGCTTCCTTTGGTCACATCTGTGATCCATAAACTTCTAAGCGAGCTTGAGGAGAGTTTATGTAGACATTGCTTACGCATTACACTGAATGTCTGTGGACTTTATATGAACTATCCAAATAATTAATGTTTTGGCGAGGGACGGTCTGAGTGTGGACCCTAACTTTCGGGGCTCCACAGCGGCAGTGATTAGAGTTATATAATAGAAATATAATATTATATTAGATCAATATAAATAGAAAACACTGAATGTGTTTTTCAATAACGGTTGCTAGTTGCACGGGAATTTTTTAAAACAATGACGTGTGAATGCGTACACCAAGTATCTTTAGCGTTGAACGTTTTCTCTCGTGTGAAGCTTTCACGCTCGGCATAGAAGTTGAGCTGCTCTGGCATTTTGAGCGCAAATTTGTCTGTTCATTAGTCATTTTTGTTAATTAGTTGAATATGTATTTCGAATTTCTCGTGCTACTAATGTCCGCCTCTTCGAATAACCCAGCTCAACGATAAGAAGTATGCTACCTGCCACTGGCGATTTTTAAAAATTCCGTAAAACTTAATTTTGAACACCCGGTATATAAAAGAGATGAGAAAGGCAGGGAGGTTAACCGGAATCTAGATATCCAGTTCGCTACCCTAGACTGGGGATGGGGTAAGGGGAGACAGAAAGATTAAAAAAAAAGTGCACACACATGGAAAGAGCGGGAGAGGGAAGAAATGGCGAACAACACACACACAAAGGCATTACAACAGCCTACGAGGAGGCGCGGACCGATGGGTGATGTCTGAATATCCTAACCGGGCTCTGAAATTTATTTTTGTGTATGTAACAAAGGACGATGTCTAGTACTTTTTCATTGTTTCCCTGGCATACGTCTCCTGCCTTGGGGTTTTCTGTTTAATGCTGTTTAATACTGTTTAATAAAACGGTTAAACTTTACAATCCTAAGGATACATATTCAAAACGTTACCTACTGAACTAAGTATTTCATCATTTCGGATGGCACGACAGTTCACTTGCTTAATGAAACGCTTTACGAAGAAATAGGAAAAATAAGAATTTGGCCTCTTCTAAGTCTAGATGAGGACTCAGCTCACAGTAAAACTGATTTGTTTTCACAAAATTATGACAGTAATAATTAATCATTCATGAAAATCTGACCCGCTATTAAAGCTCCGCAGTGCAGTAATGCTCTCTGATGCACTGGGGTTAAAGTCAGTGTTCTTTGGCGTTGAAACTTTAGTAGTAGAGTAGCTACTCCTTTTGGATGTGAGTCAACTTGAAGCAATGCCACTTTCGATCTATAATTTAGCAATTTTATTACGAAGCATTCTGCGTGCGCACTCATGACGTCACACGACTTCTCGGGGTGTGCGCATCTATATACTGCCCCGTCGACATCTTTCTGACTTCCTAGTTGGAAACGATAACTTTGATAGACCTACGATAACGAACGCACAGTATCTCGACGATGAAGAGGCTAAGGAAATGCCACAAACGTCGAGAAGAAGCTGCCTTTCGCCACATGCTCATGAACGCGCGCCATGCATGGCATTTCCGGAGTTTATTCTCAACCGCGGTAACGCGAACCTCCCGACAGGCGTCCGTGCTCACATTGTGTCTATACTATAACGACGCCGTAATTGACACAGCAAAGCTCACGCACGAAAGCCCGCGGTTAAACCGCGTGACTTCCTTTTTGATCGCTCGCAGGTCACGTGTCGACCACCGCTCTGTCCTTTTTCTTATTTAATCTCCTATAGTCTTGCCCGTTCTCCGCCTTTCTCTACGTGTGTGTATACATACGGCCACGGGACATTGCCTGCGTTAGCACGCGTACGCTCACGTATTTTCAAAAGAAGTGAAGCACTCTCGCCTCGCTGCTGTTGTTGTACAGAGAGAGGAAAACGCTGCGCGGGCGCGGGATTTTATGACGCGTAGAGCCTGCCTAGCTTGCCACGGGTGGACCGCCAGACGGATCCGCGCGGCGAAAGCTGACACATCGTGCCACGCCACACGCAAACTCTGGACGCATGGCTTGCACGCAATCTTGGCGCCTCTCTCGAACCCCACCCCCCGCCCTCGTGCTCTTGCTTCACAATAAAGCTCCCCCCCCCCCCCCCTCTTTCTGTCTTTCTTTCTCTCTCTTCCTCGCTGACGTCTCCCACCTTTTATTTCTTTTGCTCCTATACATTTCATTTCCTGGCTTTCATGGTGTATATCATTTACTTGTGCTTCTGCGAGTTCATGTCATTATATGCATGTGTGTGTGCGTGCGTGTGTTTGCTAACAGCTTGGCTTAGCGCTGCACTTGGTTGATGTGTAGGAGCTCCACGGTCTCCACGTCTCGGGCCCTCATCACTCTTCGTCGTCGTTAGACCGCTCCCGACCAGTTGCGAGGGAGTCCAGGATGCACGAGTCGTGGAGGTGTGGAGAAGTGCCGGACGCACTTTTCTGCTACCTGCTGCTGTTGATACAAATGGAGACACGATGAGAACGAAAAGGTGGGGATGCGGAGGAAGAGGAGGGGTGTATGCGCCGAGGAGCGGGACACAAAAGGCGAAAAGAGAGAGAAAGAGTTTGTCCTTCGAAGCGGTAAGATGCACTGCAGCCGTAGCATTGTGCCGAATTAAAGGACGCGCGAAGAGTCCGCGGAGCGAAGACAATATACGGCGCGTGTGCTTACAATGCGCAACCCGCGCCGGTGGCAGAGCGAGGGAGCAGCGGCAGATCATTACAGCTGAACCGGGGACAACGCTCGCGCCTCTCTAGGCGTCCGCGTTGCGTGCGCGCTTCGAACGAGAACTCGCCGCAGTGGTGAGTCTGCGTTTCACGCTCTGTTAGACGCCAAATGAAAGAGGTGGACAGATTTTTGACGCTCGCCTGCACAGCCGCCGCCGAGAGAAAGAATGAGATTCTCCCGACGAAAGGATACAATGAGAATAAAAGAGCAACTGTACACATAGTATACATACGCGCTCCACGGGCGAGTCATGGGAGATACAATGAGCGGTGTCGAGAGCTGAGCGCTTCCTCTCAAGTGTGCGTTCAAGGGCGTTGTTGTACTCATCAACGCTGCATAGCCGATGCGGGGCAACGCTGGTCCGTGCGTTCGCACGCATGTAACCGTGCCACTCACGGGTGTACTGGACCAGGGGGATGGAGTGGTGGATCGCTGGTTCATCAAGTACTGGTATTGCTCCCTTTTGCTTTCCCCCTTGAAGCGTTCTTTTGAAATTGGTGCTAAAATAAAGAGGCAAAATAGTGCAAGTGGGCAAGCAGCCTAGTACTAGGCTCTATAGCAGGTTTAACCTATATGAACGCCACGAAAAGGTGCCACCACCTTGTGCCACCCTGCTTATACCAACCAACGCTACCGTGTCCCAACTCCTGCAACACCTTACAATTTGGCAGAGAACTGCCCTTGGCAGGATTCTATCGCGGGTCCGCAACGTGTGATGCATCGCCATTCGGTCATTCCAGTCATTGTTTTCCGATACATTACGCGAAATACGCAAATCAGCGTTGTCGTTGTCGTCGAGACCAGACATAGCCGTTTTGGGTGCCCGTTCAAGCTATAGTTTTAATATCGTTTAGAGTTTATTTTTACAGTTTTCTACAGATGAGTCGTTTGACGCTGTCCAAAGTGTAAAATCTAGTTCAAGCAGAACTTTGCATAAAAACCCAAATACTTTGATATATTGAAGGACGGTGGGTATGATGCAAGCTGCACGTATGGTGGCCCCCGTATTAGCAGTTTAGGAAACCAGTAAACCGGTCTAATCTGTGGATGCGGAGGGAACACCCTGCGATCAGGAACTTAACAGAGACGGCATGGAAAAATGGATAAGTGTCGCAGTGTTAGCGCTGGGTAAATCTGCGTTGTTAGCCTCTTTCTTTAACCTCGTAGTTCAGGTGTACTATACTACTATACCATCACGATTCCCATCGGTCAGTGGGAACAGGTGGCAATGACTGGGGCCCATAACAAGAGCGACACGGAGTGATCTTCTACAAAGCCGCGACTGGTGGCTTGCATTCGAACTGCATGGTGGTCCGATTTGGGAGTGGAAATGGCTGCGCATCCGAATGGAACAGCGCTTGCTTGACGTATACCTACATGAGTCGTTCACGGTCGGTTGAGTTTTAGGCACAGCACTTTTATGCCTTGCTCGTCAGGGACCCGTCTTTCGTCTTCAAAATTTGTAATTTTTGCCGTTGCTTTGGTAATGTGCAATGGAAAGAAGATTTCTGAGTCTTGTGAGCGAAATAGGCCAGCATATGTAGAGCCCACGTTTATAGTAATGAGCTCTAGTCCAAAGTGTGACGTGTCGAATAGTGTGTGGCCTCAATCTTCTGCGAGGTAAATCGCAGTGACTACCGACACTGCGAATTGTACATCTTGCGGCTGAACGCAAAAGAGAGAGAAAGAGAGAGAAAAAAAAACAGAAATTGTGAAGATAAATTGTGAAGCTTGCTGTGTAATTGAAGAACCTAGTTATGAACGGAAAGAAAACAAATATCTACCGAATAGGATGGACCCATTGCTCGGTCTTTAAACATTACCGCGGCTCTGCATGTAATCTACGAGTTAAACGTTCAATTCTGACTTGACCAACGGTGTTGCTTTCTTTGTTTCACTGCAATCGCGAGACACACATTTACCCCAATTTTCCTTTTTCCTCTTGCCTCCAATTATTAAACGTGTCTATAAGGAGGCGCTTGCTCCTGTTCGACGCGCCAACTACTCTTCTACTCCGACGTCTGATTAAGAAAAAAGTAGTAAAGAAGAACGGTTATTACAGCTTAAGTGGCACGCATAAAGCGTCTGAGGAAGATGTTCATGCGACCAACTTCTGAACCTTCGCAAGACGTTCATAAAAGGTTCCGGCCGAGTTCCCGCGCTGGAACACGCAAGTGGCCGCTTGTTTCACTTCAACTTATGGTGCAATAGGGGCGGTCTTCCCCCGTGCCCGTATTTCGGCACTGGGGGAAACCTTTCGAGTGTTCCTGCGGCTGCTGCTCTGTCGCCGACGTCACCCCCTATCGACACTTCCCTACGTGGGGCTGTTGGGAAGTTCTTTCGTGACGACTGACCAAGTCGTTTGAAATTAAAGCATAGCCTTTGAGACACTCCGTAGCGGAGGCTTCCGGTTTATCACGCCTACCCGAGGTTCTTTAACGTGCGTTTATCAAAGAACGGTGTACCCGAGCCTGCTTGCAATCCGCTGCCATCACAATACGGGCTTCCTGAGGCCGGGAATGGCGTCTGCAATTTAGCGCCCAGCTACAGAACACCGCATATCTAATGACGTACTGCGGCGCGGTTGATATTCGAAGTAACTGACCAGGCACTCGGAGCTATCACTGCCTGCAACGCGTATCCACGGAAACAGCACTGCCAACGGCGTAGCCCGCACTACACTACTATTCGCACAACCAGCTTCGCGGTAGTATTATCAAGATATTAGAAGTTCTAGAAACGTTTTCCTATAATCTGTATATACAGGGTGTTTCAGCGCACACTTTCAAACATTTTTTGAAGGTTGCCTGTGGCAGATTGCACAACTCTAGTACATGAGATGGTCTACTCGAAGAGGCGGACATCACTTGCTCAAAAAAGTGAAATGCATAATCGACTAATTAACAAAAATTCACAAATTTACTTTTTAACTAGTTACCTTATGGCCCATATTGCAATTTACAAATTCTAGTCGTGGAGTTCGCAAGGCGGCTCCACTTGGAACAAATTCTCAGGATGACAGCAGTTTCGAGATATTAATTTCCGAACTTTGCGGAGAAATGCATTGGCCTTCCAGTTTCTTTTGTGCTTCAATGCATAAAACGACGTTTTGGTAAGAAAGTAATTAACTTCTTAGTTAATTACTTTACGACACATATTGCAAATTACGAATTGTAGCCGGTGAGCTTGTCAGGCGTATCCACTCGGAATGAATTTTCAGAATGGCACCAGTTCGGAGATATGCGCCATCAAACTCGCCGTGAAAGTTCACTGTTGTACCACTTACTTTTTTATCAAAAGGCTGTTTTATACATTAAATCACAAAACTGGAACGCCCGTGTATTTCGTACCACACTTTGGGAAATAATATCTCGAAACTGGTCTCATCCTATAAATTCGTTTCACGTGGATGCATCTTGCAAACTCACCGGATGCAATTCGTAAATTGCAATATGCGTTGTAAAGTAATTAACTAAAAAGCCTATTAGTCAATTTTTGTTAATTAGTTGAATATGTGTTTCGATTTCACGTGCTACTAATGTCCGCCTCTTCGATTAACCCAGCTTAATGATAAGAATTATGCTAGTGGCCACAGGCGATTTTTGAATATTCCGTAAAACTTAAAAATGAACACCCTGTATATCAGAAAAAGCACGCTACGCACGCTGCCTGTCTGTACACTCATAATTTAATGTTCATATCTAACGCCGTCTCGTCCCCTCACTCGTGAGGGAACGCCGCAAGCTCGATATCCATCACCGAAGTTTAAAACAACGCTTTCTGCACTAGCAGCTCCCCCAGCTTCTTACAAGCAGAGATGACGAGCGCGCTTGCCCTGTACTTCTCCTCTGGAACCGCATCAGCTGGAGTCAGCTCACAACTCAAGTGCTCTTGCCTTGTTAATGTAAATGCCATAGGCTAGTTATTTTTGGCCTAAATGTTACCTTTGACTGAGTACATAACGTGGTATAAAATTTGCGAGGACGTTCAGCTTTTCAGCCTAAAACCAGTGACACAAGGATATACGTCGAAAGGGGTCTATATGGCGAAGCTTCCGTCTTAAGCTCGCAGAAAGCGAAAAGAAAGCGCTTCCTATTCTGCGCAGCACACGCTAATCTCTCTCTTGTATTATTTTTTTTTGTGCCCTAGGTAAGATGGCGGTGGTCCTGCCTTACTTTCCAAACCTCTCCAATCCCTAGCAGACGCGTGAGCGAGCCGGGCGTCGTGGCAGTCACCGCTGCTTACTTTTCCGCGATGGCTCATATCGTCGGTGGCGGCCATAAATAGGGCCGGCTTGCGGCGGCCCATGTCCGCCCCCGGTAATGAGTGGCTCTCCAATGGGCTCTGGCCATCGATCGGTCTGCCCCGGCGCTGACCAGCGGCTCGCGGCAGCGGGAGGTCCGCGCTCGAGCCCCGCTGTCCACTCCCGCCGCTCGCGTGCTCTAATTGATTGACCGCGCGCGGGAGCGCTGCGTTAGTACACGGTGACTGGCGCAGGGGCATGGGCGCGGAACGTTTCGGCGTGGCCCGCATCAGACGAGGTGGAAGATGGCACCATCACGGCATAAATATTCGTCGGCTTCAGTCGCCAATGCTTCACAGTGGCGCTTACACCAGGACTTGTCACATCGTCAAGCCATCATTCATTACATTATATCAATAAATGCGCATGCGAGGACTTATTGCCCTCGCTGACCAAGCCTTTCGATGCCAAGCGTACCGCGCCCACACTTTATTTTCCGAATTTGTATCTTTCCTAGAAACCTCATGCTTCGAATGATTTTTAGCCATCGCTCTTCCATATTGAAGTGGCTTACGCCCGCTATTGCTGCTCAGTATATAGGAGCGCGATTTTCTCTTTTATTTCATTTTTATTTTTCGCACATAGACGAGAGAGTGAGACGAGAGTGTGAATAGGGGCCAAATGCAAAAACGCGTTTCTCTTGCTTTGACAATCCTCTTGGGTGGTTTCTGGTGCAGTTTTTTTTTTTTTTCATCCCCTTTTTCTGATTAAAAAGGTGAAATAAGGTTGAACAGAAAGGGTGACAATTACCATTGATGTTCAGTTTCTCTGAAATTATGGGATGCAGTTTAAAAATTCGACCTTAAAGTCAGAGGGACATAGCGAAGAAGTGTCCGCTGATGCAGCTGGACGTCCTCGGCGGCATTCAGACAGGCGATTGGCAGAGGTCGCGCGACTAAGTTTTGTCGTATATTGTCGCTTTGGTCGAAATTCGACCAGTTTCCGTGAAGTCACTCACTGACCGATTCTTCAGGAAAGCTACTAAACTAAACGTCGGTACAGGAATAGAACGTCGGAATACGCTGCATGGTAGTTATTTTATGTGACAATGACGGTGCGAGCAGACGGGAATGGCGCATATTGCGAGATATTTCGGCGTGGCTCGCGGGCAGGTCACGCATGCCATATGTGAGCAGCCGTTGCCGTGCGTAGTTTGCTGGCCGCCAGTCGCTGTCGGTCGCATGACCTCTGTCAGTCGCCGGTGTGAATGCCGCATAACAGCGAAGCCGCTGTAAAACAAGACGTCGACGACGAATTCCGCATATGACGATGCCCAGGATGGCGGCAAACACAGGCGATCCGTAGAGTTTTATACAAATATTGTATCAGCGATGGTTCAGCTACCGATGGGAATAATGGGCAGTACATGAATTTGTCAAAATATCAGTACATGCGGAAACTTAACACGTTCTTGTGGCGTTAATTACAACGCTTTATCTTTCTAAATTCCCAATAAGTTATAAAGGCAATAAGTCTTTGCGCACATGCATATTATCACTGCGAACCGTTGCATACATAACACAGCATTTGGCTGAAAATAATCAATTCGCGCAGTCCCAAAGTCCTTCGAAGGCAGTAAGACCAAGTTTAGGCAAATCCGTGCATTTTACCCGTCATTCCCACCCCTGTTGATAACCGCCCAACACGCAATTCCCGTAGACTCTATAGAGCCAGTTTCCTCGAGTAATTTCTGCAGGGAACTCCACGATCGTAGGCAAAAAAGCTCGCCCATCTTCAGGGTATACTACAGTGGAATCTCGTTGATACGATTCTGCGTAATACGTTTTTCGGGATAATACGTTTTTGTCTCATATGGGATTTGTTTCCTTATATACGATTACTTTCGGATAATACAACTTTCGGATGATACGTTTTATTTTTCCGGTTCCCGTGAAGGTCGTATCAACGAGATTCCACTGTATAGTTACGTCGCATCAGTGGGGGCGCTCTTATTGCAGGACCCGCTATAATACCGCCACTGTAAATGCGCCGTGCACGCAAGAAGACAAGGCAGTGTCTTATAGAAGGCAGAGAGCTCGGGTCTCCCGGGCGCGGCCGCGTTAGCGGCAGCAGGAGGAAGCCCCGGACGAAGCCTTCGCGCGCACGTTCCCCATATCTAGTGACCAAACCCCTTTCTTCTCGTCGTCGTTGGCGCACTTGTTCCGCGCGCGCTCGCAGACGCCCTCGGCGGCCGCCGCCTTCGTTACGGAGGGCGCAGCGGCGAGGTCGTTCCCCGTCTGAGCGCCTCCACCATGTCGTCCGCTGGCGCTTGCTTGCTTGCTGCTGTTATTTCCAAGACGTGCCCCGCCGCGCTGCCGCCTTTCCCGGGCGCGCGCGCGCTCATAAATGATACGGGCTGCCTCCCTCGCTCTCCTGGCTCCCTGTGCATCCGACGCGCGCTCGTGCTGGGGGAGCAAGGAACCCCGAGCGGTAGCTAGCGGAGCCCCAGCGCTGAACTGAGGCGCGCCGTTGCTCCTGCTTCTACACGGCCGCTGCTCGGCGCTGCAGGCTGGAAGGCGCGCGGATGCGGTCGCAGTTATGTATACCGCTCGATGCTACGAGGGTGGAACCGTGCGAGAGGAAAACAACTGCGCGGGAAGAATTTTGGCACCCTCCGGTTTCCCACTCGATAGTGGGCCCCTTGATCACTGTGGGCACCGCATTTCAATTGCGCCACTCTTGCTGTCGAGGACTATAGGTCTGCGGGCTGGTTGCGTGTGTCGTTTGTTGTTATTACTGTTAGTTTTGTTAGTCGCCATACGTGAATTTTTTTCGAATATGTATATTGGTCTATCCTGTACTTTGCTTATGTTCGGTTTGTGTCCTTTTGAAGATTTTCGGTTATCTGCCGAGTTTCAACAAATTTGAAATAGCAACGTCGAGTGAGTACTCCCTTTTAATAACGCGATCATTTATGGCACTAAGTGCCGAATAAGTCCCGTAAATGTGTGGTATTAGAAGGAAGTATCCTCTCGATTTTGTTAGCAAAAACTTGTTGAAGGTTCTGAAAACATTATTTTCATTAATTTGGCCGCAAAACGTTGAATATTGCTGTAATAAAAAATGAAGGCCAAGATTTTTTTTTCTTGGATTTACGACGACACCTCAGCTCCAGTACGTTAATGTTACGTCACGAATTTCAACGAGATTCTGCAAAATTCAGTAAAATTTGTCGGAACTTGCAAAAGTTGAGTCAATGGGTCCTTTGGAATACAATTTAGTCCATATTTACGGATAAAAAAGTTAACGAAGGCCGGGCTTAAATGACTTCACAGAGAGATAGTGCGGAAATTTCACGGCGGCGGCGCCACCCGTCTCTCGAATTTTGCTTCTTTTCTGTCCTTACCACGCCTCCTCTTACTGTATATATGAGTAGCCGCTGTGGTGTTTCAGAAGCGTAATTTACCAATGCAGCTCAACTTCATTTTTTTTTCTTTGGAGTCGTTTTAATGATGATTCCCATGTCGGTGTATAATAGAGGAATGCTAGACACATTCAACTGCCGCTGCACCCGATGTCTTCCTGTCGGCGTCTTCGTTTCGTGCAGTCGTGCATGAGCAGGTCCTCGCGAAACCAGGTTCGAAGTCGGGGCACGTATTTGCTCGGGGGAAAAAGCCCGGCGCACTCTAGGCGGGTTCCGAAAGTCTGCTGGCTTTTTTTCCTGCACAGACACGCGAGGCATAGAGGCGGTTGCTGTCACCGCTCTACCGAGCTAACAACAAAAAGAGACTTAAGCCGAAGAAGTTGGCGGGCAGTGAGAAAGGCGTAACAAGTTGGCTTTGGAGGCACCAGAACGTTTGGCGCTACTCTGCTGCTTTCGTCCTTTTTCTATATCTTCTTTCTTTTACTCAACGTAAGCAAACGCAAAGAAAATAACTTTTGCTTCTCCGGACGTAAGAGACAGGACAGCGTCGCTGACAGAAAATGCGAAGCTTCAACGCGAGGATTGTTTTTTGTCCGCCAGGGTTGTTTGGCTGTCTTCTCGTTTGCTTCATCGATTAATTGGTGCTTGGACGTTCATTAATAACAAACCGTTCTGAGAAGCTAGTGACTTTGTAAATAATGACCATATATCGTTACAATAAAGGTATCGAGTATTTCGAAACTATAGAAACTGATACGCTAGGGGCTTTATAAATCTTACACGCGTATGTTATTACGATTAAATTTTTGAGAATTTCGGAAATATGCAGAAACACTGCGAACGAAGGCTGCCCAGGGCTGTTTTGTGTTATGCCACTCGATGACTCTTCGAGTGTACAAATGTGTACCTTTTTTTTTTTCATTCCTAGGCCGTAGAGATCAAGCGCGATTAGCTTTCTTCCTTTTCCTATTTACTTGTCTATCCACTCGTTTCCTGAAGCTAATGTGGAGCCAGCGCATTTGTAATTACAAGAAACATAATAGCCCAACTAGGACGACGAGGCACTTAAGTACACTCTCGTCGCAAATCGTCCCGGCCACGCACAACCAGGAGCGTAGAGCCTCCGCCCCATCGCTTAGGGCACCAGCGGGGCCGGGTTGACAATTACGATTGTCAACACCGTTCCCTTCCGCGTGCACCGAAGTTCGGTTCTCTAACGTGAAGAGAAGGTCAGGGGCATACACGGTGACGCGAACAATGACGAGGAGTCACGAGGAATAAACGCTTACGCGTGTCCGCTGTTCCCAGCCCCGCAAGTATACGGTGCAGCAATATGGCCTGCTCGCATGTGGTTAATAGTATCAAGTTTCGCGAGCATAGTGAGCTTCGGCGACATTATTTTGCCAATATGTGTACAGTCTAAAGACATTTGTTGTCAATGCATGTATATATTAGACATGCACTCTTAAAAACGGAAAGGGGGAAAGAAAAAATGAAAAAAAAAATGTGGTAGAAGTTACTACCTAGTGCCACACCATTTGCTTACCTTGGTATAACGGCACTTGGTAACGATATAGTTGGTAACATAACTGCCTATAAGCAAAGCAAGGTAGTCGTTGTTACTAATGGGTCCCAGCTACCCATTCCAAACACAGTTAGCACCACCTGATGCCACCTCTTTGGTCAGTAGACAGTGAATGACACAAGAGAGTGATTATCTACTGACTAGCGTCAGCCTCTTGTTTGTAAGCAGTCCATATGGTCGAAATGTTCGCGCTTTTTGTAGAGAGCCAGCAAACGTGTGGCCTTGTCACTTTAATCTGCGATTGTCTATTGAATATTTAAAGATTATGTATGAACGAAAGAAATTTCTATGGTGGCAGAGTAGCTTATATCTGTAGGCAATCCTTGTGCAGCCGAGACTTCTTTCTGTTAGGTTTACGGTCCATCACATCTGTTACCGTTCAAAACAAATACTCGCACAAGCTATTGAGTTAGAGCTGCTGAATTTCATGGTATACTCTTCTTTCAATATCGCCACACTCAGTTTCTTGAGTTACATTCACAGCGCACTGACTTCCGGTCAGCTGGCGTGTACAGGGCTACTACCCAAGTAAGAATGTGTCAGATTTTACTCTGATACGTCGTCCTTATTCCTAATGAAATTGGAAACTTTTTTCTTCTTGTTCTTTTTTTTTCTCCTTTTTTTGCGAGAGATAGTCTCTCGGACACTGCATGGCACAAGCGAGAAAGCTCTACAGGAGAACACGTTCGCTGTTAAGCCACTTAAGCAGATCCGTTTATACAGCGCCAACAGTCACCGCAGTGCGCGCGCGGGCATCTCCGCTATTACACCGCTTAGGTGTGCGCGAGTTTCGTATACAGGGAGGCCTCGCACACCTCGCGTGCCGGGCGGCTTGCCGCGCGATCTCCGCCTTGCGTCTAATTACCGCCGAACCGGTGACCCCCGTGGCTCCTCATTACGGTTCACTCTGGGTTATAAGACAAAACCTATCCCTCCCGCGCGCGCGCTTGCATGCTCCCCGGAGGCACTGTGATGTACGACGGCCGAGGATGCGCTTGCCGCCGGTGTGGGACCACCTCGGGGCTCACCCTTGTATGCGGAACACGCATGCGCGGCTGTTCCTCTGTATGGGATGGCCTGCGCGTGCGTGAGCGAACGTATGTGTGTGCGCATGCGTGCGTGAACAAGCGTGTTATGTTGGAGAGTTTGTGTGCACCGCGTGTGTGTCTGCGCGTGTGTGTGCGTGCGAGCTGGTGTGAGTGACCGACTTTGCACGCATGAATGCGTGTGTGTGTGTGTGTGTGTGTGTGTGTGTGTGTGTGTGTGTGTGTGTGTGTGTGTGTGTGTGTGTGTGTGTGTGTGTGTGTGTGTGTGTGTGTTAGTACTGCAGCGTACGACGACCTATGTCTGCCCGTTTGGTCTTCACGTTAAGCCTTTCGTGTTTAGTTTGTTTCTTTCTTTTATTCGACTTTTCGTTTGAGTCGCGTGTTTATTCCAATATCGTACGTGTACCCTTTTTGCGGGTTTGTTTTCCTTATTTCATTTTCGTTCTGCGGCCCCTTTGTTTCACCCTTGTCGTATGTCTCTGATACAGACCATAATTCGACGAGAAAGGGGGAAGCGGGCTGCGAGGCGCGTAACGCTTCTTGGACCGTGACCGAAATGTCGTCGCGGAAATGATTTAACGTCGTCACGACTCCCTGCAGACGTGGGAGAGACAACGGTGCGCCGGCAATTAAAATGCGCTCATCTCGTCTTCGGGAGATTCATTTTCAGTAAGGAAAGAGAAGAACAATGAGGACAATTTAATGACGGGTAATTTACGGTGTTTCCTTTCGTCATCGGGCAGAACTCCCGAGGCAAAGGGAGTCGCGTGGTAGTTGTGAAAGCTTATATGTACAGCGGAACACGTTGCCTTTTTGTTTCGTTCCGTTGGCCAGAGGGAAGGCCGCGAGAGACCATGCTTGTAGCAATGTCTGCAAGCAAGTGCTTCTGAAGGCAGTGGTTACATGGGTAATCATTGCGCTGCACGCTGGATTCTGAAGAATGTTCGCGTTTCCTGGTGCGTAAATTTAATGAATATAGTATGGATGGCAAGTATTTTTTGTTTTTCGGAGTTCGTTGTCTGTTGCTGCACTCTCCGACAATAACATCTCCAAAGTCAACTGCCTCGAGAGACAGGAGTGGTGGCGAAAAGGGAGAGGGCTTCCAACGGATGCGTTCCCGCTTTTATGCGCCCGCCCGGCACTGCTCGGATCTCGAGCAGGTTCGTATCTCCTGTTACAATAGAACAATGTTAACGTCTCAGTATCTCTCATTACACTGCACATTAGGAAGCAGGCTTTATAGAAAACGATAATGTGACATTGCGAACAATGAAGAAGTTGTTGTATGCTCAGGACTCTTCGGAGCGTAAACGTGGTTGTGCAATACCATACTGAAGTTGTAAAAGAGAGCCTTGTGATCTCGTTAGCATCTTAGTATACCTTCCAGGAAAATTCTGAAATACGCATCGACTGCGGCAATTGGAAAGCGAAGAAAGTATGATTTCTCCAGTTAGAATGTCGGCGGAACATAGTGTCACGATCATATCATATCATATCATATATCATATATCATATCATATTATAGATAATGTTGCAATCACTTGTATTCAGCTTTAATATGAAGAAAACACACGGGCGCAGCGTTGATAATTAGTATCCACAGGTAGCGAGAGGCTGACTGCTGCCGCACGGTACATCTGCGCATGGGCTTTGACGACGGGGTACAATAGATAGCTGGGCCATCACTCGGGAGTAAGGGCGAAGCCATCTTGCAGGCGGTGGAGTAGGGCGTGGATCACGAGGGACAATACTTGGGGTAGCCGGTCCGGGCGTATTGGTGGTATAAGACGACGGGCGAGTTCGCGCCGACTAGCAATGCGCCAACACTGCAAGAGAAAACACGAAGCATGAAAAGCCGCCGCAGCGCTTTGACGGAGGAGGCTCGGCAGTGTCGTGGCGTTGAGGACGCTGCGGTTGACACCCACGTCGCTGTGTTTTCAGTCTCCGATTTACTAGGCGAAGAAGCAGATGGAGAGCGGAAAAAAGAAAGGAAGAAAAAACAACAACATGGGGGAGGAGTGGAACCGAGTTTCTCTTTCGTGGCACCAGGTTTCTGCGAGTGGCGTGTTTGTACATTTTTATGGAGCCGACGTGACGGGTTTTACGGAAGGCCCAAGAGCTCGAGGAGCTTTCCGGGACTTTGCCATTGACGCAAACGCCCGTTCGACTGCGGACAGCCCGTATGCGATCAGACCGCGGTTATGTGTAGAGAGAAAAAAAGGTAAAGGAGACAGGGAGGTTAACCACCGGTGAATAGCGGTGCGGTGAATAGCGTAGGCGCACCTGCTGTGGCAGTGCCGTTGTTCTATAGTGAAGATCAGACGAAGCAGGAAGAAAAAAAAAGAAACTCGCACGCGCTGATAATTTGTAATTAGGTAAGGCTTCCGTATAACTATTTCGGGAGAACGCAAATAAACTTCTGCCTACGGGGATGTCGTTAGGTAGCTACAGCTGGAAAAGTCGTTCGATTCTTCTGCGAGGGGGAGACCGCATTTTAGTGAAACACAGAAATCCGCATCGTAGGTATGCGGGCGCGCTACCAGCAAATCAGCAGTGCTCTGCAACCGGAGATTGTACCTTCTATGCCTTATATTCATTTTCTTTACCCATTTTTCTTGAACAAGTACATAGATTTAGTGCTTCATTCCCCCCTTCCCGTCTCTCCAATAAACAAAAAAGAGGAACTTTTGGTGTCCTCGAACTGAATTATGACCCTGTAGATAACATTACTATACCTTAATAATAGTTCATAAATTTCCATAAAAATGACTTATTCATTCAAAGTGTTCATTTTTATAGCGCTTTGCCTTATAGAATCAGGCCCGCGCTGTCATTGGTGCGCGAGCGTCCTCGTACGTATTGCGGTATTATCCACGAGACGCCATACGTGCTAACAAAACCGGTGTCGCCGTAGTTTCAACTTGCGCGGTCGAGTCCAGAAACGCGCTTCAGCAATTGCTGAAGGTAGTCAACGACGGTAGTCTTTCCTCGCATTGATGCGAGGGAAGACTACCGTCGTTCCGAGACAGGCACCTTATAACCATCTTCTGCCCTCTCTCCCTCACCGTTAATCCCCCCCCCCCCCGCCCTCCCCTTTCAACTTATCCGCTGTGACCCCTGTTTTAGGCTATAGTGGCCAAGCTTGCTCTCTTCAGAACTATGTCTTCGAATACTCACTGCACAAACACAAACATCAAGCACTAGCACTCAGCAGCCGCGCCTGAATCGAAGGCCAGTAGATATAACAGAATCTCGTGGAGGAGAAAGCAAATCAAAGAAAACTTACGAAAAAGAAATCAAGAGAAACGGAGTAAACGATGCTGATAAGAAAAAAATAAATAATAAGCGGCGAGGGGAAAGGGGCGGGGGGGGGGGGGGAGTGTCGCCAGAGAGGAGTTGACGGTGGCGATGCTGTCTTCGCCGCTGTCTGGGTTTTTTGACAACTCCTGAGAGCATTAAGGTCCGGTCATTGGTGGGTTCTTCGCGCCTCTGTTTTTCGTCGCGGTTCGTGCTCCCTTTCGTTCGCCGCGGTGGGCAACGGATGCTCCCCCCCTCCCCTTCCTCCGATCTTTCTGCTACATCTCGCTCTTCTTGTTCACAGCAGCTCTCCAGCGATCGGAAATGAGAGTGCGCCGCGCAGGCCAACTCCATTTTGGGGCCTATATACTGTTCAGCCCCGTGCGACACGATGAGAGCAGGACGAAGTAAACAAAGAAGAAGAAAGAGAGCGGTAGTTAGGGGAAAACTTCCCCGGTTTCTTCCTCACGCGCTGACACTTGCGACGAACTTTGTTGTTCTCTTTATTATACGAACAGCAGTGCTAAGCTTTCCGGGAGTGCTTACTTTTTTCTATCTCTCTCTTCTCTTTACGTGTCGAGCTAGGAGTACAAAAGAGAGTTGAGACGAAGAAGACCTTTCGAAAACCCAGGAGAAAACGCGCTGTGAAGAAAACAAAAATGTTGTGGAAGGATAAAAAGTCACAAAGACGGTTCCGACGACAGTTGCGTTAACGATGTTGTGGCGTTGCCCAATAGCGCCGCCGTGGCTGATGGCTTCGGGGAGTTGATTGGTCAGCCGCTGTCGCGGTTCATTCTGGCGGATAGCGGTCCGCGGGAAAGTTATATTCTTCGGACTTTCTTACTCTCGCCTTCTTTTCCTTTTATCTGGCTGACAGAGTTTGTCCTCCTTTATTTTTTGATCTGAGCTTGAAGTTAGGAGTACGGATCACGGAGCAAGGAGTTCTACCTCCGCTTCCGTTCGGATGTCCCTTAGGACACAGCCTCAGAGAGCCAGCAGGAAACGTTTTTTCTTTCTCTTTCATAATTTTCGGCTTTATGTACCGAACTTCATGTACATTCTTTCCACGTGACCCCTCGAAAGAAAAAGATGGCGGCGTCAAACATATTCGTGCTTGCTAGAAAGATACGTGGCTTCGCTAGTTGAATTCCTCTTGTCTGTGAGGTTAACCATGGCTTACACCAGTTTTGCACACTGAATTCTGTGACTGATGTTTACAAAACGTTTAGCTCTTTGCCGCGTTGTAGTGACGCTGTATAATAGAACTGCCAATAGGGCCAGCTAAACATTTGTAACTTTATCGGGCGAAGGGCGCATTGACACTCGTACATCATTTATGCTTTCCCGGGGCTCGTTTTATCGCCGGCTAACCGCGGTTACAGTTCTGGTGCCTTGTTTACACCAGAACGTCACTGCTTGTTTTAATCCTGATCTTCGTTTGGTATGTATACGGTTGCTTTGGCAGTGATCACTAAGGTCAAGGCTTTTTATCGTTGAACTGAACCTTCAGAGTCAAGTGCTGATTATCACGATAAAGTTCAGTAAATGAGTGATGAAATTAAGAGGTGAATGAAGCGATCGCTTTACTCGCGTTTTATCGGCAGGCACATCTTAGACCAATCTAAGAGGCTGACCGAAAACGATGAGCAAAATCTGTTGTGGCTTGGTGTATGCGCCGTGCCCGATTTATGAGAATCACGCAGTTTGCTGAGGATCCACAAGGCGTCTCTTTAAGCGGCATTATAAAGAGACAGACTAAGTCACTTTAGAGAGATAAAGTATTCTTGGAAAACTATATTTGTTACTTTTTCGAAAATATAATTATTATTAAACGTCTGAATGATGGTCAAAGTCCCATTGCCTGAATTGCGCGCCAAAAGCTCGGCGCCGACACGTCGGTGTGACGTCATGTACTTCAAATTATTGTCTCGTATTTGCGCTGGCGTTGGCTTAATAAAAGTTACCGAAATTTGCGATGTGCGATCGTCGGCTCCTTTAGAACACAATGCAGTCTATCTTTACGGATAAAAGCATTAACTAGGCCCTAGCAGGCGCCGTCAAAATCTGTGACGTCACGGCCAGCTGGTGTTGGAACTTTAACGCGACGTCGTCACCCATCTGTCCTTTTTTGCGCCTTTTATGGCTTAATAAGCTTCCTCTCGCCGTTATAATGTTTTTTTTAAGGGTGATTTACTAATACAGGTGAAACCATTTTTCTCTTTAGTGTCCCTTCATCTTAGCCTGACCCAGTAGCTCGTGTGTATAGCAAAATGTCTTCACACTCACTCGATCACGTGGGCGCAGATCCTCTCGCGTACTTGTACTCACATGCACTCAACGAAGACACGAGCTGAGTATACGAGTAGCTTCGACTCGAGCTCAAGCTGAAAAAAATTACGCGCATTAAGGCTGCCTTAGACTCATTCACACTGTGGCCCATACGGATGTAGTGAAGCTCATTCAGACTCTAGATTAGGTTAGGTTAGCTTAGAATAGAAGGTCAGGTGAGGTGAGACGTGGTAGTGAATGCCGTTCTGGAAAAAAAAAAAAAACGTATTCTCCATGACTCCCATGTCCAATAACATCATATTACATGAGATAACGGGTTTCTCTATGGGATCCTATAGTTCTTATATCGTATTATTGGATCGAGGAGTTATGGGGCAGATTGCTTTTTTCCATTATAGTGCGAGCAAGACGTGCTCGACTTCAGCAAAGTCTTGAGTCAACCTCCCGTCGCGTGCTGTGATCTAACATTTCCACGTTTTTTTTTCCCGGCCACCATCCTATGCCAGCGCAAAAAGCCGTCTCTTTCGATACAGCGCAACAACAGCCGACCACACCGGCTACAAATCGGGAGTCGTCTAAACTTTGAGGCGCGCCAGCGACGCGTCACACAGAATGCCGCTTAGGCGTAACGGATCGAGAAATTCATTGTGACGCAACCGCCCAACGGCATCTGTTGTCGACTTCTCCTCAATGCCTCTTCTTGTTCAACAAATAACCTCCTCGCGATGATGCGGAAGGCAAAAACTAGGCCACCGGCCCAGCGAGCGAGAAACTGATCGTTATGCAACAGACGGACAGTTTTTCGTCTGGTTCTCGACAGCGTCGACTTCCTCTCTTCAGGCATCGCACTTCGGCAAAAAAAAAAAAAAAAAAAAAAAATGCAAGCATGACGTGCGGAGCACACCGCACTATGTTTTCTTTGCCTCCCTGCTCCCAGACGTCGGAAGAACGTATCCCGCTTAACGCGTATACGAAGCGTCTCCTCTTCAACAGTATGTTTTCAACTATTTCCCACGTCCGCTCTTTCTCTTGCTGCACCTCCGCCACTCTGTCCATCTCCCCTCCGTGCCCGCTCCGATCATGACAGACGTCGCGGTTCGTTACGACCCGTATAGCAAGCAGCAACAGCAGCCGTAGCACCGGCGGTGGCAGCGCCTGCAAGATGGATGGACGTGATCGCATTGTTGTCTAGCGCGCGCGCTCGCGCGCGCGTCGAGGTGGCGGAATGCACGCAAGGAAGAAGGATCCATGACGCGATCATGGTAGATCGCCCGCTTGCATGCATGAGGATCGCGGGCGAAGACAGGTCGTCAGAGGCGGCAGAAAAGAAGAAAAAAAAAAAAAAGGCGGGAAGCCGCTCTGTAGGGGACCCCCGGTAAATCCCCTCTTTCGATCGCCCGCCGTCGCTGCCTGCGCACGCAGTCTGGGCCGACCCCCTGGTTGACCCCGAATATAAGTATAGGCGCGCGGCAGCGATTCCTCTCCCGGACGCCGTCGACCCGCGGTTGCTTCCTCTTTCTTTTCTTTTTCTTTTAGTTGTTCTCCGAAGTTCCGCGCGTGTGACGCGAGGAAGAGCCGCCGCTCGATCATGCATTCAAGGTGGCGTTTATGATGTGGAGAATGCATTAGCCGCGCTCATTGTGCGTGTGGTTAGCACGCGACGAACGGTCCGCGCCGCCGCCCATGTCGTTCCGATGCTGCGCGACACTTCTTTTCATTACGGGAAGAGAGGGGGGTGTTTGGCAGCAGCGGCTGTGAGGCGACGCTGTGGGCCTCGGCCCGAAGATGGGTGTCGAGTACGGTGACCCACTCAATGTGATGACCGCATTCGCATTTCGTATTTTTCACTTCGGAGCGAGAGCACGCGTGTGCTTGTAGAGTGATCCATAGCTGGAACGCCACGGGTGAACGCAGGAGGAACTCAGGCTTTCATATATCGGCGTGCACGTACTGAATGTCGTCAGTGTTGATGTGAAACTTGACTTGATATATAGGCGCCTGAATTCGGCTTTTGAATATACCTGTGGTGGCATGTCTGTACGGTTACGCGGGAGACTGGCACATGTCAGTGCGCACGCCTCACGTAGAGTCTCCAGCGTGAATGAGCTGATTGAAACGTTTTCGTTTCAATTAGTTTACACGGTTCTTGTTTCGGTTCTCCGAAAACGGTTCATTTCCGATTCAAACCCGGAGAGAAAAAATAGCGGTTCAAGCCGGTTCGAATAAGTTCAAGTGAATTTGTATAACCGAAGAATACAAGAAAACAGCCCAAATTTATTTTGTACGAACTAGACGCTGCTGCTAAGCCGCACTCAAAGATTATGCCTGTTTGTTCTTCAGGCCGCACCTGTGGTTATAAAATAATTATGTAGATCATGATGAAACCTATGGGAAGCGAAGCTTTATGTAGAGAGAGAGAAGGAGAATAATATATTGAGAAAACGCAGAGAGGTCCTCCAGCGTACCACTTTGCTCAGGGGGAAAGGGAAGAGGAGAAAAAAAATCGGAGACTGAGAAGTAATTATGAGGACAGGAAGTTGTGTTCGGAAGGGACCCGTTCACAGCCTTGAAATCTATAGGCCTGTATTAACTAAATATTATTGGAGAACCTTCATGGTTTGTTCATTGTTATGTCCGTTCGACGGCCCAGCAACACTTTTACATTATCTGAACGCGTCCTGTTGTTAATTGGTGCTAACAAAGAGACTAAAGCCTGCCGTTCACACTCTTACTGGGAACAAGCAATAAGTATACGTGTTTCAGTGTCTCAGGCACTTTGCAAGCATCACAGTCTGGCGAGTCTGCGTGTCGGATGCGCTGCAAATATCGGCTCGTTAACGCAACACCGAGTTTGCCCCTGACGCAATACGTTGAAAAACGGACCAACGGTGCTACTTTTATAAATCTCGGAAATATGACGTGTATGTAAAAATGAAGTAGCCTACTTGAGCCACAACTGTAGGTAATGCATGGATGAAAAGCTCCAGAAAAAGTGGCCAAGGTAAACTGAAAATTGTTATAATTTTTACTTATATAGGGTTTCGCTCCGGAATGAAAAACGTAACGTTCCGGTTCATGCAGTTCCTGTTCTAGCAAACGATGTTTTTTTTGGGGGGGGGTTTTCGGTTTTCTGTTGTTACGGTTCGATAACCCGTTTCACTGACCAATGATGGACAAGTGTAGCGTAAGAGCTTGCGTTGCCGAATTAGTTTGTTTTTCCTGTTTTTATTTTTTTCTTCACGTCTAGCTTTTGCAGGTTCCTACAATTCTCGGTGTGCCCGTCCAACTACTATGACAAAGAACTATAATGATGATGTCACCATCGCTACTATAAAACAAAATCACTGTCAAATAAGGCAGAAAAGAAAATCAACTCGCAGGTTCAGGGGAAACGCTCACCGAAGTCTGAATTGCCATAAAGAAGCCAGTTAAAACTGTTTTTCGTTTGTCTGCAGTTTTCCCACCTACTTTTTTTAAAAGCGAAGATTTGCCTACCCTCCCGCGTTTGGCGTTTCTGCGGCTGTTGTCTGCTGCTGGGTCGGTCGATACCTCGACAGATATATTTGCGGATATAAGTACGAAGGTTATATGTGCGCCGATTGCAAGTATCCTACCAGCAAAAGAGTTTATATAACCCCTGTAAGCTGAACGACGAGGTAGTGCCACTAAGCGCCACCTCCTGTTCTGCTTAATGAATAAATAAATTCCTACATAAAACCTGAGCATAGTGTTTCCGGCCGTCGTTTGCATTCAGTGCTCGCGGCTTTTCGCTGAAGATATGTTCTCCGATTTCATTGATTTCATCATTTTGCCATACAGAGCGGGCGCTCATTTGACGACGACGCCTTGTGGTCGAAAAAGTTGCGTTCACGTTTTCCTATTCTTTATTCGTTATTACTTTCGTGCACTAGTACATTCATCACTTCACATTTTTTTTTTTTTACGTTGACATTATTTGATTCGATTTCGAGGCGCCCCATGCTCGCTTCGTCTACAGATTCCCGGTCCAGCCGAGGCTTGTATAGAAAGCGTGCGCCAGCTAATGGTCTCCTCTGCCTCCATTGTTGACACGGTGGCTCAGCGTGGCTTGCTGGCGTAGCGCGCCGTTTTACTGGGGCGCGCGTGTCACGGCTGAAGACCATTAGTCAGACGCGTCTTCTAACAGCGCATACAGCGCTTGACGCATCGCGGTGGGTCACATGGGTGCTGCTCGTTGGTTGCGAAGGGCAAGAAAGAAAGGGGGGGGACATTACAATAATAGGAAAAGCAACGCAAAAACATAATTCTTGCTGAGTGCACAACGCAAGCCGTTGTTACGACTTGCTTTAGCCTGAGGGCATGAAACTGCTGTTATTTGGAAACACGCTGGAGTTGTGTATGTTTCCAAATACGGCAGAAAAAGGCAGAAAAGGAAATCAACTCGCAGATTCGGGGGAAACAGAAACTGAAGTATGTTTCCTGTCATTTGGAAACATACACGTGTTACCGCTAGCCTCTTACCGTGATACCGCGGACGATGTAGACGCGAACAGCGTCGCTTGTGGCGACGTCCTGTTAATGTGGGTTCAACTAACGTGCTCAATTTCTTAAGGTGACGAGAGACTGCGCATTGCTTACCTGATGACCTATAAATGTGTCGCCAGTGACGCACCCTTTCTGAAAGTGCACGCTTTAAATCTTTGTTTTCTTTGCGTTGAAAACTTTGAGTTAGCAACATATTGGTCGACCTAGCATTCGGAGTCTACGGAAAATAACGTATACACCAGACAGAACAACAGGACCAGAATGCACAGCAGCACGCTATACACTGTTATTTCCTATGCGCAGGCAATTTTGCTAAACATTACTGTTCTGGCGCAGCCCTGAACGAACGAAATTAGACAACTAGACAAATTGAATGTCGCTGCATTCTGCAGCACAGCGACGTGTGTAATACTCAAGCGATAGAGGAAAACAAGCGACTATTCTCGCTGGCGGTGCCGCCATGTCACTCTCAAAGTGCTCATGAGAGACAGAGAGATAATGAGCACGCACGCCAACAAACAGAGCGCGGTTTATATGTACTGTCGCGTTTCCTTCGTTGAACGCTGCAAACGCACCGACAAAGCACAACTCCTTGAGCGCAGATCGTCAGTGAAGGAAGCGACGGACGAGGATTCGTTTCCTCGCGTATACTCGAGAAGATCTCGCGAGAAAATTACGCCGTTTCATCACCATCGTCGTGGCGGCAGCTTGTTATCTCACGACACTGGCGGTGTGCGAGCACCTCAACCCTTCCCGTAAGAAAAAACGGCAGCAGCGTTTCCTTCCAAAAATATATCGCAGCCTAATTTTTTTCTTGCCTTTTCCTGCCCCTGCTCGTTCTCCCACGACCAACTCACTGCGCACCCCTTTCGCATCTCGCGCGTATCCAGGTCGACGGCAGTGCTCGTTTCCCCTCTGCTCCTTCCCCTCTCCCTCGGGGCAGCTGCAGTGCACGCGAAGATTATCGGGCGTGCGGGGTGGTTATATATATCTACATTCGACGCGGCGCCGCTATCTGCCTGCCTGCTTCGCAGCGCCAGTGGTGCGCCGCGCGAGCACGGAAGTCGGGGCGGGCGACGGCGAAGCCCAGTCGGCCCCATGCGAGCTCGCCGGCTGCCCTGCATCGTGTCGGCGCCGTGCTGGCCTCGTGGCCACCGAAAAAGAAAAGAAACCAGAGCAGGCATCGGGGGGCCCTCGTAGTAGTAGAAGCAGCAGCAGCAGCAGCAGCAGCCACTGCCAGACGTGTCCCGGGGCAGTCGCGTCTCGGCAGTAGGGGAGACGACGGCGGAGGGGAAGGGTTGCGCCGCGCTGGAGGAGGAGAAGGGTTGTACTCTTCCGCTTCCCGTCTGGGCCGCCGACGCCGCGACCGCGAGCAGCGTACGCGCGTAACAACCGCGCCGCGACGCGTCGGCGCCGCGCCGGCGCTTCTCCCGCTGCGTGCGCCGCCGCAGTCTGGCAGTGCGGGCCGGGCCGTGTCGGATCATCTTCTTGACCCGAAGACCAGTTCTTTTGGACCGAAGGGCTGTAGAGCTGGCAACAGGACTCCCCTTCCCATCCACCTTTTGCTCCTCTCTCTCCACCTCTCTGGTCTTCCTAACCTCCCCCCCCCCCCCCCCCCCCCCCCTGCACGCAGCCCGGAGAACCACCGCAGCCGATGGAGAACGCCCACCTACTACCGCCAACTCTTTCGCGCGAGGCAATCGGTTCCTCTTGTTCTGTTTGTTTCTTCTTGCTCCGTCTTCCCCATTAGCTATCTCTTTTGCATCTTGATCGCTTTTCTTTCTTTTCGCGAGCGCCTCTTTTGCCATGCCTATAGCACACCGTACGAAACACCGGTCTCCCGCCCAGTCGCCGCCAACCGCTTCGGCCCTCCTCGTGAGCGGCGCTGTCTGGGCACCGTGTTGCATATACGAGGCGTGCGAGGAGACGCGTGCGGCACAGCCACGGGTCGTTCGATGTGTGTACGCTCCGCGCCGGTCCGGTCTTCTTGCCACTTGCCCGTCTTTCTCTCTCTCTCTCTCGTCTGCCTCCTTCGTTACGGGCCCTTGTCCCGTCGCATTTGGGGGACGTGAATATTGCGCGAGGCCATTTTGCGGGTCAAGGGTGGGCGGGCCTGTCTGCAGTTCTGGGCACGCGCCAGCCGAGCTTCTTTCCGTCTACGGCGACCGCGCATAGCGCGAAGCCGGGCGTCGACCGAATAGGTCTTGCGCAAGCATTTCGGACATGTGCGTCTCTTCACTTCCTTCTGTGGTGGTGGCTGTATTTCTTTTTTTTCGTTTACTTTATTTGCCTACATGCCACGGCTACAGACAGAATCGATAGGTTACTGTTCAATAAAGTCCGTGTTGGACCGTTTGATTCCGTCCTGCGCAATACAAGAGCACACGAAAAAAAGAGTTTGTGCTGTCTCTCGCTCCATTTTTTAGTCAGTGCAAATGAGGTTAGGACATTTGGTCACCTTATAAGTCTTGCTTCGTAAGAGTGCCTTATCGGTTAGGAATGTGAGAGCGTTTTGGCAATAATAAAAAAATAGAAAAATGACACAGTGTTAGCAGCCGCGAGTGAATGACTGCGTTAAACAGCTCCACCGTATGTGTGCCCCTTCATATGGCCTATAGCAACGCCTGTAATACAACCGAGCAAATGTTTTAATAGGCAATGCTCGCAGTTGTACATTGGTCGGGGACATTGTGCCCCTGCAAGCGGGCAGATTGATCCTAAGTGGTGGTTCGGGTTATCGGTGGCAGACAGAGGCGCACACGAGTCCCCAACGCGGTCCAGAAACGTACTGCTTCACTTGGCACTCGCTAACTTCCCAGGCATAGTGTACGGCGTGCGGAAGCAGCGAACTGAAGGCCATCCGCTCCCGAAGGAATGTCGACTCTGCACGAAGGGCGCATCTTTCGTATCTTCAACCCTGCTATACAAACGATGCAGGGCACACCTCGTCTGATGGTGGTGGAGGCGAGGTTGATGTGAGAATGCAAATTGTACGATATCGGCAATTCACCTGATGCCGCTTCCGCCACATTCTATATCTGTCTACGCTTCCTCGTCGCTTCTTTTTGTTATCTATGTCCTGACACTTTGACATATGCCGTCGGTTTACCAACCGACACGCGTCTCCAGTCCAACTTTATTTGCTCCTCTTATCCAATTTCCGCAGATGGCTCACTCATGCATGGGTCATGTGCCTGTAGTAAAAACGACACAATGCACAGGGCAAAGAGTCTCTCTGCCCCCGTGCACCCCCCTTTTTATGTTTTTTATTTATTTTTATTTTTTCTGACCGCGCGCACAAACGTCATCCTCACCAGCGCTCAGGCGATTTTTGTCGTCGCCAGCTCGGGGTGTCACCACATGCTCATGCGCGGGTCAGTCAGCGCTCGCTCGCCTGGTACCTACAGTGACCGCACATTGCCTTTGCGGATTGTGCTTTTCAATATGCTAACATTCACCGAGATTTCACTTGGTTGCATCCAAGATGCGTGTGGTAGAGGCCTACTATACGTCCACGATAGGTACAAATCACGCTTAACACTCGCTCTAATTAAGAATCGATAGAGACAGAACGAACAGGGGCGGTATTCTGTAAGAGTCCAATTAGTGGACTGTCCATTTCGGCTGTCGCTGATTGGCTGCTGCTTCACTTGCAGGAAGGTGCCAGCCAGTCTCCTTCCTGCACGTGAAGCCGCAGCCAATCAGCGACAGCCGAAATAGACAGTCCACTAATTGGACTCTTACAGAATATCGCCCCTGGTCTTTGAGTCTATTTCGGAATAACGTAACAGCGATCGAGGCTTCAGGTTGAGAAAGCATTTGCAACATTGCGAAAAGCATTAATCCAAGGCGGACGTTACGCAATGAAAAGAAAAGAAAAACAAAAAAAGAATGTGAGAAAAGAGAGGATACAGAATGTGGTGACAGCATCGCCTGCGCCTCTAAAATACACGAGAACGAGGAGGCGACGTCATTTTTTGGTGCCCTCGACTCCTTAGTCATGTCAGTGGGTGAAAAAAAGAAAACGATACAGCGTGACGGGATGCAGTTACTAGACGCTAAATTTCGTCAGATGCTTTCAGCAGGCCTACGTATGTCCTTTTAACCTTGTTTCTTACTCCTTCGTCGGAATCAACGCCGGAAATCACGTGCTGGCGACGTGACGGCTCGCCGCGGTCGGAGCGACGTGGCAGGTGTCAACGTTAACGACTTGTAACAGCGTAACACCGTCGCTTGCCACGCATGTTAGCTACTGCTCAAGCCTTCCTCTATTGTTAACCAAACGCTGCGAGGCGAATCAGTAGACTCCCTGAAGCGTATAGTATAGCGCTCTAGCAGTTTAACGAATGCCGGGTGACAAGACCATTAGTTGGCGTGAATCGACGGTTACGTAACGACCCGGTGTACGTGGCCATCGTGATCTGCAGTCATCTGCGTAATAGCTGTCAGGCAGGTGCCACAGACATGGTCTTGTTAGCGTGAGATCTGTCGAAAGATGTCTGGCGTGGTCGCCAGAGTATAGAGTGCAGTCTGCCGAAGCGGTAGCCAACTGACGTAGATGAAAGTGGCATCTCTAAGTAGTTGTAAGCGTTTTTTTTTTCTTGGTTTGAAACGGACTATCATTAATGGCGTGAGCGTATGTGGCGTTCAGCTGTTCATGTCGTGTAGTAAAATCAGTGTCCTCGTGCAGCCGCGCAGCTGGTCTCGGCACGTATTGTGAGGCAATAGTAGGAATGACACATGGAAGTAACGCGGGTTTGCTTGTACGTTTGCATGATTTAGTGAGATATATTTTATTTTCTAAAATGTTTGCATTGCTGACAATTTGCAGTGGACTTACTATAGGCTTGTTGTAGGTAACACCCTGAAGTCGATATGTAAGTGACAGATTTTCTCAGAGGAATGTTGTAGCTGTAGCAAATTCTTATTGGGAGCTTAAATTCGCAACCGAAGAAGTCGAGAAAAACAAGTCCCAAATATTAGTTTGACCTTATTAGACTAGAGAATGTATACCAATAGAGAGACATGTATACAAATATAGAGACATGTATACAAATATTCAGGAGCGGGTTCCAGTCGAACAGATTGTACCGGGACTCCCCATACACATTAAAATACAGAAGGAAGAGAGAGACAGAAGGTGGGAGAAGAAAATGCAGGGAAGTTAATCCGAGGGCGCGTCTTGTTTGCTATATACATATCTCAAATAATACATGTTGCTAAACTAGATGCAATTACCAGACTCTGCAACAGTAAATGATGTCTTTGCTGCGCGAAGCACGCGAGCAGATGGTGTTCGAGATAAGAGAGTTTATTCACGCCATGGCCGAGGAGGGACACCCCATCACATTTCAGTATCATGCGCTAGCTTGCGCTAGTTTGACTTGCTGACAGATCACTTTCGGAACGAACCATTTCAGTACGCCGTCTTCGCAAGTCGGTGAAGCAGAGGGCGGCGAATGCATTGTTACAATTATTGCAGGAAATGAAACCTGCACCAACGGCTTTAGCGTTAATTGGTGATAATTGCGATCCTGTGATATCTGTGCGTGAGGTAATGGTGAACGGCTGCGGTCGAATACCTGTGTTCAATGTCTATCTAGTGCTTCCATCTTGTGTTTCTACTTCGCCCTGCACCATACTCCGGTGTACGGTAGCAAACCGAATTAGAGCAGGAGGAACCTTTGGCAAGCTTATAGCACTGTGTGCCTGTTTAAAATGTTAGTCTCCCTCTCAGTGACGCCTCCCATACATAGCAGCGTAGCAAATTTATATTAGAAACTAGGACGCCATATTGGGGTAATGTGGGCGCAAAAATCAACAACCGGCCACTCTTGGGTCGCGCAGGCCCTGTACTGTAGAGCACTGCACGGGCCTGATTTTTCGGCCCGAGCCCGGCCCGGGCCCGCTTTACGAGGCCCGAGCCCAGCCCGGGCCCGTAATACAAAGCCCGAGCCCGGCCCGGGCCCGGGCGTACATGACCGAGACCAGCCCGGGCCCGACCCGGGCCCGTGGTTCCAAGCCCGGGCCCGACCCGGGCCCGTGTAACTGAGCCCGGGCCCGGCCCGGGTGTTCATTACTAAGCTTAGCTAGGGCCCGCGTGTGCATGACCAGGCCCGGCTTTTTTTTACTTACAGATTGTGCTGCATCTGTCAGCCTCACCTTCTCGAGGTTTAATCAGCTGCAGTATATAAGCAATAAAAGGCCGAAATCTTTGTTTCTCCCACGGGAACATCAGTAATCCGGCCCATTGCCTGTGCTACTATTTTTCTGGTGGTGCGCATGTACTTACCTTGATTTGTACAATATGGTTCTATGATGTCATTTAGCATGCAAATATACAGGGCGTTTCATTTTAGCTGAACCAATTTTTTAAAGATTGCCTGTGGCAGATAGCACAGTTACAATCCTTGATCTAAACTACTCGATGAGGCGGCCATTACTTCCCCGAGAAATCAAAACGCCTAATTGAAGAATTAACATAATTACGCTAATTAACGTTTTAATTAATTATTTCATGGCACATCTTTCAATCCAATAATTATATCCGCCGAGTTCGCAAGGCGTATCCACTTGAGCGAATTCTCAGGACTAAACCAGTTTCGAGATAATAATTTTCGAAGTGTCCGACGAAATCAATCAAATCAATTCAATTTATCGTCCAGTTTACATGCTGGACGGTTATTTTGGACTAAAAGCCACATATGTAGCTTGACATGACCCGAAAGACCACACATGCAAAATAATTCACATATTCACATATTCACATTCACAAGTGAATGGTAGGTCATGTATTAACGACTGATGCTTATAGAGTGTTCTGAAGTATGGAATTGACAATATCTCAGGATTTCTTGTGTTCGCATTAATGCGACGACGCTCTAAGGAGGCTAATTGTTTTTTGTAGTTACAAGCTAATTCTGACATGGATTGCCTAATGGATGGTAAAAACGCCTACTTGAATATTTAACATAATTACGCAAATTAACTTTTTAATTATTTTACGGCACATCTTTCAATCTACGAATTATAGCCGCTGAGTTCGCAAGGCGTATCCACTTGGAACGAATTCTCAGGACTGAACCAGTTTCGAGATATTAATGTTCAATATGCCCGACAAAATTCATGGGCGTTCCAATTACCTTTTTGAGGAAAACGCTGTTTTATGCATTGAAGCAAAAAGTAACTGGCCTTAGCGCTAAAATAATGCCATATTATCGACACTGGTAATAGTGCGATCGCAAAAGCGGTAACATGGAAATGGTTTGAGGAGTGGTTCTTTGTATAATTTATTTTTCCTTACGCGGAAACAATGTACGTTTTTGCGGAAAAGGAAAAAACAAATTAGCGTAGCTTGCACTGGCTGCGCAATGCTAAAGAGACAGCGGAGATGATGGGCACCTAGCTAGTCCTGGCTTCTGGACTAGACTAAGCACTACCAAGTCATCCCCAGCATTTCCCGGAATTTATTTATTATTGATTGATTATCGATTAGCTATTGATTGGCTATTAATTGGCTATTGCAAGATATTGGCCACGTATTTAGGATAGGCTAAGCACTACCAAGTTATCAAAATTTATTGAATATTGATCCATTATCGATTAGCTATTGATTGGCTGCCGATTGGCTATCGTAAGGTATTGGCCACGTATTTGGGCTAGGCTGAGCACTACCAAGTCATCCCCAGCATTTTCGGGAATTTATTAATTATTGATCGATTATCGACTAGCTATTGATTGGCTATCAATTGCCTATCGATAGGCAATTAGTCCCCACTATTCTTAGCTAGACTTATCCAGGCTCAGCTTCGCTAGTTCACAGGTGTATGTGCCATTGCGCTTGGACCCTTTCTGCACTGCTGCCAGGATCGGCCCACATTTTTGGATTCAGCGGACACATTAGGCCCGGCTGAAACAGCTCCGCTATTAAAAATGAGAACTTCATCTGTTTTACTATTTTCTTTGATAAGATATAGTCATCTGATAAGATATACAGTCAAGAGAGCGGTGTGGATCTGAGAACAAACGGGGATAACCGATATTCTAGTTGACATTGAGCGGAAAAAATGGAGCTGGGCAGGCCATGTAATGCGTAGGATGGATAACCGATGGACCATTAGAGCTACAGAATGGATACCAAGAGAAGGGAAGCGCAGTCCAGGACGACAAAAAACTAGGTGGGGTGATGAAGTTAGGAAATTCGCAGGTGCAAGTTGGAATCAGCTAGCGCAAGACAGGGTCGATTGGAGAACGCAGGGAGAGGCCTTCGTCCTGCAGTGGACATAAATATAGGCTGAGGATGATGATGACAGTCATCTTGCACGTGTCACTTCAGCTTGGCACAGAATGCATTGAACCATGCAATGCATAACGGTCGCGTATGCTCGAAGGCCTACTTAGGCCCTTCAATGAGCGGGCCCGAGTCTGGCCCGGGCCCGTGGCTTCAAGCCCGAGCCCGGCCCGAGCCCGCCGACAAAACGATTCGGACGGCCCGGCCCGGGCTTTCGGGCCGGCCCGGGCCCGTGCAGTGCTCTACCCTGTAGTGACGCCTAATGATATCGCGCCAAGAACGCTTGGCCTCTCACTTGGTCGCTTGGAGCATGCTCACAAATGGTCATAGTTCGCTTTTCCGGGTTCTCACTCACCACGCGCTCCACCTGCTGTAGAAACTCAACCACCTGAATGGCATCTGACCACTGAGAGCAGCTTATCTCTTTTTTGTCGCAGATGATAATTGGGTATAAACTGTTGCTCACCCCTAAAAGAAAGGATTTGGCGACATTTAAGAAGGTGGCGATCTCCAAGTCACTGGAGTCGGAGTGGAAGGCATCTAGGACAGCGCATGGCTTCATCTCCTGTGTCAGATTGGAAGCTAATACACTGGATTAAGTGCGCCGAATATATCACAGAGGCACTGAGGATAACAAAGTTAAACGTCTAGACAGCTAGAGTACGAATGTTAACATCTACTGCATGCAGTTCGAAGCTACTTCCATGGCAACATGCTGCCCGTATCTCATAGTATGAGACACAGGCAGTTAGAAGTTGTACTTATGAGAGAATAGAGTGTGGTTAGTATTCCCCACGACACTACAGTTGATCGAGTTGCGTGAAAATTGTTTGTGTTCGAACAATCGTTGTCTCGAGTTAGAGTGAATGTTGGACGAAGGGGTCTTCACCGGGCCAACGACGACTCGTTTTGTGCAGCATAGTTGTCGTTGCCCCGACCACGAAGTGAAGTGCCCCTCGTCAAAACGTTGGCTTCGGCCTGATTCACCCTTTATTCGACCACTGCTAATCACTCGTGTATACGACGAACAGCAGACACGCAAGAACTCACGAAATCTTAAACGTTTAGGCGTGACATTGCCATATAGTTGTGGCCTTTAGCACCGGCGCCGTTACTGCAGCGTCCCCTTGTGTCTGGTCAAACTGGCGAGGCATGTCACATATACGATAAGTGGTGTCGAGACGCTCCGCAAGGCAGGGGGCAACGACGCTGTGCGCTCCAGAGTGCGAGCAGAATCTTCCGTATAGCTCGAGCCGAACGAAAGCGAAGCGCGGAGAGCGCGCGGCGCAGCTCTCGAACGAGCGGAAAAAGGGGCCAGTCGTGGGTGACCGATTAGGGAAATGACCGAGCCGTGCACAAACTGATTTGGGCGTCGTTCCCCGGCTGCCGCAGCCTCTGATCCGTGACACTGTCGTGCTTCGTGTTTCAGACGCCCGCACGGCGTCGCCTAACGCGAACTGAACTCGGTAGCACGTCGCTTGCCTTGGTACAATAACCTTTCTGTATGCTCTGTAGCAGCGGGTACATTTAAACGTTGTACGGCGTCAGTCATATATGGTAAGATTCCTTGGGTGAATAGTTTCGAGAGCCTATACCGAACTGCCCGTGCCCCACGAAAACGAATATTTCGTCAACATTTGTGCAGCAGCGGAATGCGAACAGCTGTAGTGGACACTCACATTTTCTTCTCGCGCTATGTAATAAAATAACGGCGGTAGAAAATCATGGACAAACGAATGGTGCTCAAATTCGGTTGTCCGTGTTTTGAAATATGAAAGTACAAAAAGCCACCGACTAGCCCCTTTCATCGCCCTTTTTACGTGGGTGCCTGAGCTAGTCCAACATACGCTAACTAATGAGCCATCGCTCGAAGGTTAACAGCTAGGGCTTTGCGCATTACATCGTGTAGCATGCGCGACCTTTTATCTAATGACCCACGAACTTCTGATGCCGAAGCACTATGATACGTTCTGCAGCGTAGTTCAATTCGGAAACAGATGGTGTGCGTAAATTTAAAGCTCCTGATGAGAAATACATGTTACCCGTAACTATCTCGTTCACCACAAGACGGCGAACGATGCGCGAACCGTAAACACCGACGAACAGTTGACCGCCATTAAGTGTGCCTGATAGGTAGGTGTTCCAAAGTTCATTGAGCTAGGTTCAGTAGGACGGATAGTTGGGCGAGTTGTTATTTAATCATTCGGAAACTATGAATCGCTGAGACGAGTGATTGATCAACGGAGTTTATCAATCAATCAATCAATCAATCAATCAATTAATCAATCAATCGACAAGACACGAATAAAAAAGGACATGTACAAGCGCCTTGAGGTTCAACTCTGCTCAATTTGGTCGGAACAGGGCGAGGACAGCGGCGTACCTAGCCAATATATGGTCAGAGAAGGTATATAGCAGTAGCGTACTAACGACAAATATGCTTCACAGAACTTTTGCAGCCCGATAGTCTGGAAAATCTTTCATTGCTTCTACGCCGTTGGGTGATCGTCATATTACCACTACCATTACCACCACCACCATAATCGTCATCATCATCATCATCATTGGGAATTATATTTAATATATGTCCGCTGCAGGGCGAGGGCCTCTTCCATCGTTGCTGAGCGCTCATTTATGCATAGATCTTGTTCGATGTATAGGACGAAAGTATATCGCTCATGTGCGGGACTCATTTACCATTTTTCTGTAGCCCCCCTCCCACCCTCCCCCTCCAAAACATCTCTCTGACAGGACACGCATGCTCCTATTCATCTGCGTACCCGCTTCCACTCTTGTAGTATCACAAGCGTGGATAGAGAAGTGTCTTTGAGGAAGAGATGTGCCGGGGTAGCCCTCACTCCTGCTTTCGCCTGCAAGTGGAAGGGCTTCGTCAAAACTGACATTCGGGCGAGTTGGTTTAGCTTCATCTTGGGTATATACAGCACAACACAAACACGGGCAAGAGCTAAGGAAGTGACGGGAACGGGCTTCATCGGGGACGACGCCACCTCCACCAACGGCACGACCTTCGCACAAGACACCGTTGTATACCACCTGTTGTGGACGTGCCCAGGCGCACAGCATATCTGGGAGCTCTTGCTCAGATGGTCTGGCCTCCGCAGTGACCGGCATGCTGACTGCATCACCTGGACTCAGATGGCTCTCATTACAGCGCATTACTTGACTTCCTTGCAAGGTGCGGGGTTGCGTCCATTTACATAAGATTTTCTTTTTATTGCGATAGCAATTATATGGACACTTGAACCGGATTTCTGCCGTCGGCGTCGTCGTCGCCGTCGTCGTCGCCGTCGCCGTCGCCGTGAGGTTCCCTATAGATAAAATCTTCGCCGCGCGCCGTATGCCCGAGAGGAAGCGTGCGGAGACGCGCGCTATCACGGAGAGCGAACGCACTCAATCTCCCACGCGCAAGCAAGGAAGCAGGAAGCCAGCGCCGGAGGGAGCAAGGGGGGGGGGGGGGGGGGGCGCACTTCTCTGCCAACAACCGCGCTCGTCGCTCGCTCGCGCCGTCTCTTATCTCCACACGGCTCTGACCTTTAAGTGCATTCGCCGCTCAGTTTCCGTTGAAGCAATAGACCGCACGTACCTTCGCCCGCTGCAGCGTATGCTTGCTGCCAGCGTTTTAACAGTCGTTGTCTGCTGTCATTCAGTGTGATCTCTTCGTGTTTGTGCGCGCTCACACCACGCTTGTTCATTCAGTTCGTAATAGTCGGGCCACATTTTCCAACGCACGCTACACACGCAATGCTGCCCGGATCGGCAGTGCAGCGCTACAGGTGTGTCCCTTCGCACGCGCTGCCCACGGGAAGCGCTTCTCATCAACACCACCGTTTCACACGCGCCTTCTCGTGGTCATCGAGTCTCTCTTCATGTCGGTCTACTTACGCCGCAGCACACCTGCTTACTTAATCAGCTCATGTTTACTACAATTCATATTGCTACCAAAGCCGCTCACCTTACTTCGTATGACATTGCTGTGTTGCTATCGCATTCATTGCTTCGCCCTTAGGGCGAAACTGTGACATTTTTTTTTTTATTATTGTTACTACGTGTAAGGCAGCCCGTGTAGAATTAAACAAATCTCGGTCGAGGTTTGTCGCGTTTCCAAGTTGCTATGTAAGGGGGATCGAGGTACGTAGGTTTTCCAGTCGTCACAGCTGATGGTGGGCCCACACTAAAGTCAGATGCGCGCTGTCATTTTTATTTCGCGCTTCCACTATATGACAACAGACACGCACCGTCTCGCTTGCTTAACGTCCCGTGCAAGATAGAGCCAGTCTTTCGAGCGCTCGCCATCCAACCAAAACTCAGATCAGGTCTGTTCTATAGCGCGCATAACTTTGGGAGCCAGGTACCGAGGTCGAAAGTTTAATTATCTGCACCCGCCGTAAGGGTTGAGTCGCGCTGCCATGGGAAAGTGTCCCGCGATGTGACTTTCGCGTGTTCTCGAGGTAATAAACTTAATAGACTGTGCCAATGTATCGCTGCTCCATGTATCCCCCTCCTTTCCTCCGTCGTCAGTCTCACCATTTCTAGCTTCCGCGCAACCATGCGCAGCGCCGTTAAGCATTATTGCGCTCCTGTCTTCACGGGTGGTCCAGATTAGTCGCGGTTCATGGCTGTCGTTTTTTTTTTTTTTTTTTTTTTCTGCCTGGTTCCAAGTATCGCATACTTCTGCGCCTATTTACCACCGCAGAAGGCTTGGTTTTGTCGAAATTCATCGCTGCAATCGCAAGACACGGTTCATTGATGTCGCACTGACCTTGCCAAGGCCTTTATTGACTGATTCCCACGGTAGAAACAACAGACTACTTGCTGCTGCTACTCAGTGTGCAGTGCGAAAACTCGTACTTCAAGGGAAGCGAGCTTGTTTGTCGATGCTAAAGCGACCATCGGAGCAAGTTACCTTTAGTTTTCATTGCTACTGGATCGTCCAAAGAAAAAAAAGGAAAAACAAATAATACAAGCCCAAGCACTCCGTACAGATGGTAAACCAGTGAAGCTGAAACGCGTGGCCCCGGTGTTTATCACTGGGCTAATCCGGACGGTTCATTAAACGATGGATGGGTAGGCTGCTGGATACTCCGTTCGCATTTGCTGCTTGCGCTCGGCCACCAGGGTAGGGTGGCTAGAAGGGGAGGTGTGAATACCGGCGGCGCTTTCCTTGAGGCGCGCGTGACCCGCTTGCGCACCAATGCCACCAGCGGAAATATGGCGTTACCGCTCGCGGCGCGGTAAGCATAGCCGCGCCGGCCTGCCGGCCTCGCCTCCGTGCCTTCGCCGTCAGTTTTGGTCTCGTCGCCAGTTTTGGGGTGTTTCTCGCGATACATAGCGTGTTGCACAGCATCGTCGTGGCATTGCCAATTGCCATCCTAGTATTATTCACGAGGCCTTTCACGCTAGCTCAATCTGATCACCACCGTCTGTTTTTTTTTTTTTTTTTTTCCTTAGGTTTATCGCTCGCGACTTTATTAATGGAACTGCAGTCTTGATACCACGTCGCATTCTTGCCCTCTCAGAAGATGCCGTGCCCACAGTACTTCCGAACTTGCCAAAATACATTAGCAGGACTCTGACGAAAGAAAGAAAAAGAAGAGATGCTCACGTGCTCCACGGGTCCCAGGTTCGGCACGCAAACCACTTCGGTGTAGCAAGTTCCGCCTTCTGTGACCCTGTATGCCTGGACTACATATTCTACTCCCTGAGTACGAACAAAGTATTATTATTATTATTATTATTATTATTATTATTATTATTATTATTATTATTATTATTATTATTATTATTATTATTATTATTATTATCTTACAAGAGAAGCGGCGCTTGTCTATTGACAAGCGCCGCTTGTCAATAGACTTGAATACATGCCCACCGGCAGATGGGGAGGCTGCAAATATACAGCGGGACGGAATGCCCAATCCAGTCGCAGAAGAATTGTTAATTTTCGAGTTTAAGCGACCTTTGAAACTGTGGTCACTGCAAAAGTTTAAACAAAACATTGTTCGTTACCAGACTGCAGAGTTTACAATGAACGAAATGCCGCGGCTGTTGTGTTAATCAAAATGGTAGTGTTCTTCATTGGAGAAGGACTTGCCAGCTGTAGCATCTACTTGGCTGGGCAGCTTCACAACGAAACCGTTGTGGAATCTAAAGAACAAACAGAAGGGACCTTGGGGGCCTTTTATATCCATCAGAACCATTCTACAAGCTGGTCGATGCCCTTGAAAACAAGCTCACTCGTTTGCATGCCAAAGCTGTAGCAGAGTTTATGCAGTCGATCATGGTGGTGTGCTTTGCAGTCGTGGTGTGCTAAAAATTGGTTGCCTAGAGCATTCTGCTGCCCTGACAGCATCAGTTGTACGTTTTTATTGTGTAACAAGGATTCATTTTTTGCTTAAAGGTGTCATTCAGCAGGGCACTGAATAAACTAAAAGCACTGAAATCTTGCGTGTTGTAGATCAAATTTTCCCATAGTTTTTTTTTTCTTCACTTAAATATACGATTTTATGACCAGATATGTTGCTGTCTGCAATCATAGGAAATTGCTTATTTGAGCGTCGAAAGGACATGCTACAGGTCAGCAAGCGCTGGCATAAAGTGGTTTGTACGTCGAGAAGTAATCGGGTAATGACTGCAGTTTAGAGGTCGTACGTACGGCACGCATAGGGTGATTACTGCTGACCTCGAGGACGACGGTCGCATTTTGAGGGAGTCGAAGTGCAAGTCACCCGTGTGCCGTAAGGTGTCAGTGCGCGTTAAAGAACCCGAAGTGGTCGAAATTATTCCAGAGCCCCCAGCCCCTATATGATCCCGAGGAAAAAAAAAAATTAAAAAAAAAACGCGTTTGAATCTATCGACGCAATGCGGACTGGGCCGTAAAATCTCACAGGAGTAATGATGTGGGCTGATAAAACGTTGATTTCATGATAAAGACGTATTCCATGACGCTCGCAGAAAGCGCGCGATACCCGAGGCTGGCGATGCGCTCAGTTCGGCTGCGTGCCTTCCCGCGCCTCGGTCAGCAGCGCCGCCCTGCGGCATCGGTGCGCTGGGGGGCCACGCTTGCGCCGCCGGTATTCACACCTCCCCTTCTAGCCACCCTAACCAGGGCCTGTTCTTGTGCCCGGACTGCAACATCGGCACGGCGAACACGAGCTCTCCCACGGTGCTGCTGTCGGCGCTGTTCTTCGTAAGCTGCCTGCTGTTCGGGAGTTCGTACGATGCGTCGCCTATACCCATGTTGCAATCGGAGAGAAACTGCTGAACTCGCGCTCGGCTGCGACGGAGAGAACGACGTCACTATCGGCGCAGCCAATGGCGCGCCTCTCTTTCTCTTTTACGTGTGACAAGGGTAGTTCGAGGGCGCGTTACAGGTCCCGGAGTCCACCACCCGCTTGGCGCTGAGCCGTGCTCCGTCAAGGGTTGCAGGAGATAGCGTCAACCTTTCCCTTTCCACACGAACCACTTACTACCACCACCCGGAGTCCACAGGGGTATGTTACCTTGAGCTTGGACCCTTTCTGCAGTATCACCATGATCTGCCCGCATTTCTGCGTACATCGGAAGGACGGATTTTGGTTTCGCCTAGCCATATACAGCTTCTCTGTAAAAATAACACGGAAATGCGTGTCGTTGCCATGGTCTTCCAGACCTTCGTGATGGCGGCCTTTCCGCAAACATTGCTGGAACTTTTGCGACGAAGCTTAGTGCTCGAGGGCTTGAGACTGCGCAGCCGGTTTACGTTGACGGTTTACGACTGGGCGCTTTTAAAGTTTGAGGTGTGGATAGTTAGCGGAGGTGCATTCCTATGTGAACATAACAAAAAGAAGGAAAGAAAGAAATAAAGAAAGTGAAAAAAAAAGAAAGACAGAAGGAAGGAAATAAAGAAAGAAAGAAATTCAAGCAAGCAAGGTGTATATTTTTATATACTTTCATGCGCGAGCATATATAATATACAACGCAGGCAAGAATAATTGTTGCAAGAGAGAGAGAGAGAACAAAAAGAACTTATTATGACAATGTTTTTTAGGCATTTGTGATTTTCCAGTGCATGGCTTAGCCGCAACACTCACCGTCGCCTCACCTAGACGGATTATAGCCGAGACGCCTGCCGCGCACCGTAAAAATCGCAATTCACTACTACGGTTGCGTTGACTATACTACCACTGTTCTACTGGTACTGTTATTAACAACTGTCGGCCGAAATGGCTGAAAGCTGCGACAGAAAGCAAGGCACGCCTTGCAATCACCGCGATGTCGCTTGCGTGCCCAAACCTAACCACAGCTCGCGCAAGATAACGCAGCGTGGAAAGCTCATTATAAGAAAAGCAGCGCGCAATTAAGACGACAGTCAGCACTTGGCCTCCGCTACCTTCTTTCGCTCGACCCTATAGTCTCTTGTGCGCTGTTTCTCTCTAATTAAAGTTAGGAACCGCAAACAACCCCGAACATGCACGTCGCTAAAAGCGCATTGTTCCTTCACGCACTCATGCTTCCGCGAACGTATCTCTAATAGTCATATCCATATAGTCAGCGTTCACGTGCATCAAGTCCAGTCGCTTCACGAGGTCCCTCGCGGCCTCTGGTTAACCCTAATAACAGGGTTCTTCGTTCGGGACACTCGTGGAGGGCCGCCGCATTGCGGCGGCTAATGAGACAGTTCTCGCTCGGCGGTCAGCAGAGTATATGAAAGGAAGTTGCATAGCTTTGGAAGATGAGGGGGGGGGGGGGGGGGGTAAAGAAGGGTTTGTAAAGCTTGATGACTCAAAGCGAGCTGGAGGGAAGGGGGGGGGGGGGGGAAGCTAACAGTCACATACGAGTGCTGTCGGCGCCCCTTTCTCTTTTTCGTTCACTCATCGTCCGCACACCTTCGTTCTGGCCGTCAGATAGCGCTTGGTTCACCCTGGACATTGTTAGGGAGCGTGAATGGGCATCTTGCAGGGCTCTCCGTGTGCCTTTGTATGCCCGTATATGTTTCTTCTCGCGCGTGTGGTGGAGGGTCCTTTTGTTTCGTGGCCGGCCATCGCTACACACTGGCTGAATGGTGAGTGGACTTGAGCGGGAGTAATGAGCCGTGAGGCATGCCGCTACACGCTTACGTCCCGTACCCCTAAGGTGCCGCTGTGCCCCGTGTCTGTTAAGCGGCAACAACTTGGAGAGTATTTGCGATGCTTATAATTTCGGCACGCCGCACGATGACCGCGCTGTTTTATTGCGGTCGAAATGAGCCTCACGTGGTCATCGACTAAAGCGTAAGCAGTGCCCGCGACGCACAGTCCGGCCATGACAACAACGTGGTTCTTGCGCGGCATCACTTCGACACGTCCAACACCGAAACGTACGTCGAAAACACCTTTCATAGATGTCGCTGCCTCCTGCCCTGGGAAGATAGTGGTGTGAGTTGAGATTCGTGCAGAAGGGGACTGCGCGACGCGATTGCCGCACTTTCCGCTTGATAGCCTCTGGGCCAGTACATTAGGCCATTAGGCAACCGTGGGAAGTGTGAATGCTCGAGCACTTTGCTAGTAATTAGATAGCTCAGCCTAAGCTCAAACGACGGTATTTCCCATAAGAGGTGGACGAGAGTATAGTATAAGTCGAGAAATTACCGGCTTTCGGCTTGCTCTCCAGGGGCCGTTCCTGGTTGTCATGGTGTTGCTGACTGCGTTTTAATATTATCCTCACCACTGCTGCTGTGTTGACGATAGTGATGATATATATGTCATCAGGTGTCGGAAGTGTTCATGATGCCTGCCGTCTTGGTTCACTTTTGTGGCAGCACCGCAGCTAAGCACGTCGATCGGTTATCGTCAACATTTAGTACATATTCCAAGCGTTGAAATACACGAAACGCCAAAATCAATCTGTGCTATAGACATGCAGCTTAGCGTGTTTCGTAATCATTTCAACTGTCGGGGTGACGGACATCCTGGCGAGGTGCTTATGAAATGCTCTATAACACTACAACTTCACTTTTCCCGAATAAGTTTTCCAAGCTAAATTGACGCACCTTGCATGGTTAAGGAGTCTGGTGATGGTTGCCTGGAGGTGGCCTCCTGGCCCCGTCAAGCTGTACACTTACAGCTTTCTGGCCAGGGTGGCCTTCAACACTGTATTCTTTACATGTTGTAAATATACGTGACTTGACTTGACTTGACTTGATGTATTGGAAGCACACTGCTTCACATTTTAGTTCATACGCGCCATTGTTCCTCAGCTATCATTTTGCTGAGTCAGCAAAACTAAAACACAGAAGCTCACTCATTTAAGATTATCCCAACACTCGCGGACCATTCTTTATCGGCAAGCTCAAAACACTTGTTCACTGGCATGCGCGCACACCTGAGCCGTCGTTATTGGCAAATTAAAATAAGTAGTATATGGAGAACGGGACTGTAATATGGGAGTGCCCTTATGCCGACTTGGGTAAAATAGAGAGACGACGGAATCTCAAGGCGCCGCCAGTTGTACGCAAAAAAAGTACGCTCAAACAGTCTAGCCGAGACGTGTTACAAGGTAGAAATGCCGGTACCTGCAACAGCGCTTCCCTGTATACGGCGCACCTGACGTATGGAAGCGTTGAGTGGGGCGCTCTGCATGGGGTCTAGGCGTTAATAGCCGACCGAGACGGCACGGGCGACCGCTCCCACGATTAAGCAGCGTGCTGCATCTGAGGGGGGCCGCTGTGGAAGGAAGTGGCGGTGCGCTGCGCACATACGCGTGAATCCACGCATGAAGCAGCGGACAAAGCGAGCGCTGGCGTGTGCCGCGCCAATTCGAGGGTCGGGCGTCCGGTCAGTTGTTTCCTGGCGGTTCCGGTAGGGCCAGGTGGCGATTAATCCGGTAGCGCGTGGAGATCAGCGAACAAGGCGCGGACGCTTGCAGATCGCGGTGTCCAGTGCAACCGAGCACTCTACTGTCTCGTCGAACGCTGAATGCAACAAACGCAACTCGTTGTCAAAGGCGGTGTTTCACGCTGTTTACTTGCCTCAGGCAGCGGAGAAGATTTAGAGCCAACGGTAGCAAAAAGGTGTGTCACGCCACGACATGCAGGGATCTAGAATATTGGTCACTAATCAATATATCTGCCGTTCGCGCGATAGTTGACGATGGTCACCGCGGTCACATACCTGCAGAATACCAGGTGATATAGTCACACACACATACACACTCAAAAAAAAAAGAAAGAAAAGAAAGAAAGCTGCTAGGTCTTCGTGCGCCTTCGCAGTTCAATAAACGAAGAAAGTCTGTATAGACAGGTGAAGTCGCGAACACGAAAGACTGCTACTTTCAGCAGATACAATGAACGCCCCAAATGTTACCCCTGCAGCGTGAAAATCGGAGATCTACACTTGCCAGAACAACTTGTGCGCCCGAGTTCTTTGTTGGTTTCGTTGGGACGACGCTTCTTCGAGAAAGAAACAACGCGGTTGATGTCAACCGAAGAAAAAAAAAAAAAACAGCAGAAGCGAGAGGGCTACGTCGGCGCTAATGGCCACTTTCGGTCAGGTCGCGAGCGACAGCCCGCAGAGCGTAAAACCACGACCGCGCCACCCTCCGACCCAACTCAGCGCCTCAGCGTGGACGAGTCAGACGGGCCGCTGTCATCGCGTGGCGAGACAGGCGGAGAGGGTGCGCGATTACACCCTGCTCCCCTCTGCGAGCCAGCGCACGTCAACGCCGCTTCGCCGCCAGAATTACTCTTGACGCGATTTGTTGTTGTTCCGAGGCTTTCTTTACCTGCTCGTTTCTTCCTTCTTAACTTCCACTATGATTGCGTACTCCATTTCTTGCTTTAGACTACAGTTGTACTTTATCTATCGCTTTCTTTCTATGTCTTTCCGCACAAGCCTGCGAGGAAGGACGTTCTCGAAAGACAAAAGGCTGCGCCTAGCCCAGGCCTCCTCTCGGTACGGAGGCGATGACGAAGTCGAGGGAACCGAGTTTGTTTCCGCAACACGGCGCCGAGCTTTCGGTCGCGCGCGGAGCAGTGCGTTAAGAAAAGTCGTCACGGCGACGCGGAGCTAGAACCGGCGCTCTACGGTGCCGAGCGGCACCGAGGTGGACTCTTCCCTCACCTCTCTCCTCCTTATTTCTTCCTTTCATCCCGCTCGCGGGAACCGTGAAAATGAGTGGGAATTATTTTTGAGTCTTTCTTCGTGGATGAACTCCCTCTCGGACTCAGTCGAGAATCTTCGCTCCTCTTTTCTCCTATATACACTTTACATTCTCTCGAAACCCCGTGTGTCTGTGTGTGTTAGCGTGCGTGTGTGTGTTCGCGTGTCATTGCTGTGCGAATCCGGCTATAGCTGCTCGGAGGTCTAGCGTAGGCGCCCGAGGGGGTCCGGTGTAGGCGTCAGCTCTGTGCAGGGAAAGCTGTCTCGTAGGAGAAGAGAGGGTGTACGCGGCACGGAGCAAGCACCGTTCGGTCGGTCATCGTCCCTTCTATTAGGAGTCATTCCTCGCCTTCACCGTCCGGTCGCGCACGCTTATATATTTATTTATGTCTCAATGGACGAACGGATCTCGACGTGTACACACATCCGTGTGCCCCATACAAAGGGGATTCCTTGCCTCTCCCTTCAACGCTGGCTTCCCGCGTACTGGCTTGCGCCCTCCCTCGCTTCCTCCAGCACCTCGGCTCTTCCTTGCGACAGTGCCGACCGGTCTCCCGAATAAAAAGAAAAGGGGAAAAGAGGGAGTAGGCAAGTTCAGCTGGCCAAAAAAGGCGAAGGCATCGTTGGGGACGCCAGTGCCGCTTGTGATGAGGCGCGATGGGTTTCTCCTTGCTCATCGCGTAGGAAACCGAATTTAGTTATTTTTCTTTCTCGAGTGGGGTGAAGATTTTAAAGTTTTCCAACTCCCTTTCTTTCCCCCGTTCTCTCTCTCTCTCTCCCTCCGTGGCTCATCGCCTCGGTGTCTTCTTTTCCTTAAAAGCTTTCTTTTTCTGTGTTTAGCGTTTTTCGTAACCCCGGGTCTCTTTTGGTGTCTCGTACAAGTGCCGTTATTTGTTGTCTTGGCATAACAGAAACGAAAAAAAAAAGTAACATAAGTGACAAAGACGAAGTTCGTTGAATGAAACCGCGTTATGAAAGAGAGAAGAAAATAAATAAAGGAAATAAAGGAAACAGAAAAAAAGCGCGTAGCACTCTTTAACGCTGCAAGCCGGCGGCTATTGGGAAGCATTGGGAAAGGCGCGACTATATAGGAAGAAGGAGCGCGCGGGAAGTTGGAGAGTGTACGGACGGGCAGGACGGAACTCGCTGGCTTCACCTCATAGCTTCACGGCTCCGCGGCCCTGTTCTGTTCCTCTCCCCGCTCGCTGTCCACGCGCTGCCTGGCACGCGCTTCTATGGTGGTGCGGGGTGGCGAGGAATAAGGCGGCGGGGTGCGGGCAGTGCAAAGTAAAAAGCGCTGAGCCAGAACCTCTAAACCGGGCTTTAAAGTCCCTTTCAGTAATAATATAGAAAGAAACGCTGAAGGTGAGAGAAACGGCAGGGTGCTAGACCCCCCGGCTCCCCTTGTAGTCGTCCCGGCGTCCCTTCTCTTCCTGTGCCGAGAGAGAGAGAGAGAGAGAGAGAGAGAGAAGCGTTAAAATGCCAAAATTACATTGAAAAGAACGCAACAAAAGAAAGCTGATTTTGGAGTTATTTGGCTGCTTCCTTTGTACGCTTGATTCGTTGAATCTGTATCTGTGTCCTCGCGCACGTCTTTACGTGCCCTGTCTGGATGCCCCCTTTTGTAAAAGAGCAACAGAAACATGGCTTATTATTACTTTTCTTTCGTTCATTCATTTTATTATCATTCGATGTACTTCTCTTTCTCTCTGTATTTTGTCCTGTATTTGTGAGTTTTCTGTAAATGTGCGTTCGTCGACACGCGAGCGCGAGGAAAAAGTAGTGGACTTGCGTGTGTGTGTGTGACTCAGTGCCGCGAAGGAAAGAAGCATACAAAACAGATACTTTTCCCGCTCTTCTGTACCTTTCTTTCTTTCTTGTGCGCTTTAAAAAAGAAAATATTCGCAGTATAACTCGGACGGGGGCGTTTTTGAGCCGCCGCACACCGCCGGCTCGCTCCAGTGTGCTGCAATGAAGTTGTAAAAGCGACGCTCTCTGCGAGCAGCTCCGAGGGCAACAGCAGTCTCTGTTCATACATGGTATATATGTGTCCGTGTGGGAAGTGTAAAAAGGTGGACTCGAGGGGGGCAGTCTGTGAGTCTATGGTGCCAACAAGATCGGACTTCTCTCTTTTGAGAGGCTTTAGAATCGCCCGCGAGCGCCGCGCTTGACGCCACTTCGCCGCTTCTCTCCCTTTACGAATCTCTTTTTGAAATGATGAAGAGGTGAGGGGGGAGTATAGCTAAGCCAGTGCAGCAGCAGTGAAAGAATAGGAAGTGTAGGAAGCTCCACGCGTCCACCGAAGCCTGACCTAAAGTTGCTCTCTTTCTTACGAGACTTTTCCTCTCGTCATTCTTTATGCCACGTTCTCTGGCGCGCCGTATTTCGTAACTTCGACAAACCTTCCGCGCGCACGCTTTTATTTATTTATTTTTTACCCGACAAATATCCGCTCCTGAATGCCCGCTCGCGCACGCTTTCGTGCACACAACGTCCTGCACACACACGTAGGTTTCCCATTGAAGCACCGAGGGCTTTCCTCGCAACGTACGTGTGACTTGAGTATTTTTTTTTTTTTTTTTCTTCGAAGGAGGCATGCAGCCTTACGAGAGCAGATCAAACAAATTTTGTTCGCTTGCTCGCTTTTCATCGGTTCTACTGGACAGGCCAGAATTGGAAGTGGTCGAGAGGTGCGCGGGGTGAATAGCTGTTTAATCCCGGTCTCTATTTCGCGTCTAGTTTGTAGAAAGCGCTGGCGCGCTTATCGTTGAAATGCACGCGAGCCAGATTGGGACGAAGAGGCGAGCGCGGACGTCTTCGAGACGGAGCTGTGTCATAATCTTGGCCGCGAGCCTTGTTGCGACCCGAGGCGGGGAGAAAAAAAAAACGAGTGCTGCTGTGCCCAACAGTGTGTCTCGCGGGATCGCAATTTTCGATGTAAACAAACGAGGAAACTTGGGTGTATAGTGGCAGCTTGCTCAATTACTGATTCACAGTTATATTTAGGCGATACTTGCCTTGCTTGCTGCGATGGGACAACACGTCGCACCCGCGAATGGTTATAGAACACCATCCGAAAGAGAGAGAGAGAGAGAGACGCATATAAGGAAGGCAGGGATGTTAACCAGTCAAGAGTCCGGTTGGCTACCCTGTGCTGTGGGAAGGGAGAAGGGGAAGAGAAAGAAGGGAGAGAGAGGGCGGGGGGGGGGGTATGGAGACGTGCGCACGGACTGTACTACGGAGTAAAAGGCGGTCGTACAAACCAGACGCTCTCAGACGGCTCCGCCTTCAGCGGGGATAGGTGTGCTGCGCTCTTTGGCAGCCCCGAAGTCAACGACCAAACCCTGGCTGTTCATAGTGCCCGCGATCGGGCCGTCAAGCTCGGCTTGGCGGCCCTATACGTGGGATTAGTCGGGAGGCGCGGGGTCTCCCCTGCGTCTTCTCCGAACCGAAATAGTTATTTCACTCACTCAGACGCTCTCAGAAAGCACAAAAGTGCCTTCACTGGCTTCTGAGCCGATGATCAGTGGGGACGGTGTTCTAGCGTAGTCTGTTCAGTCAGAGGACGACTATCTCGTCCGAAGATGTCAAGCGCAACGGTAAGCCTCGCTGTCGCTGTCATTGCATCGCCCGTCGGGTGAAACTGCCAAATTTTTATAAGCGCTAACGTCTACGTTGAGACAGCACTGTGCTTATAACGCAGATAAATAAGTTTTCCTTGAGGAGAGAGGACTAAAAAAACGCAAGACTCTTTGCCAGGTTAGCTTCGCTTCACGAGAACCGCGGATGTGCGTGCCCATTTTGTGCCGAAATTGACCTATCACAAGTGGTCTCCTTAGACAACTACAGTAGTGTCCACATTTTTTTTTTACTGTTTTATGCCTGACTTGAAGTATCACGTGTGGCCTCAGCGGGAAACTATAGTGGCAGTGCGCTAAAGGGAAGTCGCAGCTTCTTGTGTGCGAATGCTTGTTTCAAACTATTATTTCTTCTAATTGTCGTAGGCTGTTATAATAAATATTCGAATTCGTTAATACAGCCATTACATTGCGAGAGAGTGGAGGTATTTACAAAAAGAAAGAAAAGAGTATACGGAAAAGTAAGGTGGTTATAGCATGAGTCGGCACTCCCTGCACTACTGCAACCATACTGGTGCCTGGAAAGTCAGTTGGTGTTTGAATTTATAATGAGTCGTGCATTGAATTTATTATGACTTGGCTGGCACATCCGCTTTCGCCGTGGTTTTCGCTTTACCGGATGTGCTTGAGGCCTGTAGGTAATGACAAGGTGGTATTTGTAGCAGTATGTATACGCCGTCCGCTCGCGTTCTTCGAACCCGTACCTTAAGCAAGTGTCACCGTTATGTTACATAAGTGAGAAAAGAGATGAGTGAGTGATACAACTTTAATGGATATCCTGCAAATTGATGGTCTGGGTCTAGGCCGCGCCGGAAGCAGCAGAGAGACCCTATCTCTCGGTAGCTTCCCGGGCTTGAGGTGTGCCAGGCAGTGAAGAGTTGAGAGATTGAAGAGGTACGTGCCAAATTTAAATTATTAAATAAACTAATAAGTTAAATTATTTTAAATTAATAATTAATTATATTATCTCCGCAGCCCTCTACCGAAGAGGATGACATCCATAAAGAAGCAATGAGACGGACCCATTATGAACTGAATTCTGGGCATCTTTGCAAATCGACTTAGAATCTGTATTTGACATCGTTTTCCTCCAGGAATAACTCTCTGGGATGCATAAAATATTATATATACATCCGAGTTATCCTTTTGCCTTTATTATTTCACGTTTCACACTGACGACGCTGATAACACGCTTTCGTCAGTCAGAAAGATGTTCGTCGATAGTTAAACAGGTTTGTTTCAGTAATATTACGACAGTTACATTTCTCTACACCGAAAAATAAAGACAAGAATGCGAGACCTCAAGTCACAGGCATCAACGCTGTAATCAAAATAACTTAGCAGCCATGTTTCACAATCAATTGAATGCGAAGCTAGTTGTGTGGCGCCCATTTCATGTGTGGCGCCCATTTCATATTTGCGGCATATAAAACGCGGTTTCGAACACGAATACGAAGTGCGTGACCGCCCAGCACACTTTGTCCAATAGACCTCTTCACCACCCACATGAGACAAGTTCAGACGGTGAACCGAAAGGGGCAAGCAAACGCAGTCACTTGTGAACAGCACACTACACAGTCGTGCACTTAGATAAGACCGTTGTGCATGTATGCGTATGCGTGCTGTTGGCGCACTGGCCCGACACGCATTGTGCTCAGAGTAGCCGCTGTTACGTGCCGGATTTGGTAAACCTTCAACAGCGTCTGCTTGCAGCTCGAACCAGGTTGATCATCGGAAAGGGTCTGGCAGGGAACACGAGGCGATGTAAAAACAAATAACACAAGTTTAATACATAGTTATGGGTGAGCGGTGTGCTCCAAAGAAAATATACAAGAAACGTTCAGCATGCATGCTCTTGCACGCTAGGGCAAAACAAAAGAGTTTTCCACGCGGCAGCTTGCTGGCTTTTTTTACCCCTCCACCATCCGGGCATTCTCCCCCTTTCGTGCCCCCACTGCAGAGGGCCTTGTTAGGACACGTCAGGGCAAACCAAACGAAGTAGTGAGGGTTGGTGATGGTAGCGGGGTGAACGTCCCCAGCGGGGATGAGCTGGTCGCAAGGTGGCACGGCAGGTTTCGCACATTCCTCATACGTACGTTTGTTCATGTTGACGAGCGAGATCGTTAGGCACGCCGTTTCCAATGCGTTTGCACGTGTTCCGGGCATGGCCGCTCAAAGTCAATCGTAACATCACCGATCAGTGGCGTCGTAAGCGCAAGCTGCTCGGTAAGACAAGCATATCAGCGCGACATACCGAAAAGAAAAGAAAAAAATATATATATAGAGAAAGAGCGTGTGAAGCGGGCTTCACCGCAATAAGACTCTGCATGCGGTGAAGCCCGCTTTGACAAATGCTGTTCAGTGAACTAACAGACGTTTTTTTTTTTGTGTGTGTGTGTGTGAGGCGCACAACAAGCTACCATAAACACGCTTTCGCCTGTATAAATAATAAAAACCAATAACATTGAACTGCGTTGTGCCAGTGATGAATACACCTGAATTCTTGATTCAGCGTTAGCCGCTCGACCAAATGAAGCACAACCCAACGGGTAGCAGTGCTTGAAGGCTATGTGATGGCTTCACCTGGTGGTCTCATGCTGCAGCCCGTAGCATCTAAAACTAGGGTGTCCGAGGCTAGTACTGGCCCGGTATTTCTCATCTTGCAGCTGCCGTTGCGAGCCGCGAAGACTACATCAAAGAATGGCATGACTGCTGAATCATAAGTGACACGCGAACGGAGGTGCTCTGTGTTCGGCAGGCAAACAAGAAGAGGCATCCTAAGGACATCGCTTAGTGTTGTCATTATGAAGTATTTTTCGCTGCATGTGGCTGTTTCTTTGCTTGCAGAGGGGCATCATCGTTTTTTTCTTTTTCCTACAAGAAAGGTTTTTTTTTTTGGGGGGGGGGGGGGCATTGCGTAAAACTTTTCAATTAGAGCGATTTCGAGCAAATTTAGAATGACGTGTTTGCGGAATAGTGCGATATTGTGAAATAGTGGCATTGATTCGCAGTGCTTTTCTTTGACAGCATGGACGCCATGATGAAACAATCTATTGTAGAAGTCTTCTCGCCCATTCTGCACTGCTTAACATAGAACACCACATAATCCTAACGGACTCTACAGGGCTGCTAGTGTTTTCGCGGAATCTACGCAATAAAACATGTTACTTCAAAATTTGCAGATTCCTCCTGCTCTAGGCTCACAGACAGCGACAGCGACAGCAGCAAGTTCTCACGGGGGACCACCGCCACATTCTCGAGAACGACTCATTCTTAACTGTACACACAAGGTCGTCCTCGTCCGCTCGAGTGTTTCTTGTTGTGCCCTCAGAAATACACACAAGCCACCACTCTCAGTCTGCTCGGCGCGCGAGACTCTGCATAAATTACCAAGCGCCTAAGTGGTGTGGCCGCGCAGTAGTTGGCACTCCGAACTGCATATTGCCGCAGGGACGTGTGTTTCGATCGCCAGTGGCAGTGACGGGCAAAGTATTGTTTTCTTTCGCTATAAGGTGGTGTTAAAGCTGAGGGTGAACTGGTTGCCGGTGACGACTTCGCAAAGACAGCCGTTGTCGTAGGCGTAACTGAAAGGACGTACGCGAGAAACGGAGCATCTAAATTTTAACTGCTGTTGCGGTTAAAGACAACACTGACCGCTTTTACGGCGTACCGTGCAAAAACAAAGAACAAAGGCAGGAAGGTTGCTGAAGCGAAGCGTGTGAAACGGCACAGTCACATGAGACTATGTGAAACAGCGGCTGGACTAACAGTACAGGTAGAACTTTTGTCGCGCCACAAAAAAATACGATTACGAAACAAGACACATCTGCAGGAAGTTCTCTGCTTGCTTTTTTGCGCCATAATACTTATTCCAGTGTGTCTAACTCTAGCTTGCCACCAAAGTCCAGCATATATAGTCAGAATTCAGTAGTGTTAGCAGAGCCCAGTGAAAGCATTGCCCGACTGAACGTTTGCTCAGGCAAACGCTCAGTTGGAAAGTGTTTGGACTAGCAGATCACACACACTGGGGATGACAAACAGGGCCGGTATATTGTAGCGATGCCTTTCCGATGCTAATGCCTTTTCGCGCTTTTCGCGCTTTTCGCGGTTGGTCAGTGGTCAGAGCGACGGCCCGCTTACAGTTATCAACGGGATCAGCCGGCCGTGAGCGGTGGATGATAAGACTAGTATAGAATACAGCATAACGCATCGCTACAAAATACCGGCCCAGAAGGCTAATTTGGACCGGTGAGCCGACGAGACGCATGACGAGATGCTTTTCAGGGCGACGCAAGTGTTTTTGGGTGGGCTGTAGAAATTCGGTGGCAAAGGCGGGTTACGGCTTTGGGTGTACATTTCTTAGTGCGATACGCAGTATTATAGAAATTCTAGGCGATGGTACGTCTGTAAGTGTTCTGAAGTGACCGGAGTGGGAGAGTATAATTACGTAGCGTGTTGTAAGTGCAGCGCAAATGGCGCGGGCAGGCTATCGCAGAATTGTCTTTGAAAATGAATTCAGGCAAATAAATTTTATGCTCAAATAATGTCGAGTAAGAAGAAGCATAGAATTTGGTAAGATGTTCAAGGTAAGGTTGCCGCTCAATTTAGCTCTGCTACATAACGTACATGTTGATTTATTCGATAATATTGGATGTGGTTTTCAAGCGTTCGTTGAGCGGCTTTTCAACAATATTTGATTATGCTGTGAACAGATCGAATTGAATATGCGAAAATAAGAAAGTAAAGTGCGCGCGTGCGTGCACACACACACACGCACGCACAAGCACAGGCACATACACATACGCGCAAGCACACACACACACACACACACACACACACACACACACACACACACACACACACACACACACACACACACACACACACACACACACACACACACACACACACACACACACACACACACACACACACACACACACACACACACACACACACACACACACACACACACGTGAAAACTGGAGTCTTAGACCGACTGCAACGTGTTCGGCGTGGACGGGCCGCGGCCTGGTCGCCCAGGGAGGGGTGCATACGTAACGAGGCGCTACGCGAACTTGAATTCGAGCGCAGCCAGCGGCTTCGCCGAGGCCTTCGCGCTGCTCCGTGTTCCTTTTGAAATGCGAGCGGCGTTTTACGTTCTAGAGCGGAATCTCTTTCCGCCTGATTTGCTTCGAACGCCACTGTTCTACCGTGGCTTTTGCTTCTGGCATCGCTGTTCTTCACACGACGAACACGTCTTTGGTTTTCTTTCTATGCGTAAGCTGCGCGGTGCGGCACGACGGCTGGTCATGGCCGTGGCGCAACCGTCACGCATCGCTGTGTCGACTCGACTTGGAACGCGAATTGAAAGAATAACATACGACTCGCTAGATTGAGGTGCCTGCTTAAAGGAAGAAGCTTGGGCCCTTATTCGGAAGCGGAACCGGCGTCACGCCAGCGCTCCTTTGAAGAAGCTGTGTGGGAATAGTGGTTTTCGAAGACATGCGTAATCCCGCGATATTATAGATTCGAAGGCAATGACCCGTGCGGCCCCCTCCTGGTTCAATATGGGTGCGAAATTCAAAACCACGTGCTATTCCTGTCGAGTATGATCGCTGTTTTTTCTAGTTTATTTTTAATTTTTTGGCGCTTCTGCGCTTTATGATAAACGCCTTTCGTAATTTTTCAGACAGAGAGAGTGGACATTGCGGATGCGTGATCGTGACTCGTGTTGATTTCCCTTGCTTACTGTTTTCATCTACTTTTAGCCGTTAACGACTGCTAGTTTTTGAATCATGTGATTTCTTAATTATCCAGGCTTCGTGGTGCCCTTACCAATGCTACTCGAAAAAAGAAGAAGAAAAAAAAAAAGAAGACAGCAGACTTGTGCGATCATCACAACCCAATTTCCAGCAAAGCCGTTTCTTTCGAGTCGTTGCATTAAGAATTCTAAATGCTTGATATTAAACCACATAGTCTAAAACCCTAACTGCCACCGTACACCATCACATAATACAAACTCGGCATGAATCTAGTTGGCATTGTGTGATTTGTGTCCCTTGAAATCCGGAAAGCGCACGCTCTTGCTTCAACCCACTTTTCCGATGGACGCTGCCGTTTTTGTTTTGATGTCCTAGCGGTGTTTCGCCCTAGTATAATATAGAACAAAATTTTTGATATTTTGTTAAAGTTAGAGACTTTCGCTAATTTCAATGCTTATCGTGTACTCCTGTTCCAAATTTGTGCTACCGTTAATACGAAGTTTATGCACGACTCTCGTAACGCTCCGAATCGCTTGTGTACGTAATTTACTGCTCAGGCCGTAATTAGTACGCGCACTTAGAGCTTCACCTACACATTACCCATAACATAACCCTACTTTAAACTAAATATGAGCACGGTGTCGCGTTTACTTCGCCGAGGACAGAGGAAAAACCTTCCACGAACTTCGTACAACGCATGGAAATAGCTAGGGAAAAACACGAGTGTTTACTTCCTATTTTACTTATTTGCACGCTTCACGGCACACGCTTATATTGTAAAGTAGGGGGTAATCACCTTAATAGTCTAGTTCCGTGTTTCCGCATTTCAAAATGGCCACGTAGGCCCGGATAGCTAGCGCCAAATTAATGGTTAAATTTACATGATCACGCACGCGGCACCGTGAAGCTAGGCTCTCCGTCCAACTCATCTGTGGCGTAAAAGTCTGGCGTAGAAGGGAGCCGCTGTCGCGCTTACCTCTTTCCACGAAAAGATTTTGCGATTGGCGGTCTACGCAACTCGCGATTGGGCGCATAGTCATTCCAGCAGCAGGGGCGAGACATAACATCTTTATCTCGCGGTATGGTGAAGCGTTATTTTACGTCGACCTACTATACGACGCAGGGGGGGTTGAACGGCGAGCTGCCAACCGCAAGAAGAATCTCAGGTTTGCTCCCCTACACTACATGGTGGAAAGGGAAACAGAAAGATAGATATTGAAAACGGAAACAGAATTAAGCAAAACGCAAGAAACGCGGGAGCGCTAGAATTGTTTAGACCACAAGGAAGCGCAAGCGCTACTCAGCGGCCAGTCGTGCGACAATTTTGCGTGTATTCGCGGGCTTCTTTCACGCTCGGAAAAACACTTTTACGTAGCATGCCTTGAGCATCAGAAAGTTGTATCGAGAGTTTTTCGTGTTGCTCTACAATTTTTAAGCGAAGCTTTACAGGCTCCCAAGTGTCGGCGGTGGTGGTGTCACGCTGAAAAGTGGGCCGATCCTGGTGATAGTGCAGAAAGGGTCCAAGCTCAATGGCACATACCACTGTCATGTGGGTCTAGGGTGCGCGACGAGTTCGCGTCCTCGCCGGACCTGTAATAAAAGTTATTTCACTCACTCACTCACTGTCATGTGGGCTGATCCTGGTGATAGTGCAGAAAGGGCCCAAACTCAATGGCACATACCCCTGTGGGCTCGGGGACCTGTAAAACGCCCTCGAACTATCCTTGTCACAGGTGGGACCCAAAGAGACAAAATCACCAGCATTTTCCCTATCGAGAAAATGGGGGCAAGCGAAGTTTGTCGTCTGATTCTAACGCGAGGGCTTCCGAAGCCCGGGCGAAACGTCAGCGAAGAGCCGCGGACCCCGAGTTGCGGGAGCCCGATGTTGAGGTCAAACGTCAGCGAAGAGCCGCCGACCCTGAGTTTGGGGGCAAACGTAGCGGAACGCCTGCGACAGTGTAGTCTTGCTACAAGCTTCGCTTGCCCCCATTTTCTCGACAGGGGAAGGGCTCTGAATTTTTTCATTTACACTTTTAATCTAATTGTAATATTCGAGACGTTCACTTATTAATTAAAACTAATTACGCAATTAGGCGGAATGCAAAAAAGCTAATCTGAGCATCTCGAAGCGACGGCAAATATTATACTTTGGTTCTGTCCAGCTAAGTGGCATTTACATATTTTTAAATCTTGGGGCACGATAGTTGGGACACCCTGTATACTGAAAGTCCGCTGTCCGCGGCGGGGGGTGCGCGCGAATGCGAGTGACCCCATGCCACGCAGGCGCATCCGTTTGACCTTGACCGCGTCACGGCCTGGTGAGGCAGAGGCGTGACACTCGACACGCTCACTTGTCCCATTCTCGCTCCCATTGTGAGCTCCGTGCGCGGACTTTCGCGCGCTTAATTGGCCCTGGCAGGGCAGCTGCCCCCGTCGAGCTTCGCTAGTTCTCCGTCATTCAGAACCCGAGAAGCGTAAACAGCTTAGGTGGACTAATTAGGGGAGGGCCCGCCGCAGTCCTACTTCTTCGCCCTTCTCTTCTTTTCACTCCTTGGTTACATTTTGTCGTGAACAGATTAGGAGTGGAATGCACCGTGGTGACGTCACTGTAGGCGAGAGCACGCGCCGGCATGTTTTACGTATTAAACGGGTATGCGCGCAGCCCGTTTACTAGGTGTCTATCTGTACGACATTTTTCAATGTCGTTGGTTGCTGAAAGCAAAATTTTACTGCGGTAGGTAGATTTCGGGAGGCCGACAAAAATTCTATGAGAAAGCAAATGTAAATACTTATCTTATTAGGAAACTTAAAAAAAATCTTTCTAATCACTTGAAGGCACATGTTGCAATTGATGAATCGCTTATTTAGAGATACAGCGCAAGCGCGCAAGACGGACGGGAGCAGACACGCATCGCTAACTTAAAACAAATTTATTCGATGAACGCGCGCAACACATGCAAGCCTACACATTCGTAATTTCCGGTGCATCAGAGCTAGAATTTTTTTTTTCCCAACAACAAAGCGCTGTGTGCCGCTTCTACCCGGGTCGTGTTCCTGGGCTTTACAACTTTACTCCCTCGATTTATTGATTTCGCAAGGCACGTCCACTTCAAACGAAATTTGAAACTAGCGCTTGTTTTGAAGTAAGCGCGCTCAAACTTGCGGCGGAATGCACTGTTGTTCCACCGAAGTGTTGATGCACTGTTGTTCCACAACAGGGGAGGGCAAGTTTATGAAGCATACTTACCGCACTAACAAAGACGGAACACAAGTTTATACGATATGCAGAGGACTTGCGATGAACGGCAAGGGTCTCACATGCGTTACATTATGACGGATGCGCTGTAGTAAGCTTCGCCGCAGTACAGATGCGTACTGCGGTGAGATCATTTAGCATGCGAAAATAAAAATCATACCGGCAAACGGAGACCTCAAGAGGGCACCTGAGGTTATAATAAAGCGGGAGGCGCGTGATCTCCAGGACACCCAAGGGGTAGTGGGTGAATCAAAGCTCGAATCATGTAGGGAGCTCCGTACGTGAGTTGGGGTCCCCATAGTTGGGTACGCGGAGGCTTCGGTGAGCCCACAACACACGGACCAGTCCAGGTTCAAGCTCTCGTATTCCCGTTTCCACTTTGGTGTCCTGGAGGCGCCTCCAAAGTACTCTAAATGATGACACGTTAATTACACTTAGTACTTGCGCAAATTCTCACTTCTCTTCACCGCATTACACAGCTAAATTGGGATGAAGTCATTATGTGACGCATAAAGAACTTGCTCGCAGGTCATCAACTGACTTCACTACACAAATGATTACATGCACTAAAAGCTGACATTGGCGGCCAAATCCTAAAATACATTATAAAGAGCTCAACTCAGCCGTGCCGTTTTTCTTAGTGCTCTGAATATGTTTCATAATGACAGTAACCACCTCGCCGAGTTTTCAGCACTGTAACGAGGTCAAATTTAACTGGGATAGCAATAAACTTCGTCAATCATATGGGGAACGGGTATTTCAAAACCAGTGAGGATTCCTACCAAGGTAACTTGCGTTGCGACTGCCAGGACCCCAGTTCGTATAGATGAAGTTAATTCGTAGATTAATTCGCAGCCCCCCCCCCCCTTTTCTGGATTTGCCAGTGATCGGAAGTGACAAATTTAGCTTAAAAATAAGTACGTTTGATTAAGCTTGTCTAATTACCCGTAATTAGCGCGCAATAATTATTGTGGGGACGGAGGAGCACTGATGCTCGAACAACGTAGGTATCATAATCGTAGATTTTTTTAAACATCTTACGTTAACTCGGACACCCTGTATGTGGCTAAGGCGCTAATTATAAAACATAATTTTGTCTCGTAAGGATGTCTGTTTAATAAATGAATAATACTGCACAAACTTAATGAATTTCATCTACATGGAGATTCCCATTGAAATTGCGGAGAAATTGCACACTCGATGATCGAACGTGTTGGTTCATATTGGCAGGTTCAACAAGCGTGCACTTTGCAACAGTCAAAAGAAGAAATCTTTTTTTTTCTTTTTGCCACTTTTGCTAAGTCAAGTGAGAGCCACCGCCCAACTTTTCTGGCGTTGTTCACCGATAGAATTCTCCTGCTGCGTGCTGCCTGCGTCGCATTACAGTCATGCGGCAAAGTCCACTGTTCGGGGGAGAACAAAACGGGGGCCGCATGAGTTGTGTCGGAAAGCATAATTAATTAGCGGGTTATTATGCATGGACATTAGGAACAAAATATCCACACAATTTATTGCGAAATCTCGTCTTAATTTCGTTTGAAAGATGGCCCACACCTTAGAAAAGAAATGTGAGGATCCCACGCGCTGTGGGAATGGGTTGAAGCGAAGCTTTCATTTGGGTTTCCGAAGAACGCTGTTCTTGTTTAGCGTCCATTTGCAAGTATAGAGCACACGACCAATTAATTTGGACACATTTTCGCCGGAAAACGCCTCGCTCAAACGCCTGTGGAGCTCAAACGTGCGGATACCACGCTGGACAACGAAGGAATTTCAGTTTTGGATGTATGTTGCAGGCCACGTCGTAATCTCACTACTGAACTTGACTGCCGCATTCGAGAGCTATATACGTGTGACGTACGGTGTCAGTGACAATTCGATAGGTGTTCGTAGCACTTGCTGTGGGCGGCCAGTGGAAAATACGTATGCGATTGCAAGTTCATGCGAGCGCCAACAGGCAAGGACAGAAGTGGCAATGAGACAGGTCGTGGTGCTGACTAACAACGATACGTTTACTGCGTTTATATAGTATACGTTTACTATGCGTTTACTACGTTATACGTTTACTACTGTACGTCTACTATACTATTACTTTACGTATATTATACGTACATTATTATATGTCTACGATACGTTTTCTTCTCGTTTCGCCTCCGTCTTTGTATGCTGGCGCAGTGTGCATTTGCAACGTCCCACCAACTATACCAACGAAATGTGTTTGCCGCGTATGCGATTGTTTCTACCCTTCATATCAATTACTGATTTCGCCGAAATTCACTGCAATCACGCTTCATTGTATATTAGTAGAAATCCTATATACTTGAATAATATCGTGTGCAATATTTCATAACTTAAAGGTGCAAAAAAAAACTTTCTGTTGAACACCACCTCTCCAACAGCCAGCTCATCAGCGGTTTGATGCAGAACACGGCCAGGTATTCTTTAGAGGGGTCTTTCGTGGCCATAAATCGAGACGTTAGGTGGTGCGTTTCAACATCGTTCACTTCGAAAGCGTTCACAGCGCACACAAGCTAATAAAATAAGGAGCAAGCCAAAGATGGTAGGCTACTTCCTGAAGCTTGCACGCTTGCACTCCTGATGTTATGTACCCAACCCGAGGTAATGTAGCCAAGGCGAAGGCATCGCGTGGCTGTAGCAGGTGTCAGAGTGGGCAAGAAGAACCAGACTTAGCTATTGTGTCAGTATTTCGGTGGCTTTTAAAGCGCATGTTCACTTCTGTACCGCAAAGTCACATTTCAGAGATTTCCTCATGGGTAAAACGTAATCACCGTTACAACTAAGTCATTGTTGAAGGCGTACTCGACTCGAAGGTGGCATTGCACACTTTTATACTTGAAACGATACATCACCGAGGCGTGAAGGAACGCGGGGTCATTTTTTCAGTTGATCTTTTTCTTGCTTAATTCTCAATTTTTCATTTTTTGAAGTCAGTGGGGAAGTTGCTCGGTTAGTCCACGGAGAAAACAAGTACTTATCAATTTCGCTTTCAAGGACGGACGCTGCAATATAACTTCGTATATTTGCCTGGCAATGCTCACTATCCGACTGGAATGGGCCGCATTCATAACATGCCCGATTTCGCTCCCTGTGGGCTATATTAAGCCATCATTTACCATAAGGCCTGCCCCGAAGAGGTGCGCCAAAATTGTGTAGACGTTTGGCGTGGCGTTCACCAATGCCTACGCTTTGAGCATAGGGATGGCCGATACAGCTGCCTTTGACCACTGCGATCAATGGAGAGCTATCAGCCATATTCTGTGCCAGTGCCCGCATTAATGTGGGGACACAGATGCTCACTCGTCGGTGTGCTCAACAAGTTCCAACCATCGATCCTTTGTCGGAAAAGATACTTCTACAACATAGACGTGACTCACCATCGCATCGGAATACCTGTGAAAGCATTGTGCTTTTTTTGCGATTCATCAGACTCTGTGACCGCCAACACAATCTTATTTTTATTCTCAGGTTGCTCCTATGTTTCTAACTTGTTTTTCCCCGATTCATGTGCAGGGTAGCAAACCGAAAACTTACGTCTGGTCGATCTTTCTGCATTTGCACTCTCTTTATATAAGGAGTTTTGACGAAAAAGCCGGCAGATCCCACGCCCTGTGGTAATCGATATTATGAGAAGCAGTGTGCGCGGAGCGCCTACCAAGTTATAATGCATCGACCATGAGAGCACCAAGACATAGGCGGCTGTTTCATGACCAACATGAGACGCATGTCATGAGTCCTCAGGAGTTCTTTTAGCTACGCCTAGGAGACCTTAAGGCGAAAGCCTTAGTCATGCTCATGACTATGACTTCGACCATAGTTCTTTAGTGTTTCCTTCACTTAGCACCTACGTCGGAACCCATTCTAGTGGTTTCTGAGTGTTCATCTTTTTTTGCTGGGTCATTGTCATTTTGGGCGGCTGTTTCATGACCTACATGACACGCATGTCATGATATGACCTATCATTTATGTTCTTCATACACTCGTGTCATACTATGCCAATTTTGGTACCTACGAACTTAACGAAACGACCATAAAAGCACCAAGACGTAGGCGGCTGTTTCATGACCTACATTACACGCATGTCATAACATTCATGTCAGGACTTATAATTTATGTTCGTCATACACTCTTGTAATACTATGCCAATTTTGGTACATAACAAGTTAACAGAACGACCATGAGAGCACCAGTACGTAGGCGGCTAGATAGATATTGTAAAAGTGGCAAATGTTCGCCAAGAAATGCTTCGCATTTAAAATTTTCATTTATCGCAAAAGAGGCAAACATTTGGTGAAAATCATTCAAAAGAATTTTATATGATGCTTAAAAAGTTGACTGTTTATTGAAAAATTCGCAGACCTTGTTCTGTGCGGACGTTATGAACAGGTGTTCTATCACAGCTAGAATGATTTGCGCCATGGACAAACGGAAAAGTTCATATAGTTCATTCGTGACAGATTCACGCAACGATGCAAGGAATTTCAGTCGCCGTTATATACATTGCTTCTATTAACAGGTGGAGCTGCTATGGTTAGGCCAGAATAATCGAGCAAGCCCGGAAATTTAGCCCTACAGGCCTGTCGGGGACTGTCTGTATTCTATAAAATCAATGTTGCCGTGGATGTAAATCAGTTTTACCCTAAATTGAACGCCAATGGAGGAGGAGGAGGAATGAACGTTTATTGCTAGAAACAGCGAGAAAGTGTTCTTTCTTCGCCCTAGGTGGGCGGCTCTCTCAGTCCAGAAAGCCGTTGGCTAATGCCGCAGCCCGGGCCCGGTCCACCAGACTTCGCTGATCCTCCAGGCTCTGTGCCGTTAACATTGCCTCCCACGTTTCTTCGGTGGCTTGTATCGTTTCTGAGGCATCGTCTTGACTGTTTTTCTCGCGGTGTGGGCACACCAACACCATGTGTTGTAGGGTGTCTGGTACATCACAATATCTGCATAGGTATGAGAATTTAGTGGGATGCATCCGGTGCATGATAATTCCATGGACATATGTATTTGTTTGTAGTCTGCGGAGGGCGGTGGCTTCTTCCTTGCTTAATTTTGGATGTGGTAAAGGATATTCTCTTCTTTCGAGTCGGTAATGTTGCAGTATTACGGCGTAGTTGATGGGAATGTCCTCCACCCTCGTCGATTTCCGGATCCCGTGCGGCAGGAAATCCCGGCTGGTATGTTCTCGGGAGACAGCATGTGCTGCTTCGTTTCCTGCCAGGTGTTCGTGGCCTGGGGTCCATACGACGTAGGTTTCGGGTAGTTCTTGGCGTCTTGATAGCTCTTTTAGAATTTTCACGGCTGCGGCAGAGATTCGGCCTTTTTGTAAGTTTCTACATGCCGTTTGCGAGTCGCTCAAGATGACTGCGGTGTCCTTGCATGTGGCGATGCCGAGGATGATGGCCACTTCCTCCGCCGTTTCTGGATTTCTGGCCGGTATGGTGGCAGCGACTAGCTCATTCCCTTTGTTGTTGGTCACGGTAATTGCGTAGGCTCTTCTACCTGGGTATTTTGCCGCATCTGTATATCTCGTGTTGGGGTTCCTTGAGTATTTCTTGCTTAGCGCTCGAACTCTTGCTTGTCTTCTGTCTTTGTGGTGTGTTGCATGCATGTTTCGAGGTATTGGAGCGACTGAAATAGAGTCACGGAGAAGTGGTGGCAATCGGGCTTTCACGTCTGAGTCCGCTATAAAGTTTTCGCTGTATGCGAGTTTGCGAAGTACTGCTCTTCCTGTTTGAGTCAGCTTAAGGCGTTCCAGCTGGCTGGCCCTGTGCGCTTCACTCATTTCTTCCCAGGTGTTATGGAGGCCAAGTTTGAGTAGTGTCGTGGTTGAGGTCGTACTGGGAAGTCCTAGTGCGCTCTTGATTGCCTTTCTGATGACGATGTTGAGTTTTTCAATTTCAGCTTTCTTGAGGAGTAGATACGGGGTGCCATATGTTATCCGGCTTATAAGGAGTGCTTGGATAATTTGGACGGTTTCTTGCTCTTTAAGTCCTCTTCTTTGAGTGGTTATACGTCTAATGAGATGAGTTACTTGTGTTAGGGTCTTCTGAAGCTTCGGAAGTGTAGCTGCACCAGAACCATCTTTATGTAGGGTGAGGCCAAGGACGCGGAGGGAGTCAACTTGAGGTATATCGATTCCATTGAGTGTGACGTTGGGATCTGGGTCGACGTAGGCTGGTGGTCTTCCCCGGGTCCTTGCCTTGAGTATAAGTAGCTCTGATTTTTCGGGGGCGCACTGGAGACCGCATCTTGATAGGTACTGTTCTATTAGATCGATTGCCTCTTGCAGGGTAGTTTGCTGTCGGCCGGTTGTCGACGCTTTTGTCCATAACGTTATATCGTCGGCGTATATTGCATGGCTTAAACCTTCGATGTCATCGAGTTGTTGCGGGAGCTTAATCATAGCGAGGTTGAACAGCAAAGGTGAAATGACTGACCCTTGTGGAGTGCCTTTGTTGGGCATTTCGAATTTGTCGCTTCGGATGTTGCCGATGCCCACCGTAGCCGTGCGATCCTTGAGAAAGTCCTGTACGTAATGGTAGGTCCGGATTCCGCAGTTTGTGTCTTGGAGATTCTGGAGGATTGCATCATGCTTCACAATATCGAAGGCTCCTTTTACATCTATTGCTAAAATAGAGAACTTTTTGTGGCGTTCTAGGTAGTCCAAGAGGTCTTCCTTGAGCTGTAAAAGTATATCTTGGGCTGAGAGGAGCTGTCGGAAGCCAAACATTGTGTCAGGCATGAGTCCTGAGTCTTCGAGGTATGTGGTGAGGCGATCGTGAACCATGTGTTCGAGAAGCTTTCCAGCGCAGGAAGTCAGGGAGATGGGCCGTAGGTTGCTGATTTGTAGTGGCTTGTTGGGTTTTGGAATCATAATGACTTCTGCGTGCTTCCATTCTGCCGGGAGCTTACCTTCTTCCCAGCAGTTATTCATGTAGTCGAGGAGCCAATTTAGGGCCTTGTCCGGGAGGTAAATTGAACGCCAATGGAATATTGTTAAATTATTGGGGTCAATACGACCATCGTAAACAAGCTCTCGAAATCGGACATTTTGCGATGAACTCGTAAATGTTTACAGGTATGATCAATAGATTCTTAAGTGAATAATGAAGCTGTCTGACCTGGCCACATGCGTAGCACGCCACACCAGATTATATGGATGTCTCGTAAAATTACTTATATTATTCCAAGGCAATCGGATGTAGAGGGCTGCGGTGATTAAGGTGGATAATGCCGTAGGTTAAGGTGGTCGGCTGGGCTCACTTCACCTCTGCGTTTCCCACGCACCAGCCTCTCGCCTGCTTGAACACGGCGATAACCGGACTGAATTTCTTCCCGTGTATTGGAAAGTTCTTGTCACATCGACTTTTGCTGCACTCTTCAATAACTTAAGCGCTTTTCCTTGCAGCATTTGTTATCGGGGGCCGGGTGTGAGCTTTATCAAGCTGCCTAATGTGCAGTATTTTTTTCTCACTCCCTTTGTTCTGCACTTTCAGAGCATCAAATAATTTATTTGTCAACTTGCACTGACTGGCCAGGATTACCTGATAACCAGCCTACGATTAAAGGTGGTGCGCCTTCGAACAATTGTATGGAGAACGAGGAACAGATTGATAAGTAAAGTTACTAGAACAGCTAACCTGGTAATGTTGTTCGACGAGAGAGGCCTGCCTCACTCAGAGAAGGAAAATTTAAGGCGCCCTATGCACTTCCGTAGACGGTGTGATTTGGGGGAGCTTTTCATTAATAAGACGATTTTGAGCGTGCAATGCTTCAACAACGCTAACATATAAGCCATTTTAACACTGGCATATTTTGATAACGCCCGGACCAAGAAGAAAAGTAATGAAATATTTCTAGCAAAATTTAAGGAATACCGATGTTATTTATTTAGAGAGCAAGAATACGAGACAGTTAAAATGGAAGAAATAGGAATGAATTGTTATCTTCGTGCGTTAACTATAAAGTATAGGTTACATCGTATACAAGTTGCAGCGTATAGCATCGTTGGTTTTCATCTCTCTTGGATACCTCATAACATAACATTGAATGCGATCGAAGAAAACAGCGCGAAACGGTTCGAATTTTCAAATCTCGCAGAACGCGTCGCATGCCAAGTCAGGAGCCCGGCGCACTGCTGCCATCTCTCCACAGTGACGAGAACCACTCGCGCGAGGCATCTTTTCGGAAGGCGTTTTCCCGCCTTTTCTCGTTCGTTTTGTGCGCTTGTATAACTGCTACGCTTGGTTCTTGCAGTCTATAGCACATAATGAGCATTCTCAAATTTTCCCATTTTTTTCGGCTAGTGCTTCGTCGAAAAGTTATTGGCCAACGATCGATATCTCGAGTTTTTCTTGATCACTTTTGGTAGCAGATATCTCCAGATGAAATTAATGGAATAAAAATCTAACGCCATGAGGTAATGCTGAATTGAGTGTTCGCCTTCGAGGGCTAAGCATGAGCGGTGACGAATAGGGGAAAAAGAAAAGCTCACAAAAGCGCGCGAAAAGTTCTTTTGCTTTGGCGCCAAACCAGCACTGGACTAGCTGTCGGCAGATGGCGGTAGCATTCGCGGCACCCTGTTAATTCGAGTCAAGGAAAGGGAGGAAACACGTGAATTTGTACCTGATGGCCTCTTTTCTTTTTAGCCATCACAGACGACTTCCTAGTGTCAATCAGTGTTTTTGCTGTTGTGTAAAAAGTATTCCCGAGTTAAAGTGCTATCTCGTCTCCTATCCACGAAAGGACTTTGCTGCCACTCGGTGGTTCTGCTTTTTCTCAGCGGCATGTGCTAACAAGGTAACATATATTCAGTTCGAAATTGCTCGATGCAATGCAACGAACTTTTTGCGCGGTTGCTTTAGTGCGCAGAACATGCCGACATACCGATGTGAACGAGCTTCACCGCTGGTCGCATGTTGAAAAGCTCAGTGGCCACGATCAATAGTCTGGTATGCAAAGGTGAGCTATATTAGTACAGTAACTGATGTAACTATCGGAATTGACAATTCAGTCGCAACAGTCGCAGTATTGTAGCTTCAAATTCCAAAGCGAAAAAGTGCTCGACAAATTTTTGTAATTTCTTTTTCTTTTAGCTGCGTAACACATATTGATGCCTCCACTGTGGCTAACGGGCAACCACTTTTGTTTCGAGAACTTGACTCTACATATACCGGCAGCAACAGAACACTCTGTACGTGACACATTAGTCCTAAAGCAGGATAACATCACTGTAAAGGTCACCTTGTGGGTTTAGCAATCGTTCCGTGTTGTTTTCTTGTGGCATGCAGCCACGAATGTCTGTGGAAATTCATTCACAAGCAAGAAATCATCGAGGCAGTGATAAACATGGCAAATTCGTTCAACTTCAGGAAGATATCAGACTCCACAGCGGTTCAACATAAGGCTGCATACTTTTCTTACATATGTGCTACTAATGCATGAATAAATACTCTTTTCGCGTTCTCCGTAAACTGAGTCCCTGTTTTTTAGGTACATACGTTTATTTGGTTGGCAACTGCATTTTTCTACGCTGTTGCTGTTATCGCGGTGAGTCCTTGCCGTTCGCAACATCTTTTCTCGGGAGCGATTTCTTAATGGCGACAGAATATCAAAATACGCACGGCGCTCTGATAAGATACTGCAAGCTAAGTTGTAACATAATTCACCATCGTTTTAGATGGCGTATTTCAATGTCTCATATTGTAATCCCATATTTTATATTGCATCATGCAGTATTGCATATTACATGATTAATGATTTAGGATGTCACATATTGCAAAATGTCTCAAAATACAAGCTTCGCTTGAAATGTAATACAATTTTTTTTTCCCGGGGATATGAGCTCCTAGACATCATTGCTGCGTTCGTAATTCAATATCAGTTGATGCTTTTTGTAACTGCGTAGTTCTAACGTCTGGGGTTCTTTCATTTGTTTCGCATGTGCACATAAGGCACCCTTATTGGCTTTTGCCCTGGTGACCTTTAGGTGCCACAATTACTGAAACCATGTGCACGGCCGAGCGGATACAATTGTTTTTAGGACTAGCAGCGACTATTTATAAATAGTCATGATGATTGTCTGCGCTCGCTCATTTCATACGCCTGCTGCCGTGTGGAACTATACATATATCGTGGCGCAGAGAGGCTCGCATTATAGTAAAATATATCATAAAGTTAATCTAACTCAAAGAGCCAAACTACCGGTGCAGTGACGGCTGTGTTGTAGAGATACGAGTATAGGTGTGCGCTAAGACATGCATATGCAGAAACTGTCAGAGTTTAAAGAACATATGGTTGGAGAGAAAAAGAAAAGCGAGAAAATGTATTGGTCTGAAATCGACACTTTGATACTATCGATTGCTGTGTAATTAAAGTGTTAGTAACGTGACATCATGTTCTTAGGTGGGTGACCGTATAGAGCTGTATAACGGCTTAGGCAGTGGCTTTACCGTAGCTGTTTTTCTCACAGCTAGCTGGCTTCGGTGTAATGCAAATGCATGTAACTTTAGAAATGTTTCGTACTTCTCAACAAAAATTATTTTTTTTTGCTTCGCTGTTACATCGACAAATAATTGCCTAAGTGTTTATTTTTTTTTTTACTGCTTTTAGCAGCTGTTTATTTATGAATAACGTGGTTTCTTTATAGCGCTTTCAGACCTTTGCAGAGAATCGCCGGGACTTCTAATAATCTTTGAAGTCATTCATCACGTATATACGCATAGGTGTTTCTCCTCTGGTCATAGAAGCAGTGGTGCTTCTTTTGCAAGGCTTCATTTGTGTGCTTTATAAAATGCATGAAGTTGGCAAGTAAACCCATATATATTCCAGAAATGAAGCTGTTGTGCTCCAGATATTTCTAGATAAAGACAGCCAGGTTTTGTTCGTAAGGCAGGTCAATATCCTTGATGCCGATATCATTCTCAAAACAGTACATTTCGTCAAATTTTATCGTGCGTATACGATGTTCACAACTTGCTGTAAAATATGCCAGATATATTAATAATCTCTACAATGTTGACTCGCGCAATACTGGCGCTTTGTGCGTGTCTTCAGGTCACGTGGTTGCTCATATCTCACCCTTAATAATCTTAATAGGCCTGCCAGATACATGTGCCCGCCTCTGCTGCCAGTTCTATTTCACGAAGTCTCGTACGATTGCTTACAGTTTGTATTTATGGGGAGGGCGAGGTGTATATACTGGTAAGTTTTGTCAAAAACTAGTATGTAATTGCGATTGCGGTGCAACATTTCCTTCTGATATATATAACTATGATGTCATATTACGTAGACGCCGGAAAAAATCATGGGAATTTTAAAACCGATCACACATCGACATTCTCTTATTCATAATCATCAGCGTTCTTGCTATGCCTTGTTACATTTTACCGCTGTGTTCCTGGCCAACCGTATAATGACTTTTCGGTCTCAGTTTATTTTGCTATTGAAAATTCATCGCACTAAATGTTAAACAGCTAATGCTTTGTGAGAACATCTTGCAACGTGATTTACTTAATCAATATTTTCTATCTCTCGTACAGTATATATAGTCTTCTGAAATGCATGCCTGTTTGATTGTATATGCTGGGCACACAAACCTTTCAGTGTGTTGGCACATAGCCTGTAATTAATCATTGTTCTGGGGCATTCGTGATATCAGACCATTGGGATAAAATGTCACTTACGAGAAGATACATTACTTTATGTTCGGTTTGAAAGATGAACCTTCATCTTATCAGCTTTTACCGAGCTACTGTGTTTGGAAGTCTTTGATTAAAACTCCCTACCTGGTCATGTATATTACGTACATGTTCATGTACTCGTAATTAATCTCCGATGTCACTAACGCTGCTTTTGTCTTATGAGACTTGATCTACTAAAAACAATAACAAAACATAAACCTGAGGAAAAAAACAAAATGTAGTTATATTCTCTTGTATTGGTCTTAACCAGCGTTAGAACATGGAACAAAATGTAAAGTAGATGACAAGATCGTTGTCTTCGCGGCAAACGATTCTGTTTACCAGTAGTAAACTGTGCCAAGATGAAAAGGTTAACTTTCGAGTGAATGTTAATTTGTTTGCAAAGAGCGTTTCAGCTCGAAGCATAAAAAACGAAGTAAAATAGATGACACGAAGCGAACGCTGTTTCTTTTACGTAGTGAGCATTTCGATGTGCCAGAATTACCGCTTAGTGAACTTTCAGTGCGATTACGATAGATATGAACATACACCAATTAAACGACATATTGTAGCGCGAAGGCCCAATTACACAGAAGATACACAGACACCCGTCATACACCAACTAGTCCAGCTTTCGATCTTGTTGCAGGTGTTTCCTTTCTGCAGCAACAAATAATCAACAAACTAAGTGTAACAGGCCAGGTGTGAGTGTGACTCATTTCTTTTTCTTCATGCTCGTAAAATTGATGGGAGGCATAATCTAAATGTAGTCTTCAGTGGCTAAATCTTGTCATTGACATTTAATTAGAAGAGAATTGAAAATTTTCAATAGGGAATGTTGCACGCACCCACTTTAGTGACATAAAGAAGGGCTCGAACAGGCCAGGGACATTCTTGCAGCAAATAGAAGTCTGGTGTCTTTTCTGGGACCAAAAAGAAATGTGTTCGTTGGTACGTTCTGTCATGCGCAGAAATACTAGTGTTACATATCTCGTAGTACGCTTGATTGGTATATATCAATTTCGCGATCTACTCGAACTATATATTGCAATACTTTTACGGCTATCACTGTAAGAACCGGAGTATAGGCTCGATATAAAAAAAATGTAAGTGGAAAAGGTCTTATATAGTCCTCTCTGGCACAATTTCACTTGTCGTCTGGCCACTGTGGAAGAAGAGAAAATAAAACCGGACTACAGTGTAACCGGAGAAAGTGACGCCATTTTGTTGTTGCCGTTGCGGACGCGCGAACATGCAAACGAGCGGTGTATATTGCTGTCTCATGATGCAAAATTAGCAGTATCGGCTTGACGTTAGGGCTGCATTCGAAAACGATGTGATAGAATACGCAGAAGCGAACGGGAGCATGCATGGCGGTACTGCACCGTTCGGTTGCCGCGAACAAAAAGTGAAACGGTGCCACCAACGGCATCTGTTGACTTTCACCGAAAACTTCTTTCCACGATCGCTACGCTATTCATACTGAACTTGAAGACATCGTAGTGGAATTTATTTGCGAGCATCGTGCCCGAGAACGACTACCCGTCTGGGAAAATCGGCGGATCGAAAGGGAGGTGTCGGCGGCAGTCTGCGAATACGGCGCGAAAAATCTGAAGCTGCTATCGACGGGAGCTAGACCATCAAAACGAGTGAATGAGCGGCAGTCACGCGAGGACGCCTACAGTCGGCTGTAGTGATCGTCAGTGGGCACCTTTGGGGTGCTCAGTGCGGGCCGCTCATTGCCGGATGTTTAGTCCTGCGTAACGAATTCCTTGGACATCACCGACGGCGTGCTCTGGGGCGTCATACATGACTAGCGGCTGTCCGCGGACGAGAATCCTAACAGTTAACGTGCGATTTTTGTCTCTGTCGATGAATGAGTGTATTGATCGAATAAGGTATGTTCTGTCGGCAGGGTTGCCATTTTAGAGATTTTGTCGCTAGATTTAGCGACTTCTTGGTCTGTTTGGCGGCAAACCTTTCTGTTATAGTTACCGGCGACTTTTTTTTAGATACTTCGCAGAACAGTCGGCGACATTTTAGTGACTTGGATTTGCTTCGTAAATAACTTTTTATAACGCGCTTTATTATTCAAATGCTTCAAGAAAGCGGCCTATATTAGCTGTACGATGCGTGGGCTCTGTGACCATGCATGATTAAGCAACGGTTGTCTGTACTCATGGAGGCCATACATTGGGTTTATTGGCGCTGTGGCAAACAGGCTTCCCACTGTATTCACAAAATGCACATACCTTCGTTCTTTATTATACCCATTAGAATGGGTCTTAACGCCGCTGGTGCTGCATTTTCATTATGTTCGATTGGTGGATGTTTCGCAAGCTATAGCAGTAGGTTAAATTGCCAAGACTTACTGTAATACATTTTATGGTCATATTTAGAGCGCATCAGGGGAATGAGAGGGCAGATCAACTGAAGAAATGCGTACACGTGGAGACAGCTGGGATTATTCACGTGAATCTGAACGCACCGCCTCCGTTTTTCTCAACTTTCAGACAACTCTGCACTGAGATTTCGGGCGTATCAGTGGGTGGCAACGTATTATTTGACAGGTAGAAAGGCCCTGCCATTGTCATTGCCGTGTAACAACATGACGAAGATCGTTTGGCAGAATTTATTTCTCCTTTCTCGAGCACCAATAACTAGAAAGATTGCAGGCATAACGTTGATAAGTGCTTCTTTGTGATAGGAAATCGGGTGACCCGTAATCTTAAAACCTGGAGGTAAACGCAGTTTTTCAGCTGTCATAATTAACTGCTTTCTTTTTCAAATACAATATTAAAGTAAACGTCATCTACATCTAGCTGGTAAATTCGCTGTTTATTTCCTCGCCTTCACGGGCAGTAGACGTGCGTGAAACGTTTTGGTAGACGTGTTACGGCATGTTGGTTTATACTGTAGCATTCCAAGGACGCCTACGTTATATGAACATTACTTGAGAGTTATAGCGACAATCTCAGTGTCTTTAGAGCAAAGTTTACCGACAGTTGAGCGAATTCTTCGTCACAATTTAATGACTTAATTGCTAAAGGAGGAGGAGAGAAAGAGAAGGCAGGGATGTTAACCAGAAATGCGTCTGGTTGGCTACCATATATACTCTGGGGGATGGGAAAGAGGGAATAGAAAGATGAGATAGAGAGAGGAGGGGGGGGGGAGGACGCTAAAAGTTTGTAACACTGTCGGTAGGTAAGTGCATTGATGATTTTTTTTTCCCTTGAATAAGCTAGGAGTCGACTTATATTCCAGATCCACCTATATTACGGTTGTTGCGATATTGAAATTGGTTCAGCAATTGAGGACCAATTAGCAGCAAAAAACTGGCACGTGGTTTACGTAGGAGCTTTCCTGCTAGCGTTTCTGAAATTTAATTTTATCCGGGCTCCTTGCTTGACAAGGTTCTTGCATGCTCATGTATTTAACTGTAAATAATGAAGTTACAATGGAAATAATGGGATAATGGATGGTATGCACTCACATTTCTTTTACATGCGACCAGGAATATTAGATGAAAAAAGCATGCTAAGAAAATGTTCTGAGGGTATGCTCATGCTGCTCCGTTCGACATGTTATCACTAAAGACTACTGACGTCGCATTTTCGCATCCTGAACGCCGCGCTAGACGAATGAACGTGTCGATACGTGGCCCGCGTTTGACGAATTCTGGTTTAATGCCCACGTCTTAGCCCGCACAGGTTCCTGGTGTCCTGACTTCTTAAGCATACTGTTAGTGATCCTTAACCCCGAATTTGCCATAGACCCATCACCGTATATTTCACCCTATACTAACCAGACCCACGAGTCAACATCAGGCAAACTGTTAAAACACCCTATTTTGCTAGAACTGACACATATAGGCATTCTTGTTTTTCCACGCACAGTTTAGGATTCGAACGAATTAACCCTGGCATTTTCTTAGTCTCTGCTACCACGTCAAGGTGCCCCTGTTGCACGATTTCACCTTTGTTATTGTAGTGCTGTTATCAGACTAATCTAGAAACAGGTACCGTGTTCTTTTGTATTCTTTTGTGTTGTACCTTAATACACTAACCTCGACACAGTTTTAATTGTTGCTTTTTGTATAATGTCTGTATTTTTGAAACTGCCCATCTGCTTGGACCCGGGGGTCAGCAGTATGTAATAAATAAAATAATTAAACTTGTTTAGCACCTTTTCGTCTCAGAAGTGAAGCAGGGCACAAGTATTGAAGTCTTCAGGACGTCGAATTTTCAGGCGTTGAAGCTACATTTGCTAGTATAGAAGCGAGGAGGAACTGTACAACAGCAGCCCTAATTTTTTTTTTACTGCAATCGGCACATTGAAATACAGAGCATTCTTCACCTTACCGTAAGATACCTTATAATTTAAAAATCACTATACAGGGTGTCCCAGCTATCATGCAGCAGGATTTAAAAAAAGAGGAATGGCGTTACGCGAAGCAAACCTAGTGCGTATTGTTTCCAGTACAGTGTAGTATCGCCAGTAATTTTTTCGTTACTGAGATTTAATTAGCTCATTGTAAATAATTATCTAACTCGAGAAGTACTGTCCTAATTATCAAAGTGTCAATGAGAAAATTGTAGAGCAACATGAAAAACTCCCGATACAGCTTTCTGTTGCTCAATACGGGCTACATAAAAGTGTTTTTCCGAGCGTGAAAGAAGCCCGCGAATACGCGCAAAGTGCCTCGAGTGGCCAGTCGCGCGGCAATTCTGCGCGTATTCGTGGGCTTCTTTCATACTCGGAAAAACACTTTTATGTAGCACTTATTGAGCAACAGAAAGCTGTATCGGGAGTTTTTCATGTTGCTCTACAATTTTCTCATTGACACTTTGGTAATTAGGACAGTACTTAACGAGTTAGATAATTAATTACAATGAGCTAATTAAATCTCAGTAACGAAAAAATTACTGGCGGCTACTACACTGTACTGGAAGCAATACGCACTAGGTTTGCTTCGCGTAACGACATTCCTCTTTTTTTAAATCGTGCTGCGTGATAGCTGGGACACCCTGTATATATACGATGCGAAAACATTGTGATTCAGCAGAGATGCGCTTTAGAACAATTTCCCAATTGTGGTATTTTAAGGTGGGCGTTATCAGCAAGTGTCTGCTACTTGGCTGTGTACCTTATATTGCCATTCGTCATTGAAAGCATCGTGTAAATGTTATCCATAAACGAGGCGATTTTAACATTAAGATTTTCATCGGCGCTCTCATTTTGGACCGTGCGCACTGTCTCCTTATTTCTGCACCGTAGAACGATCACGTTGTGTTTGTCAAAGTTGTGGAAGGTCTGGACAAAGATTTAAGTTTTTTGGCGAGAGAGTTTGTTGTTGGGCAAGGTCGTACACGATATTTGTGGTATGGTGCACGAAGAAACAGTTGCTTGAGGTGCATTACTGCCACTCATTCAAATTTGTCCCTTCATCTGGCGATATTCCGCATGTATATATATATATATAGTTTAAGGATGAAGGCAAGATTCGATGTAGCTAGGAAATTTTGAATCGTTTTTACCAAAACAAATGGGTGACCTAGTTTTGACATGTCTTCTAAATTGTGCAGTTGCTATGTCGAGAGTGTCGAACGACAAAAAAACGTGATCATGGGTGTCATGGGTGCCATTTTCCAGCTCTGCTGGAAAAGCCTCGCACTTATAAATGGTCGGGCATGTGGTTGGTCTCACCATATTATTCTGCACGGGGAAGATTATACTTCATTTAGCAGTACAAAGAAGCAAGGTACAGAGTAAGGGTCCATTCGCACTTGCGACTAGGACAAGGTCGCGCGACCAAGTTAGTCGCAAAGCGACCTGTCGCAAGTAGTCTCAAATGGTCGCTCTTCTCGAAATGCGACCGTTTCGGGCCATTCGCTCACTGCTCGATTTGTCAGTCGCGCGACCGCAGTCGCAGAACAGCTGAACCAATCAGATGCGAAGGAACAGGACGTCCGTATACGCTGACGCTTATTTTACGCTGAGTTGACATTGCAAGCAGACGTGAACGGCATATCGCGAGACATTTCGGTTTAACGACTCGTCGGTCGCATTTGTGAGTGTGAACATCGTTCGTCTTGAGTAGCTTTCTGGTCGCCAGTCGCAATCGGTCGCGCGACCTCGTCTAGTCGAAAGTGTGAATGCGCCCTTACAGTGGGAGCTCTTTTCTCGCACTATCATGAGATCACTTGCAGACAAATAGTTGGAACACTTGTGGATGCGTGGATAGCTTGAAATGCGGCAGCAGCCAGCGCATGTTTCGAACTCTCAGCAAGCCTAAGAATGGGCTTATTTGCCCACTACATTCTAGTATTGAAGAGAATCTCTTCTCCAGGGCCAATTGCGAATCATATAGCATCAAGTGAGCTGATGAGGAGCCTTCAGGGTTCTTTAAAGGGGTTATCACTCTGGTGGTTATGCTTAGTCGAGAACTTGGTCAAGTTCGTCTGGCTAGGTTTAAACAAGAATGCCATTCGCCATTAATTGCAGCAACTGAACAAATTTAGTCATATGTTCAGCGCTTCGAAACAGCGTGCATGTTCCTTATTTACTAATTGCAGGCTTTAATTGGTATTGGGATGACAGACGTTCTGGAACTACACGTTCGTTCCTTGTTGAACACTTAGCCCGCATGCGGTTTCGAAAAGCCTTCATGGACGTTGAGACTTTGTTCATGGCTGGCAGTAGTGCCATTTCTAGCAGAGTGTATATGAAATGAACTCCTGCAGTATTCCAGTGAATATTTATCATTGTGCTGAGCGCAAAAGTTGCACGCACATGCGCATCGGACGAACCGGGCACTAGACAATTCCGAGAGAAACAGCACACACGTTATATTGCTGATAAAGCATACAAACCATCGTGCCATCTTCCGGTATCTGGTTGGGATCGAAGGCAGGGAGGGACTGTAAGAAGACCGCTGCTTAATTATTATAGACCAACTTCTTGCGTTTTATTGTGAGTCGGGAGTCTTCTATATATGTAAACATAAATGTGACGATGTTGTACACTGTACGAAAACATGTCCTTTTCTCTCGTCGTTTCACCTGAAAAGCACTTGTTACAATGTTTGAGAACGTGAAAAAGGAAACTAAGGGCAAGTACAACTACTACTACTGCGAGTAATATGTAGTACGTTATCGGGCGGGAGTTCAGGAATGTGTCGTCGCTTAAGTCTGCAACGCGTTATCGAAAGATTGCCCGTACTTTAGACGCGATGTCGCATTTACATGGTACCTTTCTTTGTTTGCGTGCTATTACATATAAACATTTATGAAAAGAAGCAATAAAAAAAGAAGAATGACGAGGGCGTGCTTCTCCACCGTTGACGACATCAGTGTTGCTTGTGCATTTATCTTAAACGAAACTCCAACTGTAGTCAAGCGCACGTTGAAAGCAGGCGTTGATTGCACCAGCAATCAACGCCTATTTCAAGTTGGTGTTTGCTGCAGAAAATTAAGACATTTCTTCTTGCACTTTAGATTGCCTCTTGTCTTTATTTTTTCTATTCACGATGCCTTTACATTTAAGCAAGGCGTCTTAAATTCTATGTTAAATGTGCATTCTAATCTGTCATCTAGCGTTAATAATAGCGGATAACGTTAATAACATGTCTCTGAATCGTTATTCTCTTTGGACAAGCTAATACTTTACGGTTATTTATGAAAAATCACTGTCGTCATCCACTGTACGCATATCTTGGAAAATGGCAAAAGTTATCCCCATGTACGTACAAGACTAGCGAGCAGCAATCCTTTTTAATTTATAGACCTATATTTTAACATCTGACTCATGCAAGTTACTAGAGGGCATAATCTGCAAATCTATCACGAATTTTCTTGAATTAACTATATCCTCTCTGATGCTTAGCACGGCTTTCCCTGCCGATTCAGGACCAACACTTAGTCGACAGAATTCATTCACGGCATCTCTCTTGCTCTTGACTTTGGTTTTCAGGTTGACGCATTATTCAGACTTGTCCAAACGTTTAGACATCGTCATCCACTGTAAACTACCTAATAAACTTAACCTTTTAATAAGTAATCCTTCACTTTTCACTTTATAATTAATTTCCTTTACAATCGTCTTCAGTACGTCTTGTGGTTCATCTGCAGCACTTCTATCTCCTGACTTATCCCAGGGTTCTGTACTAGGATCTCCACGCTTTCTTCTATTTTAATTGATTTATTGTCCGTGCACAGTTTGTACAATAATTGGTCTTTGTGCTGATGGCTGCGTTCTTTATAGCAAAATCAAGTCGCGGGATGATTACGCATGTCTTAATTCGCTTTGAACTTTCTGCAGGTGGTGTGAAAACTGTCAAATGAACATAACCTTTCAGACGACAGTTGGGGTGGTTTCGCAAACGGTAAGCTCCTTCACTCTTTCATTACTCAGTGAATGCTTCTAACCTTAAAATTAGTATTGCGGCCTTCTTTTCCTCTAGTGTAATCAAATTCACCTTACTTGTAACAAAACTCCGAAATAAAACGAATATCTAAGTCGCTCGTTATGAATAGTTCCAAAGGAAACAAGATTGCAAACTTGAAAATATCATAAGACCAATTCAATTGAGTCTGGTACCACTGTCTAGCGTACATGTCAAAAGGAAGAGAAGGACATCGGCCAAAACGGGTGGTTAAAAAGTATTACAGGTTAGCCTTGTTCGCAAACGGTTTTGCGAACAAGCCGAAGCGTTTGTTACTCTTAAAAACAATCTTTTTTGCGACGTCCTCTCTTGTTTCTGACATGAATTTACGACGAATGATGTTTGTCATGCATGGTGTTTGTCTACGGAAGACTGGTGATGAGAAGTGTATACAGAGATGTAGTGCACAAAATGTGGATACATTGAAATATTTTATGCCCTTCGTGTCGCAGCGGCACATACTGTACTCATTCTGGAGGACTGGCCAAGAATAGGCGTATGCCCAGGGGTACATATATACTGAATGGTCCATGAATTGATAGTCTAAATAGAAGAAATTAAAAAAAAGAAAGTGCGGAAGCCCGTACGCCACTAAGAGGTCTGCGTACTTTAGAGGCACCTCCCTTATAAAAACTGACTATCGAAATGTCACAGTGTTGGCAGATTGTTGAAGAATTGTTGACTCAATATCCTTTCAATAATATATCAACAGTTATTGAACGCACACAGCAATACCTCAACAATAAAGTGGTTGACCACTCTACAACAGCAAAGACATTGACTAAGGACTGTTGACTTAATGTTGAATAATGTTGAGTACCATTGAGCCTTGTTGAGCAATATTGAGACTCAATATATTTGTGAAAAGCACGTACACGTAGATGTGAGCATGTTTTTCAGCACTTGCCCCTCCTGCCTTCCCGGTATGTACGACTAGCTATGAGCCGACGTTTTTTTTTTTTATTGATATGATATAAGGAGATGTTGACGCACAAAAAGGCGCCGGCTACTCCTTAGCTCTTGAATTGGTCTAACCTACAATGTACAGGGTTCAACATACAAGAATACATGTCAAATAACCTTCTCATACAAGCAACGTTTGCACAGCAACACGACAACGTAAAAAACAAACAAAAAAAAACGTGGTATATACATACAATGAAGAAGTTCAATCACTCCACGGCACTGCAGAAGAAAGTTTCAAGAATACAAATAATAATGTGGCACCTTACAATACAGTCTCTAATCAGCGGGTGGTGCACACATCGTGTCAATCATTATCACATATAGTCAAAACAGAATAATAAACATAACATAATCCACAAACACATTTACATATACAACGACATTAAAATAAAAGGGACATTATAAGCGTTACTAACGGAAAATAATGCCGCTCTCTTCGAGAAATGTTGTTAACGCTTTTAGAGCGCTCTTTTGCAAGGCCGTTGTTGACCAAGGGTCCAAAAGTTTCCTTAAACTGAAAGGTCTGCTGTCTAATGCCATTAAAGTTGATTTAAGTCGGCGTCTTGGTGTGTCGTGATGTGGGCAATCTAAAAGGAGGTGATATATATCCTCATTTACAAATCCACAATCACATTCGGGGGTTTCCGCACGGCCAATTCTATGTAAGAAATGTTTTGTGTAGGCAGTGCCTAGCCTTAATCGATGAATAAGGGTTTCCATATTTCTGTCTAATGACAATGGAAATTTGAGTTCAGTAAGCGGATCGATATGGTATAAATCAGATCTCTTCGAATTCTGGTCAAACCACGTATTTCTACACATTTTGAAAGATGTTGCCCTTATAATGCAGCGTAATTCATTTTTTGATATTGGGAGCGAAATCGCATCATCACGGTTTTGTCATGCATGGTGTTTGTCTACGGAAGACTGGTGATGAGTAGTGTATGCAGCGATGTAGCGCAGAAATGTGCATACATTGAAAGATTTTATGCCCTTCGTGCTTGTCATGCTGCTTCATCGGCTGCTGTGTTGCCAGGAATGTTACAATGTCCAGGTATCCACTGCAATCTTATTTCATGCTTCTCTTGGCTTGCCTTTGTGAGGTCTCTAAGTGCTTCATGTATTATACTATCACTGATTGTTTTTGCTTTTGTGCTGCAGAGTGATATTAGTGCCGCCTGTGAATCGCAGAAAATTACCGATTTTTCCGCATCTCGTACTGAAGTTATAAATTTGACCGCACATAGGATTGCGAACAGTTCAGCCGTTGTGGAGGAAGTCGCACGAGATAACTTAAATGATTCTTGTTTATTGAGGTGTGGTATATAGAATGCTGAAGTTGACGAGGTTGCTGCACTGGAGCCATCTGTATAGACGTGTATGTATCCTGAATACCACATATAAATCTGGTAAAGTGCTAGTTGTTGAGCAGCTTGAATGCACATGCCTCTTTTTCTGAATATGCCATCTACTGACAATTCGATTTTTGGACGAGTAAGCACCCATGGAGGATATTCGACATCTGAGTTCCAAAATTCATTTCTTGGCAATATATGAAGATTTTCCTGAATTTTTTATGAACATAACTTCTATCTCGTTTCATTATGTCTAGAGCCAATGGGTGGTTTTTATGCTGTGTTTGAAGACGAAAATAATGCCAGCATGTTTCTGTAGTTCTCATAACTGGAAACGGTGATTGGCGAGCCTCAACTATTACAAGACGGCGAGAAGTCGCTCGTGGAACTCCTAGACATATGCGCAGTCCTCTAGCTAAAAGTCTTTGAAGTCGCTCTTCTGACGTGTGCGAAAGTCCGTGCAAGATGGGCGCGGCGCGAAATACGCATTTTTTGTCGTATTAATGCATTGTAAACAGTCAACAGGGTTGATACTGATCCACCCCATGATGTGCCAGTGAGTATGCGAAGTACAGTCACTATCGCATTGATCTCATTTTCGAGTTTTTTTATGTGGGGTGCCCAGGATAGTTGCCGATCAAGTATTATTCCAAGAAATCGATGCTGTTTGACTATCATTAGAGGTTGTCCTTCCAGATTAAGAGTGACATTTTTTAACTGCCTCCGAGTAAAGGGCAATACAGCTGTCTTCACATGTGATAGCACTATTCCTCTCTCTCTCTCAAAAAGTGGTTAATAATATTTATGCCGTCTTGTAACGTCATCTGAAGTAATTGAACGTTAGTTCCAGATGTCCAAAGGCACACATCATCTGCATACAGTGAAAATTTCAACTGTGATGGCAGTCTTCTCGCTAAATCAGCCATGACGCAGTTAAAAAGAAAAGGGCTGAGTACGCTTCCCTGTGGTACTCCCTGCTTGACAACATGTTCAGCACTCTTTCCTTCGCTCGTCTGAACAAATATTTTGCGACCTGATAAAAATTCAGAAATCCTATCGCAAGGACCTGCCGGACATTCCGAGTTCTAACATACTCAGCAGAACATGAACGTGACTAACAGTGTCAAATGCCCTCTTGATGTCTAAGAATACTGCTATCGTCAAGTTGCCACATGCACGTTCGTGTTCCACACAGGTTACTATATTCAATATTGCATCCATTGTGCATCTCTGTTTTCTAAAACCTGTTAAGTAGTTGGACAACACACCCGTTTCATTACACCACTACTGAAGTCGCGTGTTAATCATTTTCTCCATTACCTTGCATTAACAACTTGTCAAACTAACTGGGCGGAAGGATTCAAGGCACAAGGGCGTCTTACCCGGTTTTAAAATTGGTATAATTCGAACGTCTTTCCAAGAATCAGGTACAGTTTCTTCTATCCATAGATTATTATAGATGTCTAAGAGAGCACTTGTACCTGTCGGCCCGAGGTTTCTTAGCATATTGTATGTAATGCCGTCCGGCCCAGCAGCAGACTTTTGGCGACATGATGCAATTGCACATTGAAGCTCGCTTATTGTGAATGCAGGATCTAATTGAGAATGTTGTGCCCAATAGCAAGCATTTGTTTTCTGCTTAGGTAACACTACTGAATTATCAAATTCTGCACATTGTGATGAAAACGCAGGTTTGGAAATAAGCTCGCAAAATTCATCTGCAACTATTGTCTCAAATGTGTCCCGGGCTGCAGCGAGAGCACGAAATGGGAAGCTCTGTGTTACAGGGCCGCTTAAAGAGCGAATTTACCCGCCGTGGTTGCTCAGTGGCTATGGTGTTGGGCTGCTGAGCACGAGGTCGCGGGATCGAATCCCGGCCACGGCGGCCGCATTTCGATGGCGGCGAAATGCGAAAATACCCGTGTACTTAGATTTAGGTGCACGTTAAAGAACCCCAGGTGGTCCAAATTAATATGGAGTCCCCCACTACGGTGTACCACATGATAAGAACTGGTTTTGGCACGTAAAACCCCATAATTTAATTTTTTTAAAGAGCGAATTACTAGAAAAATTCTTGGGACAGACGTGTGAGGAGACTGCGTGCTGCAGAAATCGCGCCAGCGCCGTTTGCCTAAATTTTCTATGTGTCTGCGCATTACATTGTGAATTTTCTGAGCGTTTTTGTATGCTTCTAAACTTCCGCTCCGTTGGTAGGCTCTTTCGGATTGGCGTCTGATGGCTCTTAGGTGTTCATACTCTCCGTCAACTGCAGCATAATGTCTTGGAATTGAGACCATCTTTGTGCATATGTTAACATTATCCTGCAAAAATTTAGTAAAATTTTCAACAGTTGTATGTTGACTAATTTGATCCTTTAGGCGGTTCCGAAAAGCTTTCCAGTTGGTTAGTCTGCTGTAACGCCTGATATCATTGTGCATACTAGGGTGATTTACAAGGATGGGAAAATGGTCACTTCCGCGCGTTTCCACATTCGACGTTATATGTTAAGGTTTTATATTGTGATTTGTTTTATTACGCAGAACACAGATATGTTCACTGGCACTATTTTGTCGGTCATCATTCAGTGACATATGTATATTTGCCGGTTTAACCGGCAAGGCGGCACGTAATGGCAGTGCCTAAAGAAAGGAATTACCGCATGCGCGGAAGCCTCATAGCTCGTCGATCGAGACGTACTATTCGACAGAATCAGTCAGATCTACAGCCACCTTTCTCCCGCTCAGAAATCGTTTGCCTACTGTGTTTTCTTTCACAGGTTGTGCTTTTGTGAAGGTTAGCTGCATGTATAACCTGGCTGTTTCGTACGTGCAAGATGTACATGAAGGCAGGTGATCCACTGGGTCATTCGGCAAGGCGTACCGTGCACTGCGCTGTTAGCTTCTAGGTCGCGTGGGAACGCACAACGTTTCACGCATAGTGATACAGACTCGACGAGCATAGCCTGCCACGTCATCTCGTAAGCTTAAGGCTTAACGAGATTAGCGATGCACGTCCTTTCTATAGAGCATGTGCCATCGCCAATAGTGCCATCGCTTCTTTATTAAACTCAGAGAGAGAGCGCACCGTTACTGCATTATCCTTGGGTGTAATCCTTCTTTTCAGCGCAGGGATGTATGCCTTTACAAGAGTATAGGCGCACATTTCGTCATTAACGCCGTGCCTGAAACGAACGGGCGTTTCTCATTTGTCTAAAACGCCTTGTGCAGCGTCTGCATGCATACTTCTGGTCACGTTCGTCGGATCTTCCCTTTTCTGGGCTTGCGCGAACGCGGACTGCGGCTTCATTTCTCACCGCAGTGGTGAAGGATTGGCGATAGCTGACAGCGCCGCATATATAGTTCAGCCCTGCCGGCCACGTGGTCGTCGCCAAGCACGTCGCGGTGATGTCGGTGGGGGGCGCAGACAAATGGCCACCTCGGACGTCCGTATTTAGGTCATGCCGGAATTAACGCTCTGCAAGAGGCGTTTCCGTTAGCACATTTGCACAAAGATTGCTAGAGGGCGCACCAGTCGTTCTGCCATCGTGCACTGACAGCATACGTGGATTCCTCTGGATTTGAAAGCGTGCGTTTGTGACTTCTTTGATTCTTTCTTGGGCTTCGTTATGCATGCCTCGCAACGTTAGTTCACTACTCAAACTTCCTGCGCTCAGAACGTGTTCTTTGTGAAGAAATTTTATTCGCGCTAAATAAAAGAGTAAAGGTAGCTAGTAAATGAACGCAGGTTAAAATTGAAAAAGAAAATAATCTTGAAACTTGAAAATTGCAGGTGGATCTCAGTAACTGCTGTGATGACATTTATCTTAAGACATTATATCTTAAGCTGAGAGCTTCTGAAACATAACCGGCATGTTGTCCTTATAGTGTCTATGTTTGTACACGGGTCTCCGCATTGGCGCTAAAGCCAGCATGAGGATAAGGGGTAGTGCAGTTATCGGCTGCACACGTGAGGCTTGTGTCATATAGCATGCCCAGCGATTGTGACAGACTAAATGACTTTTTTGACCAACGAAACTTCATCACCGTGATGCTAAATGTTTTATGTTATCTCTTCAAAAATTTGCACTCCGAAATGATAACTCATGGTTCAAAGCATAGCTGAGCTTGTGGTAAGGTTGCGAGCTTTTGCTCCTGTACAATATCTTCTTTGCTTTCGCAATGATTAGTCGTTGTCACGGTAGAGTCGCCACTCCATAATATGAGATTTTGGATTTGGTAACACTTCTACATGTGTACGCAACATTTGGTGATCTGGACACGTGTCCTAAAGAAATAGAGTATTCAGATACTTATTACACATTTACTGATTTCCTCTTCCGCTAATATTTCCCTGCCAAAAAAGTAGACAATTTTAACTCTGCTTCTCCGTCTTAAGGAAAATTAGATCTTCCTTCATGAAGGAGATGATTTAGTGTAATCCGCTTTCCCTAAAGCTTACGAAACTCCAGGATCAAATTGTTTTTATTTGGTTTATTGTGATTCTGATTGGCTTTGATCCGATGAACAATGAAAGCTTACGTATTAGTTCATCAAGGGTGGGTCTTTTTTGTTGCCTCACCGACACGCAGGTTTCAAAATAGGTTAACATTTAGATTTAAGTATACCGCTATCTGCGAGAACTCCCGCGTTGAAGAAACCGCGTTGTGTCAATAACAATGTCAGGAATAAAGCTTAGAGTGTAGCGTTAAAGAACAAATAATATTTATGGCCTCTTACCAGTTAAACAATTTAAACACCCTGCAGTGATTTATAGCTTTAAACGAAAACATTCGGTGCCGCATCCAACCGCTTAGCAGATATACCCAGATGTCGCAGCCATCCCGACTGCCATAAGATAACGCGCGAAATCACGAGACCGTCAGTGATGACCATGGACCATATCGGCATGGCGTTCTGCGTTCTTGGCGAAACTGAACATTTTTATTTTATTTGGCGATCGAATTTCTGGGAAAAGAATATTTCCAAAGGCAGAAGTTGATCTCTATATCTGGCATGTGATACCTTCGTTATGTGCAATTCGTGTATCTTGTGTTCGTGGGCGTAGACTGCACCGTATCACGGTGTCACTCACCATGAGTCACACATAAATTATCCCAAGTATAGCGCGAGAAAAGTCCAGGTAAAATACGTAGATGTTCTACTTACGACATACTAGAAACGACATGCTTACATTTATATTAGAGAAAACCGTTCTCGACTTTAAATATTTCATGAAAACCTCTGGCTCAAGTTCTTACAATCGACGTCAGAATAGCGCTCACTCAATGATTGACGCGTTAACATCATGGCATTTTCTGCCCAGCTCAAGCAGCGAATATTTGGAATGTTTTCCAGGACATTTTACGGAATCAGGAGCATGGAACCGTGCTCAACTCTCCAGTCAGCAGCAGTGAAAATATTTCATGCCCTATCTATACTCTCAAGATGTCAGCTTTTCCATTTTGTTTGTGTGGTGATGGCATACTAGAAGTGTTAATGCGGCAGTTGGGTACGTGCAGTGAGCTACATATTGCTTATCTGATTGCAACTTCGCTCATGACAACTGTGTTAGCAACCGCTATGAATTACACCATATAGTTGGTACTCCTTCATACTATTAAGTCTACAGCCCAAAAGCAGGACACAGGACAACGTATAATCCGACGAGGCCAATCGATGCATTGGTACTACGAGTATATAGTGTTACCTGCAACCACGGTGCTGGCAAGCATTAGAAAATTCGCCCGTAGAGGGCTGTTCCCTCGTGAAGCAGGTTCCATATACTTCGTCTATATGTCACTCCGGCTTTCATACATAATACTGTGAAGTTGCGCCCCATCCCATCATTGTGACGTATACGTATATACGATAATTTATTGGCAGGGGACCCCTCACCAAGGTCGTTCAACTATTTGCGGGATTTTTTATTTTTTTTAACGGATATATATCGCACTTGAAAGCAGCGCGTGTCCGTCTGTGGTGCGCAAGATCCGTATAGCGGAGGTACTTCAGTGCTTAAAAAAAAAACAGGGAAAGCGCCGGTGAAGTATTTGCTCGCGCATACTGTGTATGGCTGCTGAACCCTCTTTTACAACGGCAGACTCCGGGTGCAAAAAGAAAAAAAAAAGAAAAAAAAAAGGCGTCTCGCTATCTGCGTGCGTGCAGCGGTCGAGGCACTCGGGAGCGCGCGCTCATATGCAGAAGGAGGTGCTGATAACGCATATCCGAGCCGCTTGCATATATGTGGGCGCTGCGATAGCACCGACAGTTGCAATTTGGAGCACGCGCATGCTTCTGCTGATATGCATATCTCGTGGAGAGCGACGGCGTTTGCGCTCTCGCTGCGCGAGCCCGTTCATGCGGCAGATCTGCGTGACACGAGAAGTTTTGTAACGGCGTCGCCTGCTATAGAAGCTTGCTGCTTCAGGGAAAACCTTTGGTCTCTGCACGCAGTGGCACCGTATAGGAGCCTGGTTTATTCGCGCTGTCTGTGCGTTGCACATTTTCGAACCTCATATAGAGCCCGGAAACTTGTCGATTGACATGTTTTAACCGTACAGTTTTCTGTAGTCGGATACAGCTTAAGTCTGCAGTGAAGCCCCGCCCACGCCCTCATAACCGCCAGCCACTGTTCCTCCGCGAGGCTGCAAATAGTTCGTACTTCAAACTTTCCCTGTTACTTAAATAAGGCGGTAACCATAAAGTTATAAGCGATTAATTTTATACGTTTTCACTCGTCTATTATAGCGGAACGTACAAGTACGACAAGTACAGTCGTATCAAGTACGACGTCATTTTGAAAAGGTCGCATGACGACGCTTTTGTTTGCTTCTGTGATTGGCTGGCGGAGTAACACAACCCCGCGCGGTCCGTGTGCCCTTGTTGCCAACTGATGTTTTTTTTTTTTTTTTTTAGTTGTATCCTCTTATACAAAAAACTACTAGAGGGAACATTGGCGCTGTGATTTTTCAGCTATTCCTTGAGAATGTTGGTATAGTACATGGACACATGGAATTGTCTAATCTTCGATCTTGTGGCTCCTACAGTCGTTCTTGTATTACTCTTTACGTTTCTAAGTTTCCAAGCGATAAATATATTACTTTTATATTACGACTTATCGCCTGAAGGCGATAAGTCATTGCACTCATGAGTAATCACTCCATATTGTGGCATTTATAAGGCAGTATTTTGTTGAATGTGGTCATATTGCAAAGCCACGCCGCATATAGGGCATGGGCTCCCGTTCAGTTTTGGTTACATGACGTTCTTCAACGTGCACCCAAGGCTTTTTGCATTCCCAGTGCTGCTGGCATTTCGCTGACAATGTAAGGCTGCCGTGAATCGAACCCGTGGCCTCAAGCTCAGCAGTGAAATGCCGTACTGAGACGCCGCGGACTATTGGGCGATGCATATGGTAATCATCGCGTGTATACGAATCACAGCTATATAGGAAAAGCACCGCTCACGAAGGTCAGAACTGTTGTTAATATCCATATGTATGCTCCATCATATCGAGTTCAAGCAGAGATTTGTAATTTTTCTGCTCCCTCTTCTAATATTTAAACGTCTATAGAAAGAGAGGGGCTTCACTATATTCTGAATGCTTTGCATGATGACGATGATGGCGCTATACGCTTACAAAAATGGGTTTATCCACTTTAGATACTGTCAATGGACTTCTTATAGACGACTGCATTGCCGTTCTGTATGTTTTTCTCTCTATTAATCATCTACAGATCGCCAATAGACCGTAGTCGCTATGTTGCCATTTTAGTCGATTCCCTGTCCACGTACATGCAGATTGAGTACATTCCATTAACCGAAGTTTTTAGGTTGGCTCTTTATTTCTTTAGTTTATTCCTTGTCTATGACAGTGTGTTGACAAAAGTCGTTAGAGCGCCTATTTATTTTAGTCTGTATACTGTTTGCCTATAGAGAGTCTATTCAAAGAGTCCGTATTAAGTTGTCGATTTCTTTTAGCCTGTTCCTTGTTTGTAGTCAGCGTATCGAAAACAGTCCTTAACATGCCCATTTCTTTTAGTACATTCCTGGTCTATGAACTGTCTATTGACGAAATTATTTAAAGTATCTATTTCTTTCCGTCAAAGCATGGTCTATATATAGGCGGCGCATATACGCGCGCTCTTCGAATCGGACGATTTTACAATGCAGACCATGTTTAAGAGTCTACGGTTATCACCGTTCTCTTTATTATTTTTTAAAGCTTTATTGCGTTTCAAGAAAAACTATTTTATTACACTTCTTCCTAGAAACTTCTTCGCTGAATGGATCGCATAGCGACCGATTTCATTGTAATGAAGGGTCATGTATGCGTATTTCTTTCTTAGCTCACGTTCGGTGACAAGATTATTCAGACTGCATGCACGTGGTCACAATTAGAAAATTAGAAGTTTGCTTGCAAGCTTTTGAGAGACATGCTGTCGCATCTCCACCGTTTCTTTCCTTCTCCAGTGAGTCTCATTAACTTGAGCGAATTCACACTTTATTTCTGAAGAACTCGAGGGCGTGACGGAATCCCGTCTGGTCGGGAAAGATCATAGTAAAATAATACACACAGCGCCAACCAAAGTAAGATGTCGCCGAAAGGTCCTTTAATTGAATTGAATACATTTTACCTAGTTTGGTCGCGGCGCTAGTGTGTTATTTACTATACTTTAATTCTGTCCGTCGACGTACCGGTAAGTAATTGCTGTTCTAGCGCTTGTTTTAGCTCCGGTAATATATTCTGAGTGTTCGTTATGCTAACGATTTGCACACTAATGCATTCGTGTAGTGCAGCGCGTTGTATCGACACCCTTCGAACAGCTTGCGATAATTTTCGTTTCGTACAGCTGCAGTTCTGCCTCGCTGGAAAAGCCGGGCTGATGGGATAGCCTTTAGATGTAAGTGGTTGCGCTATAGTCTGCGCTCGTATCTATAGTGGTTGTCCCAGTTAACGTTAGCCAAGCTGGTGAAAGAAAAATAAAAAAGAAAGAGTAGAAAAGCACACACAAGAAGAGAAACATGGTGCGAGATGCGATTACAAGTCCTATGGCATTCGATCGTAAGAGGTCCGACGGTCGAACACCGTAGGTATACTATAATCGTATCTTGCACCGTGATTTCTTTTTTCTTTCAACAGATTGACTTACGTTACAGCTGGGACACCCTATTTATATGTAGAGCCAAATGCGTCTAGACAATAGTCTTGCCTTCCGCGTATCAGCTGTAGCTCTATAGATACCTCGCTCCTCAAGTACAGTTAGAGAACTTGCGTGCTCCAACTGCCCAGTATTTCGGCACCCAAGGTTAACGTCTTTATCTTCACCGATGTGTATACAGGCTACGCGTTTGTTAGTCTGAGTCTGGCGTCCGCAGTATCGGTTAGGCTAGACTGGTTGAGACTGGATGGCTGTGGAGCTCCAACAGGCAGGAAGTTGCGGGCAACGGCTCTGGGTGGCTAACCTCGTATCCTGCAAAGTGTTGTACACAATTCAATTTCTTTATGTTATTGTTTCCGGGTTGCGGTTCGGCTGAGTCAGCACGTGCTGTTGTTGTTATACAAAAACCCGTTTCCCCGATGGCTATAGCCCTCGAATGAGATATGCGGGTAGATAAAATCAAGCTGTTGGGCCTCCCCATTTCTCTATAGGCCGGTGGTGAAACCACTTCCTACGCACGGAACGGGGGGGCCCTCACGTCTGGAGCCTGTACGTACTACTACGTCTCGCTCGTCTGTCCCGGAGATGACGGCTTATTTCCGTCTCGGGGCAACGGAGCGCGGCGGGCGATTTCCCCTTCGCGCCGCGACTGCCCTGCCGCCGGTGGTGGTTCGATCGATCAACGCCCTCATAAGCGGTGTACATCGCGCTTTCAGGCTTCTTCGCTGGCGCGCAACAAAGGGCGAAGCGTTCCAAATGTGTCTCGTCGTTGGCTGAGAAACACTCTAGCGAGCAGCGCTAGGTTTTCTTCGAACCGTTTTCTTCGTTTCTCCTCTCTTCGTCTATCCTGCCCCCCCCCCCCCTTTTTTTTTTTCTTCTGGTCCTCGTACACACACTCTTTCTCTCCCCCTCCTCCTTTTTTAAACGCACCCTCGACCTCGCATTGCCAGCGCACACTCGCACTGTTCGCCTTCTCCTTTTTGCCATTGTCAGCCCCTCCTCCCTTCTATACCTTTCCGTGGTCCGCTCCGCCCCCTCTGGCGTCCGGCAACCAATCAGGCTATCTCGCTCCTTCTTGGGTTCGGAGGTGGGGGGGAGGCTCCGCTGTCGCGAGACGCTTTCGCACCCCCCCCCCCCCCTCCTCCACAACACCCCCCACCCCACTTGCAACCAACCCCCCGAGCTAAACACCACCAGCACCGGCACCGCATGTCCTCTAAGGGCAACCCTCGTGGTCCGCTCGCTGCTTGCGTGTGGTAAAACAAGGAGGCGACGTCCGTTTGGCTGACTTTCCGGCGCGGTTTTCCGAATTAGCATACCCTACATTTCCAAGTTCACGTCCTCCGAGGCTTTTTCTAGCCTGCCGGTTGCTAATCCGCCTACTACTACCTGCATGACTCGCGTCTCCTTTCGTGCTCATTTCTTTCTTTCTTTCTTTCTTTCTTTCTTTCTTTCTTTCTTTCTTTTTCGTGTCGTTCGACGCTAATCGAAGTCATACCAAGGAATCAGGCATCCGTCCATTAGTCCTCGTTCCCCTTTATACACGTGGGGTTCGTAGCCGCATGTACGGGCATCATTTCCGCGCGCCCCAGGAGGCGCGTCAGCAGCAAGAAGCAGAACACAAGAAAAAATAAAGAGCGAGAGAGAGAGCTAAGAAAAAAAAAAAAAATAAAGACATCTTATAGAGAGAGTGAGGCAAGGTATCCTGGTGAGACAGCAGGCAAGCTTATACACCTGAGGAGACCTTGACGTGTCTTCATTTTCTCTTTTCTTTTTGTCTTTTTTCTAGTGCTTCACTCGTCGCTGTACGTTCGAAGGCTATTTTTCGCCACAGAGGTCTAGTCGTTGCCGCGTGGAACGCTGAAGGAGCCTCCCAAGTTGCTTTGCCGCCGGTTTGGTGAGGCGAGCGTGCCTTCGGGCACGTTCCACGCTCAAGGCGCCTTCAGCTTGACCCTGGTGCCAGGGAATGCGCGCACTTGCGTTATCGACGCGCCGTCCCCGGCGGTGCTAAAGAACACCGGCGGCTTATATACAAGTGGCGACCGGCGCCTTCGTTGCCCTTATTTCAATGCTGCGCATCAACAAGCTCGTCGTCACTGACTACCCTTGGATGATCATCGCCCTTACGAAACGAGCCACGGGGAAGCCGAAAACGAGCTTGCGAAGTCGCTCTGTATTGAGCGCTCCGATTGGACACAGGTGGTCGCATCGCCGGCTTCAGAACAGGACAAATATAATTGAGGATGAAAGAACGCAGTATGGGCGGTCCGACTTGGCGTGCATGCATGGTGTGATTTAAGCCTATATAGCTAGTCGTTCGTTGTATCAGAAAGTTTTGCGTAATAAGGAAAGAAAAGAAGGTGGCATACGTAAAAATTCATCTACGTTGCATACTTGATTGCAATGTCTTCACTGCACTGCCTTTTCTTGCGTGTAATGAACTGCTTTTCTCTGTAGAATGCCGGTCGGCTGAACTCTGCGAACAAACTTTTTGTTCCGAATGTAGGTCGGTGAGACCCAGAGCCGGGTGTCCTATCTTTCTGGGGTTTTACGTGCCAAAACCACTTCTGATTATGAGGCACGCCGTAGTGGAGGGCTCCGGATTAATTTTGACCACCTGGGGTTCTTTAACATGCACTACAACGCAAGCACACGGGCGTTTTATCGGATCCAATCTTTTGAACTAATCTAATATCTTACTTTTTCTTTGTGGAGGAAGAAAATGCACCAGCCACATAAAGTTACTGCATTGAACAGCTGCATGAACAGCGTGGCTGCCCCCTGATTTCATAACAATGGGCAACGAATATCGTTCGGTTACGTCGATTGAACATGTATTTAAACTATTAAAATGCAGTCATACCATCACATTAGAAGAAGAAAAACAAGGAAAAAAATTAAAAAGACCCCCGGAATATGTCAAGGACAACAGGAATTTATGTCATGTTTTTCTTATATATATATATATATATATATATATATATATATATATATATATATATATATATAATCAGGAAACAGCAAAATAGGACGAGTGTTTCAAGATGCAACCATTCAGGACTGGATACAATGTAAACTTCTAATGGCATGGAAGAAATGAAGAAACCCTGACTTCGTTTTTGTTTTCTTTGAGTTTTTGTCGTCATCATAGTGAAGGGATTATTACTGAGACGGTCGGCTACCGCTTAAAATGTGCGAGCACTTTTATACTCATAGACATGGATTTTGGCACGTTTATATGTCGAGAGAAAAGTAGCGCAAGCGGCAGTATGTGGCATGCATAAGAATGGCCATAATGGGGCTCGTCGAATTTATATCTTTTCCAGCCATTCAAAGCATTTTAAAGATCCGTTTCCATGACGTTTGATGTGTCGATCACGATATAGCTTAGCTCTTCTGAAACAACGCGTAGCCCTTTGATTTTGTTACATTGCTATGAATAATTACTGTTAAAACACACATGCTCGCCACGACTATACGATGTACAGTTACACGAGGCATGAACAATACCGCATTCGGATCGCTTAATTTAGAAGGAAAACGAGAAGTTCTGCGCAGACCGCATATCTATTTCACTAATATAGCTCCGTAATAATCATTGACGTGTTAAATTATGTGAGGAAAAGTAAGTGCGACAGGTATTATACGAGAACATCTATGTACATATTGCACGGAGAAACTTAACCTCAGGAATCATGTAGTTGCACCGTCTTGACCGCGTTTCATGTGACGTAAGCCACGTTCAAGCCAAGATGAACTTTCTATATTCCGATATTGCGTAGTGTCAGAGTACGCTAAGAAACTCATGTAGACGATGGCGAAATATTTTCCTAAAGAGGAAGCTTCAGCTCGGGTTGCATGAACTCCGATTTTCCATCAAATACATGTAAAACGCAGAAATGTTCGTATTAGACAAGCGCTATATCATGACCATCATCATCAGCCTATATTTATGTCCACTGCAGGGCGAGAAAGTGTAAGCGTGGGGTTGAAAATGAATATGCAGAAGCGCCATATAGACTGACCCTAATGAAATTTGTTCCATTTAAGAGAAAAGGCTGAATTATACTGACTGCAGAAACAGAATTTTCATTTAGGGGCTCATAATGTTTAAGGAATTATCGAAAATCAGTAAGTTAAAAAAAATATTGCACGAAATACGGTCATCTCAGTTCTGTAAGCTGCATCTGTTAGAACACCAAAAGCGGACAAAAGTGGCGTACGAGTTTACATATTAGCTAAAATTTTTTATAGTGCTACGAGGGTTTTGCAAAAAGTATTACAGATTTGTGGTTTATTGGAGAGTGCGTGTAGTGACATCAATGTTACCCGTTTGAGGTGTTGTCAATAGGTGCAGTTCACAGAATTATACTATCAGTTTGTCGTTACTAATTTAGATTTGTAAGGTGGATGCGTAAGTTTTTGTTTTTATTTTCAAGGGTTTTTGTAAAAAAACTTCACGACCTTAACCAAAAATCTGCTTGCTACTGTCTAAATTTTGACGAGATTTCTTTGTTTTGTATTTGTTTTTTGAAGTACAAATATCGACGCGTGTGTGTGGACGCCTATATACGTAACGACGTCTCCGTTCCCGTACATGTATTTAGATATATATGTATAGCTCCTGTGGTAAACCTTCTGTTTAGGGTATAATATTGGACGAGCTTCTGATCTTGCAGATCAGGATGGCATCTTGTGAGCCATAGTATATGTATATATGGTCATATAGTCAATACCGGTATCCCGTTATTCGGGAACGTGCTACAACAATATAATGGCATACGAATTTAGGCTTTTTCCGTGCCGGCGTGTGCCCTGATTCCAATTTTTTTGTGTGTGTGTGTGTGGGGGGAGGAGTTCTCAAATCTATCTTCTTTGTAGAATCAACGTCATTACACATTGGCGTCATCATGACGGCGTTAATAAATTCTACGTTTTAATGCAAAGCTTCTAATATTGCATCTTTTGTCCGCTTTGCGGGTGCTGGCTGCGCGCTGCATGCATTGCCAGTTGTGCAACTCAGGGCACTGGGTAATGTGCAAGTGGGCATGTTCCGCTGGGTATGTGAACATTCTTGGCCCATCCACAAGAATGGCTATGTGCTAACTGCACCGGTATACCTGAATAGACAGGTAGAACAAGAGGCAAGAAGTCAAGCACTCGGCCACTGACTGTTGACCAAAAAAAAAAAAGTAAAGGAAACAAAAATAGGATCAGAGCGTGCATTCTATATACTCTACCCCGGCCTACACATTTCACACTTTACCATGACCATGCACGTTCTGAGGAGCGCGTGTGCTCACGTTCTATATAGCACGCCGGTGCATATAGTCAGGTGCAGGCCCTGGACACATTTGTCTGAAGATGAACGGTGAGTGTATTGACGTGAAATCGCAGCATGTCCTACTGAAAACTGCTTCCTCCGTCCGCTGTGTGTTATGGCGCTACTGTTGGCGCCCGAAGTTTCAGTGCCGGTTTAACGTATATATAGGGAATGAAGGCGTTGCCGACGTGGTGTCCGCTGCAGGAATGTGTGCAGGAGAGTGGTTCCAGCGTTAGTGAGAGTCGCGGCGACGTTCAACTGCCGTCGAGTATATACTCACCGACTAAAAAATAGCTGCTAGCTCTATCGAGCTTTCTTCATGGACAAACCGTCTGAGCAAGAAAGGCTATATCATTTTTGGCAAAGCCCGTGAACACTTATTGTCACAAACAACCAAGAGCGTAAGGCGCCTTCAGACTTTTGCTTGCCTGCTTTGTGAACTCGAAGCCGGCTAGTCCGCGATGCAAGTGTGATTCGTCCAATGCAGTGAAGAAAAGCGGGTAATTTTTTTGAGTTCGTCGTAGTAATCTGCTCTGAATTTCCCTTCGAGCCTTTTTGCAACATATTGCAATGTTATAACGTGCAGCAGATCCCAAAAGCAATGGCGTTGCGAGAATTCTAACAGCGAGCATACCTTGAACATGTGAATATATATATATATATATATATATATATATATATATATATATATATAGTTCCAAAATCTGTTCACTCGAACTTCGCTATTCACTTTCTGATCAGCAGGCAAATAACGAACGTATTGTTCGTTATTTGTCTGCTGATCAGAAAGTGAATAGTGAAGTTCGAGTGAACTGTTTGCGAATTAGCAATCACGTCCACCCCCAAAGAAAAGGTTGTGACAAAGTTTGTAACTCGAAGAAAAGTAGAAACTGTTTCTGTAGTCACTGTTGATGTCATTTTATGTGTTCTGAAGTGAAACGCAGAAGTTATCAAGAACGAAGTATAAAATAAAGGAGAACATTAAAGAATGCTTTGCCGCCTATGTCGCAGCGTCGGGGGCGAAGTCAATGAAAGTGTGAACCATGTGACACCAACTACGGCTTCATAGGTCTGATTGACAAGATTACTTCCTTGCGACGCCATAGTGTCTCTACTATAGAAAGTACACCCGCACGAGCGACTAATTGATCGAAAGCGACGTTTGCGACCACCGTGCAGCGTGACACATACACAGCTTAAGCGAAGTGAAACGCCGACCAAAAGAGTAGTGAATATAATGACGTGTACATCCACTGCTCTTTTGATCGGCGCGTCAGTTCGCTTCTTTGGACAACATGCATTTTGCCAACAAGTAGGGTTGCCGTCAAACTCTGGGTTTCGCAGATAGTCGTCGCGACCATAATAGGAATGGGTGGGCTTTTACTTATCGAGAGAGAGAGAGAGAGAGCGAGACGTGATAAGGGGAAAGGCAGAGATGTTGTTAACCAGGATTAGCCTGCATGGTTGGCTGTGCTCTAATAGATACGTTCAACGGCGTGGAAGAAAGACGACAGGAGTAACACGGGTCACGTATAATATACGCACACCCACACGGGCGCCGACTTCCAACTGTTTTCCACGCCGTTGACCGTATTTATGAGAGCAATGAACCAACTAGGTCACTCTTAAAGCACCACTGTCACCTAAGTTTAAAACTGTAGATGTTTGTGTCGTTCGATTATCCTGCATATATAATGGTTGCTTGCTGGGCTAGTTGGTTCGTTGCAACTTATATGTAACAGCGTGAAAAATAAGGAAGGGACGAATAGCGCTCTCTTTTCACTCTGTCTCTATCGTCGTGCCTTCCTTTTTTTCGCGCTGTTACATAAGCTGCATACATATATAGATACCTCTGACCGAGTATCAATGGCAAACGTTGCCTTAAACATATTTTAATATGGTTTTGAAGACATCCGAGCGGCTGTTCTGAGTTGACAGCAGCTCGCGACATCGTCATCAATACTACGCGTTTAGTTATGATTAGTGGCTCTCTGTGACCTTTTGCTGGATCCGCGATTATTGTCTACGTCATAGATCGAGATTCTTGCGCGGAGCACGACGGGACGCTGCTTCCTCGCTTCCATGAGCTGGTCGTCTGCTCGCAAGAGACACGGTATACGATCCGGCGACCCATTCCGCGTCTGACCAAGTACTATATCCAACTGATTTCCAAGTCGCGACAGGATATAAGGTTGGATCCCGGAGGTATATGCTCAGCCGCGCCAAAATGATTGCATCCTTTTCAGGTTTCTGTTATTTTTTTTTTTCGCACTTTTAATGTTTCAGTCTGAGAAGACTTAACGTAAAAGGCATGTGCTGTCGGTGTTTTGTTTCATGACATTTGTTCGTGGGCTGTCATTCCCGAAATTCCGAGGAATATTAACTTTGTCAAGAATGTAAGACAAGGTAAATATGAGCAACCTTAGCGATAGAATGGTGTGGCAATATAATCCGCATATACCGCATGTGATATAGCAATAAAGGCGTGGCATATGTATACCTAAATATATACGGGAATTTTCGCTCACAAAATAGCGCCTCTTCCTCTTCACAACCACAATCTCTCTCTCTCTCTCTGTCGCCGACGCGGGACGCCGTCACCGGTATTTCTGCGACACGGGGCCCTTAACGCTGTCGCGTTAAAGTAAGCGCTCGTACTATAGTACTGACGAACTGCGGCCGGATACATGTGTATCAGTGCACATGGTCTGAACACGCCGACATTCGGGCATTCGGGGCGGGTTGCAGCAATCTCCAGCGTATAGCACTGGGATGGCACCGCGCTTTCCATATCATTTGTTTCTCCACGTGGGGCACCGACATCAGTTGGTCAACTTCGCTTGCAACAACGGTCGACATAATTGGACACCAGGAAAAAGCAGCCAAACTTAGCCGCTTTATATTGTTGTTGTTTTCTCTGCACTCGCTTGATTTCGCGGTGCCTCGTATAATAGTGGTCATGCACGTTTTCATTTTCATCATTGTTTGCAGTGCATGTCGTAAGTTTCCGACCCGCGCTGCTCTGCAGGAGCCAAGCTGAAAATGGTTCGTTACATCCTCCATGGCAGCGATAACCGCCGCGGTGGCTTAGTTGATATGGCGCTGCACTGCATACATGCATGCGAGGCACGAGGTCGTAGGATCCCGGCCGCGGCGACGGCCGCAATTCGGCGGGGGCGAAATGCGGAAACGCCCGTGTGCCCATGTTATATAGGGCGGATAAGAATACCCAGGTGCTCCTAATTAATCCGGAGTCCCCCGCACTACGGCGTGTCTCATTAAGATCTCATTTACGGCATGACGTTTAGGGGTGACGTTCAAATTGACAATAATTAACAATGCTATGATTAACTATTCGTCACATTATAGCATTTACGGTTTCATTCCGCGATTATCAGACACAGATCAATTCAATAAAACACAAAAGTCAGAAACAGACATCGGCCTTTTAAGTTTTGACTGTGGCTATACCCTGCGCACTGCGGAACGAAGTAAAGACACTTAAAAATAAAGAGAGAAGTTCACAGTATGCAGGTTCGCATATGCAATGACGTGTTTAACTGAACGATAGTCACAAGTTGTCAGGTCTGTATATAGCCTGGTGCACCAATCAAATCCTCTATAAAAGGAGCGTGCAGAGAAGGAATGCAGAATTATTCTGACCGCCTAGATGTATTCGGAGGACACGTGAATCGGTGTAGAGGGGTGCTTTTTTTTTTTTTTTTTTTTTTTTTTTTTTTTTTTTTTTTTTTATACGCTGCGTCCCCGTCAGGTCATACGGCCAGCGCGCGTGCGCAAAGTGAATCTGCGACCTCGTGCGCGGCCGCGGAGCATCTGGACACGTGTGCAGCTGCGGTCTTGGCTGTTCCAGGTATAATTGCTATTCTTCGCGGACATATTGACGTGCACCAGGATTAGCCTGGTTGGCTATGTTCTTTCTTGTTCCGCTATTCTTCTTCCAGACAACATATACAAAGTAGCGTGAAAAAATGAATGCTACAAAAAGATCCAGTAGTAGAAATTCGGCAAATTAACATTTCCTGCTTACCGCTTTATACTATATGCTTATGGATTCGGGAGAGACGTTTACCATTGCATTAACTTAATTACGTAATTTTTTTTGTCTATGAAATAATTTTTTTCTGTCAGATTAAGTGCATTTCTTTTTCTTGCTCTGACAAGACTGCTACTCTTCGTCAAACGGCCGGCACAGGCGAATGGGTGTGAGTCAGCCCATTCGCGGCGCATGCATGGGCGCGGTGCTGTGGCGAGCAGGTTTTGTAGCGGTAAACTATAGTCAGCTACATTTAGCTATGTGCTCGCACACAGGTGACAGTTCCCCTCTCGACCAGCTGCAAGGCCATCGTGATGCTCGAGTGCAACGCGAGTGCGTGTACATTATATGCCGCACTTGTGGCAGCCGCTCGTCTCGTGTGGTGAGGTTTCGTCTCCATGTTGGCTCAACTGACTCTGTTCAGCTTGTGCGTCTTCATACCCCCCTTTATTATTTTCTCTCTCTCTCGTCTAAAGCCTCGTGACGTCCACCTCGGCACTCTGAACATATGCCATGTGAACGAAATTAAAGTTAGATTGGCTGGACGAAAAAAAAAAAAAGGAATGTGCTTATTACTCGTTGTTCTCTAAAGGCAACTTTTTTTTTACAGATTTCAATGAATGAATCACGATTATGTAGTGAGCAGAACAAAAGCAACTTGACGTACATTATCTGTGCCGTGTATACTCGTATACATGATATCAGTGTTGTACACGTTCCTCTAAAACAGGAACGAAAGCTCGTTCCTCGTTCCTTCCCAATCTTGGAACGAGTTCCCGTTGCAAGTTCCTTTAATGCGAAAGGAACGCGTTCCAGTTACACTTCGAACATTGGCACGTGCAGTTACATTAACGTTACATTTGATTTTCTTTAAATTAAAATATAGTGCCGGATAATCCTGAGGCGAAATAAAGTGAGCAATTTAGAACTCACATTGAACTACGTATATATTATACGAATTTGAACATTGCCAGCAGCAGATTATCACGTAACATAATCACGTAACAGGCGAGCGATAGTTCTTTGCTCCTCACGCGGTCGCCCGTCCGCCCTGCATGATGTGCTGCGTACGTGCGTGCGTCTGTTCAGTGCCATGGAACTTTTACAGAAGGAATGTCGTTCCCTCTGCCGTTCCTTCGTAAACATGACGAGTTACCGTTACAGTACCACCGACGCTTAATGGAATGGTGGCGTTCCTCCGTTCCTCCAAAAAGGAACTAGTTCCAAGAACGCCGTTCCGTACAACACTGTATAATATACGCTATTTACAAAAGCCCCTTAGCTCGCGCCATGCTGCCGTCTGGTCTGGTACAAGCGCGCGCTGGCGGAACTGAGCAGAGGACAGGCATATATTGTTACGGACATATAGTGTTACATATTGTAAAAGCCCAAAATGTGAGCCTCTTGGTATTCGTTTCGATTACGTCAGTACGTTTCTGTGTCGCTTAACTGTAAGGGGTGCGACAAAAGATTTGGCAGTGTCGTCCCAAGGGCGCAGAGTTGACAGTGATAGCAAGTTCTATCGTTGCGTTTAATCTTCTGCATGGGACGGTGTTCTGTCGGTGAGGTACGTTGGCTCCACGCAGCACGCAAGACAACTGCTGCTGCTGAGCAGAAACAGCGCCATGGTATGCTACCAGGCATCTCACCATGATGGCGTTACGAGGAGCGCCGCCAGAGACGTTGCAGGCATCGCACCTTTAGCACCTTGATAGTGCATGCACGAGATGTGACCGTCGGGAAACCGTCGGCGTTAGTCAGCGGCTAGAGGTAGAGTTACTGTACATGGCAACGCTAGCTAGAGGAATGTAGATGACGTTGTCTTGACGTTTACTGTTAGACCAGTGCGTACACACAGCAGCGCTCAGCAGGAACGCTAGTGTGTTTGTATAGTATGCGTATACGCACAACGCTCGTGCCAGCAGCGGAGGGCAGAACGCTACCATTGCTCGGCCGCCGAGGCAATGGAGCGTCGTGGACGGTGCGTCCATATCGCTTCGCCGTAATTGCAGCCAAACGCACTTCGCGTCACTGGAGACAGACTGTGAGCCGCGCATGGTTCACGTTTCAGGCGAAACTGCCAGTTTTAACGCGAAGTTTTCTATGTCTCACCGATTCGTCCGTGAGTGCCGAAAACGCACTGCAGGAAAGCCAACTTACACAATGGAACTATCTGTGCATCTGCGCACACAATTAATAGAACAACGGCGCACGACATACTATCGGCCCAAAACGTTTACGGGCCACGCGATCTCGGAAAAAGCTTAATATCCGAGCAGCTTTTAAAGGTAGCCAGTCAAACCGTACATCACAATGTTGTTCGCATATACCAGTAGAGGCTGGAAATGGGAATACCAGGCTGCTTTTTGAAGCTGCGGATATATTCAGCTTTTTTGTCAGATTTCTTGGTCCGTAAACCTTTTTGGTGGATAGTAGGTATCGCAGAACACTATACAGTTAACGAATCCGCAGTTGTACCGATAAGAACAATGGGAACTGCAACGCCACGCTACCCAGACGAACTGTATATATCTGCATTCTATCACGCGCGTCACGCAATGCATTCCCGGCCATCACCATGGGTAGGCCGCGGGTGCAGCTCACGGCAGAAGAGGCTGCCGTACGCAAACGTATGCGCGAGCGCGATCGTGCCCCTAAGGCCGATCCCGTGTATCGGCAACGGCAGAGCCTCTGACCGTCTACCACAGCGATCACAAGGCAATACTGTGCAAGTGTAGAGTCTTCCGTGAGAGTGCGAGTGTGTGCGTGTAATCAATGGCTACGTGATCCAAAATAAAGGCTATGCAACTTAACGAAATGTGTCTTCATTCAACTTCAACGTACAAAAAATGCAATCCTAAACAAGCTATCAAGTCACATATGCATCGCATCGGGTCGCTCAGCATTTCTTGGGTTCGTTACGTGGTCGTAATGAACCCAAGACCCAAGGCCGTGACTTTGACTTTGATTCAGTTTGCATGGGAGAAAGCTTCGCGTTCAACCATGCATATTTCTTTAAGAAAGGGACTTTGATGTTGTTTAGTGCGATAACATTAGGAAGTCCAAAGTGGAGAAAATGCATATGTGTGAAATGTGGGATGCTGGTCACGTGGTAGAGGTGGAGAGGGGTTGGGAGAGCTTATAAGAGCGTATATATATATATATATATATATATATATATATATATATATATATATATAACACTTTTATGTAGCACGTGTTGAGCAAACAGAACGCTGTATCGGGAGCTTCTGACGTTGCTCTACAATTTTCTCATTGACACTTTTAATCTAATTATAATATTTGAGGAATTAAATAAATAATTAAGAATAATTATGTAATTAGGCGGAACGCAAAAAATTATCCGAGCATCTCGAAGCGACGGCAAACAACATTACCTTGGTTCTGTCCAGCTAAGTTTCATGTGCATATTTTTAATGTTTGGCCAAAGTTAACTGAAACACCCTGTATAGTAGCAACACTAAAAGACAAACCCAGAAGAAGATACTCCCTGCCAATGCACCAAACATCGTAGGTTTCTCACGTGCACTCGAGAAATAATTTTACATATACTGTATAGCTACCTTGAGTAACAATGGCTCTTTTGGAAGGTGCGGGATGCACTAAATGCGTAATATGTGACTATCGAGGACCTCACAAATTTGACGATAGCGGTCATTCTCAAAATTCCGATTAATGACTTTCTCAGTAACTTGAGACATGCTATGAGAAGCTTTAGCGATAGAATGGTGTGGTAAATATAAGCCACATATACCGCATGTCATATAAGAAGGCGTGGCATACACGTGTACCTAAATGTATACGAACATTTTCGCTCACGGAACACTCCGCCGACGCCGGCGCCGACACCGACACTGGATCGTCTGCGGCATGGGGCCCTCAACGCTGTCGCGTTAACATTACCTACGTGGACCCACTGCTGTTGCTCACTGGCTGAGGCGTTCCGCTGCTGAGCACGATGCCGCAGGTTCGTTTCCTGTCCGCGACGATAGCATCCCGATGGCGTCGGAATGCAGAAACGGTCAAGTACACACCGAACATTGGATGCACGTTAAGGAACCACAGATGGCCGAAATTTAACCGACGTTCTGCACCACGATGTTTCACGTATATATCCCCTCGTATATACGTTAAACCCCATCAAGCCAGCAAACGACCGCGCTCAACGCCCAAGTCGCCGGTGCTCAAACTTTTGCTTACGAATTGATCGCTAGCTGTGGAGCTATATGCTTGTCAGTTTCGTTTCTTCAACCATGCTCTTCTATAGAACCTGAAGGGGGAATTCGCGAAGCTTTTCGTTCGCAAGAACTGTCTAAGTCTAGTGCTGTCTAAGAACGTGGGCCGATCTCGAAGCTCGTGCAGTTCAAGCATGTGGGCTGTTCGCGTGGGTATGTGCCGGCCACTAGGTATGTTCCATTAGGTGTGTGCCTCTCTTTAGGGAACCTCTTTGACGCCAACCCAGATGTGTATATACCACTGAGTAAACGTGTCACTGGGCATATACGTGCCGTTCTTCAATGAAGCTCCTTGATTCCAACTTGGGTCTGCAGTTCACGCGTTCGTCATACACGACGCGATTCGGCTATTTGCATACTTGGATATATTCATCGTAGATGAGTTCTGCCTGAACGTTTTTAAGTGATTCGATGTCCGGAAGCACGATTGGCTGGCGCCTCTTCATTCGAATCGGTCAAGCGTAAGAACTGCTTCATTGAAGCATGCAAATTTTTATCTACCCGAAGGTAACAAAATGCTACAAGTGCAAGCCGTATACGGGTGGCTTCTCGGGTAGAAAGCTTCGCAGTTGAAGAAAATTTAGACGTGGTTCAAGAAGAACTCTCTCTCTCTCTCTCTCTCTCTCTCTCAAAATGAGGGCATGACGAGTCAAAACCACGATCTCATTATCAGGAATGCTGTACAGCGGGGGACTCTGGAATAATTTTGACTATCCGTGGTTCGTTAACCTGCACCTAAATCTAAGTAAAATATCGTTTTTGTATTTTGCATTTCGATGCGGCCGCCGCGGCCGGGTCGAACCCGCGACCTCGAGCTCAGCAGCGCAGCGATATGACCACTGAGCTATATACCGCCTTCATTTTATTGCATTGAGCTACACCACGGCGGGTGGTATAACTTGCAGTCCAAAAATTCAATACTTGAAATTTTCTTCACCCTGGAAGTTTTCTTTCTGAGAAACCCATACGGGAGTTTCCTGTGTACATACGTGGCTTCGTGCTATACTTTCTGGTGGATTGCGATTATTCCCTTTTACGAACTTCTTCACACTGCGAATTTGCGCAGAGCTCATTTGCCGAGAACTGCTTTGCGGAGACGTACTCTGGGTCCTCGTGCAAAAAAAAAAAAAAAAAAAAGGCAGCTCTATCTACATAATTTCGTAAGAGTCGCCGACCAATCATTCTACATACAGTCGAACCCGTAAATATCAAAGGAGATCGCGAAATAGTTCGATATATCGGTAATTCGATATATAATAAATAAATAATACTAATTTCAAGGGGATTTTACGGTTGTTCGATATACACAATAATTCGTTATATGTTGGTCCGATATATCCGGGTTCGACTGTATAGCGAGCATAACAATAGCGAAAGCGAACGTCCAATGACAAGCATCGACAAAACACTGACAAAACTTTGCGAATCGGGCAAGTGTTGAAAAAAAAAAGTCACATTACGTAAGTATATCTTCCGTAATTCGCCATTGTCGCGGTTATCGCACTTATAATGAAAAATTTAAGATCTTTACAGAAATTGAAAGGGGAACTAAAAATGCATTTATTGTTGAAAGACTAACGAGAAGATTTGTTGTGTCCCGTTTATTTGATATATCTTTTTTTTTCATCCGTTCTTTTTATTTCTTTATTCTTGTAATTATTCTTGTAACAAAGCTTGTAAATATTATTCTTGTAATTATTTTAATTTTTTTCAATTGTTCTTGTTCCCATGAGATATGCTAAACCTTGTTATTCTTTACAATCTACTGAGTATTTTGTTCTGTAAACCCTCTTTTCTTTTTTTGCTTCTGTACTACTTTATTGTTTGCTACTGTTGCTTTAAGATGTTAACTATCATAATTGCTCTTGTACAAGAGGTCCCGATACAGTCTTTGACCATGGGACCTCCTTCTGTATACTAAGTACTTGTAACATGTCCCAACCTTTAATAATAAAATTCTGATTCTGATTCTGGTCGTCTCGTGATTGCACCGATCACCGCACCGTCTTATCATCGCAATGGTGGCCATTCGAACGCCGGCCGGTGAGAAAACATATTTACGTAAGAGAAGCTTTGTTAGAACAGCTGTGAATTAATAGGCCATAATCGTTAGCTACGTTTACTTGAACCCGATAAAGTCGGGTTGAGTTGACAATTATCGAGCCGAAATCTGGTCGTCGGGCTTATTCAAGCACTAGCTGGTTGGGCCGCGCGAATAGAGAGTTCCAACTTGGCCGCAAACGTACTAGCGTTTGCGGAATACCGGGTTACCGGAAAGGTGTACGGCAGCAACAACTTGTAGCGACATCTGGCGAAGCATTGTTTAACTAGAGAGCACGCTGAATATTGCAGTGACTTACATGAAGTACTTATGAAGTGCCGGTGTAAAGCGTTGGCAATGACGTAATCATTAACGTGCTGCACCTTTTGTACTTTTAACAGTGGAGCTGTTTAAGCTCATGGTTAGGCCGCGTAGTGCGAAACAAAAACCTGCGCCTGGCGATGACGTCACCGCGCGTTGCCTAGCAACCACCTCGCAGAGAGGCGTGTGCTTTGCTGCCTCTTCGTGCCGTGCACATGTTGCCTTGACATGGGACGTTAAGGAGAGGGAAGGAGAGCATGCGCGCGGCACGCGCTATGCTCGGGAGAGGCAGAAGAGAAAATGAGAGGAAGAGAGAGAGAAAGAAATTGTAGCAGCACCAACGAGGCAACGCGCAGAGCTGCTGCCGACGCCGTCCGCGTTTTCCCGCGTTCGCGCCGAACGCGCGTGGTGTCCGTGACTGCAGCCGGCGCCTCTGGCAGCGACTCGGCAGGTTTCGACCAGCCACGCCCCGGCAAGTGTGGAGGTGCAGCTTGGCTGTGACGTCACCGGGGAGATAAAGCTCGGAGCCGCCGCGACAGCGGCAGAACTCTCGTTGACTCTGTCGCGAGTACATGTAGCCTTGACATGGGACGACCAAAGAACATCCGGACAATCGAAGAAGAAGCCGCCCATCTTGATGCGCGTCGCGCGGCCAAGCGAGAATCTGCGCGTCGGCGCCGAGCCGATTCGGAATACCGTGCCTAGCAGCACTTAGCATTTCCTAGCGAAACTTAGCCAAGCCTCGTAAAACCTGGAAGAAGCTAATTCGGTAGCTAGCTCCACTGTTTGCACCACTAGGGCAAGCTGCGCACATTTTTTAAACTTTCTTTCGACGATGACACTGACGCGTTATACAAGAATGTTTGGACAAATCGCAAAAAAAGAAGAAATTGTTCGGTGGATTAATTAACGTCGAGGTGTGCCTGTTTGGTGGTAATATCTACGTTTTTTCTCGTTAAGTTATGTTATGAGACCGGTTGATTACTATACGAGTACATTGTTGAATATTGTTTCAATTGTAAACGACGCATCTACTCGAGGTGATTCCGTCATTGCGCGCAAGCCATCGTTACATGTGCTGACTATGCCAAAGAATGTTCTCGGCGCTATAGCTACAAGAGTAGCGCCAACAGCGACGGGCTAATTAAAGTAAAGACTGTGCCTATCTTTCTTTTTTCTTCGTTAGAAGTTTGAAACATGCCAGTAAAAACTTAAGATGGGCATTGACATGTTCTCACTTAACCTCGCGGTCCCATAGAACCGTGAATATCAAAACTCGCAGGATGAATTCGTTCATTCTACATCAGTTGATTCGATCTCCCGGTGCTCAAAAGCTCACGAAAAATGCCCACTTGTTTTAACTTCTTTTAATTTAAACTTAGGGTGCTTCGCACCTATTCGCATGTCCCGGCAATGTAAATTTTACATGAGTATGGGACCTTTTTTTGATCTACTCTATATTTATGTAAAGACATATGTTGTAATTTACTTCTAAAGCAATGTCTATTATTAATTCGTGGCATGTGTATATGCTGCATGCAACGCTAAACAAGTGCGATTCTTGAGATGAAATATGAGAAATTACCTTGTTCATCAGCCCGGAGGATATATGCAGCTGTGCACTGGCAGTTTTCAATTTAGCCTAAAACCATAGAAATAAATATCAATACTGCTGTGGTTATTCTTTCCTTTTTTTAGGTTTATACCAGAAGTGGTTCAACGTAGAAATTTCCTAAGGCAAGAGAATGCATACGGGCCTTCGGATGTCGCATTGCGGGTCTAATTTGATTAACCAACTTACACGTCTATAAATTTGCACAGAGGTTTATCTTGTCATTGTTATTATCTCACAAGTCTTGATGAGACCACCACAACGTCACCCGTGTTGCTCATTTTCAAGCGACCGAAGTTATTGGACTTCGAAATAGCATTGCGCGTTATTAAAGTGCCTGAATTATGGACCATATTTTTAAATCATTTATTCTACTTCCGACCACTTTCATCTTGATATTTATTTTCTCTATATCTGCTTTTTTCTTTTATTTCCTTTCTTTTTCGATATTTAACTTCTGTTTCTATCCCCTCCCTCCTAAAGAGTAGGCAGGAGTTGTGCCCCGTTCCGTGCCAATTGGGAGCATGCTTCATCGCTTCCTTTTCTCTCTGTAAATTGTATATACGTCTTCAAACTGAATAATAGCAGTAGCAATAACAATTTGTTATCGTCTGACCCACCATGCGACATGTTCCTGTAATAGCGGGAACTCCGCATTGTGAGAGCCAATGATGAGGGGCAAAAATACTGGGAAATGTAAGTTACAGTTACAAAATGTTCCACAAGATTTTCTTTATTTTTCTATTAGAAAACTAACTGCTGAAACGCCAAACTATTTCTGGCTTGTATACTGCTACTTAGTTCGTCGTCCTTTTTTTGAGGCAGAATTGAGGGAGTAACAACAATAACCTTGGAAATCCTGACCACATTTGTGCATTCGAAGAAATTGAATATCAAATTGTCCTGTAGGGACCGGACACCAGGAGAAGCTTGCCTAACTCCGAAAAATAACTGCCAGTCATGTCGTGCTCGTGCCACGAACCGCTCATCTTTATTCTATACCTCTTATGCTTGCTGATTGTGCAAGCCTCATTAAGCTGTCGGAAGAAGGCGCTACAGTCCTAATCAAATTATTTGATTCGAAATGGAAGTATGCTAGGAGTTTCCGCTATAACTACATCTGATTAAGAACGGGGTGTTCGAGACAGAACGATCATTCGTCGTAGCAGCTGCACAGTTTCCAGCAAATCGCAATGGTATGTGCGTACTGACCAACTTATATTCTGTAATGACGACATATTCAAAAAAGCTATTATTAAAATGTGAATTCATGGCAGTAAGGTAATTTATGATCATACTAGCCATTATCGAGCAGGTTGACTGCCGTTGCAAGACAACTTGATCTGCGAAATATATCATTTTTCTCGAATGTCCGTTCCTTATTAATCAGGGACCATCATCAGACAAACGGCCGATGTTCTGCTTGCTGGTTAAGAGTAATTCGCCAAGTTTGAATATTCAAACTAAACGTGCTGAATCTCGTGTATAATTACCGTTACCGCACTTTCTTTTTTTTTTTTCACTCTCTCGCGAGGTATATAGGCTTATTTTTAAGCCAATGTGCATGTGTCATCCTATGCCGTAAATATTTCAATGCATTGCGTCCTTCCAAGATAGCGTGCCTGCGTGCCGCTGTAAGCTTATATAAATGTTCTCAAGCTGCTTGCTGCATTCAGCTTGCTAATTTAATGTAATTAGCAGTCAAACGTCGCGCGAACGCCCCGGACATGTTAGTGTGCAATGTCAGAATGCCCCATGGCTACCGCCGCTGTCTCGCATTCGTTCGCCGGAGATGAGTCATTGAGTCGTCTGTTTCACTCGTTTAATCGCTTCTCCGAATTAATCATCCGTTGTGGTTGAATCGCTTTCGCAAGAGACAGAACGTCCAGTCCGTTCTGGTTAGTTTGGCGCCAACTGCACCGATGACCGCGCACGTTACAGGCTGCTTACGTGGGCCCGTTTCTTCACAGAAGCGACACTCATGCGTTGGCAAACCATTTCCCGTCGATATATAACCCGTTTCGGGGCCTCGGAAACATGGTTTCTTTTTCCATGACCTCGAAACACAACGTCGAGGGAGATTAGGCCCAATCCTGTAACACGACAGCAAGTGTTCGTTGCACAGCCAATTTTTAGGTAACGTGCGCGCGAAAAAGGCAGCCACTCGCGCGAACGCGCTGGCCCGTCTTGACGACCGGCCGCTTTCGGAGCAGATAGTCCTGGAACGCTGGTTCCGTACAGTCGTCACACCACAAGTCGGTTAAGGCACTCTTCAAGATTTTGCGCGGCAGACTAGCGCAGCTGCGGTTCATGAAGCAGTGTTACACAGCTTGGATGTCAGTTTCGGTTATATTTTGGAGAGTCAAATGCGCAAATAGAAGAATAAATTTTACAGCAATCGTCTGTACATGCTTTAACCCTAAAGAAAGTTCAATTATGGGGTTTTACGGGTCACAACCGGGATCTGATTATGAGGCACGCCATAGTGGGGGACTCGGGAAAATTTGGGCCATCTGGGGTTCTTCAACGTGCACCTAAATCGAAGTACACGGGTGCTTTAGCATTTAGCCCCCACCTAAATGTGGCCGCCGTGAACGGGATTTGATCCCGAGACCTCCCGCTTAGCAGCCCGACACCATAGCCACTAATCAACCACGGCGGGTATCTGTTTGAACCTAACGCGGGTGTAGGAAATATAACTGACATAATTCTAGTGGTTCTACTGCAAGCGTAACCGCATCACTTTTCCAAATTATGTTCTCAACTGAAAGCTACATCTTCGGAGCTATACAATGCGTCAGAAATAAGTTATATCAGTGCTCTAAAATCTGTGTCCTGTTAATAGATTGGCGTGCTACTGAATCACCATGTTTACGCGAACGCTGCTTTATTGTTGTTGTACAATGGTCACTGTATCCGTTCGTTTCTTCGTCATGGTTACTGCAGTTGCATAAGAATTTTTAAACATAAAAATGCACTCGGGCTGTTCAGTCACGAGCCATATGCTGATGAGCAAACAGTTCGATGGATTTGGCTGTGGTTTAGCTGATCAAACTTCAAGTTTTGGACCTTCTAATGATTTGTCGTTAACTAAATTGGCTTAAATAATAAATTTTTGTACGCACAATTCGTACACGCACTCATCCGTGTGGAGCCCAATAATTCCTTGTGTGTTGTACACCACTAGCTGTCTCGAATTGATGAGCTATCCGTATTAATTCCGAAGCATTTGCGTAAAAGTGGCATGTGAAGAATGTAGCAGTATTCAGAGTGACCAGCGGTATTTTCATCGAGGTACGTCGCCTTTTTAAAGCAAAGCTGAATAAAAAGCGCGACGTGTTCGCAGTTAGCCATGTGAAGCGGAATATTTCGTCCCAAGGATCTGTAAATTCGGTTTGTCGTAACTGAAGTTGCGGTTCATGCATGATATTTTAGTGATCGGTCTGGTAGTAAGAGTGAATGTGTTGAAATATCGAGAAAAAATGGTCAGAAACATGGTTAAATTTTATCGGCGGCTAATCTCCACAAACAGTGCCGCTTATTGAAAAGCTATGTGCTGCTCTATTGTCTCTCAACAAGAGTAACCGTCGAAATCAGTGCTTCAACCCAGTCAATGTCAAGCAATTTAACCATGCGCAAGGACTCATGAATGGAAGACAGGCATACACATGTTCTTTGTCTTTTACGCATAAAGAGAGAACTCGAAAAGATAATAAGCCGAGAAAAGAGAGAGAGAGAGAGAGAGCAAGGAGAGGAAAGGCAGGGAGGTCAGCCAGACGAGCGTCCGGTTTGCTACCCTACACTGGGGGTGAGGGAGAGGGCAAATAGAGCAAAAGAGGAAGAGATTGAGCACTGAGTGCACATGGGATGATGTACAGGTGCACTATATATATAAGCGGTCTCTCAAAGCGGTGCACTTCAATTAGTTTACTAGTGCACAAATCGCTTTTTGTGCAAGTGACGAGTGTAGCCACGGTCCGAGTATCTTTTGACTCAGAGAACGGTCTCGAGTCCAGTCGGTTTAAAGTTGTCCTGAGAGAAAGGCGTATCGTAGGTGCTCGATGATTTCTTCGCACCTACAGGAGTCGCACATCGGGCTCTCGGCAATTCGCATACGATAGGAGTAAGCGTTCGTGAACGCCACTCGCATTTGTCATCACTCGCATAACTTGTGAACATCACTCGCATATTGGCACCATGTTCATAGTGACATCAGGAATTCGCAAAACTTGGCATTAGTTTTGAGACACTACAGGAGCTCACAAAAGCAAGTGAAGCAAGTTCCAATGGATGGCTCGCCAGGTTTTTTCGCCGGGTGAAAGGCTATAGATGGCAGTTGTAGCCTTAGCAAGGGGTCCAGCTTATGCAATCGGCAACCGAAGGCACCTGAACATAAGCACTTGAAGAAGAAAATGAGATGAGAAAAAACTTTAGCGCAACAAGCGGCTGAAAATTCGCAAGTGACTTAGCGAAATCTGTAGACCCTGGAGAGCTGGTGTATTAAGCCGAACTGGTCGTTGTGAAATTGTGGGATGGCGCCCTGATTTCGCCAGTAATGGGTAGACTACGCGTGTCTGTCGGTCGACACTCAGCTTTGTTAACGTTAACACAATAGCGGTAAAAAAAGTGCTGCATGTAATTTTGCGAGGCTAACTGTAAAAGAAAAGGGAGGGGTGAAACGGAAATTAAAAAAAAAAAAACAAGGGAAAAGAAAAAGAACGAAGGGAAGCGGACGTCGCGCCCGCCACGTCTGCGACGATCCGTCTGGCGCAACTTCGTTTTCCTGTCGGGCGCAGATTTCAAAACGCTGACACTGACGACACGTCACGGCTGGTTAGTAGGTCTACTTTTATTTCTGTCGGTTCGGCGTAGGTGCGACCGCCCGGCTCGTTGACGAGCCGGTATTGGTTTTGGTTCGTATACTGCGCGTCGCACGGCCCGGGAAGGAAATGTTGATACAAGAGGGGTAATGATGAACTGCTGCTAAAGAACCCCGCGCTCCGCGCAACGTCTTGCGTGACAGCTTGTTATGGTGTTTATAGTTAGCTCCTTGCTAGATCATGTTGTAAAACAATGTAGCTTCCAATATGCGTTTCGTATTTGTTCAATTTGAAAGTCTGTATCGAGTACCACGGCTCGCGCCATCGTCGAGTATGCACGGTGCGCAAAGCGCTGTTTGAAGTTGCAATAAACGATCTCCGCCACTGGCGCCACGCTGCCTCGTCGCGTGTCTAGGTAATCATTCGGTCTTGTTATACCAGAACACACTTATTACCATGCACGTACCTTGTCGAGGAAAGAAAAACTGCATGTGCCATGTTAAGAGAGAGAGAGATAACTTATTTGAAGGAAGGCAGAGAGGTCGGCCTAAGGTAGCATGCTCTAGCCTGCTACTCTGCACAGGGGGAGGGGGGAACGGGGACATAAAGGCTGGATGAGGGGTGATGATGACATAGAAGAAGGATGTACAACGGTAAAGACAGTTCAGCATCCTCGTGGCTATCAACAAATCCAAAAAGTTTATTCAAACGTGTCATCTACCTTCCAGAGCACGGACGGAGTCACGAATGCAAACGAAAGTTCACAAACACTCGCCGCGAAGAAGCTTGTGCATAGGCTTCTCCTGCGTGAGCAGCACAGGTGCCAAGCAAGGTAATTAAAATATGTGAAGAGCAGCGATCAGCTGCTCCAGTACGGCGAGGAAATGCACGGCGCTTTTAGCGGCCGGAGTCTGGATACCACAGAGAATCACTCACGTTGATTCTAGCAGGCGTTTCAGCATTTTTCAACGCTTTCTTTGTCATTCTTTTCCGCTCCTTCCTTGCCTATAGGGCCATCGGCTTTACTAGCCCTAGAATCCACTTCTTGACGTAGAGGAACACTACGGCTGGTATCGTGCCCGTGGATCTACTAGGCAGCAAAGGCCACTCCGTGTCTTGTGCCACCCAGGGGCGACGAATGTGCACCCTGGGTGGCAGAAATACATGCAGCACTTTTTTACGGCTATTGTGTTAACGTTAACAAAGCTGAGTGTTGAACGACAGGCACGCGTAGTGTACCCATTACTGGTGAAATCAGGGCGCCATCCCACAATTTCACAACGACCAGTTCGGCTTAATACACCAGCGCTCCAGGGTCTACAGATTTCGTCAAGTCACTTGCAAATTTTCAGCCGCTTCTCACGCCCTGGAATAGTCCATGTTAAGACATACGATGACGGCACTGCGCTTATGGGGTATAACTTGAGTACGTGATATTTGGAGGTCAATAACAGGACCGTAACGTTATGTGATTCAGGTGCACAAAAACCTACTACCACATCACGAATTTTGGATCTCAGATATATCTCCTACCCTTCATGGCGACTCGTCACCCCAAAAATTGAAGTTTCGGTTCAAGGAATTATTCGCAAAGCAGGCATGTTTATGCTAGCAGCACTACAACGGGCGTTATACCAGATATACTTTCGGTACCCTTGCTATATTCAAGCGTATACAGATAGTTCTTGTCAAACAAATTCTTCTACAGCTGCCTGTGTTCATTCCAGAATGGAACCGATGACAGACGTGTAAGCTGTCTCACACGATATCATCAAGTACAGCAGTGCTTTTCTGCAATATTATCAATATGTTCATGGTGAAATCAGCAATTCGCAAAACATGGCATTAGTTTTGAGACACTAAAGGAGCTCACAAAAGCAACTCAACAGAATCGCGCAATAATGTTCCAATGGATACCTGGCCACTGCAATATCCCTAGAAATGTTGCAGCACACAAGGCCGCTGGACAAGCGCATATTAAAAACGATACATATGGTCTCCCTCTTACGCAAGGCGAATTGATTGCGGCACATACTAAGAGAGATCTCAGCCCGTGGTTGTAAAGCGACACGGTTTTAAACATAACTCGAAATCTTCAGATTTATTTCACATTGACCCTTCGCTTCAATTTAAAATCCCGTCCACATTGCATACAACCTGAGCCTTTGAAACGCTCATTCACCGTCTGCGGCTCGGTACCGCATACACGAAACACTTTCTGTAAAAAAATTTCAAGAGCTGATAGTCCGGTATGCACTTGTGGCCACGTGGATGAGAATGTATAAAGTCAACCGCAAAAGTTTATGGGATGCGGTTTCCTCTGAAAATGTGAATTACTTCACTGTTATTGCATGACGCTTCTAATTTAATGAACCACTGTTTACGTGGCGAAGGCTACTACATGCTGGAACATTTACTTTGACGCTGTGTGACCACGCTTCGCGAGAATTCAGCTTCTTGGCAGATCCTGCGTCCCGTAAACGTTTGCGGTTGACGGTATAAAGCATCTTCTGTTAGAATGTCCGCGACACGACACTCACAGACAACGTTTAGCAACGGCTTTAGTGGCATTAGACCGCAAGCCCATCAGACTCAGGAAGATCTTAGGTCCTTGGCCAACACATTCATTGCAAAGACGAGCGTTAATGGCCCTCCAAAGATTTCTAGAAGCGAGCAATATTCTCGGAAACTATTGAGTAGAGTGTTTACCTGTGATAATCTCACTCTATGTGATTTTTTAAATTTACTTGACGTTGGCCATTTCGGCGCCTGGGTTCATGTCCCTTCATTTGAATTTCATCCGTGTTTTCTTATGTGACCTGATTTTAGTCTAGTTATGGGACAGGACTTTGTGTTAGCTTTAGTGCACCTTTGTGACTGAACTTTTTGTTGCTGTGTTTCTGAGTTGACGTTCAGTTTTGTTTGGCATTAGTATGCTTTTGTGACTGGACTTTGTGTTATTGTGATTTGGAGTTGACTTATAGTTTTAATCCGTGTAGGTTAATTTTTTTCTTCCATATCTCTATGTGAAAAGGAGGAGCCGGCGCCTATTAAAGGCGACATCTCCTAAGTACCATAAAATAAAAAAGTGAAAACGTGAAGTTCAGATTTCGCAGTGCAGTACTGATCACTACAGCAGCACACTTACGCCAAAGACCACATCGTACTGGAGCCATGCACCTTGCCGCTTTCATCCTTCCAATCATAGATCTTAAAGTAAAGGATGAAGGTTGCGGTCAAACATCGCTGCATATGATGTTTGTAACCTAATTTTGATATTAAACCCACCATCTAACAGCCTTATCGAACGTTCGAGTAATAAAACGAAATGGAGGTGTGCAGCTGGTCAGAACGAGAAGCTGGTATAGAACGGTTCGCACGCGGGATGTATCAGAGTAACCGAAGTGTTCTTGAAGTAAGAAAAACGCAGTAACTGGTAAAATTGCAGAATTGGGATGCGGAGTAATTGGAGATCTCCAACAGAAGGGTGTGTCCTGCCGTCGAGGCCTGGTGACGAATGATGGCGATGATGGGGCTAATGGTGGTGTGATGATTGTTGATGTCGAGAGGCAACTGGAAGCTGCCGGTGACATCTTGTAGGGTCTTGTACAACTATATAGATTTTAATTGAAAAACTGCTGCATTGCGCGGCTATTCTGCGCGACAGATAGGCACAAGAAACATGGGAAGATCAGGTAACAAGTTCTGTCGACCTCGCGAAACGAAACTCGTGTACGTCTATCTACATAGCTTTCGCTCGGCCAGCTAAACAGCAGTAATCTTCGAATGATACAGAACACGGCAAAATAACTGTCACTCAGCGGACGTAAGGCTCGCTGTATATTTACTTTTCTAAGCATCACAAGGTGTAGTGGTGAGTTACATACCCGTGCACGGGCTAATTAGCTCTGACCCCACGAAACACGGAAGCAGCTATTTGGTGTCTAAAAGATGTCTTGAACGGATAATTCAAAGGTCTAGCTGTCTTGATCAAGACATTTTGTAGCCGTGGACGTCTAAAAGTACTTCAGTAAGCCCTGCTAACGTTACTCTAAAAGTTGGCTAACGGACATCTTGACAAGAACAACCAAAGACTTCTATTAGACATTCCCTCAAAGTTTTGTGGCAGCAGCTACAGTTGCACGAGGTTTGTCCACAGTTACAACTTATTTTAAATAAGGCATGGATATCAGAAATAAAAACATTTATATTGCCGGATAGAGTGATGCACAGGTTGTTTTTCCAGATGTGAACCATGTCAATAGTGTAGCACAGCCCGATTGCTCGACTAGTGCATTTTGCTTAGACCAGTCAATTGAATGCCGCCGGTCACAATTATTTTGTATTTAAACAAGATCTGTATTGTATGCCGATGTCATGCCAATGTACCCCCTTTGACTGAAACAAGGATGTCACCTCTGCATGAGACACATCACTGTCGACAAAGCTTTGCCCTGCTGGGTCTCCTGGGAACTGAAATAATTTCTAGCAGGAAACATTTTTGCCAGTGATGCTGCGGTTCAGGCAGAGATGGCATCTTGGTTTCAGTTACTGCCGGCAGAATAGCATTACACAAGTATACGAAACAGAATGCTGTGCTACAATGAATCCTTAAAAATAAAGAATGGTTCACATCTGGAAAAGCACTCTGTGCACCACTCTATCCAGCAATACAAATACTTTCGTCTGATGTCCGTGCCTCATTTAAAAGTAAATTGTAACTTACTTTGTGGGCCTCTCTTGTTAAGTATCGCCATATGCTTGCAGAGCATCACGCAGAAATAATGGCCAGTTCTTCGGCATGCCATCCATTAGTGAGGTCCTTGCATATTGCATGTTACCGGAACTGAAAGATAAATTAGAATATGCTGTTATTTTTTACACACACTGTACGATGAGGTTTTCATGCAGTGCAGTGCATAGAACATGATTGCAAGCTAAAATGCTGCAAAACATCTACTTCACACCATGTGACACAGTCAGACTTTATTACCTAATAAATGAGAAAATATGTAGAACGTGTAATTAACAAGAGTGACAAATAGCAGCAAAGGTGACCATGTATTCATCTTGACGATGATTGCTGCCCCAGCCAAAGCAGGCCAGTCTTTGTAGGAGAGCACTGGCTGCCAACAAATGCTTTCTGTCACAGGTCACGCGTGAAGGTTCTTGTAGACATAGGCAAGCAAACCCTGCACAGACGAGGGAACAAAAAGTGAAAGAGGAAATCAGAATGTGCAAATTGGAACTTCAATTAGCAATATGCGCCAAGCAAGAAGTTTGACTAAATAAATTTAAGCCTTCCTTCGTCTTAAAGTACTGGGCTCTTACATGTGATAATGCTTAAAATTACTAGTATGTTTCCTGGCACATAGTTATTAAAATGCAGAGCAGAGTCAGACAGAGAAGTGCCTTTAAATTAATATATGGTGTTTCGTGGCTAAAAAGGCACTTATCAACTTGTCAAACAGGTCTGAGAGCCTCTCTGCAAAATATAATCGGTTTAACACAGTTAACCATTCTGCAGGTAAATGATCTGCTATCTTGATTAAAAATTAAATCGCATTTTATATTAAACCAAAAGCAAGTTTGTCATTTTGCACTGTCTAGCTGTCGCCTTTTTTCATACTTAAACATCACATAGCACAGGTTAAGCAGGTATAACACAAAGGACTGGTGATAAAGTACCACAATGCAATGCTTCTGGCGTTGGGTCAATCACTTTTGTTGATATATTTTCATCAGACCCGAATTGGCTTAGGGTCTGATGACACCAATAACGCGTCACCTTGGATGATACCTCATGCAAAATTGAAAGTATCTCATGATGTGATCAAACGAGAACATTGCCCCCTGTCTTAGAAGTGTTAACATACTGGTTGCGCCAGAAAGTGCAAAGTGATTTGTAGAGGTTGCAAGTTCATCAGTGCATCTATATAGCCTCAGGTAATTCTGAGCATCTGCATTGACTAGCAGTAGATAACCCGCTACACACACACAAAAAAAACTGTATTCAAGTAATTTTCCATGCTGAATAACTGCCCACCTAGCAAAAGGTGAAACGTGGCAGCCTAGTCAGAGGGCCAAGAAAACTAAGTTGCTAAATTCTGATAACACCTCTGATTGATATAATTGAAAAGATTACAAAAAACAGCACAGGTAAAATTAGAGTTATGACAAATTTTTGCAAAGCAGCTCTGAACACTGCTGGAACCCGCAGCATCATGCCTGTTCTACACGCACATGTGACAACACAATCTCAGGCACATGCGCCTCCACACATCATTGTGCGATCCCCTCAGAGTAAGGTTAAATGACAGTCTGCACAGCCTATATATCTGCGATGATTCATTCGGCAGGCACCAGTCAAGTGCTGATGGTGGTAGAACCGTATTGAAGTTCGTTCTTGTATGGACGCCTCGGCCCATGTGTTATCAATCCAAGCAGCAAAGCATACATCCTGCAGCACACTCAAAGATCTGAAATTCGGCTCCTTGCTTATGCTGTACAGTAAATTCCTGTAACGAAACCAAATCACATAGAAAATCATTTGGAATACAAAACTCATCACATACTGGCTTGAACACATTTGCGCATTGGGGAAGCAAGGTGCAACGTACACTGTTGTAGCAAAATGTTTCTCATGTATGAAATACTCGTGCATGATGACACAACAGAGTTAATTTGTGAGTTCTTACATTGTATTGAATACCTACAGTTAAGTTTTGGAAGACTTAGGGAAACTAAGTAGCAGTAGAAGTAAACAGTGTACACTGAATGGTGCTGAGAAATTGAGAATAATAGTGGCAGCTTATTAGGGACCAGTGCAAAAAAAATTTTTAAACGCCTGTTTGCGAATTGCTGGATAATTTAACGTGAAGTGCTCCCTGGTCTTAACCCATATACAAGCACTGTGGGGATGAAAGAGGGTAAAGTATATTGGCTTACACGGATCATAATGATGAGGTCCCGCCATCAAGCTAGCGTCAAAAGACGAGATGTCTAGCGGTCTATACAGTGAAAACAAAATAAGGGAGCATCAGGTCAGCTGAGAGATAGATATGCAATTACAAATGAGGTAAACCACATTTATTCGTTAATAAGCGACAAGCAATCGTCATTGCACTCCCAGATGAAGCACGTACGAGGCTACAAATTTTCACTTCCACTTCAATTAACTTTTATTTCCTTGAAGACCCCTCATTGAGGGTATTACATACGGGATGGGGTTTACAAATATTGGTTGTTCTAATTAGTGCCCACATGTGTTCAATGAAGAATATTAGTATTAAGCTTATCATCAAATGCCGATGAACAGGTGATTTCGGCGATGTGATGGAGCAGGCCGTTCCAGTCGGTCGATGATCGGAAAAAGAAAGATGCAGAGAAGGTTGTAGTGTGGCTGCGTGGGCGCGTTACTTGCAAGTTCTGCAGCTTATTTATAACAAAGCACCTGTGCAATTTTTACATCAGCATCCGATTGCATTTTACATTGTATAAAACAAGCATTTCGGTGGGAAAGCTACAACCTGTATAGTGACACATGCGAGCGCGCGCACACAAAGCTGTAACCCATGCAAGAACACAAGATAGGGCGAGTACATTCTGGCTCATGATTATCAGCAGCGTGTCCTCTCTGAATGCACTCCATTCGGTTGTTTCATGTTACGTTAAACATAAACCAGAACCCCCGTATAAACATAAAGCTGACGAAAACCGGCAAGGCAGAAGAGCCCAACCATCAGTAATTGTCACAGTTAACACCTAAAAAAATTCGGATATTGTTGACGAAAAACAAACTGCAAAGTATTTCACTTACCGGTAAAAGTGCTATCCAAACGTGCGACGTACAAAGGAGCATCGAGAATGAAGGTGGTGAACGCAGATCCCGCCATTGTGGTAGTAAGCCGTCGGCGAAAACACACAATACAGCCGATGTACACAAAGCACTGAAAAAGAAATACATGGCAAACAGCGTCTTCACAGCTAAATGACTACAGTTGATATCAAATAAATGTATAGAACAGCTTAGAACGGCGCACAACTTGCACACCGTGCGAACCCACGAACGAGACATTGCGTACGTCAGCGACCGTTTTTCAAACTTCCTGCCTCCCAGTGTTGCCAGCACGGAATGGGATGCATGACAAATTTAGAGCCTGTCTACTTGACTACCGCCAAAGTGATCGCACCGCGGTGGCTTCTCAGTGACACCGCTGCGATCACAGCCACCGTGATGCGATCACTTTGACACTGGCGTTTGGCTCCTTCTGTCAGCCCCTGCATGCTGCGCGAGCATCGCATAATGGTTTCCAGGTGTCGTGTGTGCGCGCTGGGTTGAAAACGATAATACACCTTTGGTTGTTGAAGTTCCGGTGTGAAATTATTCAACAGTGAAGCCAGCTTGTTATGTTGCTTCTTATGAGTTCGTTTATATGTGGCTTCTTTTGTTCGTTAACGCTGACGGTAACCTCTCTGTAACATTCTGTTTGTCATTTTATCCACTTTTAGACAAAAACATCTAAAAAGTTCTTGAGTTAGACATTCTGAATGCGTTTAACAAAATACACTCTGGTGACACAAGTAGTGAGTTGTTACCGCAGATAGAACATATTGGCACATGCCGTCACATATGAGCCGCCCGCTGTGGCACGTACACCCTGGGGGCTGGAAGAAGAGAAAGTTTTTCCTTGGTCTGGTCTCGGTAAAGACGTGGACTCCTGTCTGGCTCTATTGTTTCGCTCTTGACATTACTAGTGGAGGTGCGGCATAAATGCACCTTCGCTTCGAAGTTTCCGCCGTCGCTCCTGGCACCTTACAGACAGCCAGGGATCCCACAGCAAGAATCAGCCGCCGCCTGCAAGGACTACCACCCGAATTCGGTCCCTTGTCATCGAGACTAGAAACAAGAATTACAACGACCACTACAAACCAGGCGAGCCAAACCCACGATCCCCAGTCTTCTCTCCCGCATGTTTTTCATGCGCCACAGACACCCAGACCGTTCCACGGAGACACTTTTGAGGATGTTGAAGGCTGGCTGGACTACTTCGGTCGGGTTGCCAGCATCAACGAGTGGGATGATGTTCGCAAGCTGCGGAGAGTTTGCTTCGCGCTGGAAGACTCTGCGAAGACGTGGTACGAGAACCATGAGGGTTCCTTTGCGACATGGCAAGAGTTTAGCCAACAGCTCCGCTATGCGTACCGCAAGGTCGAAAGAAAGGAGAGAGCTGAACAAGCCATCTCTTATTGGAACCAGTGGCCCAACGAGAGAGTATCGATGTTTGTCAGGGACATGCTTCGTCTTTTCAGACGCGCAGACCCTGCAATGTCCGAGGAAAAAAGCTGCGACATTTAATGCGTGGAGTCAAGGAACAGCTTTCGCCGAACTCGTACGCAATCCACCAACAACCGTGGCCTAGTTCGTGAGTGAGGCAACCACGATGGAGCGTAGTCTCCAGCAGCGATCATCACAGTACGAACGCCACGTATATTTCAGGCGCTTAGGCTATGTTTAAAGGAAATCCTATTTATTCTTGTCGTAGACCAAGACGTCTATAGCCGCTTGTAGCCGTTTCAAGATGTTTTTAAGAGGTTTTTTGTTTCGTGCGTGATGTTATCAGTTGTTGAATCAATTTAAAACAACGTGTTTTATACAAGAACGGTCCAGCTTACTTCCGTTGACTGAGTGCCCTATACGGCAACCTTGCACTTGAAATCTACATAGTCGCAAACTACGCACATCGCATTTTCGTTTTTTCCGCACAGTTCTCCATAAACCTCGCATTATCGCAACGTCACTGATGGACAGGGAACTCCAGGAGTGAGCTTTTGTGTGCTGAAAGGGTTGTTACTAACGAGTTCGTCACTTATGAGGTGACTTGGGCCTTGAGTTAAGCAACCCGCCGTGGGGGATATAAGTGGCTTTGGCGTTATGCTGCTAAGAAGTAGGTCACGTGCTCGATAGGTCGATCTCGGCCTGTTGCATTCTAATGGGTGCGGAGTGCAACAACGCTCGTATTCCTGGAGATAAAAATGAATCCGGAGTTCTGCACTATGGCGTCTTTCATGGAAATCGTATTGCTTTGGGACTTTAAAATCAATCAATCAATTAATCAATCGATCACTTATTCAATCTGTAGCTGAGCACTGTCATATATCTTAATTTAGAATTAGCGCTTTCGATCACTAACTTTATAGCGTCTTCCAAAAGCAATCCTTGATTAGAGCGCATTCTGTCTGTATCCGGACGTCGCGCACAAATGACAAGGCACGCATGGAAAACGTCTCGCCTATTGCACCACTGGCCCCTACGTTCTTCTAATGCTGCTTTCTTGTGGCAACCTAGAACTTTTGGGTGATTGTATGAAGGCGGCACCTTTGAACGTTACCAGAGGCTCGACGTACTTGGCTTCGTACCACCGACCTTATTCATGCCTCTTTCCTTTTCCTATGTCAGAAGTTGAAACTATTTGAATTCAATTCTCTCGAATGCCCGAGCCGCATGTGCGTTGATGTGAATATACTAGTTAGCATCCGCGTGCTACTCGTATAACGAACGAGCCGTCTAGACGTCATCAATCTTCCGCGACCGTGGCTCAGTTGCGCGACTGAGAGATTTGTTTTTCGTTTTCCTCTCTATAGGTCGCGACGACGCACTGAAATGGAGTCTGCTGGTGGCGCCATGTCACGGCTGGCAAGTGCTGCTGGGGTTGCATCGCGTCACGTGAGTAAGGCCGCTCTTTTCACCGAGTCTCCAAACTTAACATTTCGGGGAAAGCTTGGCGAGTTTGTTTGGATTCATCCTTGAATTACCTAGCGCTTAGACGCAGGACAGAAAAAGAAACAGACAGAAAGAGGAAGGTTTGACTCGCAACTGTGTTTACTTCAGCAAGAGAATGCAGAATATGCTTACAGCTTTCGACTTCAGTGTCAACTGTCCGCGTGAAAAGCTTACGGGGAGCACGATCTGCGAGAAAACTTTATCTCTGCGAGGCTTTGGCACCTAGTCTGAGGTTAAAACTTACAAGGTATGCAGCAGGATGTGCAAGTAATCCAGTATTCAGTTGATTTAGACTCTGCGTGCCCGAAGTGAACAGAAATTTTAGTAAATGGAGGAACCCACGTCTCGGATAGTTTTGACGCTGATTCTATATGCACATTGAGATGGAAATTTGGGCATGTTGGTTTTGCATTTTCAGGCAAATGGTGCGAAAACGACGATGGCACACAGACACACCGACACACACGTGACTAATGGCAAAGATTCAGGCGCATGTAGGCAAAGACTGGCAACGTGCGACTACAGGAACAACCAGCATATTTTCATTTGCTTACGGTCATATCTCATTATACCTTATATTATTTGCCTGTAGTTCCATTAATCGACGCAGTAAAGTCGCAAGCTATGTAGTCTGCGTTATTTACTAATGTGAACTCAGCTGCGGGTCAGCGTGGTCTCTCTTGCTCTGCCCTATCTTTTCGCGTTTGTTATTTCAAGTATACGAACGTATGAAAGGAATAAGTTGTCGTCAACCCGATTTTAACACGAACCCACAAAGAGAACCTGTACCGGTTTCGCGGAAAGAAAGCTTTGCAGTTGAGGAAAAACTCGTCCTGGTCCGGGATGCGAACCCGGGACCAATGCCTTTGCGGGGTGGTCGCTCTGCTACCATCTGAGCTAACCAAGAGGCTTGCAGATCTGAGCGCGAGGGCGAATTAATCGACAACTCGGGGTAAAGGGACACTAAAACTTGGACACTGAAACCGCTGAAGTCATTTGCCATACACCAACATATGTGCATCGTTTGTCTTCTCGGAGACCATGCACAGTACGTGTAAATTACGGTGTATGCAATCGAACTTGCACCTGTTGCATGCAAGGTCTGGCGGATTGAGGCACCTGCGTTGTCATAACAGCCGAGGTGCCTTCGCGGTGCCGTAATTTTTCGAATCTTAGCACCTCAGCCTTGTACATTGTTGTACAAATACTCAAAATGAAAGAGTCAAAAGCAGAGCGGGAGGTACGGTTGGATATGTAAAAGTGTGCTGGCCGTCGTTGTGCGCACTCCTTCATAATCACTCATTCGAGTTGTCACTGACATCGCAGTCTTCCGCGCTGCTCAACGCAGCTCCAGGTGTCCAAAACAATTTACCTTCAGTGGCGTCGAGGTTGTCTGTATAATGAAGTAGTTCTAAAGTAATTCGCCAGGATAAACTCGCGAGCGTCAACAACCGGTGTTGTTCACTCACGCATTGTTTTTCTTGCTGTTATGTACTGAAAAGAAGGCATTAATATTGGGCAATTTCTCTTTTTCCCCCTTTTTATTCATTTATATGTTCCCTGAAAGCCCGTTAGGGCATTTAATAGGAACGAAAGGCAGGGAAGGGGGAGGTTCAAGAAATGGTGAAAACAAAAAGAGAGTTCTGTGAGCAGCAGCAAGAGGACAAAAACGAAATCAAGACAAGGATGAGACAACATCGAAAAAGCATGGTATATCACATACATTATACAAGCAGACATATGCGCGTTACGTAGGAAAATGCTTAAAGCTATGTTTGTGTGGGGAACTGTGTGTGCGTGTGGGTTGAGGAAATATTTCCTCAGCATAATATACTTCTTGTTAGAGGACGAAACATTGTGGCACGCATTTAGCACGTGACGTCTGCGTCTTCATCGCAAAGATGCGCCTGAAATGTGCTCTGTGTTGACGCGTTGTGCTCTATAGCTGCTTTAGCCCATACGTCTTTTGTGACCACTGCGTTAGCCTTATATCTCACCAAGTGCTTACGCTTGCGAGACTTTCACTCGATGCCGGCTGGAGAAATCGACATACCTTTGGCTCCCGCGGCAAAGCGATTGTGGGTGTGTGCCCCATTAGATGTGGGCTGTTAAGGGCTCTTACTCCATGTGCGCGCCCGTATATATCACGCTGCCAAACAACAGTGCATCTGATCTAAGCCTGTACTAGTTGTGACCAGTTTACATAACACCGCCGCGGCTAGCACTCCGCGTTCCCCTCTCTCTCTTTAAATTCTTGCGATGCTAAAAGTTGCAACATGAAGTGATGAAAGTTAATTATCTTTCTATTGAACTTTAGGACATTGATTCAGATGTTACAGCAAATTATTATGGTAAAAGAAGGTGTTGAATGTTTGGAACTTGATACAACCGTCTTGTGAAGCTGCACAACATCGCGACTCATAGGATTTGTATGTACAACCTCTGTCAGGTATATACGGTGTGTACCGCGCTGGCTTATACTTAAAATAAAGAGGGCTATGCGGACATAGGTGATTTCGGTAACAGGGCCCAGCAGGTAGCTTCTTGCAAGTCTCTGTCAGCTGCAAACTGTTCCGCCAACTGCTTAAGAAGCAATAAACAAACAAAAACAAACATGAGCAAACAAAAAAAAAAAAAAGGGGGTGGGGGGAGAGAGTGGAACCCTCAAGAACGCAGAATGCGTGTTCGGGTTAAGTGTAACGGCGACTGTACAGCAGGCACACGATATCTTAGATGGTACTTTAATTTCAAACTAATGAGAAGGACGTTAATTACGTAGGAACATCATAAGCTTCTGGACTTGAGTAAAAGACGTTTGTGGTTTACGCGCAGGTATATAATGCATACTCCCGGTGCGCTGGGCGAAGCCAGGCCGCGCCTGCCACCGGCGAAACGGGCGTGCACCGCCTAATGCGCCCAAACGCATTCATTGCCTCGGCTAGTTGTCGCGCGAGCTCTCGGCGCCATGAATATTTATGGCGCGGCGCGCCTCGAGAACCGGTAATTGCCGTGTGACAAGCGATCGTCGCGCCTCTCGGCGGCTCCCGCAGCAGCCGGGATCGGTTCGCCCGTCGCACAATGGCTCATTAGCTTCGGCTTCCGGGCGACCTTCTTCGCGCGGGCCACCCCGCTGTCCAGCTGCTTGTAATGAACGAGCCAGGACCCCGGGGGCACTGCGCTAACTCCTTTTGCCAGGCTTACTGGTGCAATGAAGATTTTCATAGGCAAGCTCTTATGGCGCTGTCGGTGTTCGTTCGAGACAGCGCATTGGAAGTGACGCGCTGGTATCAATGTGACCCCCTTCTCGATTACTTTCAAAAGGATACTCAGACGAAGCGTTTTGAGGATGATGGGACGTGTGACTGCGCTTGACGCAGGGCAAGTTGAGGTGCCTTTGTCCTACATTCACACACCACCTTTGTCTCTCCCCGCACTATAATGACGACAGGCAAGTGACGTGTGCTTTCCTGTATAGGCTGGGTCATTATCCACTGTCAAAACAGAAGAAGTGCTAGGCATAGGTCCACAATCTCAGCGTTGTTGTGCTTCTTGCGGAGAACTGGTCTTAGAGACAGACTAAGCAGTCTCGTATCTCCTTTCTCGTTTTTCTCTCTTTTTTTCTTTTGCTCTCCTTTCCTGATTTTTTTGTTGTAATGTCTCTGTTATATTTTATTCCCCTTACACCTTTTCCCCAGCACAGGGTAGCCAGTCGGTCTGAGAACTGGCTAACCTCTCTGTCTTTCCATCTATTCCTCCTGCTCACTCATGACTCGACTAGCTCACTTAGACTCAAACCAACCCCTGAGTCTGAGTTCGAGTGAGCCCGGCTGAGTAGAATTTTGTGGAGTGAATTCGAGTGAGCCCGGCTGTGGGGAATTCGCGAGTTGAGTCCGAGTGGGCCTTACTCAATAGAAGTTTGGTGAATCTGGCCCTGAGCAAATTATATATTCTTGAGTTAGGCTGAGTGAGTTCTGCTTATTTTGCCGACGTATGCCAGGGAACATGCGAGACCGAGTACATAGCGGAGTGCGCCGAACCTGATAGCGAAAGAGGTTCGCTGGCGCGCGACTGCCCGCTCGAGGCACTTTGCGTGCATTCGCGGGCTTTTTTTCACGCTTTGAAAAACAATTTTATGTACGTATTGACAACAGAAAGTTGAATCTGAAGTTTTCAGCGAAACTTTATAGGCTTACAAGTGTCGGTGGTGGTGGCGTCACGCAAAAAAGTGGGCCGATCCTGGTGACTGTGCAGAAAGGGTCCAAGCTCAATGGCACATGCTCCTGTGGGCTCGGGAACCTGTAACGCGCCCTTGAACTACCCTTGTCACACGTGGGACCCAAAGAGACAAATTTACCATCCCTACCCCTGTCGAGAAAATGGGGGTGCGTAAGCGAAGCTTGTCGTCCGAATCTAGCGTGAGGGCTTTCGAAACCCAGGAGAAACGTCCGCGAAGAGCCGCCGACCCTGAGTTTAGGGCAAACGAAGCGGAACGCCTGCGACAGCGTCGTCTTGTCACAAGCTTCGCTTACCCCCATTTTCTCGACAGGGGAAGAGATCTGTATTTTTCGTGTTGCGCTGCAATTTTCGCATTTACGCTTTAAATCTAATTATAATATTTGAGAAGTTGATAACTTAATTAAGACTAATTATATAATTAGGTGGAATGCGAAAAATATCTGAGTATCTCCAAGCGACGGCAAATAAACCTTACCTTGGTTCTGTCCAGCTACGTGTCCAGCTACCTTGGCGAAAATGCGCCGTGACGAAAAAAAACCGACGCCGCAAAAAAAAAAAAAAAAAAAAAAAGCTGGGATTGACGTCACATTTCTCAGGGAGGTTCCTGTAAACAAAGTAAATTAGTCGCTTTGAAAAGAATTTTTTTTACATTTCTGTCTGGGTGGGAATCGTACCCGGGCATCCGGGGTGCGAAACGAGCACACTCCCCTGAAGCCACGCCTGCACCACGGTCTGGTTTACTAAAGGTTTGCTATAGTGCGTCCGTGATTGCACACGTCACGTCGCAGCCATCTCGCTGACTAAAGGTGTGGCCTTGCGCGTGCGCTAACACGCTGCACTTTAGGTATTACGTTAAGTGTTCATATGTGGCGTTCGGGGGGTCGCCTTAGTGCCATACGTGTACTTCCCATTGCGGCTCGTTGTGTCTTGCAAGAAAGTCTAGCCCCGATTGTATAACTTGATGCAATACCAATATGTCTTACAAAGAAGTCTAACCCCGATTGTATAACGTCATGTATTACCAAATGTGCAGCAGGCTGTCACCTTTTGTTACAAGAGTGTAACACCTGCCGAACTTTTAAAATCTTGGTGCATGATAGTTGGGACACCCTGCATAGTAACCTGGGCTCACACTCTGTACCCTTGCAAATGTTACGTCGGTATTCTGCTCGGTGATAACGCCGAACAGGCAGTAACAATAATCAAAAAAGCTTAGCGCAAGAAAAGGGAATGAATCAACAAAGCTTGTGTCTTGCTCTAGATATTCAAGAACTATTCATGATTTCCGAAGATGTTCGTGATTTACAATTTGTTCTTTGTGCTCGGAATGTGCACACTGCGATGATTCCTATAGCGCGCACGCCGTATTCATAGCGATTAATTTAGTCTCGCGCGTATAAATGTATGTGTGTGATTATATCTTGCAGATCACGTCCGAAATCATTTGTTGTGAGTCATCTGCCGCGCTACTAGATAGAATCTCAGGTATCCTTCGATCATGAGAGAGGACGCCCGCTGGAATGGCTATGGAAAGCAGGATCAGGTCCATTCAGCTGGGCCTGGACCTTCCCGGTTTGTTTTATATCCGGCGCTTGTTTGCACTATGTGCGGTACCGGCCAGTATTGCAAGTATTGCTAGCAGGGATAACAATGACAAGACGACGACGGCATGACCGAAGCGTGCCTTACTCTTTGTGCAATATAGCATTCAATATTTCCAGCTACACTCTGTTCATTCATTCATTCATTCATTCATTCATTCATTCATTCATTCATTCATTCATTCATTCATTCATTCATCATTCATTCATTCATTCATTTGTTTCGTGGGGCGCAAAAACTCAAACGCGCAAGAAAAAACATATTGTTGCGCTAGTTGATTTGTTTGCTGGCAGATGGCGCCGAGGAACCTGAAGGCCAAGAGAAGCCATGAGTATAGGACACCTACGACTCTGGGAATTTGTGCTCATAACGTTCTGGATCAGATGCAACAACTCTAATATCACCGTACATCTTAGTGTGTCCACCAATTTCTACCACTTCATATTTTCTGGCGCATTCGTACGTCAAACATGCAGTCAAAGACTCTTTGGCGATTTTATCGACAGATATATACCCCACCTGAACATACTAAAATTAAATGCACTTTGACATATCGCGCGTGGTGGGGCACTTTTCGGGATATAAAAATTAAACAATGAAACACACTCAAATCACCTTATTTTTACGTGATGAGACGACGTATGGTGAAATAATCGCTGTAGTGGAAACGTGACCTTATCGCCTGCGAGTTAGATCTACAGTAAAATAACATGGCGTTTGCAGATAAGTCTGCAGGAATTTCGGAGAATTAGTGTACTTTGAATTGTGATTTGAAAAATTATAGCGATTTCTATCGAATGAGCGACTTTTGCGTTGCTTCAATGGCCTTTGGCCAAAACCCACTAACTTGGTTCAGGATGATCCTTGTGAAAGTCATTGTAGAAATTTTGCTACGTTTCTAATTTCTTCTCGTTGCCTTTAATACGTTTTAGTTTTGATGCAATTGAATATAATGCAAGACTTTGCAAGGGCATGCAGTCTAGTTGAACATTTTCTGTGATCTTTCATTATTTTTCTCATTCACACGTTTTTTGCTCGTAGCTATATCATCACGCTTAACTTTTCCGTGTTCGCCGCCAGAAAACGAGCTGATTTTCAATAGTTCTGGATGTTGCCTATATGCAGGAATGCTAAATGGCATCCTGTAACATACTCGTTGGTAAATGGCATCCTGTAACGTACTCGTGACGCCTGCGGCAGAAAGGATGTTCCACATCGGCCACCTAGGTTTGTGAGTGGTGGCGCTGGCTAACACTCCCAGGGTTAGTTCTAGTTGTAAAACATAAATACCTCAGAAAGTGGATGGGAAAACGGCGCTGCGGTAGCTCAATAGTTCAATAGTAAGAGCATCGCACTCGTAATGCGAAGACATGGGATCGTTACCCACCTGCGGCCAGTTGTTTTCTTCATCCACTTTCATTTCCATTAATTTATCATTTCCTTAATTCAATTAGTAAGTACAAGTAATTTCCCCTATGTTGTCCTTGGTGTCATTGTTTGTTGGCTTCTTATGATACCACTCAGAAGTAATTTAGGTTAGCAGAATGTTCAATTTACCCTAAGCTTAATGTTTGTGCTCTATGCCTTGCCACCACTGCATAGAAATGTGTAAAGTACGTCGGGCCCACAAATGTGGACGCCGTGACTGAAAAGGGAAAAACTGTGAGCCAGGCGGGAAACCTTATCGCAAACGGTCTCAGTAGTATATTTTTATGTTTTCTCGTGTTCTGGCTGCAATTTTTATCTCTCTCCAATATGGTCCGGGCTACTGTGGGCATTATTTGAAAGAAATGAAAAAAAAATACATATATGCAGATCCCGTGCGCATTGGAAATCGGTTTAAGCGAAGCTTTTATTGGTGTTAGCGAAAAGTGATGTACTTTCTTAGCGACTACTTGCAAGTATAGAGCACACGACCAAGTTGGGCGCATTTTCACCGGGAACCGCCACGCCGAGCATGTAAAGTGTGGCGCTCGATCAACAAATGAATGCAGTTCCAGAGAATATGATCTAAAGGGGCTATGGACCCACATAATGAGCAGTGTGGGTCTATCAAGTCTGGGTAAAATTCTACGTATATTTGTGCGTGGCGAAATGAGTCCGTCTGTAGTCGCTGTCAGGTGACTTCTTGTTCCTTGGTGAGCTTGGGTTGAAGTGGGGGTTTTGTCTGTCTTGCGAGGCGGTAGTGTTGTTCTTTTTCGTGGTATGTTGTCAGTGGCTCGCTGACCAGGTCCCCTGGTTCAGAGACGGGACTCTAAGTGCCAGTATACGTGCGATTAAGTGCATACGACAACATACCCTACCTCTTGCAGTCTGCAAACTCGTGCGCAATCATGTACAAATGCTCGATTTTTTTTTTTTTTACAGCGAAGCGGTTAGCCTCTAGTGGGTAGGCATTTCTCGTGTCCACGTCCGTCAGCAGAGAGAGAGAGAGAGAAAAAAGGCAAAGGAAAAACAGGGAGGTTAACCAGACATTATCTCCGGTTGGCTACCCTGTACCGGGGGAGGGATAAAGGGATTCGACAGGAGAGAGAGAGAAAAAATAGGTACAAAAAAGGGGGAAAAAAGGAAAGAAAAAAATCGCACACACACACACACACACACACACACACACACACACACACACACACACACACACACACACACACACACACACACACACACACACACACACACACACACACACACACACACACACACACACACACACACACACACACACACACACACACACACACACACACACACACACACACACACACACACACACACACACACACACACACACACACACACACACACACACACACACACACACACACACACACACACACACACACACACACACACACACACACACACACACACACACACACACACACACACACACACACACACACACACACACACACACACACACACACACACACACACACACACACACACACACACACACACACACACACACACACACACACACACACACACACACACACACACACACACACACACACACACACACACACACACACACACACACACACACACACACACACACACACACACACACACACACACACACACACACACACACACACACACACACACACACACACACACACACACACACACACACACACACACACACACACACACACACACACACACACACACACACACACACACACACACACACACACACACACACACACACACACACACACACACACACACACACACACACACACACACACACACACACACACACACACACACACACACACACACACACACACACACACACACACACACACACACACACACACACACAAAACAGAACTGTTTCTGTGGGCATTGTCACGCAGTCTGCGAAGGCGTTCTAGTGTTGAAAAGTGTCAACGTCCCATCCTACGTCACACAGTGTAGAGTCACAATTTGTCACTGAGTTCGGTGTCTTTTAAATAACGCAGCAGTGCCTTCAAGGTGGCTCGCGCTGTTGTTCGTGTAGGCCAGTTTACAAGGATGTTGAATTGCGTTATTAAGCGTTTGTCCAGGTCCGTCAGCAAAAAATGTGACCCGATCCCAGCTGTAGTGCACAGCCAGTGGCTTGTAACCCCGTAAGGCAGAGGCTTGAAGCAGTCAGAAAAGTGAAGCGAACAGTGCATACCATACATGGTTTGGAATCACGCATACAACATACCGAACAGCACACGTTTCAATAAAGAACAGGCACAAAACAAGCATCGCTACCACATAATTGATGATAAGGCGCTCCTGATAACAATGTGAAGCACATAGCGCTCTCCGCATACGTTTCTTGACAAAGATTACTGTTGTGCAAGCTGCATGCCGCGGCGACGGCAGCTTGCGACGAGGGGGAGTGACGTCCCTAGCCTTTCGTATATAAAAGAACCAGCCTAGAAACTTATTTCAGGGTTATTGCAGCACCGCCGGCGGCGGCGTGCTGCCAAAATTACCATTACTCCCAATACTACAAGTACTCTAAATTACCATTACTATCATTACTCTAAAGCAATAAAGCATTGCACACACCCCTCAGTAGTTGTAGTGGTGGTTTTCAACAGCTTCGCTGGACTTCCACTTTCGCATGGCCGGGATGGTGAGTCAATTTTTTTGTGAATTGGTGATTCGGTGAATTGTCTAATTAATATACAGAAATAAATGAATAGATGAGCAAATAAGAACGTACCCACAGACACACACATATGTGCACCCATGTTTCAGGCTAAATTGTGACGCGCGTCTAAAAAATTTACAAAGTTTACGACGTTCAACACGCGCAAATCGTGTCAAAGAGCTATAGTTAGCGTTGCCACGAGACGTACACGCGTTGATTGCGGCCTAATGGAACGGGTATCGGGCTGTTATGCTCCCAAGGGAGTCAGAGCTTCGATCCCACCAAAAGACACTTGATTTTTTATTATTTTTTTATTGAAGAGGCCCGGATCGATGCGAGACAGGAATACGTATATACATACCGCAATATGACTGGGATGAACCGGATGAGGCTTCAAATTGAAATTGAAGTATATATAGTGTCTTGCTGCGCGATCGCTACCGTTTTTTTTTTTTTTTTTTTTGACAGTATGCCTGTAGAGATACGGGGAAATAATAAATATCAGAATGTGATATGTGGCATAGCTGCCGCTGTCAAACTTAAGTGCGTCATCAACGTCTTACCTGGGCTACCGGTACGCCTTTCGTTTTCCCATCCTTTCTTCACGCCTGCAGGTCGGAGTCCGCGATACGCCCGATACACCGCGCATGCCGCGATATTTCTTGTCGATAGACAGGATCCCATTATACTATGTAACATCCACAGGTTCATCGCCCTCCGGGTTTTTTCGCGACGCAGGCAAATAAATTACGCGGTTTGCCAATTTGCATATATGCAATTAAGCGGCTCTCTTCCTCTCTCCTGATTCATGATCGCCGCGTACCTCTCGCGCGTATGTCTATAACGACGCGACTTACATGTACACGCCTTCAGAATGTTGCTGCTTGTTCACGCCGGTGTATATCACGTACTCGTGCACGCGCACACACGCACGCACGCACGCACGCACGCTCACACGGCCACGGAGCTAGAGGTTCCGAGAGTTATAGCGTCCGCAGCTGCCATGCGACATCTGGACATCTGGGTTCGCTCACGACGCGGGCCCGTATCAAAGGACGCCTTTGGCAGAACGCCCAGGAGATGAAGCTCAGCGGGCTTACGGGAGTAAACACGATGCCATTCGTTTTGGAGGCGGAGACGTTCGATAAAGACGCGTCCGGTGCCGAAAGGGCTGCATTACGCAGCGACCGGGCTTCGTTCACATGTTAGGGGAGTCACCTGCCGCCTTCAGGTAGTTAAAGCATATATACATTTATCGGGCGCGCTGTCGCTACTGGCGCGTTATGTAAGATACACGGTAGCTAGCTGCGGCAGGTTCACTGATCTCTCCTCGGCATAAACTGCCGGCGAGGACACCTGGCTCTTCCGTCGTGACCTTGTGTGCGTCTCCCAACGCGCGCGCGCGCGTCCCTGCGTGCCTGCGTGCCTGCGTGCGTGGCGTTATGCGCGCACGGTGGCTTTGCTAGACAACCACGCTGCGCCGCGCACCGCTAGCCGCCCGAACTCGATGTGTATAGTATTTCGTGGAATGCTTCTCCGAAACACAGATGTGGTAGATCAAACGGAAACGGGGCGAAATTTTCCAATTGCCGACGGGCTTCGTATATTTTCTTTTTTTTTTCTTTCTTTTTTGTGTGCATGTACACTAAAAGAAAGTCGGTATATCATTTACGAAATTAGTTATATAATTTCTGTGTTGTTTCTGTTGAGTTCCTGTTGTCTATACTGTAAGATTTGTGTCGAGGCGCAGTTGAAGATCGTGCACAAGTGTTGCGAGGGCATATTCACTGTCTGTGCACATCTTTCACAGAAATCTCCGCACTGGTTTTCTTTTCCACACCTGCGAACCGCTGAGGCAGAAACGCAGAATCTCGTACTCATTTGGATCTCGTTCTCGTGATCTGGGAACCGCGACGTGATTTTCCCCCTAAGTACAGAGAAATCGCGTTATCTATCCGTGTTGACGAGCGGGCTATGAATTATTTCAAACCGCCCCTGTTGGTTGGTAGCGCGGCAGTGTCCGTCTCTGCGCACGCAGCATGACGGGGCAGGAGGACGCCAAACTGGCTAGTGTTGGCTAATTAAGGCAAGCGCACAATTCTCGCGAAAAACTTGGGCGCACGCCATGCGCGGATGACTACTGACGCGGGTGCATTGTGCGCGTCACGCGATGGGGCACTCGATGGTTTCCTGCGATGCGCACTACTTGCTTGCAACGCATAACCACCTCGCCTTGCGTCAGACCAGCAGGCCGCGCATTCATGGGAGGCTGCCAGCTGCCGGTCCGCGTTCCGTGATTCGAGCCGCTGACCAACTCTTTGCCGCGTGCGCGATTTTGGGATGCGCCAACGCGGTCCCGTCGGCCGCAGCGTTTCGTTTGCGTGATTTCGTTACCCAACTCAGCCCGTGGGATCGGTCGCACGTGTTTTCCGAGCACTTCGATGAGTTAAGTTTTCGACTGCAGACCTACCTGCTCGTGTCAGAGACGGTCGGTCAGTGTTGCTCCTTGACTTTCTCCTCGTATCAACGGATCGAGTAGCCTGGATTACTTCGTTAGGAAGCAAGAAAAACTAAACAAGCGTGCTGTTTCGCCTATGTAATGGCGGCCTCTAATGTGTGTTTCTGGTTGACTGATGCGTCATTTTCTTTCGGCCACCCTGCTTTGTCGGCTATGGCTAGGAGTGGCGTTTACGAAGTCCTTTGCAGTTTTTTTTTTTCTTTTTTTTGCATCGAAATAGCCGACAACGCCTCGTGTGACGGCTGCGGTCTCGAGGACACACTTCAGCATGTTTCGTGTGGCTGTCTTCGCTATGGTTTACGGAGACAATCACTCGCAATTACGCTAGTTCACTTTGATCCAAGACCATTATCAGAGCAAACAACCTTGGAACGCTGATCTCCTAAGCCGTCGAAGCTGAGGGAAACGAAGGCACTGCTACAGTTGTTTAAAAATAACAGACCTGCACAAGCGGCTGCAGCCTGAATTGGTGTTCGTTGTACTACAAGGGATCCAGTGCTCTCTCTCTCTCTCTCTCTCTCTCTCTATATATATATATATATATATATATATATATATATATATATATACGTGCCACCACCAGAACGCGCTAACGCAATATTTTGCTCGCACTGACCTGTTGAAATTTCTTATTTTCCAAGGACCATACATGATTGGAATTGCCTTACTGAAGCAAATGATCAAACTATGAATTGCCATTTTTGAGCCTGCATTGGTGTTGTTCTTTTGTCGTTATTTATTTTGGTTTTTGCGGCTTTGTTTGTGTTTGTATTGTCCACCCTGCTTGGACCTTGAGTCTGTAGTATTGAATAAATAAAATAAACACACACACACACACACACACACACACACACACACACACACACACACACACACACACACACACACACACACACACACACACACACACACACACACACACACACACACTTTCTACCTTCCTCTCCACCGTTCCCCAGCGTAGGGTAACAAAGCGAATTTTTCCTTCTGGCTAACCTCTCTGCCTTTCCAGTTTCTTCTCTCTCTCTCTCACTTCCTTAACTTTCTAGGTCAGTGTGTTGTACACACTGGTAGCGTTCTACAAAACGGATCATCGTTATTATGATGCACAGAGAATGCTTCCCGGAAACTTATACGTCGGTTTCTTCTTCTTCCTGGGGTGTTACGTGCCAAAACCAGTTCTGATTATGAGGCACGCCGTATAGTGGAGGGCTCCGGATTAATTTTGGCCACCTGGGGTTCTTTAGCGTGCACTACAACGCAAGCACAAGGGCGTTTTTGCATTTCGCCTCCATCGAAATGCGGCCGCCACGGCCGGGATTCGATCCCGCTATCTCGTGCTCAGCAGCGCAACGCCTTAGCTGACTGAGCCACCGCGGCGGGTATGTCGGTTTCTGAAGAATGTTGATGAGACAGTTACGTTTCAGTGTAGAAACGTGCCATTATACATGGCCGCCATATCGAGTGTCCCTAAAATGCAGACGGTTCCACGTGCGCATGCGATACGTTCTGAGATTCCGATTGCACCTTTGATATTTTGTGAGGGTAAAATATGACTGCCACTGCTCACAAGGGGGCCATCGCATGTTAAAAAAAAAAACGATAATAATATTTTTTTTTTAATCAGAGGAGTTGAGAGACCTTGCTTGCACCATTGAGTGGCATTCTAAGCACTAAAATAACAAGCTAGCACAAAGAATGGATCAGGCTGTCGTTAGGCCAGTACAGATGTTTCAGACATACAGGAATCGTGATGTGGAATAACGAACTTTGGATGTGTTTCTTGAAAGTAAGGAGCCGGTTTCTTCAGCCAACGTCTTCAACCAAAGAAAGCAACAATGAAAGAAAACTCATGAAGGTGATATCACTCGGGCGAACCATGCCGGTCCAAGCGTCTGGTTTGGTCTAAAGAGAACACTCGGTGGCGTTCGGCTTCTCTGTCGAATCGTGCGCACTGTGGGAAAACAACCCGTTTTCTTGTGTTACGGCGAGTTTACAGCTGATCACGGATGTGCACGCGCAGTTTGTATTGCGATAGCCACTATATAGAAACTGCAGGGGAATTTTCTGCAGGTGAACTACACACGAACGCCGCGAGTTTCGCGCAGTTACTATGGTGCACTGGATCGTCTACCCTTATATTGATGGTCGACTTCCAGCATTTACATTAGCCGCGGAGCGCGGATGAATGGCTCTCACGTCAATGTGAGGTTAGGTTGGCCAGCTACCAATGCAGAGCCCCACCCCTGATTTTTTTAAATCGTTATCGGCCTGGATTATCGACTTCTAAACATTGCCTCTATTGTAATGAAGACGAAGCCATTGACCATTTCCTTCATAAGGAGTGTGCTGGTGTGGGCTAGTTGTTACATCATTCCCTTACTAACATGTTCCCTTATAACATTTCCTTCTTGTTGCGGTTTCACCTCCTTGAACTCCCTCTCCGCCATTTTGCGAAGCTAGTGTGAACGTTGTTACACGGGAACCACCAAGCCAAGCGACGTACGCCACGCGCGCACGCACGTGTGGAGAAGTGCAGCATACACCCCAATTCTTTTTGGCCGTCCGCCAAGCGCAAGTGTCTTATTGAACTAAATTAATGTTTAAAAGTAATATGCGTCTGAAAACGCGTAAAGTACGACTTACACACAAGCTGCAGACATGATAGCCTCGGATTGTTATTTGAATATATGAGAAAACATAATTCTGTTACGGTGGAAACTCAAATACAAGCCTCTTTTCCAGCTGCCGTTCTTTGAGCGAGCACGCCGCGAAAAATTCCGACCAACTAGAGGCTATCAGCTTCGCTGTCAAATACATTTGTTCTTAATGAGTTGCATGAGGCGTCTTCCTCGTAGTTTATAGGAGCGTCAAGCCGGTTACATGGCTACGGGTTCTATCTCGTCGTCGAGATTTTATCACATGTTCTTTAAATTACTACTCTTCTAAAGTACGTTAAATAAAAAGTACATTGTACTACTTTTTACGTATCATTCTTAAATTCTCATTTATGGGGCCAATCCCCTCCATGAGTATGTCCCCATGTGGAATTAAATCAACATCAACAATTCTCCAACGGTGCGGTACTGTTCTGGCCAAACTACCGGCGTAAGCGCAGTCCTGACGCGAAGTCTCAGAAGCCAAGCTCCTCAACGCGCTGGCTTGCACGCGGGAAATTCTTAAGGTCAGTGCTATCAATGTCAATGCTTCGCTCTTCGAGCGAACGTGCCATTATTATTATTGTGTTGGTGCTTGCACTGTTATATACCTTGTGTAGCCGCATGCGCGAGGATAAAACTCAGTTGATAGTTCAGCGACGTCCTTGCCCTGTCTCCATTTGTTCCGAGATTCAATTAACTCGCTAGCCAAAACCACTATCTGATTACAAGCCCCACTACGGCGTGCCTCATAATTTGTAATGATTTTGTCACCTGAAAACCCAGAATTTAATTTGATTTTAATTTTAGCCGTAAACTCCGTTGAATACCATTCCGTCAGTTATTGACATTTCATCAGTCATTGCCAGCCGTACTAGAGCATTCACTCTGAGCTCCTGATTTCCAGATATGTGGCAACCATAGACGGACAAATTTGGAAGCTACTCCAGTCTATATATTACTTCGTCAAGGGAACTTGTCTGCACCAAAGCCGTCGCGATTAAATGTCCTTTTATCCAAACGCTGCAGCTGCTGAAGTTTACTGTCTTTGTGTTATCCCGGATGGACTATAATATTTCCTCCGTACAGTTGCCCCCGCATACTACGGAGATTTTCATGCAACGACAACTTCAACAAATAAGGGTTGATATCAACTACTTTCGTCTTCAATCTTGGCTCCACAGTGGCACACTGCAGACGTTATTCTCCGGCTCACCAACACTTGGACGGGGCGTTCGAACACAGGGTTTCCACTGACCATATGACGTGACGCGACACCCTGTGCACGACCGTCCATGCATATAATGTATATGATCACAACTCCTACGGTCGGTGCCGAAGGTGCGCGTCTAGGTCGCCCAGCAGCCGCGGCGGTCCATCGTACATGGCGGGCTGGCGGCGGGTCCCTCTCGCGCCGTTACACGCGCGCTTTGCATATACGGCCCCTCGTTATGGCCGGGCTCGCCGCTCTCGAGACCATTCCTGGTCTTTATCAATTCTGTTACCGCGGCGGCGGCGCGACCAACGGCCGATGCGGCCTCGTGTGCAGGGCAAACGCCAGAAAAGGAAACTGGGCGCGCCAACCAACAAACGATAAAAAGAGCGGGGCCGTCCGCCGGCCACCAGTGGTAACGTGCGCGCGCCCGTCTCCGGCGATTTTCAAACGGACCAATGGGGGCCGCCGCGAGACTGTGACGTAACTTGAGCGGGTCGGGTTTTCGCCGCGCGGAAGGCCGCAGCCGCCGTTGGCAGCAGCGGCAGCAGCCGGAGAGGAAAAGAAGCAAGATCTGGGAACAGGGTCGAACGAGAACGTCGTCGTATGGCCGCTGCCGTCTCTCGCCTCTTTCTCATTTCTTTCTTCTCTCTCTCTTTTCAATGACGGTAATGCTCTTGTTTTATTATCTTGATTTCTTTCTTTCGTTTTTTTTTTTTTCAGCCTCCACCGCTCTTTTCTCCTTTTGCCATCTTCCGGTTCTTTCCTTCCATTATGGTTTCTTTTATATATATATTATAGCGTTGCTCTCGCTTTTCTTTCCTCGCCTGTCTTCCCTGTTTGTCTCCCCGAAGCGTTCTCGTCTCGCCGTGAGTTTTTCCTTTTCGTTTTATTTTGCATGTCGTCGTCGTTGTCTCGGATATCGATGGCACAAACGCTAGCCATGCACACGCTCACACTTAGTCCTAAGAAAAAATTATAATAACATAGAACGAGAGAGAGAGGCATGAGACGGCAAGCACGGCCAGACGTGGCGAGAGAGAGAAGAGAAAGGTGAGCCACTCCGAAGTATCGCTTCTGCGCGTCTGCGACGAGCCCCGGGACGGTAGGAAGAACAACACAACGTGCTTCGCAGCGTGGGAGCGGGGAGCATTCCGCGCTCGCTGAGTCAGAAGCGACGGCGGACCGGGTCAGACCAGACGCGTCGGCGGTCGCTCCGCGGGTACTAGACAGACCCTAGACGCGCGATCGTCCCGACTTCCAGTCCCCCTCGCGCCACAACGCCCCCCCACTCCCCCCAAACCTCTCCGCTTCCTCCTCCATACCGTCCCTGTACGACGACAGCGTACAACGTACAACACTGTACCATCGCCTCTCCCCCCCCCCCCCTTGCCCACCTTCTCCTGGCCAGCGTCAGTACCAGGGCGAGAATAATTTACGGGACGAGGAGGGGCGCGACGTAGGAGGAGGGAGAGAGCCGTCTAGGAAGACGAGTCGCGCGCGCGCGCTCCGTGAGGATATGGAAATGAGGAGACGACGACGCTCGCTGCGTGCGCTCTTCTGCACGCGCCTGCTCGCGCGCGCGCGCGCGCGGTGCCCGTTTTTTCTATTGTAGCCCCGTATACACTGCGACTGCTTTCTCGCTCTTTGCCATAGCTGTTGTGCTTCGTCTACTTCTTCTTTCTGTTGCCTCGTGCGGCCGCCCGCCCGTCTCGTTGCCGCCTCTTACGAGAGAAGAAGGGGGGCCCCGAGCGAGCTATACGACTTAACCCCGCACCCGCGATAACTCACAGGGGTCACCGCTGTCTCGCTGGTGCGTCGGGCTGCTCTCGTTGGCCGGTCCGCCCGAGGAAGGGACCATCCCTCCCCGTGTTTAGCGAGAGGAACGGCCACGTGACCTGTTCCAGGCAGGGACGTTCACGGCTATGGTCGGATCTTTTAATTATTCGAATACACACCTGGCACCATGACCGTGGGGAAGACGACGATTAACGCATCCAGGGACAGTTGCCTTGGATATATATGTGAAAACTTTCTCCGAGAACGAAACACGTGGGATGGCTACGTCCATCGCGTGCATCACGTATATATAGCATAGCAACAAGTGGCTTAAAGAAAGCAAGCGCGCCAGTTTCTTGAGTGTTTTCCTCAATGCAGCTAGCGCTATATTTTGAGCATATATGTGTGTGACATTGCACCGGCTTCGGGATCGGCCCAGGTCATGACGGAACAGGTTGTGACGTTCCTTCGCCGGAGGACAGTACGTGAATCGTCGTGCCGTCACAGCCATATAGCATCGCCGTAATCGTCGCCTTGCTGTTGTATACTCAGACATGCACGTTCGCGTTGCACACACAATTGCTCGATTTGCACGATCATGTTCGTCCGTCCCGTAACGCTTCGCAGAACTCCAAAAGGATGATGGATTGCCACGGATACCTGCAAAGTGATGCGCGTAGCATCTTTTCCCGCACTACGTGGGTTCTGCTTTATTATTTTCGTTCTTTTGTAAGCATATAGAAAGCGTTAAGTCCCGCAAGTCGAGTGGACTACCCGCATCCGCACATGTAACGATATAACGGAACTGCACGTGGGATCACTGATGAGGGCCATTTGGTATTGCAGAGAAGAGCGTTTCTGATACCGATGTTACGATGCCAAGCGTTAGTTTGAACAACCATAAAAACCAGGGTCTCGAGAGAGCCTCGGGTACACTGATGATAGTCGCGTTCAGGTTATCTCAGTATATTTCGATCTATTAAAACGTCATGGAGTGAATAGAGGTATGGAACGCAGTTGAGCGACCGGGGCATGATGTATCGATGTGTAAAGTATTTCGGTTGGTATCACATAGACTACTAAAGATATTGCTATAGAAATAATGCTGAAAATCTTACGCACGCGCAGCGCCGTTCGAGAAGTCCGCGTAAATGATAATAGTACCGTCTTGACGTCGGTGCTTTAAATACCCCAGCCAGACTGGCAAATTTAGTGACACTTCGAGCGACTATAGTTGCACTTCACTGTTAGTGTCGCTCGCAGGCTGTCAGACAGAAAGGTTTAGTGCCACTTGCTGTGGAGTGCATTTGCCAGCGAGTGTGTTCGAAGAGTGCACTTCGCTGCGTTGAAGTGTGTAGCCTCTATAGCAACGCTTCACGACTAAATAAAATGCTCACAGCAGAGTCGGCACTAATTCTAAGACCATGTTTTTTTGTGTTTTTTTTATGATTTCAAATGTTATGAGCGACCTTGCGACATCAGTGAAGCCAAAAAAAAAAATAAATAAAGCTTTAAATGATCATTTCCGACAGATTCCGCCATTTTGACCCTGGGGATTTTGGATATAATTTCTTGCTTGTATTTGCTCAAAACAAACATGCGTACGTCTTAATGGGATTACAGTATTTATATTTTTGATGGCGGAGGTTCCTGTACATAAGCACCTTTTTCGTAATAAAACAGTGACCGTTTCTAAAACACAAAATATCGAGTATCATATCAAGCCCTCTGGCTTCATAGATTGTCGTTGCCATCAATACCGAATGACACTTCATTTTGCCGTCTATAGCACCACGCCGCCGAAGTGACACTCAGCGACGCGAAGTGCACTCGCACCAAGTGTCACTACGTTTGCTGGTCGTAAGCTTGCTTCTGATTTGTCAAGATGCTCTACTGAGGGCTGGATAGCTGTAACGACGTCGCTACCGCAAGGAGTTGTCAGGAACACGAGGTTTGCTACAAAATTTAGGGTCATTACAAAGACGCTATGATTTTAGTTAACACACTATAGCACAAAGGGGGGGGGGGGGGGGGGGGGGGATGACTGGAAGGTTTCATATGCCTATGCTCCACTAAGGTCAGCAATTATAAGACCTTTTCAGCTTGCCTTTAACACCTTGCTGACAACAGGATCTGACGAACAGCTATACGCATCTAAACGGCTCCTCGTACGGAATCCTGTCGGAAGTGCATGGCCGCGTTTTCATTTACCTATAAGCTAAACCTGCGTTGCTGGTTAGCGTCTTGTTCTCGTTTGCTTCGTTTGACGATTGGCCGGCGGTTGTCCTTACTAGGCGTCCTTTTGTTTATTCGCGCAGCTTTGCGATTCCCGCTTTATATTCTCTCGCTCTACAATGCTGTCTGTCCCTCATGTGACTCGCGCTACGCGGGAAAGGCAGACGTACAGACGAGCTTCCAAACATAGGACAAGGCACCTTTAACAATGGAATGGGATTTTGTCTTAGCTGCAACATGTTACGAATGTAAGGATTGTAGTTAGCAGAAGTGATATAGTCTGATAGCCTAGGCTGATCTTGCAGGTATGAGGGATCCGGACATTTCAAAACACGGGAAATGGTGATGTGGTTTTAGGTTGCTGAAATTTCTTGGCCAATGACAACAAGGGTACTTCAGCCACTGCAATTTGAGGGGAGACTATGTAGATGTGAACACTCAACAGTTTTACACGATGGAACGCCAAACTCGTTTGTCCTTGTCTGCCTTTAATTATGAACTTTTCATGTACTCTTCATAAACTTTCCTCCACCTCGCGGGCTTCCGCCAAACTCATTTATTTTCCCCTGTCTGTAGATACGGACAAAGTTACGTTCGTTCTATGAAAAAAAAAGAAAAAAAGAAGGAAGATGACAATTCGACTAACCCAATCATAAGTGCATATGCAGAGCACTCAAAGGCAGGACGCCAATACTGAGTAAATATAAGAATGAAGAACTGTGCTCATTTTTGTATGCTGGTATTTTGACAGGCTGAGCCGTGCTACAAAATTTTCCGCAAGGTCGCGAATAAAAATAGTTTCCTGCCGTTCCTTTCTATGTGCATTCTTTTTTTCTTTCATTTTTTTTGTAATTTCTTGGTGCGATGTTTCAAAATACCCTATTTATATCTTAGAACGAACGTCTGCGTTTTACATAACGCTATCTTCAGTGACAAGAAATGAAGCCGGATTATTGCACACTTGCGAGAAGAGCACGTGCACTGCACTCATGTGCACCTATTGGACTGCACTGTACATACCACGTGTATAAAGAAAGAAAGAAAGAAAGAAAGAAAGAAAGAAAGAAAGAAAGAAAGAAAGAAAGAAAGAAAGAAAGAAAGAAAGAAAGAAAGAAAGAAAGAAAGAAAGAAAGAAAGAAAGAAAGAAAGAAAGAAAGAAGGAGGCAAGTGAGCATTGAATGTAAAATCACATTACAAAAAGGACCACCCCTAGCAGTGTAACTTTCCGGAATCGTGAATACACTTGTAAAGAGCTGATAGAGTTGTCCCGTTGCTCGCACCCAACTGAAATACACTGAACGACAAGATTCATTCGTGTTTTCTTCGTGTCGGCTGTATTAGTGGCGTTGGTTCTGATCGTGTGGTCTGCCCTGTCAACCTTGAGAAAAAGTTACTTGTAAACGGGTGCACATTAGCGCACGGATCCGGCTTTCTGACGAAGAGCGACGCACGTGGGAGTACAAAGGCGGGTTGTTGCCCTATCAATCCGTTCGCGACGTGTGAGGCAGACTGGACAACTGAATGGAAAGCAGATCGCAACCTAATAGAAGCGTGACAGAGGGAGGACTAGTGACAACCGGTGAGTCGAAGAGATGCAATAGAAGAGAAAGGTGGGCGAATTGGCAGAATCATTAGTATTGCTGAAGTTATTGATGCGGTCTTCTGGTCGTAAAGTTATACGCTCGGTGTTCGAGGAACGCAGTAGTGGATGCAATAACTTGACTAGGGCCAGTTCACCGTGGTGATGGGTTTCTGGATACTGTACCAGTCTGTTTGTCCGACAAAGGTCGCCTGTCTGAAAAATAAATCTAATTTCTTTATTAAAAATTGTGGAGATCCATCGCGCATTTTGCAATCTGTATGAAGTGAAGCTTTAGTGAAGCGATTAATTAAATGCTTTACAACTAACGGTGACACGTACACTTGTGTTTACTTTCATGCTGTGCAACGTATAATGCCATGAAATGCTTATATTTATCCACCACAAAGGTCAAACTTTAAATCTCGTGCAAGTTTTACTTTACAACACCGCTGACAAGATATACCGAAATGCAAAGAGCAATCAGGCGGATGCACAATGTGAGACGTCCTAAATGTAGCGATGTCACGGAAACGAAGTTTATGAATACTGAGTGTCAATGGGGAGAGAGAGAAATGCATTTCTTCCCGTAATATTTTTAGAGGATGGAGTCCTTAGTCCAGGGCCCCCATGGCCGTGGCGACGTCTAGGGTCCGCCGCACCAGCGCCTGCTGAACCTGCGAGAAATGCAAGTGAGAGCCGTATGTACAGAGAAATACGTCACATACTCGGTACATTTATGGATTTTTTACATTTTGTGTCGCCGGTAGCACATGCATACCCATCCTGGAACATTGATCAAGTATAGGTGCACACCCAGTGGCACATGCCGAATGGCTAAATCAAACAAAATCCAGTAAATCCGTCGAATATAATGTGCTATTCCATTGAGAGATCGATTTGCTTCAGTACACTTCGAGCTACGAACGCTAACGGTTTTCCTTCTGTCTCATCTCGTATACACCATTGAGATGCGGTGCCTGCAACGCCGGTGGCGGCGCTCCGCATCACGCCAGCGTTGTGAGACGCCTGGTAGCTGATGCCAGGGCGATGTTTCTGCTACGCAGTGAAGTTGTCTCGCGTGCTGTGTCGCGTCAACGTGTCGCCCTCGCGTGTTGTCATGCAACACGGTCTGTAGAGCTTCAGCGCAACGCGAAACCTTCGTGTCGATGTCAATGCTAAGCCCTTCTTGCGAAACAGCCTAATTTTTTTTTGTTATTGCGCAGAACACAGATGTCTCTTACTCGCGTTACTTCGTATACTATACAACACCTGTATCTGTAGCGCTACTCGTGCTACAGCATACAGGTGTTATATAAGCCCGTTCGCTAGTGCTTGTATTCGGCGAACATATAATATTCGTCTGTATCTCGACAAATATATCCTCTGACATACTGACCGACCCAGCAGCAGACTGCAAATATGTTTGCTGCCTGCTGCAGCAGCCTGCAGCAGAAGTCACGCCAAACATGGCAGGGTAGACAATTGGAAAACTTCGCTCTAGTATTATGCAATGGAACGTCAAACGTTATCTTGGCCGCAACTTTCGTATTTTGCGTCATCAAATTTTCAGCACCCATGGAATGAATCCCGTGCACTCTCTAACCTGTACGTATGTAGGTCACCAAGGTGGACATGTTGCGTCAATTTCTTATTGCTAAACTCTCTTCTATACTCATATTCTGTGCACACCGCTGTGATTCGTTCTATTGAAGCGCCACCCGCTCCAGTAGAGAGTTTCGGATCGTAGACACATTTCATTGTCACGCCGAGGCGTATCATGGAGCCGAGCTGCCATTAGCGCAGCGTATTGATTGCAGTCTTCATTCCAACTTTACATTGATGTGATAGTAGTCACCGACTCTGTTGCACTTATAAATGGTTCAATGATTTGGGAAGTGACGTTGTCTGTACGATGGTATACTTTAGAATACTGAACAAAGATCCACAGGAAGTCGCCACTAGTACTGCTGTTCATGGCCGTTGCTCGTTGTCGCTGTAATACACATACCATAGCAGTGACAGATACACACCGTAAGGGCCAAAATCTCTCTCTTAACTAAAGACGAAAGCAATTGATTGGAGACGGCACTAGTATGTACAATAGACATGTCATTCCAGCGCCGTTTATGGAGCTTCCCATCACGCGAAAACTGGCACTCGTCGATCGACGGCTTGTCTCGTTTGCTGAGCATAGACTTCCAATAAACCGACTTCGGCTGTTGGAACGGCTTTGGGGATGCCGACACAGGGCCGGAATAGTGCAGCCATTCTGCCCCAGTGCCATTCATTGCCGTGCTTCGTCACTGACCCGAGCAGCATGCCGTCTAGGCTATCGCCAGAATCGTCTGGGCGGGAGCGGTGGATGATTAGAATGAAATAGAATCGAGCGTTGCGTTGTACCGTCCCTCGTGGTTTCCATATACTCTTCGACTGCCATATACAGGGTCGCGTGATCAGAAGACTGCAGACGGTGGGGCGAGGGTTAGACCTGGCCGCCATGCAGACAGCGTCGGCAAGGCAGGCAAGCAGAGCAGCGAGCAGCAGACATGCGACGTGGGGTGGCGAGAGCGGGGGCCCTTCCAGACTGGGGAAGGCGTTGACCCCCGTGCAGTGTCTGTCTGCTGCTGCTCCTATAGCCGCCGCCGCCGCCGCCACACTTGCCCCGACTGCTTCGAGCATGCACGGGTGGGATCTCCATGTGCTTCTCGGACGGCGGGAAGACGAACTGGTTGGCCAGTCTGTTGCCCACAAACCCGGCGGTGCAGTCTGGACGTTGCGTGTTCGCCTGCACGTGCGCGTACGTGGCCCTGCGTGCGTGCGTAACCCGTGTGTGTGTGTGTGTGTGTGTGTGTGTGTGTGTGTGTGTGTGTGTGTGTGTGTGTGTGTGTGTGCGTGCGTGCGTGCGTGCGTGCGTGCGTGCGTGCGTGCGTGCGTGCGTGCGTGTGTGTGTGTGTGTGTGTGTGTGTGTGTGTGTGCGTGCGTGCGTGCGTGCGTGCGTGCGTATGTGTGCGTGTGTGTGTGTGTGTGTGCGTGCGTGCGTGCGTGCATGTGTGTGTGTGTGTGTGTGTGTGTGTGTGTGTGTGTGTGTGTGTGTGTGTGTGTGTGTGTGTGTGTGTGTGTGTGTGTGTGTGTGTGTGTGTGTGTGTGTGTGTGTGTGTACGCGCGTGCTTGCGCGCTCTATGTGTTAGGACGTGTGTATAGTTTTTAGACCGCATCAGATCTGAAAATCCGCTTAGAAATTCTACCGACTCGCGAAACCAATCTTTGGAGAACTAACGCAAGACGCCCTCGTTCCCCCGTGAGCCATAATTGGACTGGCGTTTGTTGATCAATCGTTACACCGCTTGAGGAGCTTGTCAGTTAGTCTGCGTTGCATCTGAAGTCGGATTTTGAACTTAGTCAGCACGCCATGGCATTAAGTCGGTGGCCTTAATTGCTGCTTAAATTGATTGCTTAAATTGCTGCTTAAATTAATTGCAGCGCAAGAAACGCTGGCTGCTACCAGCGTTTCTTGCGAGTTTGGCACGCAGACAGTCTTCAGAGCTTTGCCACCTGCCGAGGACACCACTCTCTGTAAGAAACGAAGGGAGCGAACGCATCGCTTGGCATCTATGCGAACTAAGCGCCGGTGAGAATTATCTCTGGTGCTGTTCCGGTGGCTTGACAGGCCCTTGTCGCTCAAGATCGTTTTTTATTGCGATAGCAATTATATGGACACTTCCACCGGATTTCTGCCGTCGCCGTCGTCGTCGCCGTCACCGTGAGGTTCCGTATAAAGTCCAAGGGTGATAAAAGCGTCGCCGCGCGCCGTATGCGCGAGCGAAAGCGCGCGGGGGACGCACGCTATCACAGAAAGCGAACGCACGGCGGAAAGCAAACGTGACCGTCGCGCGAAAGGCCGGGGGGGTATGGAAGGGAGGCGGGGGGAAGCTCTGCTCCGGCACCAAAGGCGTATCTTGCAACCGGGTGTAAGGGGAACTTGCCACGCAATCTCCCACGCGAAAGCGGGAAGGCAGCGCGGGAGGCAAAGGGGGGGGGGGGGGGGGACGCAGCTTCTACTCTGCCAACAACTGCGCTCGTACTTTGCCCGGCTGTGGCGATCGCCTGCACCGTCTCTTATCTCCACACGGCTCTGACCTTTGTATGCGCTGTGCATTCGCCGCTCAGTTTCCGTCGAAGCGATAGACCGCACGAAGCTTCGCTCGCTGCGGCGGCTGCGCTTGCTGTCAGCGTTTTGACAGCCGTTGTCTGCGGTCATTCAGTGTGATCTATTCACGTTTGCTTGTGCGCGCTGACACCACGCTTGTTAATTCAGTTAGTAAGCGAATGTATCCAAGTTTATGCAGCCGATAAAACTACTATGCCTACTCCGAATAGCTCTCTACTAATTTGCTATCGCAATTGATGCTTCGCCTTTCGGCCGAAACTGCGACATTTTTTATAGACACCAGGGTCTCTGCATGGACAACCAATGTAATTAAACATACCTGTTACATGTACTTGACCTTCCCGAGGCTATTCACCTGCAAAGCTTCCTATTCGAGTGTCGCGGAGGCATTAGCATTGGACTTGTAATGGAGCCTGAATCTCTCGCACAACGAAGAGAATATCCTTAACACGCAGCCTCCATGGATCTGAGGTGTCCTCAGACACTCTCAGGCTGCCCGCCCTATTTCGTCCTGCGACCTTGTTGGACCTTGATGGCAGGGGCGTAGCCAGATATTTTTTTCGGGGGGGGGGGGGGGGGGGTGTTCACCGACCCGACCGGGTGGTGGGGGGGGGGGGGGGGGGGCAAGCGTCTGCTTTCCTCTACGTGACGTGATCGATAATAAATATCGGTAGTTTAAGCAGACTCTATACATGTATATCAAAGACATGGGACCTCCCCCCCCCCCTCGCGTGTGCTTGTGATGAAATTAAGTAAAAAGTAAAGTAAGCTCAGTAAAATACAGTAAGTACGACAGGTACAGTGGGCGTTTGGGGCTACGGTCTCTCATCGAGCCACTCAATGGACCAGTCTTCGAAAACGCATCATTGAGACGACCCGCCCGATCGGAGAAGACATCGTTAATCTCCGTTAAGCGTAGATGGCGTCGTCTTCGTCGGGCCAAGTGCGTTTCACAAGTCAAGGACGGCTATACACGTGAAAATGCACGTGTGACCAGGCTATACCTACTCCCATAGCAATAGCTTATTCGCCGCGTCTTTGCGCTAGAAAACTTAAATACGCACAAAAACGCGTAATGCTTTTTTTTTTTCTTTTTTCGAAGCTTTCGTCGCCCTGCTCCCTCATATGAGAGGGTTGCATTTCCTGCGGCAAGTGCATGGGCCGCTGTGTCTTCCGCTGTGTCTTCCGCTGTGTGCGAGCGTGCAGCCGTCATTTGCCTTTACGTCAACAGATTCTGAATTGTACAGAATATTTCACCGCACAGCATAGATATGGCATGTGTACGCATTTTAAGTAGTGCGTGCAACTCATTTCTGCTTCACTTACACCGCTGCAAACGGGAAGCGCGGCCTTGTACCTCACAGAATCTCGATTGATTGGTGTATTAGTGATGCAGGAATGAACTCCGGTCTTGTTCAGTGCATAGTGCACATAATCAATTTCTCAGGACGCGTGAACTCCGCCGAGAACTGTCAGCGCCTGCAACAAGAGTTTACTTACGCTGTACTGCGCACAGCAGTAATCCATGCTTGTCGGCTGTCTGTTTCGTGCATTCTGTTGCGAGTCGATGGAATTTCACTGCTGGCATCAACCCCTTCGTGTGTACATTGCTGGTTTGGGATTCAACAACACAACAGTAACTACCAGCCTTCCGCAGGGGCGCAATCGCAAACAAGAGACGTTTCGCGCGTCGACTAAGATCCTGCGCGAGCGCGGCCTAACCGGCACCTAAAGGGAAGCGACGGAAATGTATACCGGAAATTTCGACCACCTGGGGTCTTTAACGTGCACCTAAATCTAAGTAAATGGGCCTCGAGCATTTTCGCCTTCATCTAAAATGCGGCTGCTGCATTTGTTGCCTCATTTGTTGCGCATTTGTTGCTTCAGAATGCCAACACCTCACAGAGTGTCAAAGCCTTGACAAACACCGTGACAGTTTTTCACCATATGCAGACATATGATTTGCTGTAAATTACCAACCCAAACGGAAGCGCCCAGGAATGAAATTGTGATAGTAGCACCGGTTTCTTGAATTATGTCAGCGCGAAGCGACGAGAACAAAGGGTGGGTAATGAGGGGGGGGGGGGGGAGTTTGAACCCCCCCCCCCCCCTGGCTGCGCCCCTGCTTGATGGACCTCTGTAATGGCGCATTTAGTACGTAAAACACTACTTTCTTTCACTTCTGCAACGAAGTCATGACTTCTTCACTGGCTTCTGCATCGTTCGTCGTCGGAGACCGTTCGCCTTTTGAAGAACAATTGTTCAGTGCTCGTTGTTTCCAGCGCAGTGTCAATTGTTATAGTATTTTGGCGAGTAATTAAATGTATGGTTGCCAGTGTTCTCGTATGCACTAATACCAACGCTTGCAGCTTGAATGAATGCTTGTCAACAAGACAGGGCTAACCTTCAAGTTTACGTCTGAACAATTACTTATTCGTAATCTATATAGTGTCTACACAAAGGTCGATGTAGGCAAACACACTGTGATAAAGTTAATTAAAAAGAGGTCAAGTGTCTCAGACAATCTGGGCGACGTTTCGAGAAGTGGACCTATTTCTGTCGAAGGCGGCCTTATCATCCTTGGCGTGTTAGTTTTAAGTGGTTAGTGGTGTAACGCCACGTGGAGGGGGATGGCGACGGCGGCTAGTGTGAGCTCCCATTGTGTTAGAAGGAAGGCACAGCTTCATGTGATACCAGATCACTTGCACTCGTTTCGTAGCACGAAACATTTCTTCTGTGAACTCTGACGCATCAGCGCGGTCGCATCTCATTCTGCAGTGGTAGGCGCAGTGGGCACAACAACACTTGTATACACTCAATACTGTGCTGCGAAACAGGCGTTAGTCGTCGATTGACATGGCGGTGAATGTTGACAGTGGCTGTGCAGCACATACACATGAGCCTCGTATGCCTATTGGTACGAATCATTCGGGACATGAGTCAACTGGTACAGCGTTTCTGCGGCGTGACCGCGGAACTGCATGGTTGCCGTGTGCATGGTACACTTGAACTGTGTAACGGCGGCGCTAATTGGGGAACGCCAAGTGAAGAACAGGAGGATGACGCAGACAATAGGACTCCGCGAGAAAACGTGTCACTTCCGGCCTACAAGCTCGCTCGTTAGCACCTGTACACGCGCAAGCCATCTGCCGTTTTGCTGACACGCGAACTGGGACTCTTGCTTCGCTCGATCTCCACAGGATGCATAAAAACTTGACAACGGAAACTGCGCGGCGGGTCCAAGCAAATGCTGAGTGCATTACAAACACGTATACGGAGGCTGTTCGCACGCACCCGACCCATCGATCAAATTAGGATGCACGCGCGCATGCACCCAACTTCTCATGTATGTTTCTTGTGCGCACTGTTCTTTTGCCGCGCCCATTCCTTGTATTCTTATTCGGTGTTATCTGTTCTCGGGTCTTCTGAGAAGGTTGCTTCCGCCGGAAGGCGGCAATCTTAATGCATGTGTCCAAAGGGGAACAGCCGGCATATAAGAACGTGACGCGTACGTAAAGACGATCATCGAAAGGGACTGTTTTCAGCACAAAACAAAACGCATACATCCGTTATAACGCGTCGCTCACAAATGTTGCTGGCAGTTGTAGATTGCTCGGGACCGTTGCGATAACTGAAATGTATTTATGATGCTATGCGACTACATGTATTGCGCTGCGCACATTTTTAGGACCACTCAATAGCCTTGTTTGGTGTCTAGATGTCCAGCCCGAATGAGCAATCCATGACCTCCCATAGTTTGGCAGTCTGATCAGCCTGTTTTAAGCAATTTACTGTAATTGTTAATAAGCTCGCACTATTCATCCTAGTTGTCCTCGCTAGCTCTATGGCTTAGGCACCACATTTCAGGCAATGTACCGCGTTGGAGCCGTCTCTTCTATGTGCCTAATATCGAATACGAACAGCTCGTATTCGATATTAGATGCCTACTCCATACATCACAAAAGAAAGGACACCACGTGATGTTTTAGTGGTTCCCAAGTCACTGCGGCGTCATAGGGAACGAAAACGCCGATAATCCCGCTCGGGCAGCTCTTGAAGGCACACAGGAAGAGGCCGTACCACTTTCATGGTCCGATGCAGCCAGCAGACTTCGCGTGCTTGCACAGGAGATCACGCTCTCTCTATGGTGCACACCAAGCAGCCAGACCAACCGGAGCAATCGTCAATACCACCTGCATACTGGACTCCGCCGAAGACAGGCCACTCTGCTTTATCGCTTATGGATAGGGGTGGCATCCACGAAATCTTATTCATTTCTCATTGTAATGGCCCGCAACTCTCTTTGCAATGCCTGTCTTTGCAAGGAGACGCTAGAACGCATTCTATGCGACTATCCTGAATATAATGTTCAGAGATAGTTCCTGGCCTCCGCTCTAGCGCACCTTGACAATAGAGTAATCTCAGTTGAAACGATTCCCACATGTCGTCGACAGAAGACATCGCAGCTGAAGGCGACGAAGGGACTACTTAGGTTTTTGAAAGAAGCGGGCTTGGACAAGCGGCTGTGACGGTGATCTCACGTACCACGCAAGAGTGACGGACTGTGACTGACGATGTATGTGCTGTGCTATGTGCTATCTCTCTCCTCCCCATCTTTCATACTCCCCCATCCCGCTCCCGTGTGTAGGGTAGCAAACCGTTTGTGCTAAACTGGTTAACCACCCTGCCTTTCCTTCTCCACTATTTCTTTCCTTCCTTCCTGACCAGCTGTGTGCCTCCCTAGTACGGTGGTAATAATGATGCAGGTTCGTAAGGCGTCTCGACATTTTTTCTTTGCCACGACAAAGATCGCACACTCCTGCGTACCTCTAACATCCGACCTGCTGTCGCTTCGATAATCTGCGCTTCCTGTAACGGCATGCAGACACTTCGAGCATTCTCACATTTCTTGGTCTATACACATGGGTCAATGTCCGGCACGTGTTTGCGCACGTAGTTCATTTCTGGTCGAGGTGGCAGAAACGCCAACAGAAAGAGCGCAGACGCTCCCTTAGAAGAGTATAGGTATACACACGGGCGTACCGGCGGGTTTCTTATTAAATTGAGCCAAGCCCATGGCTTGACGTCGCTCGCGTCGCCATCTGGTTCGGGCTGGCAGCATCAAACGGAGGGCGAGGCTCAGCAGGGCCAAAACAAATGCCCCGCTCCGAATAAGAGCAGCATCAGTAACAGCAGTGCATTTGAGCAGAAGCAGCATCTGCAGAAACGAAACAGCGGGGCTTTCTTCGCATACACGCATGCCGGCGAAATGAGGAGGTGAGAGAAGATGATCGGTTCTCGGCGATCGGCTCCCCGCACCGCGTACTGCGCTCCAGTCTACGTTAGAACACGCGGTTCTTGAACTCTGAAGGGATGGTGGTGTTCGTGGCGCTCTTCTCGTGAGAACAGGTCTGGTGCCCTCCTGCCACGGACGTTCTTTGCTGCCGATGCCCCCAGTGCATGTTCGTACACGCTCATTCACCGCGCGCGGGCCCGGACTACACAAACACGCACGCACAAACATGGCCGTCATATATATGGGCGTTTGTAGCGAGCGCAACGACAGCCGGCCGTTTAATTAGGGCGTGCGTGCGTGCGTGCGTGTGTGTACAAGCCTCTTGGATGCAAATGAGTTCGCGGCGTCACCTCCGCGTACACACTCTACATATAGTGTGGACCCTCCTTCTCTGCCACTGATTACGCGGCGCTTAATTGTCCGCAGACGACGTGTAGATGAGTGCATGCATGCGTTAGCGCTGCTTATGCGCTTATACGACCTTCCCGCTTGCCGCAGATGCGTGTGACTGCATACGAAGTAAAATGTGTCTCCTGGAGCAGACACCGCGAAGAGTAAACAACACTTCCGCTGAGTATACTATACGCTGCCCTTTGCTGCTTCCTCTTTGCAACAATTGTTATTCTTTTACTGACGTAGCACACTGTGTTACGTGCGCGCGTGCATGCTATGGGCATGACGCAGTTGCCGACACAGGCATGGGATAAGATTGTTAATAAAGCAATGTGTGATGCGATTTTGAAGAGGTTTAGTTGATGACTAGTGGAACCTCGTTGACACAATTCTGCATAATACGTTTTTCGGGATGATACGTCTTTCCCTCCGATAATACAGTTTAGTTGGATAATACGTTGGATGATACGATTTTCCGATGATACGCTTTATTTTCCGGTTCCCATGAAGATCGTGTCAATGAGATTCCACAGTACACACTCTGTTTTGGATTTAAAACTGCGTAGGCTAACTTTACACAAGAGGGATAAGTGATTGAGCGAAAAATATTTTTCATGTTATCAACGTAGGTATGTGATAAGATAAGGTGGCGACAAAGACAATGTATGATGTGGTCCGGAAGTGGTTGTAGTAATGACGTATTGCAACGGCTTATGCTACTTTTGCACAATATGGGAAATTGGTAGAGCATTGAGAAGCTCTTCGTGTTGTCGACGCAGGTATTTGATAATACGGTGTTTCGCGAAGTGTTGAAATAGTTGAGGTAATGACGTACACGTCTGTTTTAGATTTGGAACGGCTTTTGGCTACCTTACATAATATGGAAAGTGTTGAAGGAAAAAATGTGTCAGAGCTGCTTCGTTAACGCCAGCAGCTTCGGTTCCCATAAATCACGATATACTACGCGTGCGTATACCAAGCAATGAAATCAGTAGAAGTAAAATGTTCAGTGTTCAAGGTTGGATTAAGCTTACTGTCGTTATATAGTTGTCGCCTTTTGAAGATCCAGTGAAATATGTGTCGCTATCTAGTATATGAGAAGTTAACTCCTGCTCATGCTTAGGTCATGCTTAAGCTTGGTGGACTTTTTATTATTATTTGCGCTGAGACCGTCAGTTCTGGCACAGTGCATCGACAATGCCTTTTAGGTGGTAATTTATAGCTGGTGCCTTTCATGCCATCGAGAATTACTCTTCAGCCTTTTTAAAGATCCATATGCCTGTGTTGCATAATGATTATTCCAAATACGTTTTGAATGCTAATTCCAAATACGGCTTTCGAGTAAAGCAGTTATGCTTTCCTTTTTACTTAGGACTGAATGATGGGCCATGTCTCAGTGTAGTCACTAATGTAAGGTAACTGGTCTAGCTTTCGCATATAGGAGCCACTACGCGATTTTTCGGATGACTATCGCGTACTTAGAATTGACATCGACCTTTTCTCTTTATGTTTCCAAAGTCAGCGCTGAAGTAACTTCGGATGTGACGTACGAAAGAAGGATTAATAGTAGGGGCACATCGTGCTGATAAATGATAGGTGCGCGTCCTGCTCACATCGCACGTTTAACTCTGAAAGACAGACATCTGAAACAATTCAGGTAATGTAAGCGCGGTCGCTTTCCTCGAAGAAATGCATAGCGTTTAAGCAGTATGCTGATAGCATCGGAAGTGCTATTCACTAAGTATCCTACATGTTCAACCCGCAAGCAAAGTAAAAATACCGCATTTGCACTGTATCTGCTTCCTGGGTGGTCCAAGACACTGGGATAAAAAACAAAAACAAAAAAAGGGAGAGCTAAAGAGAGGTCCGGTGTCCGCCTAGCATAGCCATTACGCATATACATAGTGAGTAAAAACAAGCGTATGCTATTGTGAAATGGCTGCTGGGACTATGTGGTCCACGTGCTCAGAAAGTTGATTGCTGCTTGGACAACGTTGAGTGACTGACACGAGTCGGATGCGCGCCGCGCCTATAGATTCCCGCCGCGCCGGCCACGACGGACGCCATGCCTTATCGGAACCACCCATCTTTCTGCGTTAGTAGGAAACCGGCAACCTGTAGCCAATCGTCGCGCAGCGGTTTCAAGTCTGGGAACTTAAATGTATAAAATAAACTAAAGGCAACGGTTAAGTCAAGAAAAAGTGGCAGATTAAAGCTCGAAAACGCCTAAGACATCAATATTATGGAAAACAGAGCTTTTGTAAGTGAGAGAGAGAGAGACAGAAGAAAGGGGAAAGGCAGGGAGGTTAACCAGAGGGGAAGGTCTGGTTCACTACCCTACGCTGGGGAGGGAGGGAGGGGGAGGTAAAGTGATAGGAAAGTAGAGATAGAGAAAGGGAGCACAGATACACAATCACAGTCGGTCGCTGTCACCGCATACATTCATTGCACAGCACAGTAGCACTTGTAGCACATTAAACATCAGGCTACAGCCACTTGTCCAATTCTGTAGTTTTTAAAAACTACAACAAAGCTCTCGTCGCCCTCCGCTGCGATGTCTTGTGCGGTGTCGGCATTCTAAAAGGGTTTATTCTGTTAACGGTCCTTGGTCCAAGCGTGTAAATCGAGTTAAATGTAGGACATGACTTGATATTCTGCCGGGACATTCTAGTACTGGCCCGATGGCGATTTGAATTGCGCTCGAGGGATGTTGCCCCTTCAGTCGCGATTTTCTCTGGAACTATATAACTCTTTTCTTGCCACGAAGCAAGCGCTAAAAAGTTTCTGGAATGGTATTTTAACAGTCCACGTTGACCTAACACTTGCCTGTAATGTCCCTTTAAGGGTACCGCTGTCTGGACTTGTGGGCTATCAGCAGGTACGCCCAGCTGTAAGTGTTCTTTCCTTCGTTCTTGCTTTGGTGTCCTGCCTCCCGAAACTGCACATGGATGGGTGCATGCGACATGTACCATATATTATACACAGTAACACTGGGATGCTGCAGGCTCTTTTCTGCAACCTGGGATGCTTTATCACTACCGGAAAATGAAGAACACAGGTGCGCACCTTCGCATCCCGCTGCAACCAAAACGGTTAGAATCCGACCTGCAAGCTTATGCTCAAAAGCAGAGCGCCGTAACCGCCGAGCCACCATGCATGCAACACTGTGTCACAGTCTGGTGGTTAGCGTGGCGGTTTCGCAGTGCTATAGTTATCATCTCGTGTAGTTACTGCTCGACTGGAGTGAATATAAAGCGTATACGAGATAACACCTGCATTGTGTGGTGTTCGACATGCACCTGTATTATACGCAGTAACAGTGGATTCATCTGTTTCAGTTGATAATTTTCGAGTTGTCGGCTCAGTCTGCCGCTGTGGCGTGTACCAATTTCTCGCGCACAAGACGCTTAATCCCTTAATGGCCGGCTGCGTGCTTTGTGGTGCGGAAAATTAGGAGTGCGTGCTTCTGGAAAGCTTCGTTATAGTGATAAGCAAAGCTCGATGTTCCCGTATACTTTCTGAAAACGAGCGTTACGTGTCCCACTCAGGTTTCGCGATTGCGTGCTGTATTACTCACGGAGTAACGTGGAAGGGAAGCAAATTGAAGAGGCAGTCGTATCAAGCCAAGTGAAACAGTGAATCGGCCATTCGAACTTCTCAGCCGCTCGTTTCACGACACATCGGCAGCGATATTGCGGAGTTCCTATTCGAAATAAGCAGTTAATCTTGGTTCACTTTAGCTGCCGGCCCGCTGAAATGATTCTGGTGACGCTGCAGTGGCAAGGGTATTCTTGGGAATGCAGTGAGAACATATACAAGGCATATGTGCTGTTAAGTGTTGGCACTGTGGGAGAAAGTGGTCACGGAATAGGTATTGTCGATTATGAACGAAAAAAAAAAAAGATCTTAAAAACGAACACTTCACGTATCAGTTCGTGGTTGCATATATCAATTTCGACCGCTTAGGAATATCTCGAGCATAACTGATAATTAGTGCGGTGTACTTATGTGCATTGGCGCCGATTAGATGGCCTCGCCACGATGAGGGGTCTGTGACGCTATACCTGGCGGTCAGCTATAGAACGCCTCAGGCGTTGAGCTTCCCTGAATTTGTCCCTGAATTTGCCCGGCGGCCGCCATTCCCACTGAATTATTATCCTTTACAAGCCTCTTTCGAAGGGCAGACTTTCAGTGTCAGCATTTCTTTTTCTTTTTTTTTTCGCTTCGTAAGGCTGTCGCGTTACCTAAGACTTCTTAACCTTCTCCAGCATGTCGAAGCGCCGCTCATGCTCGCCAATCGAATTAGTTTTTTTTTTTTTCTTCAACCGTGCGTTTCCGTGCAAGAGCGCCGGACTAATCACCAATTGCGGTAACTGCGATCACCTTTCGTTAATAGCGGTCGGCGCGACTTTAGGGGAGAGTATATGCGCTTACATGCACGCTTTTTATATTAACTCGTCTCCGCAGGAGTATAGCAGCAGTATACAGAAGCCACGTAAGCCCATGTAGCGCCACACGCACTGCTGCGGGCTTGCATATATCCACTTCCTCGCACGCGCGCGAGCGCGCGTGTCTGGACAAACCAGACTCTTCGTCTCTCGTGGGCGGGGCTTCCGTATCGTTAGCCTGCCGTTGCCGGCTCGCTTTTATCCGCGAGAGCGGCACGTCGGCAGCAGACGGTAGACGACCTTGGCGCATGACCTTCGAGACCGCGGCACTCTTTTTTCTTTTTTGTTTCTTTTACGCACACACCCGTCTCCGGTAATGGTGCGATGAGCCTCTCCTCGAACCGAACCTCGCGGCAGCGTCTTCTTGGTCGACTCCTGCACAGCGCTGTCGGTGCACTGCATCAAACTCAGTCGGTCTGGGTCGGCGGCTGGATCGGAAGAAGGACCCGTTGCAAGCCTCACACCGATTGCAAACGCCATGTTCGGCGACATAACTCAGCGTGAACCATGCCGGCATCGTAGCTCTGCGTCGAACCGTGGCTCGTAGGACCGATGTGGACTGGAATGAGCGCGAGCCCTCTGCAAAAGGGCTACGCGAAGGGCAGAAGGCATCGACATTAGCTATCATTTCGTGTTTCTTTCGCCTCGCTTTCTCTCTGGGCACCGGGTCAGGCATTTTGTGTTCGCCGACGCGCACGTTCGCAAAGTCTCACCTGGCGTGCTTAGATCTATATACGACGTCGGCGAGCATAAAGAACCCGCTGAGTCTACGTCTCCGAAGGAGTGTTCTGAGTCGCGCTTCGCCGCGTTCCTCGGTTTGCCGTCTGTGTGTACTTAATCATCGGTTAGCGTCGGGAGCACGAGGGAAGCGTCGCATTCAAGTTTCGTGCTGGAAGGTAGTTGTCGGAGCTACACATCTGTATCATTTATTCTCATGGCGGCGCGTATGCGAAGGTGGCAGTGTTTATTACCGGAGCTGGCCATATAGACACTGGGGACGCGCTGGCTGGTCTCTTTAAAGCACCTGTATTACCGCCAAGTAGAAAATAAGATAAGAAAGAAGGTGAGAAAGTCGCACTCTCGGTGGCCTGCTGTGACAGTTCGCCGAAGGGCGTTTATTTTTCGTATACAAGGCGTTTATTTTTTGTATTACCAAAGAAGTCAATATGACGTGAGGGACAGCCTTCAGAGGGAGAGAGAGAGAGAAGTCATAAGGGAAAGGCAGGGAGGTTAACCAGACTGAGCCCGGTAGCTGGCTACCCCGCACTGGGGAAGGGGGAAAGGGGATTGAAAGAGGAGAAGGAAGAGAGAAGTTCGCACCTTGCACAGTTACACAGTCAGGCATTTCAAAAAACACAGCATGCAGCGCCTTTGTAGCCTTGCACATAGCAGACGCTCGAGGCCACGGGCCCAATATCTCTGCAAAAGGCCTGTCGTCTAAGTGCCCCAGAGCTGTCCGAAAGGCACTCCTCTCATCTTCGTATCTGGGGCAGTCACATAAGAGATGTATGGTGGTTTCCTGAACACCACATGTTCTGCAACTGGCACTGTCCGCCATTCCAATTAGGAATGAATAGGCGTTTGTATAAGAAACTCCTATTCGCAGGCGGCACGGTATTGTTTCTTTCATTTTTTTTTTTTTTGAGCTACTCATATATAGTTGTCGGTTGAAACGCGGCGGCATTCGACTGCGCGGGAGCATTCACAGCTGCTCCTGCGATGCCTTCATTTCGCACGCAGACTTTTCATGCGCGAGTCGTTCGGTGGCGTCATCGATAAGGAGAGCTTCACGAGGCGCTGCGGGGCCAGATTTGCCACCAGATCCGCTCACTCTGCAGTGCGCTCGCAGAAGCAAGCTGGGTCGAGCCGGCGGTTTCCGGTAGGCGGGACTCTTCGGAACGCGCGGCTTCCGCTCTCTTGACAAATGCGCGGGCGTTCTCTGCGCGATGTTGGCCAGCGTGTCAGACGTGCCTCACGGCTGCCTGTGCCCTCTGCAACGCCAACCAAAGATAGCCGCCCCGGTCATTTGTTCGCTTTGTTTTTCCGTTTAACTTGGGCGGTTTGTCATGTTGTCGTAATCGCTGGCTTAGAGCTTCACGACCGCGTGACCGTTTCCCAACTTTTGAGTTGGCTTTCCCACACGACGTTCTTGCCCAACTCGTTGCGGCACCCGCAGGGGCGGGGTTTTTGGGGCGAGGCTTGAGAGGCTGATGGAAGGGACGGGACACTCGGTGAGTGATGCATGTAGCGGGCGTGTTCTAATTAAGGGTGAAAGCGTGGCGATTTGCTATAGGACGGGGTACTGGGTGTTCTTGCGTCGCTCTAGGTGACACCACGTGCTGAACTCGCCGGGACATAGTGCACACCTCTTTTGATGACAGATCACACTTAGAGACCATTTTCAAATTACTTGGTCCTCTTTCTCGATGAACATAGCTGTGTTCGGAAACTCATCAGAATAAGAGAAACAAATAAAAAAAACCGTCGCACGTTATCGTAACCTGATAGGCGTGATAACTTTTCGCGGTGGCTTGTCAAGCAGGCGTAAGTGAATCCGCATTCTCAGCCATAAACTGCGAACATGTACTTATGTCAAGCTTGCTTTTTAGCTGGAGTAGCGTTGCGAACGCAAGACGTAAAACACGACCGCAATATTATGTGTTGCAAAACACTATGCTTTTTTTATTTCATCTGACGGTCGGCTTCACTTACTTTCACTCGGAGAAGTCAGCCTCAACACCGCTCTTTATCTACGAGTAAAACGAAGGGAGAGCTTCTCTGTGAAAGGGTTATCGGTTTTTCGCAACTGTAAGAGCACTGAAGACGAGCACTGAGGGGGACTTCTGCAGAAACACAACCTCAACGACGCTACCTACAGGCGCGCGCACCGGTTTCAATAATGGCTGACTGTCTTTTAACGCGATAGCGTTTAGGGCCCCGTGTCGCAGAAAATCCGGCGTCGGCAACCGGCGTGTGATCGTGGCTGGCAGAGAAAATCATCCAACCACATCGACCGCGCAGGCCCTCCACGTGGTGCAAGGTTTTGGTGAACAAAAATTGAATTTCTCACAGTGAAATCCGTCGGCGCTGGATTCGCCGTCGGATTGTAATTTGAATGTACAAGAAAACCTAATTCTGCTACGAGGAACTCAAACACAAACCCCTTTCCCAGCATTTCTACCAGACCTGCGCGCGTCGGGGCAATAGCAAACAATTAATAAAACAATAAAAAGGTGCTAGGGCCTCCACATTTTAATATAAGACCACTTATATTGACCTTGAAAAAACGTCTTTCCAGCAATGCATCTCAGTTTAAAAGTGAAGCCGACTTTAAGAGGATCGGTGTAAGCTTGGTCTTTGCAAGCTGGCTTTCCCACGTTCAGTGTTACAGTGAATGAAGCCTACTTGCCGTATGCTAACGATGCGATGCGAACGGGTACCAATAACGCTATCGTGTTCTACTCTTAAAGGCGAAGCTGAAGCGTCCTCCAATTTTTCGTTTTTGACGCTGCTTAATTTGCACTTACCCGCTATGCCTAACGGCCAGAAAGACAGGCGGTAAGAGACAAATAGACGGGGGGAAATATATATATATATATATATATATATATATATATATATATATATATATATATCTGCCGTTGCAACACATATGTTGAAAGCTCTGAGAAGCGAACGTGTCGTGAAGAGGTTAATAAACGCTGTAAAGCTAAGTGCGCTGCGTGCAGTTGTCTTTATTACGTGTAATGGCATGCAATATGTATGTTTATGCATATTAAATTGCGTCGAGTGACACTAATCACGGTAATTAACACAAACGGACACGCCAGACAGGACGAGAGAGCGCAGAGTATGCGCTCTCTCGTCCTGTCTGGTGTGTTCGTTTGTTTTAATTACCATGATTAGTGTCACTCGGCGCAGTTTAAAATAAACGAACACCAACTAGCCCAATTCATCGCCTTACTCCACGTAATGTTTATGCATAGCACAGGTCAGAACATTATTGTCACGCAGTATTTATGAACTTCAGCGTTCACAAGCGATGTCGAACTGCAAACAGCAGTTCATGCGAATGCACGCTGTGAGATATCGACGCAGTGATGTAACCAGGGCATTTTATGTTGGTGGAAAGAAGGATGGTGCAGGAGAGGCTAACGTAGAGAGAAGTATAGGCTACCAAAGTCCATTCACATGGGTAGCAAAGACAAAGTCGAAATGCGTGCAGGAACCAGTTGGAAGTAGCATCAACTGCTGACTTACGATCGCAGCACGTCTTCATCTCGGGGTAAAACACCAGTTCATGAAAAATTATACATCAATTCCATCACAAATGGTGGTGGAATTGATGAATTTGATGACTTATGGTGATGATGAGTTTTTTATATAGAGCTTCAAGAAGTCCTTTAGAAAATTTTATAAAACATTCATAAGAGTTTAACGAATGATTTTATTTTCGGAAGGCTCCGGTATATTATATGTTTTAGATATATTTGTTCAGTGCCAGAAAAGAACTGCCGCTTACACGCGTGCATGGCTAGTCAAGCTGAGAGGGTGTTTTTTTTTTGTGAATATATTGCAATAAACTGCTGCTTCATTTAATGCGTTAGCATTCTTTGGATAATTCACGCACTTTCCGGGGGCTATCTATGATATATATATATATATATATATATATAAAGTGTTTTCCCGCATGCCTGGGTCACTGAGTAGTCCGTGGTCGAATGGGTAGCGCATCGGGATGCTGTGCTGAGGTAACAAGGTTCGAAACCAACCATCCGACCAACTTGGGTCACTGAGTATGTGCCACTGAGCGTGCCGCAAGCGAGTGAACAATTCTCAGTGTTCGCAGGCATTGGGCCGCCGCGATTCTAGTCTCGGAGGCCACGCGCGGACTTTACGGCAGTGTCACTAGATGGCGCAGCGTGTTCAGAAAGAAGCGCGAGAGAGGAGCCCGGTTGCTGCACGACGCGTTTATCATCGTTCGCACGCAGAGGCGCGCCGCGCATTTCGGAAGCTACCCGCAGGCTTCGCGGCAGTGATGCTAGATGGCGCCAAATGTTCGTGGGGACTAGGGAGCCTAAACGCAACGCTGTTTTTAGCGTTGCATGTAGGCTACCTAGTATGGAGCGCAGTACACGCCTCATATATAACTCGTTTCGACAGTGTCAGTACATCATGTCGCTGTATAAATGGTTTAATGCTATAATGCGGTTTATAGCTATATATTGCATTACCGTCGACAGTGATCGTGAGATGGCTTCGGCCGCATTTTTTTTTTTTGCTGTAGAATTAACAGACTTGCGTTGATTCTACGGACCCATACATGTGGTACCTACTCTTCGACACCCGGGTGAACCCAACGCCCTGCAGTAATGCGAAACGCGCGAAGGTTCACCGTTGAAATGGCTGCCTTTAGAACAGGGGATATAAGCGCTATAAATACCGACAGACCAGTTGCTCCGTTCGGCCCGCAGTGTGATTCGATGTTGAACATTATCGCTTACTTTATTTCATCAGTCGCTCTTGCGCTCATTCAGGACGTTCGCCTGTGCCCGGGAAAAATGGGTCGAGTCGGGTTGTCGGGTTGGGATTGGCCACTCGTGTTCATGTAAGCACTGGCTGATCACGGTGAACGAGCACCGAGTCGGGCTGGTCAAGCTTGACTGCACAAGGTACGTTTGGCTCGGCAAGACCCATATGAAACACGCATGCGTACGCGGGCGTGTCGGCTCAGTGGTCAAACTTCACCGCAGGAATGAGGATATCATACCAGGATGGTGCAACAGGTTAGATAAGGAAAGGGTATATTAATGCGATAAGCATTCTTTGGGAACCTTGCCCATTTTGCGGTTTTGTACGTTTGTATCTAACCTTTTTCATCCATTTACCGCAGTTTACTAGCTTGGACCGCTGGGTATGTGCTTACTGCTGTCTTGCTGAGCAGACAGCGTGGGCCTCTGGGTATGTGCCGAATAGACAACTTGCGGCTGGCTTCTGTCAGGCCTAGTGAACAACTTGGGTCACTGGGTGTGTTCCCGAACAGACAATTTTGGCACTGCGTATGCGATATTGGTATGTGCACACTCTTGGCCAATCCCCTAGAATGGATGTGCCAAGGTGATGCAAGGCTAGCTTTAAATACTTGCATTAGATCGATGGCGCGCCATCCGCAATAGACACCTGCGCAAGTCGAGCGCATACGCTTGATAGATAGCCATTGCAACGAAGTTACAGCCAGGATACTATAGGGGTAGTGGTAGTTGCTACGGAGTTTCAACTGGGCTGCAGATGTTACAACAAGGTGTACTGTATCGCGGCGTAGTGGTTGGCAGTGAGATTGCCACTTTGGGTGTCTGCTGATGTGCCCATAAGGCGTCGTGATTCACGAATGGAATGTAGATACAATAATAATCATAATGATCATGATATCATATAAACGTATCATAGCCAATTAAACACAAATCTTAAGATTGCTAATAGCATTAACGTCGCCGATCATCTCCAAAGGATGGTGCACCACCATTTTTTTGTGTGTGTGTGTTCGAATAGTGACGTTGCCGAGTTGAATCAAATACAAATGATCGAGAGAAATGACCACAGAATATCGAATCAAATGGAGAATATTTTCTAATTTCGAAAGCAACATGAAATATGACGCTTGCGTGGAGTTCGTTAAGTGAAGAAAGAAATCAGGCTTATATACATTGAGACATGCATTTAATACAGTTCATAATTAGACGTCCTGACAACTGAGGAGCTTATGAATGATAAAAAATTATTTAAGCTATCTGAGGAACCACAGAAATGATAGCAATGAAACAAGGGAACGGTCTCCCAGTGACCGCGATGACATCCAGCGGATATCCTTTGGACATCCACATCAAGGATATGCATGTTCCTGGCATGTGCTGAATTGCACGGTCCAGTGGACGTCCTTCGCGTTATCGTTCGTCCGCACTACCGCGTCCCACGGACATCATTTACATGTGCCCGAGGGACATCTTGGGGGACATATGCTGGGCACATTGCACTGATATGTCGTGGCCTCTTGCACAGTGATTTCTATAATACCACCTCTGCAGCAGACGCTGTGCGACACATGCAGCGAGGCAGAATGGCCACACAGAAATATCAGATACTTCGCATGCACACGTATGCGCACATGTGCGCGCAACTGCAGTGTCCTTCTAGGTCTTGCTTCTACGTCTCCTTCTAGGTCTTGCTCCAGGCACAAGTGACATTGCAAATATAACTGATGTTATAGTTGCGCTTTCTTGCGCCACTGCCGCCTCCCTATTCTTTCATATTTATTGGAGTCGTCGAGGCTTCAATAGTATGACAGTTATGTGAAAGCGGCTTTTTGATTGATTTCTTTTTGATTACGCGGCATGAACGCGTTCTGCTGTCTATGGGCGCTTGGCCGGGCGGCAACGTACGTAGCAGAAAGCCCGCAGAACGCGACACAGTTCCTATTAACGTCGATGACGTCTCTCCGCTCGAGTGATTTCACAGCAGCTGCGCGCATTCACGTTGAGCGTATAGACAAACTCGCACAGTTGGAGATGGGACGGAAGAGTTGCCTGCGTTCTCGGCGGCAAACCGCGTGGCACTTTGAGTCACGGTGCAGGTACGTGCAGGTACTGCGCTGTCATCGCGCACTTCTGTGGCGAGTAAACAAGTGGCATAGACCTAACTCCCAAAGACACGGCCTGCACCATTCGGAGCAGTGGGCGTCACAGCGGCGTCCGAACGAAGCGTTCCTGAGAACGAGGACTCCTATATATGGAGTATTCAGCGAAGCATATATAGAAGTGGGATTGTTGCCTAGTGCTGATTCTCCTGAGAAGGGCTTTTTCAGGGGAAATTCATTCAGCCGTAAAAACTCGGTCAACAGCGCTTGCGAGGCCAGGAGAGGTGGCGACAGAGACTGGGCCTTGTATGTTAATTTCTTGTTCGGCACTGCCTGCGGAACGAAGGCAACAAACTGATCCGCCTTGGATATTGGAAGTCGTCCTTTGCGACCTTAATATTGCCGGGCTGCAGTCCAAGCGGTGAAGAACGTCTTCTGAGGGCCGATGTCTGGTGCTTGAACATTTGTACGCAAATTATCCCAACCACCTCCGTGTCAACACGGACGGATCGGTTAGCGTGGAGGCCGATATCTGGACCGCTGCATATTGGATCCTGTTATTCGGTATGCTGCACATGTAGCGTGGCCGTTTTGGCCGCCTATATGGTCTATTTGACTATTGCAGGCAGTGTCGCTATCGCTGAATGCTCTTCGCAATCTGAAAAACAGACCCTCGGAAAACGCTCGGCATCGAAGTCAACAATTCGCACACTTGTCAGCAATTTCTACGAGAGACTGGTCTAAATGACTCAAAATGACGTATTTGACGCGGCAAGAAATGCTTAGGCGAAACCATTGCCGGATAGATCTGCTATAGGCTAAACTCGCCTGTAGCAACCTCCCCACTACGGCCATGTACCACCCCCATCCTAACGAAAGTTGCACACGTGCACGCAACATACAAGTATTTTTCTTTGGTCTCTTCCTCCTAAGTTCTGTGCGTGCTCGTCGAGGCACTTGTAATTTGTAAAGTATCTGTATGTTTCAAGTTGGCCAACCAGTTCGTGGGATCTTCAAGAGCCGTTCGTGTAAGCATATTAGCCGGCCAATCGTCGTAGCGCACAAACTGATGAGTAAAGGCACCGGAAAACGATATCAGATGTTACAATTAAAAAAATTACTGTTTAATTTCGGAACCAAGAAAGGTTATCGCAGAAGATGCGGCCGCCGAGTGTCATAGAATAGTGAAAGTTGTCACAACAAGGTTTGCAATTATATGGCGTTGAAGTGAATATTTTGCCCATAGAATATTATACTCACTTCGGCGCAATTAGACATGAAATGTGTAGGGACGCAGATAATCACGCCCCGCAACCGTCAGGCCAGGAGATGGAGAAACGCCGACGACAGACCACAGCATCTAAACCATGGTGGAAGAAGATCTAAACTCTATACTCCACAAAGCTCTCACGCGACAGCGCGTGTGTCTCAAAGAGGCGTTCGGTGACAAACGCGTCCAGCAGCTAGTTTGCGCGAGCAAGTGAAGAGACAAAGAAAGCTAGTCGAATTAAAACGGGAGACAAAGTCAAAGAAATCAATTTGGTTTATTCATGCAATGATGCGCTTGACGGCGAATATTTTTTTTATTTATTTTTTTTTTTTTTTTTGCTGTGAGAATATTTAGGTAGAGTTTGTTGTTCCATTGCGTAATTCCGTAGAGTACAGTGCTGGTTACGCGTTATACGCGTGCTCCTGTCTTGAGCCATGTCGAGTGACGACGTAGTTCTTGTGAAACAGATGTCTGCGGGAGACTTCGAGAAAAACCGCTTCTGTGGCAGAAAGCTATGTAAATTCGGCCCATGATTCACAAAGATTACTTCAAAAGGCTCTGTAAATACAGCCTTTTGTGCCGATGCCGAAGCCGGCACGTATGTCTACAATATGGTGCCCAGTTTATTACGGTGCCGATTTATTACGCTTCGAGACTTCGCAAACCTTCTCGTGAACTTATATGTTGATCCCGTATAGCACTATACATAAAACTACTTCGTGAGTAGACGTTTTTACTTCTGCAATATAGAAACGTTGCTCTGTAGGCAACTTGGACAGTCGCGTGCTCTTGGAGGAGGGAATTATCTTGGTCCTAACATGCATCCACCCTGCCCAGTGTCGACGTCAGGAGCTCTATAATACTCCGCTTTTTAAGGGCTCGGTGTTGTCGGACGCAAGTGCCCGTGGGTTGCTTCCCTCTTTTTAACCATCACGCCCCCTTTTATCCACTCAGGGTAGCCAATTAGAACTTGCTTTGGTTGGCTTCCCTTGACTGATTTTTTCTTTTTTTCTCTCTCTGTTCTGCATCGTAGGCCGGTGAGCGGCTGGCCAACGCACGGGCACCAACCACTCACCGTCGGCAGCGAAGCGTTAACTACGCCGCTAACCAGCCAAATACCGCTCCTAGAAGCGAAAAAACTTATGCGCTCGCGCTTAGATTCACAAACCCGTACTTGCGCACTGCGGTTCGTAAGAACAGATGCTAGCCGCTGGCGACAGCCTAGAACATGACAACGAAAAATGCCGCCCAGTGACATTGATTTGCTGTGATGAAACCCTCTGTGATCCCTGAGCTGCACCCACAAAAGATCTCATATAAGCCTTCCATAAACTCACAAGCTCGCTGCCACCATCTTCGTACATGCTGATTGCTATTTTGAGTGGCAAACACCTGAATGCTGATGAAAGATGAAACGAGCTTGCATAAAAAAAAAGGGGGGGGGGGAGAGAAAAAAAAAAGAAAACAAAGCTTTTCTGAATACGGATTCTGCCCTATAGTTCTTCTCGTGGCTGCTTCCACAATATGCATCCGTAATGCTCTTCGGTATAGGTATACTTTTCGTCATTGACTGTTGCCTTCGCTCTCGGAATTCGTTCTGCCATATATATACAGAAATTGCGCCATGTTGTCGAATTCGCTGTTTCGTCTGCTCTGATTGGCTCACGGGGCGTTTACAGCCTCTCTGATTGGCTCCGAGCGCCAACATGGCGGAATTTGAGAACGTCCAGAATCGCACCCCTGGTATTCGCCGACGCTCATTGTTACTAACCGGTTTTATCGCTATAAAGCCACAGTCGAGAGGCTTTGCTGCGCCGTAAGGTGGTCGCGAGAGGCACCGTGGCTGAATTCGACTGTGGTGAAATGTAATGGCCCGAAGGTATTTAGTTCTATATCTTAATGATAAATGCTCTCCACGGGTTAGCCAACTACAGCATGACATCTCTATTCTTTTAACATTTCACAACAATGACGTATGTTCACAGCCTTTATAACACGCCCTCACATTTGATGGTGTGGGCTGACATACCATGCGAATATTGCGTCGCGCAATCTGCCGAGGAACAGCCTCTAACCGTGACAAAGCGGCCTTGGTTTTTCTTGGCTTTTGAATAAGTCATCAAAAGGCCATTGCTGGGTTTCTTTCTTTCTTCCTCTCCATCTATTTTCCATCATTAAAAAAACGCTTTTCACCTCGCTGCGTGCAGTGTTATGTTTAATCGTATTCTTACCATTCGGGGCCGAAACGGCGGTTACCTCATTTGGTCGCATTAAAAATAATAATGATCACGCCGTGGCTGAACTTTGCATTAGAAATTGCGCTAAGCTGTGCTGCGACGCGTTGCAGAGTGCGGGTGAGCCACGGCGAGAACTGTTGTGCGAACCCCTTAAGTGCTACTTTAAACTGATACATGGGCGCTGCAATTTCGCACTTTGCCTAATCCTCGAAAGCCTCCTGCGATCGTTAAATCTCACACAAAATGGCGCTAATTTGAGAGAGATGAAGAGATGGCCGCCGTAATAAATAATAGCGCTACAACTACAATATATGTATGTATATAAAAAGAGACAGACATCCGCGAACTGCACCGACATGCACTTGAAGGCGATGCCTTCAGTCTCCCCTATAGAACGGTCCAAACTATCCAAACTACGCTTATGAACTCGGGGCATTAGGTATGTGTGTGCGTGTGCGTGCGTGCGTGCGTGCGTGTGTGTGTGTGTGTGTGTGTGTGTGTGTGTGTGTGTGTGTGTGTGTGTGTGTGTGTGTGTGTGTGTGTGTGTGTGTGTGTGTGTGTGTGTGTGTGTGTGTGTGTGTGTGTGTGTGTGTGTGTGTGTGTGTGTGTGTGTGTGCGTGTGCGTGCGTCTGTGTGTGAGTTTGTGTGTGCCTGTACGGTTCGGTTGCGTTGGGTATGCCCTTCCTGTCGCCTTTCAAGGCATGCGCTGAAGCGCGCCACGTAGGGCGCACTTTTTTTTTTTTTTTTTTTGATGATGACGCCCGCGCAGGCTCGCGCGGACGGACTTTGCCGGAGCCCTTTCACGCAGCAGACAGCGGGGAACGCGCATGGTCATTCCCGGCCGGCCACAGCGCCGTAGTGTACGTGTGCACGGAATCATTTGTATCTGTCCGCTGGCTCCCGCCAAGCGGACAGGCGCCGCACCGCGTCGTGGCCGCGAGCAGCATGCATGCCGGCGTCATTTACGCCCGGTGACTTAAACGACGCCCGAGATACGTGGAACGAAAGAGAGAGCATCCCGTGATTATCCACTTCCGCGCAATTATGCGCAAGGCGGCACCCTTGTCTCCTTTCCGATTTTCGTTTATTTATCTCTCTCTTTCTTTCTCTTTCCTTTCAGATGTCTTCTCACCCCCACGTGTTTATACAATGCGATGCCTCTCTTTCTCTCTCTCTTTCTCTCGGTTCTAGTTACATGTACTGAGTTAGCTTCCTATAAAAGAAACAGCCCGTAGCATCCAGTTTCTCGCGCCTTAATTCGACACAGTCATGCGATCCGCGGCGTTCCGTGGGCGACTTAGTGTTGGACTTGGTAAACGCGCAGGAACCGCGGGTCTGAGGGTCTCTATTGTCGTCTTTCTTTTCTTTTCTTTTTTTTTCTTTTTTTTTTTTTTTTTTGCAAGAAGCCGAGTTGTTAGCTGCGATTTCGGTGGGCGCTCGTCCGTGGCGACGCTTGTCAACAGCGGGACGTAATAAATTGCTCCCTTTCTCAATGGCACGCGAGAAGCTTATGCCGCGCGCCAGCACGTGACAGTCGAACGTAAGACCTCGCGTCGCGCAGTTCCAAGAAACGGCGTTGTTTCTGTACGTGTCTAGGGTGCTGCTTGGCGCTGGATTGCTAGGCGTGTTCACGGATGCATGTACTGGGCATTATTAGTAAGCGTCTCAATTATGGGCAGTCTCAATTAAGACTTTGGCACTGAGTTGTATTTGCTGAGCGCCATTTGTATTGTTATACTGGACAGGTGCAATGACATACCAGTGAGACTTGCCAGATTTTCGCACGGTGGTTTCGAGTCGGAGGGCCCAGTTTATACGAAGGCGAGTTGTCTGGCGGTGTTTATAGTTGGTATTCTTACTTGGTTAACCTCCCTACCTCTCCCTCTTCGTTTCTCTCTACCTTACTCTAGAGAACCTGGAGTCGCATTGTGCGAGCTCCAATACCCACAGTCTGAGTCGCACGATATATAACACATTTCTGGGCTGTACATTATTTTCTTCTTTTCGGTGTGAAGCACCTTATGCGCTCGGGGTGTCGGCGTCTCCTGTCGTCGTCGTCACGGTAAATCACGCTCAATCACGCGCTCTGCGCTCGGAGGAGGAGGAAAAAAATTTATTCAAAATTTCAGACAATAGATCTGAAGGCCTTGGCCTCTAGGTGGCCTCGGTTGAGGCGACCTGCAGAGCCCAGGTCGTGAGAATTTCTTGGATGGTCTTGTCTTCTGACCTTAAAAGGGCCTCCCAGGCTTCCTCAGAGGGAGCTGGCAGTATTTTTTTTTTTCGGAGGGGGCTTGGCAGAGCATCCCGATAAGATATGATTTTGGGTGACCAGTTGGTTCTGGCCGAAATTCAGGCAAATTGGGTGCACATGTCCGCACGTAATATACGCCAATCTGTGTGGGCAGGGTAAAGAGTCAGTTTGTATCTGACGTAAAATCGTGACCTGTTCCCTGGATAGCTCCTTATTTGCAACTGGATGGATTTTCCTAACCTCTTTGAAAAATCTGGTAAGTTCAATAAATGTGGTGCTGGCTCGTTCCAGAAGTCCACCGAGTCTGAGGAGCACCCCGCCCGGTTGGTTAAGCCTCGGGCTGTTTGGTGCGCTGCTTCGTTCCCGGCATTTCCCGAGTGAGCAAGGACCCATACTATATTTGTGGTGCGATCGGTTTGGAGATAATTGATAATACTATTCGAAAGTTTGCCTACGTATCCCTTAGCGTAAATTGTGATGGCACGCTTGGAATCACTTAGGATTTTTTTTTTTTTTTTCTGTTTGAGAGGGAGTGCTTGCGCTATGGCTCCTCTGCTTCTATAGGGTGGAAGGTGATTTTACGGATGCCGCAATTCGGACAGTCCCGTCTCTAGTCACCGCACAGATGATGTAATTTTAGGGGCCCTGTTGGGGCCGCATGTATACATAGACCACTTCTGTGTCATGTTTAATTTTTTCGTCAAGTGCCTCGGCCCTTGCTTTGCGTCTATGATGATGTCTACCTGCTAGCATGTGTTTGGGTAGGGGGCGCTCCAATAAGTGTCGCCTTATCTCGTCTGATAACCTTTTTCGGCCCACTGAGGTTGCAACGAGGGTGTTAACTCCCAGCCGTCCTAGGATGTATCAACCCGTCTCCGATCTGGAGAGACGTTCCCTTTGCGATGTTTTGTGTGCTTCTATAAGCTCGTCTAGCGTGTTGTAGACTCCTAGTTTGAACATTTTCTCAATGCTGGCATAATGTGGAAGGTCTAGGGCTGCCTTGTATGCCATGCGTATTACACTAGCAATTTTTGTCTTTTCGCAGAGGCGGAGATGGTAGTACGGGAAGGCATAGATGATGCGGTTTATCAGAAAAGCCTGAGTTAACCTGCATACGTCAGCTTCTCTCATACCTCTACGTTTTGTGGCTATCCTTTTTATGAGGCCAATGATCTGCTGGGCTGTGGCTGTCGGCATCTCCTGTCGTCGTCGTCACGGTAAAGCAAGCGGCTCGTGCTCGCGCTCGGCACGCGCTCGTGCATCTGCTCCGGCGTTCGTCGTCGTCGTCGTCGTCGTCGTCGTCGTCGTCTACAGCTGGCTGCGTTCCCGCTCATCATTCCAGCGTACAATGTCACTTCTCTTCTGTCGTCGTAATGGGAGGCCGCGTTTACGGGATTATGAGCCATTGCTTAAGGCAGTATGAGCCCATTAGCGGTGCATCACTGCATGCTTCGCACCTCCCCAGGTTTCACGTTAGTGGAGCTGCATTTCGCTCAATGGGTCATTTGAAACTTACGCATATTTTTTTTGTATGCGACGATTTAATGAGGCTATTAACCCTTTCTGGCCAGAATCTTTCGTTTGAAGTAACAAGTTTATGTTCTCTGCACATGAACAAGAAAGAAATTGAAAAGGAAAAAGAGGATACATTTCCCAAAGCAGTTAATTTTTGCTCATATATATCGAAACCGTCTGCCGCGAATACAGTACACTGCACAAAGCTGATGATCGAAGCTTCAAACTTTTGCATTTCAGTCACACGTGTCCGAAGAATGCGCGCAGATTATTCCAAGATAATCTCCGTGCCACCTAACGTGTGTTACATGCATTCGGCGGCAGGCACTGAAAATGAGACACGGGACCAGTCCAGGCATGCAGCATCTATGCGTGTAGACATTTGCGATGTTTCTGAAAGAACCGATTATCTGAAGCGCGAATTCTACGTTAACTATGCAAATATGGGTGATCTCGCTCTGATACGTTTTGTTATATTTTGATGGGTCGGGTATTCCCTTTAAAGCAATACGATTCCTATACAGAAACAGTTTGACCAAGAAAGGCTAATCTAGTTACAAATAACAAATATTAATACTGCACTCTATAATCCCGTTACAGATAAGTTCCACCAAGTTCGTGCAATATATATTTTTTCAAATACGTAACAAGATTAAAATTATCCGCTTAATGAAACTTATGTGAAGCGATAATACAAGCGGAAAATTATTTCAACTATGTTGCACTTATACCACGTTGAACGAGAATGAACCATGTTGAACGAGAACGAGAATGAGACTGTATATGAGGGGTTTGCGCTGTGCGGTTCTTACGGTCGTTAACGGTATGACTGATTATTTTTATAGGGAGTTTCAGTCACGCCAAATTGGCGTGCGGGAACGCTCCTAATTGTACTGTAAACTTATTATACCCGTCCCAAATACAGCAGGTGCAACGAGGAGAATTTCCGTGTTGTCGTAACAGCTGATGTGGAAATGTCACACGGCTGAACTGTGTACATTTAAGGAGCAACAGTGCGCAGTTATAAAACAACCGCAGTTTTTTTTTTTTCGTTTTCTTTTCGAACTAAATATATATAACACACCATGGTCTGAATCCTCGCGTACTACGACGCAGGATGCAGAAACCACACTTCGTAGTGCCTACTATCATTTGTGCGCAGAAATATTTGGGCTATAGTATTCACAGACGCACAAGGCCCAGGGCTGCTCGTAAGAGCTGAAGATGCCGGCCAACCGAGATCTGGGGCATATTATGGTCGAACACGTCCGGTTAATGGCAATTAGAAATCGTTAATGTCGTTAGAAAAAAAATGGTCTGTCGTTGTTCCTCTTTTTGTGTTTGGGGGTTTCGGCGTCGTCAGTCAGCAAGAGGCAAACATCACTTACGAACAAAAGAATGTGTGAATTAGACCTCTGTATATTTAGTAAGCGCTCGCTTTCTCTTTCTCATTTAATCACGTGGCCTGAGGCCACGTGATTAAATCCCGGCCGCGGCGGCCGCATTTAGATGGGGGCGAAATGCAAGAATACCCGTGTACCGTGCATTGATGTGCACGTTGAAGAACCCCAGGTGGTCAAAATTAATCCGGACTCCCCCACTACGACATGCATCATAATCACATCGTGGTTCCGGCATGTAATACCCCAGAATGTATTTCATTAATTTTCTGTCTTTCTCTTTCACAAGGTTCTGCGGAATTAGCGCCTTCACTATCCATTAAACAGAATGGCATCGTCGGTTTCACATTGAAGCTGAAAAGAAATTGACTGATGCTCTTCTCAGTGTAATTTCCTATGTGTCTAATTCTTGTATGTGGTTGTTGTATGTGCGCGTGGTTTGGTTGAAGTGCGTTTCTGCTGCCACTGTAGCATTCGTCAAGCTGCTACGCGCAGGCACAGTGGGACTTCCGCGAGTCTTCTTTTCTATGAGGAAAACATTCAAAAGCTGTTTCTTTCTTTGTCTCGTGTGTCCCGGAAGCTTTTCCATGTTGAGCGAGGAAGCCACCCTGCAGGAGATCCGGGAAGCAAATCGTTTTCGTTAGTGTCCCCTCTTTACGGCAGATGGCGCAACGCTCCTTCGATCGACTTGGCACGGCCTGTTGGCTGCTTTGTAGCGCGCTGTGCTCCAACGGCATTGTCGTTGGTACAATCTTTGGTTAGAAGGCGTGCGCTGAACGCATGCGCGCTAGAAACGACATGAACCCATAGTTGAAATTGAAATATCGCGCTTTGTCTACGCCTGTGAAACTTTGCAGAAGTATTTCGCAACGGACGTATACCGCCATTCTTCCTTACTCGATGAACACGTTTTGCATCGCACATTCGCATATAGTCTTCTCAGTGGTGACGATTATGGCCAGTAAATTAATCGCCCAGGGCAAGTTGCCCTGCACGTCAAATTAAGCCTGACGTTATGCGTAACTCCGACTTTACTGTTCATATACTCGGGGATGGTGGAAACGTTATTTCTACCGAGCCACTGTGCTGATAAAAATGAACTTCGATTACCTTGAAATATAAATCAAGCTATGACCTCTAATTAACCGAATTTACAGACTTACGATCTCTTATTTTTGTGCATTCAACAAACGTGAAAACCAACGAGCTTGAACTTTGTCGAATTGCATATGGTCAGCGCTGTACCTCTCTCGCATGACCAGGTGCGGAAATTTCATAAAGCTTCATGAGCTGCTCGATCTGCTCATGAAGACGGCATGCAGGAACCAATCCCGCTGTCAAGAACAAATGCAGCAGCGAAACTTCGAATGCTTGCAAATGATACCTTACATTGATTGTGGAACACACCTAGTTTCCAGCACACACGTCTACATCGATTGGGCCCCTATCTACAACTTTATCCTCCACCTGGACTACCCCGACCTGAGACAATGGTACTTTGCCGATTGTGGCTTGGAGTCGCATTTGCGAAGTCGTTTGCTTTCCGCATCGGATGGGAGGATAGTGCTACGTGTGACCACTGTGGTGACGAGGAAACCATCGAACACGTACTTTGTCATGGTATCCGAAACAGCGCACACAGGCAGTCACTCGCGACTACGCTTGCGCGTCTTGATGACCGGCCGCTTTCGGAGCAGACAGTTTTCGAACGCCGACCCATACAGTCGTCACACCACAAGACATTGAAGGCACTCTTGAAATTTTTACGTTCGAGTGGCTTATTGGAGAGACTGTAGTTTTCATGGACGTTCACAACCTTCCCTATCCTTCTTTTTAATTTTTTTTTTTTTACTGCTGTGCCTTTTCACTCCGCTGTTCTTTCCATCTTTCATTTCCTCTTACCCTTCCCCCAGGACAGAGTAGCAAACCAGAATCTTGTCCGGTTAACCTCCCTGCCTTTCCCATCCCGTTTATTTCTCTTGTGCACTTGTTATGGACACTATTAGGTTGGACTGATTGGACAACACATGCTTCGGCGTATATACATATATTATATGGTGCCGTTACGTCATCACTCATCACCCTCCTCTACTCTCCTGTACTTTGCTCTTCCCCTTTATTGCGGTGTGGAGTAGCTAGCCAGAGGCACGCTTCTTCGGCCAACCTCTCCGCTTTTCCTCTCATTAATCCTTCTGTATATCTCTATCACTCTAGTCGTTGAAGTTGTCGAGTATCAAACTTTGTGAGAATCGGAAAGTTTGTCTATTGAGTCTGTAGCTCTACAAACGTCTGCAGTGATAGCCGTGAGCAGCGTTCATAACGATGTAACCGCCGCGGAGGCTCACTGGCTATCGCGTCCGGCTGCTGAGCACGATGTTGCGGGTTCGATTCTCGGACGCCGCGGCCGCATTTCGACGGGGCTGGAATGCAGAAATGCTCGTGCGCTTAGACTTAGCTGCGCCTTAAAGAATTTCAGGAGACCAAAATTGATTCGGAGCCCTCTAGTGTGGCATCTCTCCTAGAGTGTTTGTTGCTTTGGGACGTTAAACTTGCGATAAACTTTCCATTTATTCGATGTACGAATAAATAAATCCTATAGCGGTTGGGGGGTGTTCCTTGTGCGTGGTGACAAGTGAGAATAAGGCGCCACAACCTTCCGGTCGCTTATTTTAAGGTGATAGCCTTAGGTGTTGGTGTTGGCGGTGCCCTTGGCGGTGACCTTGGCGAAACTGCGCCGTGACGAAAAATGTCCGACGCTGCAAAGAGTAGAAACATGTCTTAAGAATGCTCGGATTGACGTCCCATTTCTTAGGGAGATTCCTGTAGACAAACTAAATTAGTGGCTTTGAAAAGAAAAATTGGTACATTGCAGTCTGGGTGGAAATCGAACCAGGATGCGAGACAATCGCGCTTAATTCCCTGATACCACGGCTGCTCCACGGTTCTGGGTGTGCCAGTGCGTGCCTGATTGTACTACGTCACGGGGTCACAGAGACGTGCTCGTGCCACTGCTCGCGCGTTCATCTCGTCTTCCACAGCTGGATCCGATGCCGCTCATCATGCCAGCGTTCCCAAATTCTGCCCCTCCAGGCTCTGCGAAAGCGCTTACGGCACTGGCCCACTACCAGTAGGTACGGCGATTTCAGTGAGTTCTGTCGGGCGCTCCAATGGACGGCTGCCATAATTCCTCATAAACGTATCTTAATCGTGACAAAAAGTGTGTCAAATGTGCAATCAGGTTTTGGCCTTCACGTTTCACAAAAGTGTAACACTTGCGTAATTTTTTTTTCTCTCTCTTTAAGTTTGAAGACCTAATCGTTCTTCTGTGAGCCTCAGGTGTATAGTTGCCGATCGGTCACACTAACGAAGTCACCCATCAAATTGATCAACGTCTCTCTGCGCAAATTCTGTGCGTCAAACGCTGATCCCTTGGCGCAGTGTATAAAATGAAACGACGCATTTTGAGAATGTGGCAACTTGTATAAAGGTTATTATTACTCAAGGCCCATCGGCAGTTTCTGCTCAGCAACTCCGTGTGATCAGAAGAGCGACAGGGCTTTCAATTTATCGTGGCCAAGCTGTCTGTCGTTCCGTTGTTCGTCGCTGGCGTATTAAGAAACGCCATGTAGGGGGGAAATAAAGGTACCGTGTTCTCGAACTAGCTTGAACAGCGGTTATCAGATGTCTGGCGCGTATCCTATACACGTTGGTTATTTTCTTCGAGGCTGACTCTCAAGGCCTCGACGTGGTCAATTCGATAAACGCGCACTTTCCTTTCTTTCTTTCTTTCTTTCTTTCTTTCTTTCTTTCTTTCTTTCTTTCTTTCTTTCTTTCTTTCTTTCTTTCTTCTTTCTTTCTTTCTTTCTTTCTTTCTTTTGTTCGTGCGTGAACTGAGCTTAGGCATACTCAACTACATCAATCTGGAACTTCTCTCCTTTCGCGTATCTCACGGCCGCCGTAACGATTGGGCTGCTACATCACCTGAGTGGAAGTTTAGGTGGTGTGGTTAGAACTGTTCACGCTGGAGAGGACGTTGTGAATTGTACATAGAAGCGGCAATTGTCGTCCCGCCAAGGCCTTTTGGTTGTGTGTGCGCACGCAGACGAAGGGAAGGGTGCCTAGACGTATATACTTGCCTTCCGAGAAGATAATTGAGCCCCTGGCGTCTTGATGACTCCCGCTGCGGCAGAGGCACCCCGCGACTGGACCTGAGTGGCATGCAGACGTGCGTCTGTACCATATGTGATAGTGATGTGCGTCTCCGAGGGGGAAAAAATCATTGCGCAACCAGCAGGAGTGGCTTGTGAACGTTGAGTCCTGTTACCTCTGTTAACGCGCGCCTTTAGTATATGTGTGTAAACAGGAAGAAGAAGCGAAAGCCGAATCGGTCTGCGCAGACCATTTCCTCTGCGAAGCAAATAGGCCTGTGTATACGATTGCCATGAGGTGCAGACAGTGGCACATCCTGGAGGCGACGGCGATTACTCCTCCAAACAGGAGAAGCGAATAAGACGAAGGTTAATTCGGTCAAGACACTGAAATTAAACGGAAGGATGAGATGAAGATGCGAATGACGGAGTGTTAAGCTTGCAGATGAGCAGGCACATATGCACACGTTGTTCAAGCAAAGGGAGACGTGAATAAAACTCGTATTCTATATAACGTCTGGCAAAGGCACTTGCTGAGATGAATGCAAGGGCAAACGCTTGTGCATATATCCCTCGCAATATTATGTACATTTAGTTGCGCGATACCGTTGAGTAGAACGGTGGAAAGAATAAGACATAAAGGAAGATAAGGAGATTCATTGTGAAAAAAATAGGAAAGGCGCTCGCGTGAAGTAGCGTGTTCTTTCTTCGATGGCTTAATTTTCGCGATGTTTCTTTCCGCTAAGTCCATTACGTTGCATCTTGGCACATCAGGCCGTCTCGTCCGGTGTGCCCACGGTATGCAACATACAAGCATCCACGTTAGTACACGCCGCCGCTTACAGTGCATTTTGCTGTTGTCCAGCAGAATTTAGTAAGTTGCCACGTAAACTGAAGGCAGATTTGAGTACTGCCTTTGTGGCTGTAAAGTGCCTGCAGTCCCAGACAACATGACCTAAGTCATTGTGAACATTGCATAGACTATATAGTAATAAATAATAGTAATATATATATATATATATATATATATATATATCCTATGGCGATCGCGTCAATTGCAGTTAGCAGAGCTGGTGGTGCAATTATTCAACAAAGGCGTTATTATTCTTCCTCCTCCGCGACACTGACCTGAACTAGACACTTTGGTTGTATTCTACCGTGTGGTCATGTTCCTTGTGTACGTTGTAAGGTGTATAAAAAATGCATAGATCATTTTATACATCACCCTTGTCATCTGAAGGATATTGGGGGCGAGGAGTTACGAAGTCGCCATCTGTCGGAAGCGCCTCGCTTGCGTATAGTATGAGGGATAACGCGGCGCGCTCCTCGTAGGTTTGGCTGTCGGCGCTCAATAAACCACCACGCGGTCATTTCTGTAAGTACTCTCCAAGAGAGGGAAGTTTATTACTGTCAAAATAATAACGTTGGGTAAACATACAGCGCAAAATAGTTTACAGGCGCTATCTCTTTACCGAATACGTACAGTGAACGCCCATAGCGCGCAGTCGACGCGATGGAGTCCCCCGAACCAGCTTCTTGCGTGAATGGTAGGCAATCGCTGAGAGCTGTCTAAGTGAAATGGGTTCTTATAGTGGGCTGTCTGTATAATCAAATGGAGCATAAAAGAACGAAGCCTCAATGCAGCGATCGCACGGGTTAGCAGCGACCGACTGGATGTGCGTCTGCATGCATGTCCGCGCACAATGTTTCGCTTTCGCTGCAACCGTGCCGTGAGCTTTAGGCCGCGGCACATAAACAGTTGACAGTACAGAAGCAACTATTGTTGCGTGGACGCTATCAGAGCTGTTAAAAAATAATTTAATTATATATAGGGACTACGACGCCTACGGCGACTTGTATATATGTGCCGTCGCGATGATTCAATATTTTTTTTTTCTAAATTCATGGACGTTTCAATGTTACTATTTCTCAAGTTACGTCGCACTGTATGTTTGTCGGTCTTCTCAGCGATGAATTTCCCGGTGCTTCTTTTTGGTAATCCAGTACATTCATTGTTTGGTGCTAACCCAAGCATCAGCATATGCCATGCCATTTTTTAATGTGCTTCTTACGGTTCCCTTTTCATTCTGGTGAACTTGCCACAAGTATCTAGTATCAACAAGTTCATAGACCAAATCTTCATGACATTAACCGGGCAGCGCGCGCGGGCGAGCTTTTCAGTGCGTGCTTTCTGCCACTCACCGAACATCGCAGCCCCAACGCCGTATAGCAGAAATCTCCCGCGCGGAAGTGCTTGATACACTCCCGAGTTGTAGCCGATGGCTGCTTGCCGGTTCTAAGTTTCGCAATCGAAGGTACACGCAGCTTCTTGGCCTGCGACTATACGTGTGAATGCTGACACCGGGCTCCGCTGCGTACGGACGTGAGCAGCCTTGTCTACAGAACGCGGGAACGGCGGCTTCCGGGGCTCCGGAGAGCCCCGGAAGCGGCCGTTCCCGCGTTCTAGACCAGGCTGCTCACGTCTGTACGTCCGACGCTGCGGCACCGAGCAGTAGCCTACCATTTTGGACGGCTTCAAAGGCAGCCACCACCTATTATATCGTGCTCTCAAATGGTGTCTAGCAGACACCCGAGGCAGGGAAACATCCCCACTTAATCAGAACCGGAGTGCAGGTGGAACATTAAACTTTCGTTTTCAGCTCGCTTCTGCGCTTCCGCAGCAGACGACGCGGCCGCTGTGTCCACGTGATCCCTCATTCCACGTCACGCCGACGGTGGCGCCAGCTTTACTAGTGGTGGAGCTCGCCCCCAATAGAATTCCAAGGGCCAGGCGACCATCTCCAGCAACCATAAAAGAATCTCTCTCTCTCTCTATACATACATGGTTACCGACCAAGATATATATAAACTGTGTGCCTCGACGTGCACGCTTGCTTGCTACTCGTCTGACGACACGAATGTTACCTGCTGTTTCCTTTCTGACCACATTGGCCGCTTTCTTGGCTATGATTGGCTAGTTATCTGAAGCCCTTCCACAATTCTCGTTGCCGACTGCTGATGCATATTGAAAATCTGCAATTCGGACTCACGCCGAGTGATTTTCTCGCGCATATATATATATATATATATATATATATATATATATTCATTAATTTATAATTTCTTTAATTCAATTATTAAGTACAAGTAATTTTCCCTTATGTCGTCCTTGGTGTTATTGTTTGTTGGCTCATTATGATATGCTTATTAAAAATCGGGCCCCTCGGTTCCCTTTCTTCTCGTTCACTGCATAACGAGGGCTCGAATCCGGCAACAATGATGCCTTCAGGTAGCATATGTGGGTTTATTGACCAGTTGCCATCACCAGAAAAGATCACGTGCTCGTGACGCCTGCGGCAAAAAGGATGTTCCACATCCGCCCTATGGCTTGTGAGTGGTGGCGCTGGCTAACACTCCCAGGGTTAGTTCCAGTTGTAAAACATAAGTACCCCAGAAAGTGGACGGGAAAACGGTTCCGCGGTAGCTCAATGGTGAGAGCATCGCACGCGTAATGCGAAGACGTGGGTTCGTTCCCCACCTGCGAACAGCTGTTTTTTCATCCATTTTCATTAATTTATAATTTCTTTAATTCAATTATTAAGTACAAGTAATTTTCCCTTATGTCGTCCGTGGTGTTATTGTTTGTTGGCTCATTGTGATATATATATATATATATATATATATATATATATATATATATATATATATATATATATACTCGTCGTGCGCCGAGCATGGATGGATGATTCCTCGCACGCATCATCGCCTCTCCATGTCTTCGGCGATGTCTTATTTACTTCCCGTGGAGACAGCCGTGCGTGTGCATTCGGTCGGCCTTGTTCATGGCTCACACGACGCCTCCCGCCTCAGGAAAGAGGCACGCATGTTGGGGGGTATCTGGAAGAGATGATGACAGGTTGCGCAGACGGAAAAGGGGGCTACGTACCGCCGTGATTGCCGCCGCCTTTTGGTATGGCGTTTAAAGGAAACATATACACACTTTACAAAAAGCTACACGAAAGAGGAAAGCAGTCCACGTCGCAGTGCTCGTCCGCGTCTATAACAACGACGAGGAGGAGTCTACAGCGGTGAGAAATGCACCTACATAACGCCCTGAGAAGTCATCCGGCGAAGATTTGTTTCCTCCGTCAGCCCCGCCAGACAATGCCTACGGGCGCTTAAGCGCATGACCCCTCTTGAACGTCACGTGCGGGTAGTGACCACGCTTTTCAGCCTCGAAAGTGAAAACAACGGTGAAAAGAAAACGAAAATAATAATAAACGAGAATGAAGGAAACGCAGTGCGGGAGCCCGCGGTGTCTCTCGTGTGGCCAACGGAGCGTGGTTGATAATTAGATTTGAACGCGCTCGGTGACGAAAAGGCGGGAGCAAGAAGGTGTTGCTGAGGGTTTTTTTTTTTTTTTTTCTTTTTTTTTTTTTTTTTTTTTAGGAGAGGCTGTTGGCACGGTGGCCTCCTGCCGTCGGCGGTGCGTGTGCGCGCCCCCGTCCGTTAGCGGCGTTTTTTTGCGGAAGTGATCGCTCAAAGTCGCGGCCGGATACGGTACCGGAACGCCGTGTCCCGCCTCCCGGCAGCCTCGTAGTTGCGTAGCTGCTGCGAGAACCGGCCAGAACTGACCGCGCGGCGCTTCCCGTATTCGCAAAGAGAAAGTAAGAAAAGAAAAACGCCGTTCCAGTTCTCCCTTTTTGTTTCCCTGTTGCTTGCTTTATTTTTTTTTTTTTTTGCACTTGTTTTTTTCATTCCGCTTCGTGTCTCCTCCCGTCGTGTCCGTTTGTTCGGGCGCATGCGAGTCCTAGTTCACGCCCCTTACACATGCGCTGCCGCAGATTTGGCGTGAACACCGGCCCGAACATCGGCCCGAACATCGGCGTGAACATACTTGGCGCAGCTGGTTCTGTCTTGCTCAGACCTACGTTGCGGGAGCGAATAATATAATATTTAATGTGGGACTTGTACTCTACGCTAGCGAAAATATGCCCTTATATCGGCGATGAAGAAAAGAAAGCCTCACGTTGTTGTTGTTGTTGTTGTTGTTGTTGTTGTTGTTGTTGTTGTTGTTGTTGTTGTTGTTGTTGTTGTTGTTGTTGTTGTTTGTTGTTGTTGTTGTTGTTGTTGTTGTTGTTGTTGTGTGTTGTTGTTGTTGTTGTTGTTGTTGTTGTTGTTGTTGTTGTTGTTGTCGTCGTCGTTGTCGTTGTCGTCGTCGTCGTCGTTGTTAATGTTGTTGTCGTTGTCGTCGCCTGAAAGCATCACGTAGCTATATACTACATGGCCAGTCATTTTTTTACTCCTTACCCTCGATCGCATTGCTACATTCACGAAACCTCTACTGCCGTCAGACGTTAGTAACAGTTTTAATATTGTCTCTGCATTTTCTTCCAATACAGGGCGCGTAAACAACGGGCATAAATGTGTAGGCGTCGTAGTGCGCTATACAGTGCTGCCCCGAGTGTTTGTGAGACTAATTCTTTGTTTTTCATCTCTTTGCAGGCATACGAGTCGATGCTGGAAGCTAGGCAATATCGCGTGTGCCTGTGGATTACTTGTCAAGGAGCAGCTCGAGGAATTCCTGGGACGCATCCTTTGGACTTCGAACTTACTTCGATGTGCACGGCGGTCGACGAGGTGTCACCTTGCCCACTGGGACAGCAGCCACTGAATGCTGATGCCCAAGCTTCACTAGGCAAGTCTTTTCAAGGTGAGTGCGGACGCACATGAATCGTGCGATTTTTCGAACAGCTGGTATGTACAAATGACACTGTGGCCTTGTTTCCGTACCAGTGCATTCTGAAGTGTATACAGTGGCTCAACGAAAGATTTAGGCGCATACTGAAGATCAATAAGCAAGAAAGCAACGTAACGTCCTGTAGACGAGAAAACAATAACTTGCAATTCTCTAGGAGCGGTGTTCGTGCAGCAGGTCGACTTGATGATAACGATGAATATAGTGATGGAAGGGGGGGAGGGGTTTGGTGGTGGGTGGTGGTAGTTATGATGATGATGATGATGATGATGATGATGATGATGATGATGATGGAGTTGAAAACGATAATTGGAAGTAAGTTGAGCGTTGTTGCGAAAATTAGCTTGCAGGAGAACACAAAAACGAACCTCTGTATCATACCAGAAGATCTATAGCTCGAAATATACCGCAATGTATATTGGTAATGTCGACAACCCGTTTGAATTATTCTCATCACCGTCGTTGTCTCCGTTCTTACGCAATATATTCACCATCTTTGTCGATGTCTCACGTGACAGCTTTCTGTTTCTCTGGCCATAATTACGAACTTTTTTTCTCTCGGTATTTCTTGCACAGCTGCAAAGTCATCGTCGATGGGCACCTTGTTATTCCCCCAACACGTGCTACGTGTTTTGCAAGCAGCGGTAGCTCGTATTAACCCATGATTTGCTTGTAAGGTCATGGCATGGAAAGTATCGGGTTCTTGAAGTCCTGAATTCGATGGCTGCCGCGACCATGGTGCAGCATTTTCTTTGATTTTATTTCTTATTTGATGGTCAGTGGTCGGTAACTCAGTGTCGGGGAAGCATTACGAAGCAATGGTGAGGTAGAGGCGAGACTATACTCGAAATCTGCAGTACTTTGGCAGGTTCGTCACTCGGGGCTCAAACCGGGCTTGCCTTTCAACTATTAACATTCTCTGGTCAGTCGCACCACCAACCATGACTTTACCTCCGAGATCAATCATTGCTACTTATCTCGGGGGCGACGGTTTAAACGAAGGAGTTCTGAGGAAACTCTAAATGCAGAGCGTCGTGCCGTGTTCTCACTCTAAGGCACGGTGAAATCTTGTGTGGCTTTAGCAGCAGCCCCGTTCTCTACGAGCAGCTGTATCTTTCGCGAACTGTTTGCGCCCCTCGGGATTTCTAGGTTACGCGAGTCACGGGAACAAATGACTTCACTTTGTTTGTTGAGCTTTGAAGCATTCGTGAGCATCGGAAAATTAAGTGAGCAGTAAGAGTCCGCCTCATCACACCCTCACAAATGCATAAGTGATGCCACTGCCACGCCGAACCAATTGCTACATGAGACACGGCTTCAAACGCGCTTAAATGTCCCACCGAATGAAATTTCGCTAACACGGTGTTGCTTCTTATTCCCTATTCACTCAAGTATCTCGTTTCTGTTTCGTTAACGCACTTGTTTCCTCCACTGCGTGTTTCCGTCTCTCAAAGGACTGTATACAACTGTGCTGATTCACTTTCACTTCCATCGCGTTCTTATTCGTCTGCATTGGCCTTCTCGCTCAGCGTGAACTACTTTTGCGCGTGAACCTCTTCTCCGCTTCTTGCGTGTCTCGTAGGGGATACTTGATCTATCCTTTCCGGGACGTACGTTCTTTGCAGTGGCACCAGAGCACAACGTTCTTCATCCCTCAATGTCATTATCATTGCTGTCACCCTATACGTTTATGGCCAGCACAATTATCCGAGGCAACGATGCCAGTGCACACGAGCCGTTGCTGAAAACGTGTAATGGTTTAAGGGCGCGCTCACTTTTGTGGAAACCGCTTCTTTTTTTTTTTTTCTGTGCTAACGGAAATTCTCTTTTTGTACGAACGAGTATGAACGCCGTTCTCCTGCTGATCTCGTCACTGCAATGACACCTCCACGCCGTCGTGTCGACGCCCTTCACGTTATAGTGAATCGTAAATTGAGCTTTCTCCGGATGTGCCCTTGACACTCGCTTCTATCAGCAAGCTTGTAGGGAGTCCACTTTAGCGGTTGGTAACAGCACGGTCTTTCCGGCACTTCTCTTTGACGGCTACGCATGGATGCCTTTCGCCGAAGTAGACACAATGGCAGCGTCACGCCCGGAGAGAATCGAGCAAATCTCCAGGGGCAGTCCGCCACTTTTGTGATCAGCGAATATCGCCAGGGGAAAGTGCACTGGAAAGTCGATACACGTATAGAAGAGCGTGTATGTAAAGGTGTAATTCAAATTTGCTGTCTGCTGAACAAAGGAAGAGTTCACGCGGGCTCCCTGGTATGATGCATATATGACCACGCGCGCCGCAATTCGTGAACAGTACTCCGTATATATTGACCCTTTTCGCGGAGCAGTTTGTTTTAGAAAAACGAGATGGCGCTCACAGCGGCGCGCCATAACTCTCCTCAACGACCGCGCACGAATACGAAACCATTACCGCTTCTACCTTGCTTCTGTGCGATCAGCTGTCGGAAATGCAACTGAGTTTTCGCCAACACACTGTGCTCCAATCATGCTAGATTGAATCATGTGGATTGAAGACGTGTGCAGTAGTTGGCTGCAAAAATAGTGACTGGCATGTTAAGGAATAGAATGAATCTGTGTGGCCAAGTTCGCGGACCGCTGCTGCAACTGTCCGAACGTGTTACCGGAACTTCGTGATGTACGGCTTTCCTCGAGGATACAGAAATTTGCTCATCCGCCAGCCTTGTATCGCTAACCTTCAAAGAAAGGGCTTCATCCCCAGAACGTCGACAAGAGAGTACCACTCGTTAAACAATTACAAAGGGAGTAGCGCCGCTTCCTGTCATTGTAAGTTTCGCGCACGTTATCTATACACATCTGTCCCAAATGGCAGGAAAACTTACGCCCATTCTATCGCCGACGTATCACGAATAAGTGGATGGGCGCACACTTGAATATAGGCGCACTGTATACGCAACTAAATGACGGACTACACCTATGGCGCACGAATGGTCGAAGCTGAGTGTTTCGTGACGGTCCACAAGAGTAGGCGAGTTACTAGCTTCAATATATATTTGCTACAAGGTATTACAATGTACAAAACAGCTACGTTTCAAGAATTGTGCGCAGCAAGAACAAATATATCGTAACTGAGCACGCCCGCGAGCGATTAGGCAGAAAATGATCAGATAGTGGCCGCACCGAGGAACTTCACTGAGTCAGAAACTGACAAGCCACTGCTTCAAAATGCTTGCCGAATAAAGAACAAAGAGCAAAACGCACTAATCCTGACTAAATTCATGAGAGGAATGTTTGGATAGCTTGGAATACATATTTAGCCCCGCTTTTAGAACAAGCACCATATACTCAGCTTGCGCCATTTGGACATAGTTTAATCAGCTCCGAAAGCGCTTTTGCATGTTCTCTGAAGCTTTGATCAAAGGTTCGTGTCGTCCACTTAGTCACCGTCTACGATATCTCAGAAAACAGAAGTTTTCTAATCCGCGCCGGCATCATACACTTCCATTGTAAACAAGGAGGCAACGGAGGCAGTTGAGGCAAGCAATGGACGCGTGACCACGTGATCAAACATGGCAGCGCCCACGGGATCGCCGCGAAAAGGGTCAATACACGCACATTTAGGGGGGGGGGGGGGGGGAATAACGAACATATCTTTTTGTGCCAGTAGGGACATGGGGCCAAAAGCAGAGACAAAAGCATACAGTAAATATTCCCAAAATCGAAGTGTGCAAACAAAAAAAAGAGAGCGATAGAGAGAAACAAGCTTGTACAAAGGTTAGATTGAAATAAGGAACACATATCTCCGGATCAGCTCATAAAATAAATTATACCCATATGGAAAGAGAAAATCAGGTGTGCGTAGCATAAAATTATGACCACGGCTGTAGCTATTAACGTTACGGCTCTGACATGATTGCACGGTTCTGTGCATAGCCTGTGCAACTGCAAAATAATGGGCAGCCTAAAATGCCTTAATTTAATAATTAAAAAAGAAACCAGAAGGATGCTAAGTATCGATATGAGACAAATTAAACAGGGTGTTTCATTAACTTGGGCCAATTTTAAAAAAAAATATGCATATGCTACGTATAGCTGGATAGAGCTAAGGTAATGTTCTTTGCCGTCGCTTGCAGATACTCAGATTTCTTTACATTCCGCCTAATTAGATAATTACTCTGAATCGATTAATCAACTTCTCAAATATTGTAATTGATGAAAAAAGTGGCCTTGAGAAAATTGTAGAGTAGCATGAAAAATTCCGAATACAACTTTCTGTTGTTCAGTACGTGCTACATAAGAGTGCCTTTCCGAGCGTGTATAAAGGAACAGAGATCTCTTTTGCGTATACTATAGATCTTGCCACCTTGTTCACCATATACCATCGGAAACTGTGTGCAAGCGCTGCATGGCCTCGAACCAAACATGGCGTCAGGTATTCCTTTCATCAGCGCAGGCGCCCGACAAAGAAGGGAAAGAAAAGCCTTACGTCTTTTTTTCTCTCTCCAGCTCCAATTGCTGTACAGTCATCCACACTTGCGTCTTGGACGCACAGCAAGAGAGACAGCAGACTTCAGCGATTTTTTTCGACTCGTGACCTCATTTGCTGCGAGAGGAGCATTCATCCACAGTTTAAAAAAAAGAAAAAAAAAAAGAAAAGAAAAACCGCCATCGTATTTTTGCTTGCCTAGCTGCTTTGGCTGGTCGCAAGCATTGTCTCTCAAACCGACCAGCAACGCGCAGATGTCGATTTCTTTGCATCGCGACGCGTTGATTCATCGCTCTATATACGGAAATCTGGACCGACTGCATATACGTGCCTCCTGCGGGCTGTTATTGGGCTGGCGCTGATTTTTCGTGGCCTCTAAATGAATCCATTCAATAGGCCCGACTTCAATTTGGCCTATGGCTGTTTGACTTTGCCCTGATATCGAGGTGTGAACGAAAGGCGGCGTAGAAATTAAAGAAAGAAAAAGCACGGCTAGGAATGTTGGCGATATTTTATAAGGAATATTGCATATGCCTCCATTCCGGCGCGCAAGCGAGAAGTATGTGGCTGTAAAGGGATTTAACATATGTTCCACCTCAATAGTTCCACGCAATTTGTTTCGCCCATTCAAGGTAAAGTTCAACAAATTGAATATTTATTGAACGAGAGCATCACTGCTGATGGATATATGGTCTATATGCATTGAGGCGACTGGGGAGTAATATGCCGTCCATTGTATTATTTATTGGCCCTTCGCAGAACCAAATATTTATTTAGAAGTTGGTATAATACCTTGCATATCTTTGAAAATTTGTTAAATAAGAAAAGAAAGCCTTTTTCGGCACACTGTGTATACCATTCTTAATAACGAAGTATCGTTGGTGTATCTTGTTTCCCAATGAAATGTGCTTCTTCCGCTCACAATGAGCTGTGTTTCAGCGCGCATCCTTATACGTTTATGGAACCCTACCTCGCATAACAATAACGACATCTCAAGACCAGGCGTCCTGGCTGAAAAATTTAGAAGATCAGCTTCTGTCGCACTCTCCCTATATATAGCTACGTTTACACGAATGTGACAGTGAGGCGCATATCGCATCGCAATTATAGTGCATGGCGTTCATGTAAGCAGCGGTGATGCGCATAGGAAGTCGAATCGCATTAGCTCTCCGGTAAGGGGGTGGAAAGTCGCGTCACGCGGTACGCATTTATGCGCTCACGTGTCATATCGGGTGACGAGCAAACCACGTGAGATATAGCATGTCGGCGTGTTCTGTCTTCCAGTTAAGCGCGAAACTAACTCACCGGAAACAGTTTCCGGCATGTTTTTCGGATGAAGGGGTATGCGCCACGTGTGATATTGCGTATAGTGTTACCGTAATGCGCTAAGAAATGGGATCACTATTGTCGCATTTACTTATAGGCGGCTTCTATCTCTTTGTGTATATACCCCCTTGCCCATTCCCTATGTTGTATGTGTGGGGCAGCCAAAGAGAATCATACTTCTGGTTAGCCTGCTTGCCTTTCGATACATATTTTATATGTATATCTCCCTCTTGGGCTTGTCCTCCTTCGCTCGATACACCGGTCACTTCGTGATGACGCCTACCTCAACGCACACTGGCAGCTGCAACCCATTCGCATGCAGATACAAGTGAGCGACCGCTATAGACCAGCGCCGAAGAATGCTTCGCCATCACTCGATGCGCTTATAGACCGCATTCCCGATACAGTGATTTGTTCTTCGCAGCGAATCCCGCTCTCGCCACCCTCGAGTGACCTCTGCGAGATGAGCTTGTTACTCTATTTTAACGAGTACTAACGAGTAAGGTGACACATTTTCCAACTAGCTGCTTCTCCCTATAACTATCTTCTCATTATGGAAAACAATTTAACGCTCTATTTCGCTTGTATATATGTCATGCACGTACCGCGCTGAATGATCGCGTGATCATCGTATAAACAGTCCCGATCACTTGTAAATTGCATCAAAGAAATCATCCACTGCTTGTTAAAGGCCACCTCTGATGTAATGCCCCATGACTGTACTTGTCAGAAACAGTACACATCATGTGGTGATGCACTGACAGTAAAATTGAATTACACCGACGCTGCAGCTACAGCGCTTCTAGTGTCACGAGCATGTTACGAATAAACGGCCTGTCCATTCTCCACGGACAGGTAGCGCATTGCTTTACTAAATATTTATTTAGTTTTCAAATCCATGCAGCATGTGCATAAGAAATTAGATATGTTGTCTGCACTTCTATACCTCTTAATCTAGCGCGTCCTAGATTTCAATGGCGCGCGGAAATATGTGTTCTCGTTCTCAAAATTTCAAGAGCTGTTGTTTTGACAGCAATTTGTATGTTACGCCGACGTACGATAAGGTGCCTGTCCATTGCCTCTTGCACGCTAGTGCATTCCTTCTTGCATTAGAAAGAAGGCGAAGTATAATTAAGCCGGCATGTGCACCTTTGTTAATTTAATAAGCTGCATCCTATAATTCCAAGGAGCTCGAAGTTGTCCGTTCCTCCCGAGCATCTGAACAAGAAGCAGCGAACACACACAATGCATTGCAACCTGCAAGACGGGAAGAGTATACGCACGAGATACACCAAAGGTGCGCACCGCATCAGTTCTCTCTCTGTTGTGTGTGTGTGTGTGTGTGTGTGTGTGTGTGTGTGTGTGTGTGTGTGTGTGTGTGTGTGTGTGTGTGTGTGTGTGTGTGTGTGTGTGTGTGTGTGTGTGTGTGTGTGTGTGTGTGTGTGTGTGTGTGTGTGTGTGTGTGTGTGTGTGTGTGTGCGTGCGTGTGCGTGCGTGTGCGTGCGTGCGTGCGTGTGTGTGTGTGTGTGTGTGTGTGTGTGTGTGTGTGTGTGTGTGTGTGTGTGTGTGTGTGTGTGTGTGTGTGTGTGTGTGTGTGTGTGTGTGCGCGTGCACCTATATGGGACAGCCTGAGTGCGTGACTCGACTTCGCTGGCCTCCCAAGCCAAGCAGGTATAGTCGATTCCCGATACCTACACGCCGTGGCGGCATGGTGTCCGACGAAAGAAATAGTTTCCCCCGCGCCGACGTCATCGTCGTCGTTCAGTCGGCGCGGCCGAAAAGATTTACCGCCATTCTCGAGACGGCGCGCGCTTGCGCGGCCCGCGCGTCGGACAAACGAGCGTAACTCATCGCAAAACGTCAGAGACAATGCGTCGCCCCGAGAGACACACGGCCGCCGAAGGGCGAAAGCAAAACAACGCCGACAAACGCCGTCTCTGCCGCCGCGTTCGACACGTGCGTCAGTATGCGGCCTCCAGAGGCCGCTAATAGAGCGGCGTTATTGGTCTTTGTATGTTTTTTTTTAGGCTCGGCTCGGAAGGGGCGAGCAAAAGGCGGAGGAGTGAATGTGCGCCTGTGTATACGAGCTATTATGCAGTCAGCGGCAGATATACTGTCGGCCCGGCGCCACCCTATATGCACTGATAGAATGGTCGGCCGATTCTATCTGCGTTCGCGCCGTCGCGGCCGGGCATCGCTGCGTGGCTGTCTGAGGACGGACGAGCGCGCGCGCCGTATACGAATTTGAGTTAGTGTGACGGCGCTCTTTGGAAGGGACGCCTATAGCCCGTTCCCGTGCACGCCTGAGCACTTGCCAAGCGGGCCCCCGATGGAAATACGGCTCCGGTATTGTCTTCCTTCGGCCCCGACAGTTCTCTTTTATTTCCTCTTCTGTTATTTCTCTGTTTCCTCCGGGCCAGGTATAATAAGTCCAAAAGAGTCGGAAAACACGAGCGTGTAAGCCGAAGTTATTGGCTGGAACAAGAACATCCCCGGCAGCCCGCACCAGAGGGCTTGCAGAGACGTGGTTTCGTGTATTTGGTGCAGTATATAGACTTATTTATGTGATGGCGGTCGTGTTGGTGCATATATACTACGCGTTCCTCGCGCGTTTCCCTAACAAACGAGCCCGTGGTGCGCCGGTCAGATAAGCTGCGACGTAACTTTGTTTTCACTGTGTAGCGTGTTACCGTCGTCGACACTGTGGTTAGTATATACAAGAAGAAGGTCTGGAAAAAGAAGAGACTTAGAGGAAGAGAACCCTGGTGCTCTTTCCCTACTGAGAGTACCCTGAGGACACTGATAGTAACCTGGTACTCTCAGCAAACTTCGGTTTGCAGATGACATTGTCCTATTCAGCAACAATGGGGACGAATTACAACGAATGATTGTGGACCTTAACCGAGAAAGTGCAAGAGTGGGGTTGAAGAAGACAAAGATAATGTTCAATAGCCTGGCAAGGGAACAAGAATTCAGGATCGCCAGTGAGCCTCTAAAGTCCGTAAAAGAGTAAGTTTATTCTAGGTCAATTACTCACAGCCGACCCTGATCATGAGAAGAAAATTTACAGAATAATAAAATTGGGTTGGAGTCCATACGGAAGGCATTACCAAATCCTGACTTGGAGCGCACCGCTGTCGTTGAAAAGAAAAGTGTGCAATCATTGCATTCTACCGGTGCTAACATATAGGGCAGAAACTTGGAGGTTAACAAAGAAGCTCGAGAACACGTTAAGGACCGCACAAAGAGCGATGGAACGAAAAATGTTCGGCCTAACGTTAAGAGAAAGGAAGATAGCTTGGTGGGGATCAGAGAGCAAACGGGGATAGCCGATATTCTAATTGACATTAAGAGAAAAAAAATGGAGCTGGGCGGACCATGTAATGCTTAGGATGGATAACCGGTGGATCATTAGAGTTAAAGAATGAATACCGAGAGAAAGCGCAGTCGAGGACGGCAGAAAACTAGGTGGGGTGATGAAGTTATGAAATTTTCAGGCGCAAGTTGGAATCGCTATAGCGCAAGACAGGGGTAATTGGAGATCGCATATGGAGAGGCCTTCGTCCTGCAGTGGACATAAATATCTATAGGTGACTGCTGATGATGATGATTCTGGTGCTGCACCTCTATGTTAAAGCGTTCGAACAAATTAAAGTGCGCTAAAGCGCAGCATGCATCGATGTGGAGCCAGCAGTTTTCTGGTTCGCACTTTCGATGCGAACCGGTCAGCATGCTTTTGTGCGCATTATCCCAAGTGATGGTCGCTATAAAGGAGCTGGGAGACCGTACGCATGTTCGTCACCATTTCGTGCAATTCTTCTGGGTGATGCGATACACACTTTCTGGAGGGCACTATATGGGGTTTGGTGCGCAGTGTGCGTGGCATCACACTGTGGTGACTGATGCGCAACCGAGGCTTATTATAAGGTTGGAGCGGGCGATATGTCGCATATTGAGGGTCTTAAATTTGTTGGCCGTACATGTCGCACCGCCTTGTGGTTTTGCTAGATGAGTCGGGTAATGTGGCGTATACGGTGTGGAGAAATACCGGGCCGAAACGAGATTCTCAGTCAGAATCAATGCAGCGCGCTATGCAAGCACAGATTGGCCAACAGCAAATATATCGCGCGCCCCCGCTCGATTACAGTCACTCATCTCTCTCACCCACTGATACCCTACCTCATCCAGTCATTGGCCGTTTGGTTTAACTATTCGCTCGTATTTGAAATTGCTCCCATTGAAGTCAGTCATCAGAGTCTGCAAACATTAGCTTCTTTAGCTGTATATGTATACAAATTACCCTGCGGTATTCACAAAGGGACGTCGGCTTGTGACAGTTTCGGCAGGCGGCTCCTAATGGCGCCGCTCCTCAGTGGCTCCAAATATACGAGCAGCACTTGCTTGAGAAACGCACCTTCATGCCGCCATGCAGTTCATTCGAGTCGACGGCTATAGATCAAGTGGTTAGGAAATTGGAGGAAAGTTCTAGAATACGGATTGAGTTGACCATGGAGTCGTCACAGCGGTTCCTGGCCTGGTTGAATGCGAAATATGTGCGTGTACCGAGCTTTAGAGGCACTTAAGGAACCCCAGGTGGCAATAATTAATCTGCAACCATGTATATATATATATATATATATATATATATATATATACGCTGCCGCGTCGCGTACATCCCCTGAGTCGCATTGGGACGTTAAACTCCATCAGTCACCGTTTGCACCCCCCTATAAAAGAGCTCGCTTCGCCAGTTCGGGCAGCATGGTAAATAATTGTCTGTGCTCATATTCGAGCGAACAACGCTATGCGCAGTCCAACCAAACCACTCCTTAGAACCGCTCGGCACAATGGGCTCATCATGTATACACGAACCTTCACGAACCACCGAGGCAAACGATGCGCCACCATGCCCTAAAGCGGTTTCACGCCAGGACGAATGATCGCCTGTCTTTCGCGCGCGCACAATATATCTATATATACACACACATCCGCCCGATACCGAAAGATCGTCTTTCCTCTTTTCCCGCCTCCATTAAAAGGGTTTTCTCGAAAGGGAGCCTGAACGTGAACTTCCCTTGCATGGCTTTGATGAAGGCTTGCGATATCTCGTCTCGTCGCTATACGCAGCACCAGTATGCTGCCTTGCACAGCTTCACGCTCACGCCTCTGTCATTTCAATGCAGCACGCTCACCTTCTTGTTTTTTTTTTTTATTATTGCTTTGTTTTCTTTTATTTTGATCTTGCTTCCATTCAAGTGCACCGCCGCATCGAGGACGCCGAAAACGCCCCGGGCTTCTTATACTGTATACGCCGGCATTCATCGAGAAACTTTCCCGCGGAAAACTTTTCTTAAGCGTGCAGGGCGTTTATCTGCGCAAAGTTTCGTGCAGCTTGTGTGGCATGTATGCAATGGTGCAACGGTGCCAAAGCACGAAATAAGCTTCTCGTTCTGTAAGTATACTTCAGGCGCACGTCCAAGTCCCGACGTCTGAGCACGAAAAATCTGCTAGTGTGTATAATACTCATGCGTTGCTTAATGTGCCAATCGATCTGCCCTGCGATTTACGCAAGTGATTGTACTTTTTTTTTGTTGCGAACGTAAAAAAATGGTACTCGCAGAGATTAAATATTAAAAGGCGTGTGATATTGACTGATCGAATTCAATGTCCTAAAGCGGCATGGGGGCTTTGAGACACGCCTTAATTATGTCCACTTGTTTTCTTCAACGCCTATATACCAATGCTTTGCGTATACTATAGGAAATGCTTTATACACATTTGAATGACCAAACTTCGTTTTTACAACCGCGTCACACTAAGTCCACCTTTTTCATGCCCTGTTTCTTTCTCTCGTTTTTTTCTTTATTTCGCCCACCTTCTGTCTCTCCTATGGCCTTTCAATCCGTCAGCCTCTTCCATTTGATGAGTATATATCATGTAGCCGACGCGCGCGATTAAACACACGCCCTTTGAAATCTCCGCGTTGCGTCAGAAAGTTTTCTCTCTCTTTCTCTGAATGATCTGTACACCAGCATGTTTTACATTTCGAACCCATCGAAATACGGCTATACCGCTGCCGGTACTCGAACCCGCGGCCTTCTGCCAAGTTGCGTGACGTTGGGAGACGTTCTGCCAATTTGTAAATTACAAGTTGGGAGAACTAATCGCTACTCTAAGTTGACGTCTTTGATCCCTGCGGTAACATCTGCAGGAGGTAACAAAATAGCAGAAGCATACTCGTCAATATAATGCCGAAGTTCAGCGGCGCTAGAGAAACACCGCGTCCGTTATACATCGCATAATCGAATTAACGTTCACACAGCGAATAAATGCGCAGAGTTGGATAATGTTAAGTAGTTATGCACATATTAAAATATTTAGCACCATGAGATTGACAAGCAGCAGCATTACCGGCAGTATATACAACGCGCAGTTTCGCTGCTTCTGGCCTCTTACGGTTGTGCATGTTCTTATCTTACGGACAACGCCATTGGTTATCGCACGGTAGAAGCACTAAACTCAAACACCCTACGGTGGGGGGCTGGAGGGAGAGGTAGAAAGATAAGATAGTAGAGATAGATAGATAGCAGGCACACGATCACGGCTGTTCACGGTCGCAGCACATGATCACATTTGAGACCAACTAAGTCTAAAGCCGTTTGTGCAGGTTAGTTATCATTAACAATTGCAGCAATGCCTACGTTGCGCTCTATACTGCGATGTCTTATGAATCTGGCATTCCAATATGGTAATTCTGAAAATGGTCTGCCATGAACGCAAGCTACCGTTGTTTGTAAGATATTACCCATTACAGAATATGAAGCTCAAATTTTGACGACGATGATGATGATTTATATGCACCCCCTCTGAAACGGGGCGATCACAAATAGTCACCTAGCCTGCCTTAGTTAATCTGGTATTCTGTACATGCTTTTCAATCTAGCTTTTTTTGGATATACATCTCCTTAATCTTTTTTCTCTGCCTCAAAAGTTATCTACCTTGTACCGCTGCCTGTAACGGATCCTGTTGTATTAATCTCTTCCTTGATTTCTTTCCCACCAATATTCTAAACGTATTCTGCTTATCTCGACTGCTGACAGGTTGATGATGCTTCCGTCAACTTTAAACCCAAGCGCTTCTGGAAGGTGTACGTTACCTACTGGTCTCACTGGGTGAATACCTTGGCATACGGTTATGATGTGCTGAGTGGCCTCCGAATTATTGCTGCAGCACAGCAGCTCAGGGCTGTCCAGAGAGCCACGAGATCGCCGAGAGTCTCAACCTCCCGGCTCTATCGTGGGTGCGGCCCGCAGACGATGCCCCCTGACGGGGGAACTCAGTCGTCTTCTCAGGACAAAATAAAAGTTCTTTGTCTGTCTGCTGCAGCAGACACATGCCTTATGCCATGTGTCCTTGAATGTTAAGTGTCGACTTTGGCGCCAAGCAGTGGCGCCGATGGGCGTCACTGAGTGGTGTTATAGAGGGAGCTCTCTCTTTTTTTCTTTCTTTTTAAGCTGCGCACCAAGTTCTTTAATAATTGCCTGTGGCAGATAGCACAATTCTTACCCTTGATCTAAGTTACTGGATTAGGCGGCCATTACTTCTAGGAGAAATCAAGATGCTTACTTGAATATAAGACAACTATGGTAATTAACGTTGTAATTAATTACTTTACGGCACATATTTTCATCTACGAATTGCAGCTAGTGAATACGCAAGGCATATCGACATTGAACAAATTCTGAGGATGGCACTGGCTTCAAGATATGCAGCGGCAGACCTGCGTTAAAATATGCACGGTTGTTCCACTTATTTTTTCTAAGAAAACGCTGTTTTATGCATTACAGCACAAAAGTAACTGGAATGCCAATGCATTTCGTCGGACACATTGAAAATTAATATCTCTAAGCTGGCGTAGACTTGAGAATTCGTTCTAAGTCGGTGTGTTTTGCCTACTCACTAGCTACAATTTGTAGATTGAAATATGTGCTGTAAAGTAAATTATTTAAAACGTTAATTAACGCAATTATAATAATTGTGGTATTAAGCATTTTGATTTCTCGTAGAAGTAATGACCGTCTCATCGAGTAATTTACATCAAAGATTAGAATTGTGCTACGTGCCACAGGCAAGTTTTAAAAGATTTGGTGCAGCCAAAATTAAGAAGAGCCTGTACACAGAAGAGGCATTTTCATGAATTTTAGCTTCTTTATTTCTTTGTTTAGCACGAGGATCTTGGGAAAGCTCTCGTGCTGAGTTTACGTTGACTTATGAATGTAACGTAATCATTTACTCTAATAATTAGACACTGACTTTCTCGGTAAAGGGCTTCACATCACCCGTGACGTCGCAGACAGCCTTGAGAATGCGAATGTGGCTCCACCACTCGTCTTTCGCTTTAACACTTTTTCCTTCAACATTAGGCATGCACTTTTGGTTAAAGCTTTCTATTTGCTGTTTTTAAACTACGATGTATGTCCGCTATACCGAACTCACAATTTTCTTTGGTGCCCCGTTCGAAATAATTGAAGATGCCGTTCCGCCAGCAGGACCGCTCTCCTTGACCTCCCTCCCCTAAATGCCTTGGCGAAACGTGACCGGAGCGTTCCGACGAGCCGTTGCTCCGTGAGTCGCCGTCCCCACTGACACGACATCTGTCACGTGCCTCGGTTGCCACGCGCGTCCACCACTCACCTGCTCTGCACGCGAGAGGGGGTCAGGTGGACCTACCGAAAGCAGTGACCATTCACAGGGCGGCGGTGCACTCGCTCCCCCTCCCAGCAGTTCGCGGCAGCAGATGCATCACTATAGCCCGTCACTGTGGCCACCAGTGATGGTTCTCGGCGGGGCTAGCACAGAAGTCCGTCCACCGCTTCCTAATGGACAGCGCCAAGCAACCGTGAAACGGCGTGGCTCAGAAGTGTGGGGAGGGAGGTTACCATAGGTTGGGGGGAGGTAAAGGGGGGGGGGGGGGGGGTTGTCGGTGAGGCTGCCGGGAAAAGAGACGGCCATACACATTGGCTTCCCGCGCAGTGCCCAGTCGTCACATTCTCGCTGGGCAGGCACTGTGGGCAAATGGATTTTTTTTTTTTTTTTTTTTTGGACAGCGGGGTCCGTTGGCGGAAGCGTCCGACCGGAGCGGGGCCAGAGAAGGAGGCGGTGGGGGACGCTTTTGTGGAGTGGAGGGCAGCGATAGAGCGCAGAGGCTGTTGTGTCTCGTCTTTTCGGGGCTGTCCCGAGTCGTTGGACATGCGGGGCCTCGTTGGGCGGACCAATCTGCTCTCCACAGGAGACGTAAGCACCGCCCGTCTCGTGCTCTTCTAGGGGGCCCACTTCCGCTGGAAACGACGCGCACAGACTATCGGTACCCGACTGGGAGGGGGGGGGGGGGGGGGGGGGGGGGAGGCTTCGCCTCTGTACGTCAAACACTCGAGCCACGCAGAGCGTACATGGCCGGGCGACCGTTTTCAGAAGGCGTGAAAACGGAGGCGCTAATGTTGGCTCTTCCGGTATAAGGCCGATAAACGTGGTGGGCTGGGTCTGTTTAGCGTGCCGTTTATCTCTACTCGCGTCGCGTTCTGTGGGACGTCATTAGGCGAAGGGATTTGCGAATATTATATCGCAACAGCAGACAGATTGGTTTTTACGCTGCATGTCCGGCATTGTTCTTAAATTAGACTCGGCTACTGATCTCGGTCACTGTACATGAATACAATGTCGCCCAATGCGAGGATTAGCAACTCCGTCTGTCACCGAATATGCCCGCTCGGGCATATGGTAAATCACTTTATCGTGGTCAACTGACCATATGCAATAGTCAACCAGTCAGTCTTGCTGCACTAATAAGAGCCTGGAAATAAAAGGAATCACAATGAGAGACTGATCATGGTACCTCGGAAGCTCGGTTGAGCAGGCATCACTCGCCTTGATACGATGCTTCCAAGTCGTGACATAGTGTCAATGTCCGCATGGTAGTTTCCCAAACAAGACAGTATAGTATAACGTGCATGTATACTCACTGCAATGGCTGCAGAGTTCCTGCTTGGGCAGTCATAGACCAAAGTTTCGACGAGTCCACCTAGTGGACTGTCCATTTCGGCTGTCGTCGATTGGGCTCCAGCTGCACGAGCGCGAAGGAGACTGGCTGACTCCTTCTCGCTCGTGCAGCTGGAACCAATCGGTGACAGCCGAAATGGACAGTCCACTAGGTGTGTACTCTTACAGAATACCCCCCAGGAAACCTGGGTGAATTACCCTTCACAGTTACCGGTGTAAACAAAATGAAAACTGTGTTAGTTCAAAGGACAGAAATCCCCCCCCCCCCTCCCCCCCTAAATCTCTTTCAAGCTATATGTCTAACCCCGCAAGCCTGGTGCGCCCTTTAATCTTCCGCGGACGGGCGCACTCGCGCGAACGCATTCTGAAAGCGAGCTCCGCACGCTGCAGGCACGCGAAAGTCGACGAGCAACGCGACGAGGATAAAAAGAAGGGTCGTGTCGTGCCAGACGGCGGAAGCAGCGGCGGCGGCTATACTTTCCATTTCCGCCAGACTCCCTCCTTTCCGGGTCTTTGTCGCCGCCGCCGCCGTTTCGAGGTCAGCGGGCGAAGAGGGCGACCCGCGCAGCAGCCGTTGTGACCCCCATCTTGCATTCGACGCCTATTTGGAGACGACGACGAAAGCGAAATTAGTGCCGCGGCTGCCTTTCTAGGGTGTCTCGTTCGGCGCATCCTCTGTCAGGCCATTTCTTTACCTGAAACACACCCTTGTCCTGCAGTGCTCCGACTAGAAGCTCGAGTCTATGCTATGTTAAATCGAAATATCGAGGGCTCTTGCAATTTCGTATTCATTTGCTTATCTGCTGGTGTAAATGTTTCCTCCCGTACTGACGTAACCGTCACAAACCAACTCTCGGTCTCGCCTATATAGATAAGCCGTTCAAGGTGAGGCCGTCTGAGTATATGTTCCGTTACCAGCCTGTAGGTCTTCCGACGTGCTTATATGATATAACAGTAATTGCCAGCTCCTCTGGCTATACCCGGTCAGTGTTTTGCATTTGCCCGTGCCGCTATGCCCAATTTCTTGGCACGTTGTTTGCATAGCCTACAAAGTGAGCTTGGAAGAAAGAAAGGTACACTGAAGACCAAAGCGCAAGCTAAAGTTAAGCGAATACAACAAGGGATAGCTTTTTACCGCAGAATTACTTTTTCTTTTCTGTTTTCTTTTCTCCTTTCTTTTTTTTTTTTTTTTAGATCTCCCGCAGACTTGTGTTTCACGGAAAATACGTCAAAGCCCGACATGACGGCATACACGGCCTGCCCGCTTCAGGGCGAACTAACCCGTTTCTAGATATATACTGTTGTCGCACAGTTTTCTATTCTGGTGTTATAGTCTTCCGCTTTCCTTCATATCACCTCGGCAGGAAAGTTAGGGCAAGGTAGTAGCGAAGCTTCCACAGAAGCCCATACCTTCAAAACATGGCGGTTCATCGGCGGCTCACTTCCTTAGCGCCATCTGTGGGACGAGGGAATACTTCCGGCGGAACAAAACGTTATGTGACGCCATATCCGTTGTGAGGGGAAGCGTATAGTAGCAGGTGAGCTTTACGAGTGCGCCTTTCTGCACACTTCAAGAACGGTATTATATTGCAATTTAAAGCTGCCTGAACAACCCCTTGTAAGCGGACTCTGAAAAATCGGTATTTATTGTTAATCATAAAGTAAAATAGAGTTGTCTTCACGTACCCGTGTGAAACACTGAAGTATTTTTATTAGACAACTTCGTTAACGATATTAATGAAATTAGTTGCACGAAGAGCGCAGAACACTTACGTTTAAATATTGGATTATGTGCTTGGGATAGAGAGAAAGAGAAATGAAGATGGAAAGGTAGGGAGGTTAACCAAGGACGTGCCCGGTTGGCTACCCTACATTTGGGGAGGGGAAAGGGGAAGAATAGATAAGGAGAGAAAAGGAAAATAATAGAGTCAGTCATTTGCAGAGACAGTCACAGAAGAATCTACGCTGTTACAAGCGTTCGTACAATCCAGTATGCTTCAGGAACTGCAGAAGGGCTTTTCGTAGGCATTTTGCATGCAAGAATGCATAGGCCATATGGCCCAAGAATCTTTTCTTCCGAGAGCATATACGCTTATCTAACAGGTTGAGTTTAGCTTGGAGAGTACGTCGTTGAGTGTCAAAGGACTGGACAGTGACACAGAAAGTGCTCGAGAGTCTCGTCGCACCCGCACAAATTGCACGCCGCACTGTTGGTCATCCCTATTAGGAACGAATAGGCGTTGGTAAATGCGACGCCCGACCACATGCGACACAGTAAAGTTGTTTTGCGACGGGAGAGTCCAGGCGGTAGGCGAAGCCTCAAGTTAGGGTCAAGAGAGTGCAAGCGTACTTGTGATAGTGCATTCAAAGTGGTATATTTAAGACGTGAAACTGTAAGGCCCCTGTGTTAAAATCATGGAGTTTTACGTGCCACAACCGCCATCTGATTATGAGGCACGCCGTAGTGGGGGACTCCGGAATAACTTGGACCACCTGGGGTTCTTTAACGTGCACCCAAATATAAGTACACGACCCTGGCCATGTACGTTGTTAACGCGGCCATGACAATTGCAGGACCTTTATCGTGTCCATTACTACGTTGCTGCCTGTGGATCCACCTGAAAGATCCGCGCAGTATTGATTTGCCCGGTGTGTTCCGATTCGCGTGAACAAACCCATTCGCTATGATATGTTAACGCCTTTATACAGTTGATTTGTCCTATTATTCACCTGCATGCGTTCTGAATCTCACAAATAAAGCTTATTGCTGTAAGCTTTCCTAATTTAATTTAATGCTATGCTCGCGAAACATCTACCGATTCAACGTACTACTAGAAACGACAGCGTCAAACAGCGCTAGGGCCCTCCTCTCTCATATGTGTTGTAAAGACTGAAAAAAGCAAAATTTCAAAATCGCAATTTCTAAGCTCAACGCGAGGCCTGTTTTCCTAAGCGCCCAGAAACGCAAAGTGTGGCCTGCGCGCGAGTGCAGGGCTGCAGGCCGTTGTGAGGTCAACTGTTCAGAGATCACGTGCCATACAGCCAATTTCAGCCGCCCCCTTTTTTTTGTGTGTAGCTTATTTAATAATAAAGCGTGTTCTAGGAAGTCATTCACGAAGCAACCTTTATGATTCGAAATCACTAAAATGTCGCCTGTTGTTCTATTAGGTCGCTGAAAGAAGTCGACGGTCGCTAAATATAAAACTTTGTCGTTAATAAAACCTAGAAGTCGCTAAATCAGGCTACAAAATCGCTAAAATCGCAACACTGCTTTTGATATAGACCCTTTGTTTATAAGGATTGCGTGGCCTCTTCCAGAGTCTCGCAAGTCTTCCGTGCTTTCCGTAGTCGTCTTCTTTCTATATCACGTATGCCTATGTATCCCATTGGTTTCTTTGCTTTCTCTGAACGTTTTTATCTTCGTATATGGCATTTCGTAATTTTCTCTTTTCTCATCGACATTTTCTCGCTTCCTTCTTTCTTCTTTTCCTTTCTTTCTTTTCTTTTTTTAAAGGAACATTTCCAAGCAGCCAGTACTTTTGGTGACCAAGCTTGTCTCATATTGCGCAATTTATAACCAAGAGCATGTACAACTACGACCGAATTCTTCCTCATTGTGATAATAATATTATACAGCAAGCCCTTATGCAGCGTAACGTTAAGGTGCGAGCAAGGTACGGACGCAAACGTCTACGCGCATATATCTTTACGAGTAAAAGGGGTGGACCTGCATGCAGTCATGCTGTCTTCCCTTGCCTTTGCTGAGAGGTGATAAAGGAAACTGGCGTTTCGAATTGTTTGCAGTTCGGCGATAAGATAAGACAGAGTCGCAAAGGCCGTCGGAAGAGTGATTCACTACAGCCTCTTTCTCCGTGGAAGTTGGCGCGCCGTGCACGATATACCTTGCAAACGTTTGCGCAAAATTACGTGAGCGCGTGCGCGCCGAGATAAAGATTACTGGAAGGGCAGTCAGTTTGGAGGAGGCATATCAAAGTGAGCGGATTAGATATCTGCGCAGGAGCGAAAAACTGGAGAGAGCGACGCAACAATGCGTTCGTATACCGGGTCATTTCACACCCAATGCAGTGGTGGGAAGGCTGCTATACAATTGCTCTAATCTGCTGCATTCTGTTAATACGGCTACATCCGTGCTACAAATGCGAGAAGCTGCTCGGAAGCGGTTCCAGGACAAGTCGCGCCGCGCATCTCTGAGGCCACGACGAAAAGGAGGGCTGGTCAAGTCAGGTGGTGGTTGCCACCTCCCAGTACAAAGAGTGCAGTCGCATCTCATGCCATTCGTAAAGCTAAATGAGCGAAAGGGTCATTGGGCCAATCCAATCCAATGTGCGCAAGCGCACATTGGATTGGATTACGCGCCATATCATGGGTTGTGCGTGGACATGCAATGCGTGGATGAAGTTCTGTTGGGCCTGTAGTTGTGCACGCTCGGCCCATTTCGCGTTGCTGGCGTGTCCCCCATGCATGTACGTGCTGCGTAGCGGCTGTGCGGCCTTGGTGGGAGAGGCGTTCCTCATGCCGACGACGCGCACTTCGCGCGTTCGGCGCGGCGACATTGGACATGTCACTCAGCAAAATTACACTTACCTGCTTGCATGTTGTTAGCTTCTTTGCTGTGTCGCGTTTACCTGTGTGTTCTGGTAACGCAGCGTATTTGGAGGTAAAGGCCATTTTACCAGCTAGACAACTTTAGACATAAAATAATATTGCTCGAATGGCCGTCTTGCGTACCACACGTGACTGTATTGCCTCGGGTTTGTTGTGGCATTGTGTGGCTTGCTTTGCCGCTGAGAACGCGCAGTGTTTTCTTTTTCGAGTGCGCTGGTTGACTCAGTGTGGCCGCGTGATGGTTGTAATTTGTTCGTGAGCGGTAGCGTAGGCCGATTATCTTGCTCGAGAATATTCGCGATGATGTACGCCGGTACTATGGAACCATTTTGGACGCTCATAAATAGTCTCCGGCCGATAACCATTTAGAATAATTATTGTTGACTTCCAAAAAATCTGTTCCGAATTATGATTTTTCCTGCAACAAAATTGCACCACAACGCTCTTGGCCATTCCCACCACTGCAAATGTCCCAAGCATGTCCATGCTCGACGATTTCAGATTTCCTTGTAAGAAGTAACTATTTTCTACCTTCCTCAGAGGTATTTCGTGGTATAATTCTGTTGAAAATAGAGTAGGTTGTCACGTAACGTGCTTCAAAAGTGGTTGTCATGCGATAGCGTTCTGCGAGAAAGTTAATTATAAAAATGTCACAGTTTCGCCCTAAGGGCGAAGCAATGAATGCGATAGCAACACAGCAATGTCATACGAAGTAAGGTGAGCGGCTTTGGTAGCAATATGAATTGTAGTATAAACATGAGCTGATTAAGTAAGCAGGTGTGCTGCGGCGTAAGTAGACCGACATGAAGAGAGACTCGATGACCACGAGAAGGCGCGTGTGAAACGGTGGTGTTGATGAGAAGCGCTTCCCGTGGGCAGCGCGTGCGAAGGGACACACCTGTAGCGCTAGCTGCACTGCCGATCCGGGCAGCATTGCATGTGTAGCGTGCGTTGGAAAATGTGGCCCGACTATTACTAACTGAATGAACAAGCGTGGTGTGAGCGCGCACAAACATGAATAGATCACACTGAATGATTGCAGACAACGACCGTCAAAACTCTGGCAGCAAGCGAATACGCCGCAGCGGCGAAGGTACGTGCGGTCTATCGCTTCAACGGAAACTGAGCGGCGAATGCACGGCGCATAAAGGTCAGAGCCGTGTGGAGATAAGAGACGGTGCGAGCGCGGTTGTTGGCAGAGTGAAAGTGCGCCCCCCCCCCCCCCCCCCCCCCCCGCGCTCCCTCCGGCGCTGGCTTCCCGCTTCCTTGCTTGCGCGTGGGAGATTGAGTGTGTTCGCTCTCCGTGCTAGCGCGCGTCCCCGCACGCTTCCGCTCGGGCATACGGCACGCGGCGAAGATTTTATCTATAGGGAACCTCACGGCGACGGCGACGGCAGAAATCCGGTTGAAGTGTCCATATAATTGCTATCGCAATAAAAGTTATTTTGGTATTTAACGCCGCACGTCTTCACCTGTTGACCCTATAAAGGTTTGTCTTCAATGTATAGTTGTGTTTATTGGCAATTTGGGTCAGAAAAGGGGCTTTCAGAGCCTCAATTTTCGGTAAAATTTGCCAAATTGACAATTTTTTATTCGTCTAATTACTATGCATTTGTTCGTTGCGATTACATTACCAAAAATGTTCTGGAGCAACACTTTACAGTAAAAATTTTCTTGCGCCAATACATCGTACGGATTTTCTTTAAAAACCTGACAAATATACCAAAACGTCGGTGTTGGTCCACTTTCAGCCCTGGTTTTCGCAGTGAGCTGCTTCATGTAAAAGTGTATCTCAACGTGCATTAGACAGGCGTGTTTGTTGTTGGTCCAGTTCCGTCATTACCTCATTTTGACTTATGTTTTAAGCGAGGTATGATTTTTTTTTTTAATTGGCCCCTCAACCAGCAGGCTCGGCATAGTTCTGCACCAGCACTTCACTGCGCAGCTCATTGGCTTTCGTGCTTCAATCAGCCCCGCACGCGCTGCGCGGGACTGTCCATCTCGAATTTCCTCAGCATCTGAGAGCTCTACTGTGTTGGCCCTGTCCCCCCCAAAAAACATCATATATATTGTATGTGCCTTGTCTTCCGGTCATAGATCCCTGAGGCATCATAATGCTGCGAGAGTTCAAGAAAAAAAGAAGTCGTTTTGTTTGCCCGTAGGTTTAGTGCAGCCCCTTCCAACTATGGAAATGAGAGGACTTCACACAATTTTGAACCGATGTCGACATGCGCTGTCCACCGGACTTCGTTATCAGCGAAGCAAGAATATAAAGTGTCTAATTAACAAAGTCGCTCTGGGAGAACAGGCTTCGAATAAAAGTTTTGACAGATCCAATTCGACTTTCGTTGTTTGGGGCTAGTCGAATAAATTTATAAATAAAAAGATCATGGCCGTATATTGCGCTCGTTAAGCACAACGCACGGTTTTTTAGAGAACCAAAGTAGAGGCGTGTTTTTCTGCAGTTCACACGATACAGGCAAGCAACGATGATGACGATGAGGACGATTATTTTGTAGCTGTCTTGAATGTCACATTATAGTTAATTTGCACGCCTTTTCACCATGGAGCTCTATTGCATGCCACGCGCGGAATTACTCGCCGACACTGCTTATCCACTTTCTGCATCTTTATCCGGGATAAACACTTCATTTGTACTAAATATCTTTCCAGCGTGCGCCCTGAGTGTGAAAGATTTTCGGAGAGGCGTGTCAACCGAAATGTAAGGGGGAAAAAAAAAACCACTGGCTGCGATAAAAGAAGCGAATTCCAAGAACACACGCCCGGCCTCCCGGCCTTCTGGAATGCTCTGCTTTCTTTTCACCCTATATTCCTTTCCCCCAGTTCAGGGTAGCAAACCGGACGTGCGTCTGGTTGACCTCCCTGCCTTTCCTCTCTTCTATTTCTCTCTCTCTCTCTCTCTCTCTGGGAAGCACGACAGGAAGACAAGACAAATACAGTATTTATAATGGCTTTTGGGACTGGGCAACACAGCCGAGCTCTCAAACGCTGAGGGAATTCACGTTGCTGAGGAAATGCGAAGCACGCTGCGCGTGCTGTGCGGTGAAGTAGTGGTGCGAAACTACGCCGAGCGTGGTTGCAGACGACAGTTTCAAAAATTCATGTCGCTTAAAACAAATAAAAATGAGATATGCTCAGAACTTGAACGCCGTCAAACAGGCCTATCAAATGCACCTTGCATCATGTTTTTACATGAAGCACCTAATTCCGAAAATCAGGGCTGAAAATGGACCAAGATTGTCATTTTGGTACGCCTTGTCAGGTTTTTCTCAGAAATATCCGTACAATGTATGGGTGCAAGAAAGCTTTTACTGTAAAGTATTGCTGCAGGACATTCAAGTAAAGTGATTACAATGAACAAATACATAATAATTTTCCCAGTAATAAATGATTAGGTTCACAGGATCGCGCTAAATTTGTGACTCTGAAAGCACTTTCTCTGATTTAAATTTCCAATAAAACACCGCCACATATTGATGACAAACTTTTCTAGGTTTAGTAGGCGAAGCTGTGCAGCTATACACAAAAAATAACTTTTATAATAATATTCTCGCAGAACCTTGTTTCACGTACTTGCGGAAACTTTGAAAGCACGTCACGTGACAGCAAGATTTCTTTTTTTTTAGCAATCATATGCTGCAAAATGACTCTGAGCAAGCTAAGTAATAGCCATGATTTTTATAAGAAAATCTTAGATGATCGAGCGACACGTCTGTAGAGTGCGTGGCGATAGCTTAGAGATAAGCGGATCATTGTGACGTGCTGTCTTATACATTGCTAGCTGTGCATGATGGCATCAGTTCAAACTAGGGCTGGACGTCGATTAAAACTTTTTACCCGTACCTTTTAATCGATTAAGTCATCGACTAATCGAGTTTGTGTATCTACATATACATAAGCGGAAAAAAAAGCAAGGACGGTGATTTGTCACGATACGTATACACGTTGAAGAGAGAAGTAACCGTGCTATTTGAATCGAAAGTTGCCTTTATTATTACTTGAACGACACTCCGCGTAAGTGGGCATTCAAGCGTGTCAAACTCATTCAAACGCAATCATTCGTCCAACTGCGGAGGCAAGGAAGCTTGTTAACGTTCTCTGGCAGTAGAGCGTTCATTTAATTTGCTTCATCGTCATCATCAGCCTATATATGTCCACTGCAGGACGAAGGCATCACCCTGCGATCTCCAGTTACCCCTGTCTTGCGCTAGCTGATTCCAACTTGCGCCTGCAAATTTCCCAACTTCATCAGCCCACTTAGTTTTCTGCCGTCCTCGACTGCGCTTCCCTTCTCTTGGTATCCATTCTGTAACTCTAATGGTCCACCGGTTATCCATCCTACGCATTATATTGCCTGCCCAGCTCCATTTTTTCTTTTAATGCCAACTAGAATATCGGCTATCTCCGATTGCTCTGATCCACACCGCTCTCTTGCTGTCTCTTAACGTTAAGCCTAACAGTTTTCGTGCCATTGCTCTTTGTGCGGTCCTTAAATTGTTCTCGAGCTTCTTTGTTAACCTCCACGTTTCTGCCCCATTTGTTAGCACCGGTAAAATGCAATGATTGTACACTTTTCTTTTCAATGACAGTGGTAAGCTTCCAATTAGGATTTGGCAATGCTTGCCGTATGAACTCCAACCCAATTTTATTTTTCTGTAAGTTTCGTTCTCATGATCAGGGTCGCCTAGTGAGTAATTAACCTAGATAAACGTACTCCTTCACAGACTCTAGAGGCTCATTGGCGACCCTGTATTCTTGTTCCCTTGCCAGGCTATTGAACATTATCTTTGTCTTCTGCATATTAATCTTCAACCGCACTAGCTCTTACACTTTCTCGGTTAAGGTCCTCAATCATTTGTTGCAATTCGTTCTCATTGTTGCTGAATAGGACAATGTCATCTGCAAACCGACGGTAGCTGAGATATTCAGCGTTGATCCTCACTTCCTAAGCCTTCCCACTCTAAGGGCTTGAATACTTCTTCTAAGCATGCAGTGAACAGCATTGGAGAGATCGTGTCTCCTTGCCTGACCCCTTTCTTGACAGGTAACTTTCTACTTTTCTGGTGGAGAACCAAGGTAGCTGTGGAATACTTGTAGATATTTGCCAAGATATTTACGTATGCCTCCTGTACTCCTTGATTATGGAATGCATCTATGACTGCTGGTATCTCTACTGAATCGAATGCCTTTTCATAATCTCTGAAAGCCATATAGAGAGGTTGATTGTACTCCGCAGATTTCTCTATTACCTGATTGATGATAAGGATATGATCCATCGTAGAATATCCCTTCCTGAAGCCAGCCTGTTCTCTTGGTTGACTGAAGTGTTGCCCTGATTCTATTAGAAATTATCTTGGTGAATATTTTATACAATACTGAAAGCAAGCTAATGGGTCTATAGTTCTTCAATTCTTTAACGTCTCCCTTCTTATGGACTAGTACAATGTTGGCGTTCTTCCAGCTCTCTGGTACGCTTGAAGTTGTGAGGCACTGCGTATAACGGGCCGCAAGCTTTTCAAGCATGATATCTCCTCCATCTTTGACTGTTATTCCATTTTCTCCAGCCATTTTTCCCCTGGTCATGTCTTGCAAGGGCCTTCTAACTTCATCGCTATTTATAGAAGGAGCCTCTGCATATTGTTCGTCACTACTTTGAATGAAACTGCGCGTTCATTTGCTTATTGACACGCAAAGCGCTAAACGAGAGATATGGAAACTAAACAGTTTGACATATTTTTGTCGCAAGTGAATCGCGCATGTGTGGGCGCAGTCGGAGCTCGTTCCCTTCCTTGCTGTTCAGCGAGAGAAGCGGAGGCTTCAATGCCGGCACTTGCCTGATTTTCGTCATGTGAGATTAACCGATTAATCGCGATACAAAGAAATAGTTGACATGAAATACTTAATTGGCTAATCTAAAGGTGAATCGATCAATCGTCCAGCCCTAGTTCAAGCCTTCCCAGGGCACGGGAGCCACTAATCGCGTTTTACCTCAAGCGTTCCAATTTTGATACACGGAAGAAATTGTCCTGTTGGGCAGACCGCAAAATGATTTTGACGAAACACACTCGATTCCAAAAAGCATGTTAAGAGCAACAAAATGACAGGTTAGATTCGGCCCAACCCAACATCTTCAACGTAAAGACGTTTCATTAAATTAGCTAAATTCTGGGGTTTTACGTGGCAGAACACCACGATCAGATTGTTAGGCACGGCGTATAGAGTGGGACACCAGGTTATTTTGTCCATCTGAGGGTTATTTAACTTGCACCTAAATACAAGTTCACGAGCCTCTTTGGCAATCTCCCCCTTTGAAATGTGGATTCCACGGCCCGTATCGATCTCGCAACCTCGAGCTCAGCAGCGCAACGCCTTGTCCACTGGGCTACCCCCGTGAATCAACGACATTTTGTGTGCACGACTTTTCAACAACAAAATCCTGAAATTGTAAAAAAAATTTTTTTGACGCAAAACAAGCGCAGTCCCTATTAAAGAAATAGCCACGACGCTGGTATTTCGCCTCTGAAAACATGTACTGCAATGTTTTCAGGCTAGAAACGCCCAAATACTATATATATATATATATATATATATATATATATATATATATATATATATATATATATATTCCCAGCAAATCCCATATATTTGCTGGGAATATTGCCATATATTCCCAGCAAATCATGGAGTCAATATATTAAAGGAACTTCTGTTGTAGACGGCTCAAACTTAATGTGTTTTCGCTGGGGTTTTGCACGTACATCCGCTGACTTTCAATGATGGGCAACCTTAGAGATGGTGCTCTGACATATAGCTGGGTGCAGACCAGTTACGCGCAGGTAATCTGTAGTGCATGTGGCACGACGAGCCCCGCATGTAAAACATACTTGCGCCAGCGTACCGATTGTTCTGAGGTGAACGAGTGCTTGGTCTTTCAGCCTGCGACCCCTTTAGCCACGTTTGCATAAATGCTCCAGTAGCGTGTCGTACTCTGTAGCGCATCACGGTAATTACTGTACGACATCGTTTACATGTGGCGAATCCGCGCTCCCTCTCCCGAAACAAGGCGGAACCATTTTCCTTCGATTTGCGACCCACCGCCGGCGGTGAGTGAAGAGCACACGGCGGCAGCCGTCTCTCTCTCCCTCATTGCGACACGCCAGAGTGTTTACACGCGCCCGCGCGTGACAACTCTGAACTATACCCCTTCATATCGCACCAGTGCGCGTTTCGCCTTCTTAGCACAATGCGACGCGCGAGAAAAGCGATGCAATGCGCCACTTGTCGCATTCGTGTGAACGACGCTCTTGGTCCCGAGACACACTGTAGTTTGCAGCTAAAGCGCTCGTGCCTCACCGCACGACATCCCTTTTATAAAAATTTTAGATACCTTTAATGCACCACGGTATGTAAACGACGAATTTCATTCTGTTAAAACAGTAAATACGTTGATTGATATAATATTCGTAAAGTTGAAGGTGTCCACATTTTTTTACGCCACGGCGTCATGTCGCCATATGGACAATAGTATGAACAGTCTCCTACTACAATATAATATGTTGAATGGAATGATGGTTTCTTTTGCAGCCCCCTAGAAAATACTTTTTTTTAAGCGATGCTTTTCTTTGCGAACCTTGCGAGGTCTCGTGACCGTCGGTGCTACGGCCTGGCTGTTCTCTTAAACAATAGGCCAACCAATGACAGCGGCGTACGCGCGCCGCTGGGTTCCGAGCACCACTACCAGATGGCGCTCGCCTTCGCGCATCCGCAGCAGTGGCGGCGGCGTTGCATTAGCCTCTCTACAATGCCTTAATAAAACCTTCCGTGTCACTTTGTGTGGACATTGAACAAACACAAACTCGTGTTTCGACTCTTTATGTACTCACACAAAGCCTCGGTGTATAAAGATTCCAACTCGTTGGATCTGCTGCATATTTAATTTCAATTCTCATTTTGTATCGGCATCGATCATGAATCAATAGCAGTATGTGACGGCCTACAAGATAAGGCGAATGCCAATTTAACAGTTCGCATACTGTTGCACCATATATACGCGCCGAGGTCATGATGCGGATGTACCTTGTTCCACGATAATGTTGGCACGTCGTATGCGACTAGTCATCTGTGCGCGACTATCATACTGCTGAGAACGAGCCATGTTGCCTGCAACTAACATTACAAGGACTGGAATTCTCGTGGTACCCTAATAGCAACTCTTTAGCTCTCTTTTTATTTCAGTATATTAATTTCATTTAGTCTGGTAGCTCATATATAGTGGGAATGGCATTCTCGGGTTGGCAAAATTCTAGGAACACTTCCGTTTCCACAAGCTTGACAGTTTTTCGCAAGGATCACAAAACTATCCAATCTGCAGCGACCACCGCTCGTTGTACTTGAAGCTATAAAAAAAAGAGGGGGGGGAGGGGGGAGAGGGTAGTACAGGACGTGACTCTGCAACCGTTAAAAATTGAAATTTATTCAGAATTACACCATCATTGCTCGATTTCCGCTTCTGTATACATGCCGGGTGCGCGGGATGCCGTAGCGACGCCGTCTGCGAAGAGAGAGAAAGGAAAGAGAAGATGATCGTAAGGTACACTGAAAATCACTCCGCAATCATCGAAACGACCATCACCATGTGCTAGTAGGGCAGTTGGTTTGACTTCGCTACGTACGTTATATGGGGCGTATTAACAACAGATGAACCACGGATGAACCGTTTTGAACAGTGTCCTCCTACGGTTTTTCGTGCGTGCTGTAGACATTTGTAACCATGTAGCAATGACCTGCTTGAACAACAGATGAACAACGAATGTGCTGCACAAGCTGCACAAGCTGCACAACGAATGTGCGGTGGGCACACTTTTTAAATGCTCATACTTCATTATGTACAGGACAGGCCGCTTCCTAACAGTGTCTTCACCGTTATGTTAGATTCACCGTTGCGCCACTGTCTTATATATATCATACTCGCAACGTTGTTCGGCGGTTATCCTTATCTGCGACAGCCCGCTAATCGAGCGTAACGCGTCAAATTTGGGCGTATATCATAGAGCGTTTCTATACGCTTTGAAGTAAACTAGAAGTTATTTATCGTGATTACCACAGCGTCTGTAGTGTCAATCAATTAAGGGAGGAGGTAAGAAACAACAAATCTGCAAGCAGGAGGAGGTGACCAAATGCAACAATCTCTGCAATGAGAGAGGTGAAATCAAATTCAGACATTTAGCAGAGCTTAAAGGAACACAATGTTGGAGAAAGGAAATAATTTCACAAATAAGCGCAGATAGTTAGGGCTATACAGCTGCATTTTTTAAGCATCCATTCATTCGGGCGCGCTCATTTGAGGCATTGCTAGTAGTGCAGCCTTATGTTCAAAAGCTTAAATGATGTTGTGTTGGGCTTGGCCACAGCACCCAGAGTACTACGGCAGAAACACATTCGCCGCGGAAGACTATCATTGAAGCTATGCACAATGTTTGAAACGCATCACTGACACGCACACAAACAAAACACACATCATGTTCAGTAACAACAAAGCGCTAAAACCACAACAGCCAGCAAGGTTAAAGAAACAGACATGCTGAAGCAGCCAACAGGAGAACGTATTATTTTCGTACCGCAGCGCTGCTGTTCTAATATATATATATATATATATATATATATATATATATACCCATTTAATATTTCGTGACAATGTTGTGCCTATAATATGAAAAAAAATTTTGAGGACGCTTAAGCTTTGCCTTTAAGAGTGCAACGCGATAGCGTTATCGGGATCCGTTCGCATCGCATTTTTCTTTTAGTAGGCTTCACTGCTACACAGAACGTGGGAAAGCCAGCTTACAAAGACCAAGCTTACACCGATCCCCTTAAATTCGGCTTCACTTTTAAACAGAAATGCATGGCTGGGAAGACGTTTTTTCTAGGGGCAATATTCTTTATTCTTTATTCAGACATATCCCCGCTTAGCCCGAAAGCGTTACAGGAGGGGGGGGGGGGGGGGGGGGGGGGGGGGGGGGGGGCTACAAACATGAAAGAACAACATCTTGATTGAAACTGCACACCTGTTCACATGACAGCCGATTCCACTGAGCAATAGTTTTAACAAAAAAGGAATTGGCATACAGGCCCATCCTAGCCTGGTATTCTCTAATTTTGCACTGGTGGTCAGTGCGTGCAGACATATAGTTTGGCGGTTTTAAGTACACTTCCCTATCAATTCCAGTTTTGTTATGATATATTTCATACAGAAGTTTTAGCCGCAGTTTCTTTCGGCGAGACGATAGCGATTCCCAATTGAGCTCATTTTTCATTGCTGTGCAACTGTACTTCCTCCCGTACCTACCCAAGACGAACCTGGCTGCTCTGTTTTGTATTTTGTCTAGTTTATTTATGAGATATATTTGTGACGGGTCCCAAAGGGTGCAAGCATATTCCAAAATAGGTCGTATACAAGTTAGGTACGCCGTGCTTCTAAGGTTAGAATTAGCACATTTTAAATTTCTTTGAATGTAATTCAAAGCAACTGCCGCTTTGCCAACCACATAGTCCACATTTGCCCGCCAAGAGCGGTCGCCCGACAGCATCACGCCCAAATATTTAGTCGTGAATTTTTTACTTAAAATATTATTCATAAGATAGTAGCTGGCATCGATTACATTTTTCTTCTTAGTAAACCGCACATGGACGCACTTACCCGCATTCAAATTCATTTTCCACTTAGAGCACCATTCGCAAATACGTTCTAGGTCGGCCTGCATTTTGAGAACATCATTTTCATTATCAATTTTTCTATACACAATACATTCATCCGCGAAGAGCCGCATGCTAGAGTCAATATCTAAGTTAATGTCATTAATATATATGAGAAAAAGAAGAGGCCCCAGGACAGATCCTTGCGGGACGCCTGATGTGACCTCAAGATAATCTGAATTAGTACCATTCAGGACAACACCGACGAATATAAGTTGTCTCACATTAAAATGTGAATGCCCTAGGACCTTCTTTTTATTAATTCTTTGATATAGCACCGACGCGCGCGCGTGTCCAAAACGCATTAGGCATGCCAAGTCCCAATTTGACCGGCCGAGGATGCGAGCGCCATCTGGATAAGATTTTCGCAAGTAGCCTACCCGAGCGCGCCGCTGTTGGTATGGTAGAAATGCTGGCAAAAGAGGTTTGTGTTTTAGTTTCCTCGTAACAGAATTATGTTTTCTCGTACATTCAAATAACAGTCTCCAGAAGAAAAGTAGAAAGTTACCTCTCAAGAAAGGGGTCAGGCAAGGAGACACAATCTCTCCAATGCTATTCACTGCATGCTTAGAAGAAGTATTCAAGCTCTTAGAATGGGAAGGCTTAGGAGTGAGGATCAACGGCGAGTATCTCAGCAACCTTCGGTTTGCAGATGATATTGTCCTATTCAGCAACAATGGAGACGAATTACAACAAATGATTGAGGACCTTAATCGAGAAAGTGTAAGAATTGGGTTGAAGATGAATATGCAGAAAACAAAGATAATGTTCAATAACCTGGCAAGGGAACGAGAATTCAGGATCGCCAGTCAGCCTCTAGAGTCTGTAAAGGAGTACGTTTATCTAGGTCAATTACTCACAGGGGACCCTGATCATGATAAGGAAATTTACAGAAAAATAAAATTGTGTTAGAGTGCATACGGCAGGCATTTCCAAATCCTAACTGCGAGCTTACCACTGTCGTTGAAAAGAAAAGTGTACAATCATTGCATTCTACCGGTGCTAACATATGGGGCAGAAACTTGGAGGTTAGCAAAGAAGCTCGACAACAAGTTAATGACCACACAAATAGCGATAGAACGAAAAATGTTAGGCCTAACGTTAACAGACAGGAAGAGAGCGGTGTGGATCAGAAAAACGGGGATAGCCGATATTCTAGTTGACATTAAGCAGGAAAAAATGGAGCTGGGCAGGCCATGTAATGCGTAGGATGGATAACCGGTGGACCATTAGAGTTACAGAATGGATATCAAGAGAAGGGAAGTGCAGTCGAGGACGGCAGAAAACTTGGTGGGGTGATGAAGTTGGGAAATTTGCAGGTGCAAGTTGGAATCAGCTAGCGCAGGACAGGGGTAATTGGAGATCACATGCAGGGAGAGGCCTTCGTCCTGCAGTGGACATAAATATATGCTGATGATATATATACGACGCTTCACTGTCTCGCTAACTTTAGTCTATGACAGGATAAAATCGTTGAAGAACTCTAGCGCTTGTCGTAGTGCGAAAAAAAAAACACAAAAAAGAACGTTCTGTGCATCTTCAAAACATTAAAAAAAAAAGGAAATCACAAATCGTGAGCGGTTTCCGCGAAGCGCCAAGAGAGGCGGATGCATGGAGTGACGCCGTCATATGCACGGTGAAGAACCGGACATTATCATCAAAGAGGAAGTTAACAAAGGTTAAACTACCTCAACACTGATATAGCCGAAGTTACGCATTACACAATAAAAGTCGCCATAGAGCACTTCGCCCATTTAACAGCGAAGCCCAAGTGGATACGAAATACATTCAACAGGCTTTTCTCCTCTTTGAAACACGTAAGGTCGTCTTCTCTGATGAGAATCTTGCACTCAGGTGATGCGAACGTAGCAGTCGAAGCGTCGCATTTACTCGGAGGTAATGCACGAATGAAACGGTTAATGATGTCCTCACCGGCGCACGACGCGAAGCCTGTAGTATTCGTCACGGCTGCGATACGTCGTTTATATACTATATGGAACGAACGGTGCGCGTTTTGGCCCCGACTTAAATGCTGAATCCATTCCACTATGCGTCCATCACTATCTACAATAGTGATGGACGCATAGGAAATTGCAGCTAACACGCGAGATCCATGGCCGAAGCTACCAAGCTGCTCCGGACTTCCACACGCATCATGGAACAACAAGACCATTAGTAAACACGAGATGCCGCCGAAAAGTCTCGGATATCCCGAGACACGAGAAATTTGGGCACCGTCCCATCATAAAGGGGTTAAGTAACGAAAATTGCCTTAAGAGCTTTTCGGAACATCTTTCCTTTCTATTACTTTTTTGTTGCGTTCAGGCCATCAGGAACCGCCTCTGTCATCAGAAAGTCGGAAGACAAGCCAAGAACGCGTCCGCCCGAGTAAACACGCCAACTCTATAGAGTGCTCCCCCTCGCGGGCACTGTAGGAAGCACCAATACGCACGCACGCACAGAAAAAGTGCGCGCGCGTACAAACGCATTGGAAGGTATAGCAACAGACACGTGTACACATGCGTGTGCGCAGATAACGCGCTCACACAGACGCGCACGTGTGCGCACGCACATACGTGCACGAACGTAGACGCACGTAGTATATACACGCACGCACACGGAGACGGCAGTGCGTTCGCGGGTGCCTTGCGTGCATGCTGTGCACAGTGCAATTACGCCGCTTGTTGTTGTCTCTGCTGCCTGATTATTGTGTTCGTCGCGGCGGGAAGACGAGTCCCGGTCGCCTAATGATGAAGACGACGACGGCGGCTGCTGCTGCCTGCCGCCTCGGCTGCTTCGCTGCCCCGCCGCGCCTGAGGAGTGTCTGCGGCGGCTGCCGCCGCGACGACGGGGGCGTGCGTGCCGTTGACCCTGCGGCGTGCACCACGTAGATCGGCCCCCTCTTGGTTGGCGCGATTCGAGCCGTTTCTGTCGCTTTCTTTTTTAAAAAGCTGGTCACGCTTGTTCGGTCAGATCGAAACAGTGGCTGCCCCGCGCGCAACATCTAAAGAGCGAGGCCGTTCCTCTTAGCAGGGTTGGAAGATGCTCTCGCTTGAGAAAGCAACCTCGAAATTATTTTGTTAGGTTTTGCGCCCCCAAAACGGTGAAAGGGGGTTAACGTTGCAGGAAAACGACTTCCAATGGTAGCTTCGCCTGGAAGCGTATGCTTCCGCATGCTACCACACATGGCTTCAGGAGACCTCACCTTTCAGCTGTTTCGAGCGACGTCATCTCACTCTCTCTCAGGTTGAGATGAGGTTGAGAACTCAAGCTCGTCTCTACCTGAGAGAGATCGGAGACGCGATAAAGTTGATAATTCATCCGCATTATTGTTGCGCTTATTTTATGTCTCCCACGATTAAAACTACGTTCTACATGTTCTATGTTCCGATACATGTTCCGATGGCTCTGACACAGGTGGCTTATTTAAAGCCACGATACAGAAAATAAACATAATGCTCTATGAGAAACTATTCAGTAGGAGGCTTCAGCTGCGAAACATTGTAAAGGTGTATTATGAACTATCGGTATAATCTACACCTACATTAATAAATGCTCATAAAGCTGGAGAAGTTTAATAAGAAAGTCTACTAAATGCTGCCGGCTCATTCATTCAATGGAATGGGATATGCAGATAACTCGTCTGCACGAAACGTCGACCTCTAAACTTTACCTCGCCGAGCATTTGACGTCATTCAACCTCAAACTCACTGATGGGATTGAGGTCACAATTTTTTTTACTGCATTCAGAGAATTTCTAGTGATTGGCGGGTGCCTGAAACATTCCGCACTAGGAGAGGATCCATCAGCACTCCGCTTACCCATGCATGGGCTGTAGCCTACGTCTGATTTATTAGAAAGCGCTGTGTCACAAAAAGCAGCGTCGATACGTGTAGTCTGCGTGTCTTCCATTCTACAAGACGACCGTGCTTGCGAGAGTAATGTAAAATTATAAGCTCAGTTTATGAACAGCAAAGTTGGCGTCCACCTGATGTACTATAAAAACTGCACTATAGCAGTTTTTGCAGCCGCTGGTGTGAAATCTGACGTACGCATTCTCGTCAGTTAATTATTGCTCCTGCAACCGGATATTGTGTTTGGCGATGTCGAATTTCACTTAATTTGCCCCCTCATAACTGTTTTATTTTTCGACTAATCACTGTACACTCGTTGGCACGATCACAGTGTGGCCATGGCCTACAGAACTGGCTATACATGTTCGAACTGGACAGAGAGAGAGAGGGAGAATAAACTATACAAAAGAGCACGCGAGCGTAGGTAGCTCCTCCGCTCTGCAGGGGGTGGCCCCCTCAGTCCAGGTGTCCGGCGGCCTTAGCTGCGCTTCTCGCTCGATTGACCAGGTTGAGCTGGTCCGTCGAGTCTGAGCTCGATACCGCTGCCTCCCATAGCCGTGTGGTTGGGTGTGTTACGGGTGTGAGCTCTGGTGTGCTTTCGCAAGCCCATACCATGCGGTAATTACGTGCATTGATCGCAGTGTGGGCATTTATAAGAATACACAGAATATAAGAATACGCACGGTGTATGGCGTGGTAGAGAATCAAGTGTGGATGTTTTAATTGTTGTTGTTGTTGTTTTTGTTTTTTTTTTTAGTTTCCGCCATACTGCGGCTTCCTCTCGCGTGAGAGCTTTATGAGGCGGTTGTAGTGTTGTTCGGGAAAGGCGATACGTGTCGTAGGATGTGCGTGTAGGTGAATCCCGGCTACGACGGCCGTATTTCGCTGGGGGGTAAATGCGAAAAACACCCGTGTATTTTAATTCAGGCGCACTGTAAAGAACCCCATGTGGTCCAACTTATTCCGGAGTACCCCACTACGGCCGGCCTCGTAATGAGATCGTAGATTCGGCTCGTAAAAACCCTTAATTTTTTTAATGGCATCGGCTCGGGGTGGAACTGCTCGGCGCGTCTCTCTCGCGGCGCCCGGTGTGACGGAGTTGAAGTAACGCAAGAACGATGCAATAGTAAACATTCAGCGTTTACCAAGGAAACACTCTTGCTTACTAGGTGTACTACATCTTGAAAGTGCAACAATCCACCCCCACCCCCCTCCTCTCTCTCATAACCATATTTTTTCTTCTAATTTTGGCCGATTGCCACATGACAGAGAGGCCAGCGAATTGAACAGGTGCTGGTCCGCCTCATGCAATAATGATAAAAGTGGCTTCTAAAAACTTGTCCACCAGGAACCAACGCGATTCAATTATCATTTTTGTTAGCCCGAACAGCGAAGCCCAAGACGTTGATTTGTATCGAATTTTGTAGCTTCAGCCCTCCAAGCAAGGGATTTTCGTTATTTTAACTTGTTTGCAGCGTTTGTATGTTGTGTTGATTAAGCCTACTCCCTTGCGTACCACAGAGCTATGTAGCCTTAAATCCTCACTATCGCGAGAATGTGGATCGCAAAAGTGGATAAAAATTGCACATGAAAGAACGAATGAGGACATGGAATATGCATATAACAGTTAAAACTCGATCTAACGAAACCAGATTTTACAAAGTTCCCGATCTAACGAAGAAATTTACATTCCCCGACGTGTACTCATAGGATTCAATGTTGTCATCAACCCGAATTAACGAAACTAATGGCCACTAAACCCGATTTAGCGAAGTTTTTCCTGTAATAAATGAGTTAAAAAAGCGGTGATTTCTTTCTAATTATGACAGACGGGTTTTTCTTCGAGCGTACGCTCTAACGCTATCGCGTTAAAACATCTCCACGTCCTAGTCACGGTCCTTGCGCCCGCGTCTTCGCATATCTGCAGCCTGTCATAGCTTCAAGTGACCATCTACCTGGCCTGCATAGCACACAGCGCAAGCAATTCGGGCCGTCCTCGAGAACTTTTCACGCGCGCAGGCGTGGGCTTGCGGCGAATACAATGCCGCGGTAGCGTTTGGGCGTCGCTACGTTACAATTTTAGATTTAGAAGGACCGAAAAAAATCCCTTTCTCGACTTTACGAAATTCCCGATTTAACGAAATAATTCGAGCGTAGTCATCGCTTCGTTAAATTGAATTTCAACTGCATATTGAATTTAGCAGATTGTTGTTAGCACAGTGTAATTATAATTAGGCTGAATGTTCGGTATAACTGTCGTAACTGGCAGGTCGAGTGACATCTGCAGGCAGCCAACCCGAAGGCAACCAAAGAGTCGGCGCCTATTGCAAAAGCCGCGCTTTGATACCCCGCTAAGTCCGTGTCGTGAACGTAGCAGGCAACGCGAAAGACAGTGGCCGGCTACCACAGCGATCTGGCGACAAGGGGCGTGAACTCAACGTCACAGCCTCTCCTGCGAGCGTATACAAACGTCGCCTCGCGGGCCAGCGCCGGCGGAAAGCGGCCGCGTCGGCGGCTCATCCGCGGAAGCCCGCGAACACGCCGACCGAGCCAGACAAACGCAACAATGGCAGGGCAGCAAAATAAATCGATGCCGAGAGGCCGGTAGTAGCGCGCGTGCGCTCGCTCGAGCCGTGCATTTGTGCATGGCTAGTTTGCTTTCCCTCGCTGCTGCTGCTTTATCTCCTTCCCCTGTTTTCGTTGTTTTTATTAAGAGAGAAACGTCACGACTAGCTTTTATTTAGTTTGCTGCGCGCGCTCGCGCCGGGTTTGCCGCTGTTGCTGCTGCTGCCGACGAGCGGCGGGTCGCGATGAGCCCGTGCGGCGCAGAGAAAGAAAGAAAGAAAAACGCGGCAGCAGACGGCGGCTGACCTTGCCGCTTCGGGAGCAGCAGACGACGGCCCGCGCGCGCGCGGGAAGGAGCGGGACTTCGCGAGAGTGGCGAGAGAAAGAAGGAAAAATGGCGGGAAGCGTCGCAGGGAAGAGAGCGCTCGCTTTAGTAGCACGTATACTGCAAGTCGAAGATTGTGATAATGGCTCGCTGATGCAATGAAATTGCAATAATTACGTCGTCGATGATATGCTGCACTAAGTAACGACAAATTATTGCTCATCTGGGTTCTGAACTGCGTAGCATAGTTTTGATCCCTCGCCAACACAGTTCTTCACTGACGATACCGGTGTTAATTTCGTGCAACGTTGCAGTAACGACAACAACGCAGCTGCACTTATAGATTCTTTCAGGCACTGCTTTCACACGCTCTTGCCTGTCCCTTTTGTTTTCCATCGTGGTAACACAACTTTTTAAATGGTGCGTCAGATGGTAGCATTAGCCTGTCCATGCATTATAACCGTTTACGGAATACACGAGACGCGGAGCGCTAATGACGCCATCTTCGTTGTACGGGCTCGTATCCTGTCGACTGCGCCAATGCATTTCTATCTCAAAGGATCCGGTCCTGTCGACTGCGCCAGTGAGTTTTCTCAAGTTCCTTAAAGCTTTCCTGCCTTCTAACTGGCGCTGTCGACAGGATATGAAACTTTGTGGGAACACCCCAACATTTTCCCATCTCATATATTTATATCAATTTGACTGCTCCAGTGATTTCCATACCATAGCCGCGTATCCTGTCGACTGAGCCAGTTAGCTTTTCTAACTCCTTTAAGGCTCTTTGAATCTGCACGTACATTGTAGGGACTGACAGAAATACATTTCAGCTTTTCGTCTAAGTGATTTCCCAATGTACTACCTTGCACAGGCAAAGAACCTTTAGTAAAGGTTATGAGATGCTTAACCACCATGAAGAGGTCTTTTATCCAATAAACACTCTATTACTCATGGAGGTACTGCATAATGAAGGAGTGTAGAAAGCATAGCTCAACATCATAGGATATACCTACAGAGGTACCAGAGCTACCATAATTAATCGCAAGAAAAAGAGTAATAATAAATACTGGCAAAGGGTGTCAAGCAACGAGGCACAATCTTTCCAATGGTATTCACTGCATAAATTCAAGGAGATTTCAGTATGCCAAACTAAGAAGGATTAGAGGTAAATATTAAGAGAAATATCTAAGCAGCCTGCAGTTTGCAAATTACACTAGGCTCTTTAGCAACGTTGGAGTTAATCTGCAAGAAATGATTGAGGGGGCCCTTAAACTGGCAAAGTCCAAGTGCGAGGATTAATATGCAAAGTACTGTTACTTTTCGGTAGCCAGGGACGGGAACACAAGTTTGTGATTGGTAGTCAGCCTATTCAAGCTTTGCAGCAGTAGCTAGGCCAAGTAGTCCGAGGGTATCCAGATCATCAGAACGAGATCACCACACCAATGAGAGGAGTTGGAGTGCATATGGCAGACATTTTGACATCAAGAACGGCCGTTCAAATTTTTAATTGTTAGGTTTAACGTCCCGAAGCTGCACTAGAGATCTTTGGATTAATTTTGACCATCTGGGATTTTTTTAACATGCACCCAAAGCCTGGTACATGAGCATTCTTTTGCATTCTGCCCAAATAGGGTTACTGCCGCCTTGGCTGGAAATCCAATCCGCGATTTCATGCTTAGCAGGACAACGCCATACATCGACTGAGACACCGTGGCGAGTCACACTTGCCCTTATCCTTCAAAATAAAAGGGCACAATCATTGCATTCTACCAGTGCTGACTCACGAGGGCCGAAACTTATTACTCATTGAAATTTACTACAACATACAAAACTTGAATAGAAGTTAATGATCACGCAACGAGGAATGTAATGGACAATGAGAGATGTAACTTTATAAGACGGGAAGATGGCAGCATTGATTACAGAGCAAACAGGTGTAGCTGGTATTCTAGTGCAGATTAAAACGAAGAAGGGGAGCGCAGGCAACTGATGGCCCATTCAATTAGCATAGTGAGCACCTATAGGGAACGGAACCAGAGTCGGGGATGGCAGAGAGTTGCGTTGTAATGAGATTTGGGAATTCGCAGGTGTGGAAAACAGTCATCTGATGCGAGACAGTATTAACTGGAGATCATTAAGAGAGGACTTCGCACTGCAGTCGACATGAAATAAGCTACATCTCGCGGTGTCAGGGTAATAGTGTGATTTAGCACAATGCGTATGAAAAACATTTAGACGCAAACATATTACAGACTAACGGAGAATTGGTAATCCTCTCTGCCCTTAGCGTATAGCAAGCAGGAGGCTCGTCGGGTTGACCTTTCCTCTTTGTTTGCATTCTATCTGGGAACACCATCGCTAGTAGCGACATATTTTTACGCGGTGTTACATCGCAAAGCGGCTAAAATGTGTCTCTTTCGCGCTATGCTTCTCTCTTTAAAATACCTTCAGCCTTTAAGATACCTTTAAGATGCCTTCATCATTGGTATGTTAATGCCGAAACGTTTATGTCAGGCGATAAGTGAAACGCTTTTGACCATTGCGATAAGAGTTTATGCTCCTTTTGGTAAAGCCCAGCGCGGCAAGATATCGACACAATCGCTGTTGTGCGCGTCTATGCCTTCCCGTATTCCATCAATCAGGGTGTTTCAGAGAACACTTTCAAACATGGTTAAAGGTTGCCTGTGGCAGATAATAAGCTGGTCAACTCGAATAGGCGTACATTACCCGTACAAAAAATTGAACGGCATAATCGTCTAAGTGAGCAAAAAATCACTAATTAAGTTTTTAACTAATTATCTATGGTCCACATTGCAATGATACAAATTCTAGCCGTGGAGTTCGCAAGGCGGATCCACTTGGGACGAATTCTCCGGATGACACCACTTTCGAGATATTAATTCCCGAACTTTGCGTAGAAATGCATTGGCGTTCCGGTTACTTCTGTGCTTCAATGCATAAACCGACGTTTGTTAAGAAAGTAACAGGAACGCCAATGCATTTCTACGCAAAGTTCGGGAATTAGTATGTCGAAACTGGTGTCATCCTGAGAATTCTTTCCAAGCTGGGAGATCCGCCTTGCGAACTGGGAGATCCGCCTTGCGAACTCCACGGCTAGAATTTGTAAATTGCAATATGGGCCATAAGGTAATTATAGTGAAGAACTTAATTAGTGAATGTTTGTTAATTCGTCGATTATGCATTTCAATTTCTTGTGCAAGTAATGTCGGCCTCTTCGAGTAGACCAGCTCATGAACTAGAATTGTGCTATCTGCCACAGGCAAGCTTTAAACATTTTTAATGTATTCGCTGAAACACCCGGTATACGTGCAGCCTTTGTCAAGAATACACAGGTATTTACCTATTGTGCGGCTGTGCAATGCGGGCGCGCTCCCAACTCCATACCTCTGGATGTCGTGTACAGACGAGGATTCTGTTCATTCCCCGTGGTGTCCGAACATTTGGTTTATCACAGGAACTCACTTAACAGCCTGTAGTGAAAAGAACTTGAATTTGGCCTAGTTGGTGTTTGGCCTAGTTGGTGTTTCATCTTTTATTAGCGGTCAACATGACGTGTAGCCTGTAGCCAGCTTGGCGGTTGCAGGATGCGTAGCCCGTTTATACTTTGGAAAAGAGTAGGCGTCTATGCGAGTCTGTCTATGGTGTGATAAAACTCTCTAACGACCCAGCTGGCACTACCCATGACACTTCACCTTTGCGGGTACTAACAATGTGCTGCGGCTGCATACAGTAGTCGTGAATTGGCTTTCAGCTCCCCTAGCTCTTGTGTCTGTCATTACCACGGGGCTCAAAGGGGGAAATCCTTTGGGGAAAGTATGCATTACTCGCGCGTTTCAGTAGTTAGAAACGCATTGGAGCTACCGGAAAACGTGCCCAGGAAATTGTCCGTAACTGCTAGAATTCAATGAAGTTTTAGCTACGCTAGCTGCTTTGGCCTGCCCCGTGCGCACACAGTGAGATATGTGTTGTAGCTAATAACATCTTACCGCAAGCTTTGCCGCTTAGCTCAAGAGGCGAAAAACAAATGAGCGCAGTTAGCATTGTAGTGACTCAGTCTATCAATAGGGTTATGTACACAGATACTAAGGTAAACTTGTACTAGATCTAAATCTTATTTCGTTGGTTTTTGTCCTCTTCGTTCATCATAAATTTGTGCTGTGATTGTCATGCTGCACATGCAAATCTCCAGCAGTCCTTGATTGTCTGAGCATGTAATGTAGCTACGCGTTAGTTCAAATTTCTCGGGTCCCCAAGTCATCTTCCAAGTGCCAGAAGTTCGAATAATTAGAAAGTGAACTGATGAGGGGTTTACTATAAAATTTCGGGTGTGCGAACAAAGCGGCGTCCATATATATTTTTTCTCGAACCCCAAATACTATCGCGCACGCGCAAATATAAAGCTATTTTACTACCCAGCAGTCATCACGTGTGTCACAGATATTGTCAGTAGCTGACTCCGAATGTCAACATTCGGAGTCAGCTACTGACTTAACAGAATTAACCGGAAGCGTTCTTTAAGTTAACTTAATCTAGTTTTTAATACAGATTAGATAGGTAGCGGGACGCCCAAATTTTTTTATTTGTTCGAATATAGGCTCTTGCATGTGAACTTCGAAATACCATGATTTTAGCCTGTAGGTGTATTCTAGATAACAAATACGGATTAGACGTCGTTTTCTTATCCGATTCAATTATGTCATATTCTATCTTCATATATTTGATTGCGAAGACGCCATAAACCCACACACGTGGTTTCTGTTTACTAAATGCCGCAAATTTCATTCAGTGAACTTGGCTGATAATGCTTTCATAATTCGTGCTACTCTCCCTTACAAAAATTTTATTGAGAAGGCATTGAAATGCCGTTGGTCAATGTTGATTACGTTATCGAAAACTCATTGTGAGTTTGTCGAGATATCATTATGTGAAGTGTTGAGAGCTCTTGCATGTGAAGTGTTGGGAGCTCAAATTTTATTGAAACACCATTGGGCAAGTAAATATTGGATGTCATTGAGTTACCATTGAAAGTACATTATGCTGATATTTCGTTGAGCAATGTTTGTTGAATTGATGTTGTTGGGTTACAATTGATGCAGCATTGCAGTGGTGTTGTGATAGTTCTGTTGACCAGTTAAGTCATTGACACAGCATTGAAAATACATTGTGCCACAGCTAAGATAGCATTGAGATTTCATAACTCGCCACTAAAAGATGATTGATATTTCGTTGGGCGAGTGCATTAATATTCATGAAATCTGAAGATTTAGGCTAGTGCCTACGTCACTCTTAATAGTGTAAATACATCTGAAATGCTATACATTTGAACTCAATCGGAACAATCATTGTGGTCTTCTCTTCTGACTTATGTTTATGACTAGAAGACAAAGTGACTCAAAAGGCCGAGCTTAAGCATACCCTTGTAACAACTAACTTTGAACACATGAACTCTTGAATCTGGCCTGCATGTGTGAACACACAAAATAAAGACCACTGAATACCTTACAGGAAAATGTTTCACACACCTACACATCTCAGAAGGATTTACGGCTGCCTGTGAGAAGGCAAAATATCGAGTAGAGTGGAAACGAATGACTTCATGTAAATATATACAAGACACCTGAATCATGTGTTTCTGACGAATCAGGTTTGTTTTCTTCAGAAGTAAACTAAGCTTTTGTGTTCTAAAAGCAGCTTACCTCACTGGCACAAGTCAAGAAATAACTGCACAGCATTTCATTTCTTATGTTAATTTTGGGTACAGAGGAGTTTATTTCCTGAATTTAGTGAGCTCATCAGTGAACTTTTCTGGACTTGCACAAACCTAATAAAAACACTTCTTTGGGCCTTTTTCACCCTACTCAGCAACTAAGTCGTACCTCGGTCAATAAATAGCTAATGCAAGGCTAGCTAAGACTTTCAGTGATATAATAAAGCGACAAAAAAGGGCCTATTTAGCACAGACAACTAATTCCCAACAGCGAAATAAATGGTCACCTGCACTTGCAGCATCAAAGAGCACAGAACAACTCATTATAAAGCATGATAAAAGGTTCTAATGACTGGACAGCTAGATTGGTAGGGGAGCTAATGAGAAACGCAAATAAATGCACATACAAAATACCATTTAGCTCACTTGCGCAGGTAAAATATAAATAAAATGCCACCGCTATTTCACTACATAAAATGATAAAAGTTGCATAAAAGTTGGGTCAAGGCAGTAACTGTAAGACAGAGGGAGCTACAGCACCCGTGTTGGAAAAAAATTGAAACGAAAGCGAGATACATGCATATTTAAACTCGCGGAAAACTTCACTCCAAGATATAAACTAGAACGCGAATATAAACCTTGCCAACTCCACGGCTAGAATTTGTACATTGCAATATGGGCTTTAAGGTAATTAGTTAAAACTTCATTAGTGAATTTTTGTTAATTAGTCGACTATGCATTTCATATTTTTCTGCAAGTAATGTCCGCCTTTTTTAGCAGACCATCTCTTGAACTGGCATTGTGCTATCTGCAGCAGTCAACCTTTACAAATGTTTGAAAGTGCTCGCTGGAACACCCGGTATATATGAAGGAAGTAGTTCGCATCCGGTGTTTAATCAATTGAAAATGCAGGCGCACGAAAAAAAGTAAAACAAAAAAACATTTAATGTCGATGTATCGGGCGGATTCCATCCTTCATCAAGAGTGTGTTTGTGTGTGTGTATGATTAATAAAAATCGGGCCCTTCGGTTCCGCTTCTCGTGCCTATACTCATATATATATATATATATATATATATATATATATATATATATATATATATATATATATATAAAGCAGCACCTCGGCTTCTCGACAGACCTAAGACGCGGTACCGAAAAGAAGCGGCTGCGCGGGCGCCTCCGCAGGCGTCCGTCGCGTTCGCGCATGCGCGTGCCCTGATCGGCTCTCGCGCGCGCACCTAGCGGCAGTGGGCGAAGCAGCAGCAGCAGCAGAAGCGGAGGTAGCGGAGGCTCCTTGCACGACGGCCGGACGGGGCTGGGGCTGTTCGTTGACCCCGCCGTCGTCAAAGGGGTTTGTGGCTTCATTCCCCGGCGGCGGCCGGGAGGAGATAGATACGAGGCCCGCGGGCGTCCTTCCTATACTACATGTGACCCCCCCCCCACCAGCAGCGCAGCCCCGATAATAGCCGCGATAGCCCACGCCTGGCTGGTGGACCCGTTCCTCCATGGCGACGACAAGGTGTTGTACTACGCGCGCTCGCGGCCTGGGTTCGATAACCGCGGGGCCTCTCGCTCGCTGGCCTCTTGGCGCGTTCTCATTTGGACAGAGCGACAGGCGGCCGCAGCGCGTCAAGCACACCCGAGGAGGGTCCCTGGGAAAAACCACTGCCAATCCAGCGTCCCGCCCGGTGCAGGAAAAAAGAAAATTCCACAACGGCGACGAAGAAAAAGCCGTGCGAAACGTCCCAAGTGCCAACGGGAATCGCTTTCGAAAGGGGTTCGCGTTTCATTTCTTCCTTATCAGATTTGCTCACTGTTTCGTGTCCAGGACGCTCTCTTGACTTCCTTGGGGCAACGGGGCCCGATGAGACCTTGTCCGCAGCTTTGTAAATAGTGTCCGTTGTTCGTGTGTCTCTTGCGTGTTTTGTGTGTTTCTCCTGCGCGCGCGTGTGTGTGTGTATGTGTGGGTATCATTCGTGTTTTATTTCTTAGTCGAACTACTAGCACGACATGTTTATGATTTCATCTAACATCTTCAGCGCACGATTCAGGTCGACAACCCTTCCTTTCTGATGTAGGTACGATACGATCCAATCACTTTTTTTTTTTTCGCTCACTCCTCGGACTGAGATGTTACTGTAGATTACAGCGGCAAAAAGCAGGGGCATTCACACCCACTAGCTGCAAATATCACTTTACCACTCTAAAGGAAAAAAAATTAATCAGTAAAGGTTTCTCAATCAGCTACGGGCCGGCGATTCCTATGAACTCTGGTAACTTTCATAGCGCTTCACGGCTGCAATAGTGTGCGACACTTGGCTACACCACTGGACGCTCAATACGTAGTTTCTTTCCCTCCTCGTCCTTCTCCGCTTTATCATTTTATTTTTTTCTAAATTTATTTTTTGCGATATGTGCTGTACGTTCTCGGTAAGCATTCTCGTGCGTTGTATGTACTATTTCACACCGTAGATTATTTTGGTTGCACAATAATTATCAGGTGTATCAGACATAGCAGTTCACTCAATATATTTTTCTAGCTTATGTGTGAGGACAAAAAGAGGACTGCATGGTCAAATACTTAGGGTTTAGGTGTCGGAAGGGGCGGGAAGACGAGAATGTCACGCCGCATGTATAAGCATGTTGCCTGACCTCCTTGACTAGCGTACTCTAATTGGCTGCGCTCTGATACGTCGGGTCCCACGTGTATGTAGGACTATATCTGGAAACAAAAGACACACTATTAAAACCTACAAGTTGCTTTTGGCGAGGGTGCACGTCAGCGTATGTCTACAGTACTGTTTTGATAGACTAAGTGGGTGGGGGGGGGGGGGGTCAAAATCTGAAGGACGAACATGGCTGGCTACTTACGATAAAGTGGGGGCACCATTATACGTGTCAAAACGCTATGGAATAATTACGCTTGCGTTGTTTACGCCGTAATAACGGCATGTACGCGCTTGACACACGTATAGGTTGCACCTTCCTGCCTGCTGAATCGCCGCTGTAGTTCGTGTGTTAGGTGTTAGGCAACTGCCTTGTCTGCGTGTGTGCGTATGCTTCTCTCTGATGTTATTTGAAAGAAAGAATGAAAAGCACCATAAAGCCGGGACTGAGCAGAAGACGGTACAAAACGAAACGTCTACCATGTTCGCTTGATTTAGAGACATATGCCTGCGATCCTATGTGAACACCATCTTACAATGTATTTATTTTTTATTTCCAGACGTACACCTGAAGCTGCATGTTAAGCTTGTAGCGAGGCTAACCAGTGTAGTTTTTATTAAGCAGCGTCTATCTCGGAGCCACTCCTCATATTTTGAGAGCATAGTGTAATCGAACGGCGTACTTGGGGCCCATGTTTGCCAGCCGTCAAGTATAGTTGCAACAACCTGGTGTGCTTGTCAATCGCATTCGCCGTATAAGAATTCTATTAGCAAAGTTTTTTTTTTCCAGCACTCCTTTAACTGTGCAGGACTGACCTCTGTAGTATATGATGCAGGGCTGGCAAGTTATACAACTGTGCAAGGTACGAACTGTTGGCGGTCCATATAAATCATTATCTTGTGACGACCACATTCACCCCACAAAATTCTGTAAATATGGAAGACATCATCAAAACTGCATTAAAGGTCCTGGAAGAACATTGTAAATGGAATGTTATCTTTTTTTGAGTGCACCACAGTTTCCCTTAAGTATCAGAGGCCGAATGCACAAAGCTTTTCGTTCAAAAGTGTTATTTGCCATTGGTCGGTGGGCATCATTGGCTGGAATATAATTTCCCTTGCGAACAGTTCTATAGCGTCAGAACATTTTTTTTTCTTTTAGTGATTACGGGCCCTGATTCTGAACTTAGCCAAATGCACATTATGCTACTAGGTTGGCCTTAGCTACTTCTCATTTTTGATAAGGCAATACAAGGAAAAAGCGATTATATTTTAAGATGAGCTTTAAGAAGCGGTTAAGCAGACGTGAAGCTATACGAAATGTAAACTTAAGAGTCGTTACAGCTACATTCTGTCCTTGACTCTTTGTAATCGCAGCGTCTGATCACAATTCATGACACCGAGAAAAAAAGTGATGAGAGAAATACAACGAAAACATGCGTGCAGTCTAAACACGGCAATTTTTAAGGGTGTACATTTGTAAGTTTTAACGCTAATCAGCGCTCCGAAACTTGTAGAGTCGGACCTTGCGTTAATGAAGTTGTATCCGACACGAAAATACCATCATTATATCCGGTATTTGTTATAAACAGGTATATTTGTTATGTGCTGATATCGGCGACATATATTTTAGATTTATTTCGTTATAACCGATCATTCGTTAAATCAGTCTTCATTATGTCGAGGTTCGGCCGTACAATGGTTGTAAGTAGCATGTATATAACTTGACGCCAAGTTCTGAAGTCAAGTGTACATTTATCATGTTGCCCGCGTAAACTTACGAGCATTTGAATCGGTGTGGGGACTGTGTGGAAAAATAGTGTAAGTTACTTAGAATAGTACGTATATTTGTAATTACCTTTAAGTACCTTATTTTGGCTAATAAAAAATAGGGGCAAAGACTTTCTGATTCGCCCTCGTGCTTAACATCGATGCTTCATTTAGACGTTGATGAGGGGGGGGGGGGGGGGGGAGGCAAAAAAAGAAAAAGGAAAATAAAAAAAAACCTGAATGTCCGCACGATTTATCATTACTGAAGGCAAAAAATACGGTTAGATTAAAATTGTGAATATGCGCAGGTTTATAAGGATTACCGTGTTTAGAGTTCACAGTGGACGCGCGGTAACCCCATCTTCAAAAGTTCCTAATTCCATTCCGTTCGAACGAATCAGTGCATGCTGATGTCGTATTACCCTATGTTTTCAATGCATCTAAACAGCTTTATTCGGTTGGGTTACTCAATTTTGTTGCTGAAGGGGGGAGGGGGGTTACTCAATTTTGTTGGGTAACCCCCCTCCCACAAAAAAGAAAAAAAAAAGACATTTACCAGCTTGAAATTCTAGAGGAAAGTGGTTCGCTTTATTTTTAGAAAGCACAGGCGGCACGAGAATTCTGTGCATTGATGGCCGATAACCGGATTACGGCCCTTCAGACACGCAGGAAGATAGCGTAGCATTTTGTTGAAGAAGTGAATACACCGCCACCGCATTTTCTAAAGCATTCAACATCGAGGAGAACGCGAAACTCCGAACCACGAATTACAAGCTATCTTTCGCTCGAAGCGGTTGCGTTTCAAGATAGTTTCTTCAGAAAAACTATAATGTCTTTGGAAGAAACTTTCAGAGCTTACGTTTCAGGCGCCCGACTTTCAGCATTTCCTCGAACAATGTCTCTCGCAGAATGTTTACGATAATTTTCGCATACTTTGTGTATTATTTGTGTGCTTGCTGTCGTTTTTGTTGTACGTATGCAGTTAATTGTTATATGTGCTATGAACACTTGTGATGAAAAACAAAATCATTCTTTAGGGAGGTGGTTGAAGTGTTCTTTATCGCCTGTGAAGTTCTAACGCTATTACAAATATGTCCAAGTTGGCCTTTGTCGTCAGTACAGCTATGTTCACATTTTCGATATCTTTTTCTTGTATACTTAACAATATCTCGGTTATGTCTATGCTAATTTTCGAATAATCTTCCTCTTTTGTTTTCTCTTCTTGTGCGAGTGATGTTGTGCATGAAAGGTTTGTACATTTACTATGCCCCTCCTGATGGCGCCAGCGACACCCTGGCCTGCAGTATACCGAAATAAATAAATAAATAAATAAATAAATAATAAATAAATAAATAAATAAATAAATAAATAAATAAATAAATAAATAAATAAATAAATAAATAAATAAATAAATAAATAAATAAATAATCATAATGTAACACACTTAGAAAAGTCTAGCCTTCAAGGTCCGACGTCTTCACAAAGTACCGTTGCAAACAGCCATACAGTACAGCGCGCGAGAGTTCCTTATCGAACGATAAAGTTGTCTCGCGGAATTTTCACTTATGTTATTTAAGCATTGTAGCCGATCGACCGTACTACTGAAGACTACATACGAAGAAGGACAGAATAATGCGCTTTTTCTTTGTGTGTTTTTCTTAAATCATAGACGTCAATCGTGCAAACATTTTACTTCATTTTCGGGCCAACGAATACGCAGTCCCAAGGATTTTGAAATAAGCTGCCATTTCGTCACGCTCTCTCGACTGCGGCCATCCCGCCTGCAAATGTAGCAGCTTGTGATTGATATTCAATACATGTGGTATTTGCAACCGGCCTGCGCTTACATGTTCTGATGCTCCTCTGAGCAGTGAATTATAATTATTGCGTCAATCTGGAGTACAATCGAGGAATTCATATCCGTTTATGATATAGCGTATTCATAAGCTTATGATTCGATCGTGCGTCTTTCGAAATATCTAGTGAGCTTCGCACAGTCGCTAATTCCTACTGAAGTACGGTACCTTCAATGACATTTAGACCCAATATCAACGCACAATTGTTTTCCTTGCCATGCAAATGTCGCTTCAAAGACCTTTGCCATAAAATGAGGGCGACAACTGGCCGTTTAAACAAGATAAGGACAGGTTCCTAAATGTGGGCACTTTCTATGTTTTTTTTTATTGTTGCTGTTTCGTAGCGACGCCCTGCTATATTCCTGACGCAGAGTTCAGGAACCTTTAGAACTTCAGCTACTAATTATTAACTACTAAAACGCATACCCCACTCACTGCACAAAGTTCTCACAAAGCGCATTATCAGGGTTTTATTTTCAGGCCTTGCAAGTCAAAGTTACGGTATAGTCACAGTTTTGGTGAAGCATCATACTTAATTCAACGAGCTCTGCAGTGACATCCCTGGAGCACCAGCACATTCATCATCAATATGTCCACTGGCCTGACGAAGTCCTTTCCCAGCGATATCCTATATATCTCTTCTTTCTGGGGTTATACGTGCCAAAACCAGTTCTGATTATGAGGCACGCCGTAGTGGAGGGCTCCGGATGAATTTCGACCACCTGGGGTTCTTTTTACGTGCACTACAACGCAAGCACACGGGCGTTTTTGCATATGTCTTGCGTCAGCTGTCTCTATGCCATGCTTACAAACCTTATCACGTTCGAGCATATTGCTACCGAACAGTTACTATTATACTGATCAAAAGCAGGCCTATATATACCATGTCATGACTGTGAAGACGACGACGTCATAACATTACAATGTTCAAAATTTACTATCTTCCGGAGCCTCGACCTTCGGGCACATCGACAGGAAGGTTGGCGATGACATCCAGGATTTCATTGCAGGGTCAGAAAGATTTAGACTATAAAATCAGAGCTTAATGTTCCGTTATATTTTTACAAAATCGATGACTAGCTGTTTATTTTTTTTAGTTTTCATTTATTCCTTTATTATATTAAAACCATGGGATATAATCTACCTCATATACGTACCTATTCCCAAAGTTATGTTTGCATTATTTTAGAATTATCCTTTCTTCTAATTGTTATATCGAACTGCCCGGTACTTGGCCAATCCCCCAGAGTGGGTTATGTGCCACAAAAAATCTAGGCTCTACATCTACATCTGCACGGGCTGTTTGTTTTGGGCATGTGCTATGTATATATAGCGACGCTTTCCACACCGGCCGCCGGCCCATCTACGACTATGCGACTTGCGTCACGCTTTCCATAACAATATATAACGTGCTAAATACTGCACGCGCGAAAGCTAAATTTTTAAACGTACTTTCGCAGTAATTCGACATCGTCATTTCATTCAACAAAATGTCAAAGGTACTCCCCGTTTATCATATTTCACTTTAAGTCTCCTTCCGCTCCCTCTGCTTAAGCACTTCCTGCGGTTTACGCAAGCTGCCGAAGCCTTTTCTCAAAAGATATGCGGGTATGTCTGTCTAAAATTCGTTCGTAACACACATTACGAGCTCAAGAAAGACAAGAAAAGGATAGTGCGATTCTGGTTACAACTGTTTCAGTCCAGGTGACTTCATACGACTACACATGTTTTAATGTTGTCAGGTTTGCTTCCAATATCTGCTAGTATTTAGTACTTATTCGAGCAATATAGTAGGCTTGCAGCAGCCAAGCTTGTTTTTCAAGATTACACATATCCCGTGCTAGTGAATGGTATACGAGAGTACGTGTTCGTTTATGTGATATTTCGAGCGAAGCTGCTATCTGGTAAAAAAATCTGTACAACTATCTATCAATGGTTCGTTTTACACGCCGCATTGGATCGAGTCAGGGTATCAAACTAATTATGCTGATGGTGGCAAAACAGAATTCTCATTCTTTACACCTTTAAAGCATAGGCTAAATTTAAGTTCTAAAACTTCCATGAGTTATTCCGCTCTAGCGTTGACATGAACACAGCCTAAATACTAGATGTTTTATTTTCCTGAGCACACTGAGAAGCCCAACCGTGTTCTATTAAATTATCAAACAAAAGCATCCATTGAGGCCTTTTAAGGCTGTAAAACCTATTCTAGATATGCTCGCCCCCCCCATCTTTTTTTTTTTTTTTTTTTTTTTTTTTTTTTTGCTGCGCAATATTTATAGCGGAACGCACAACTGGTGGCTACAACTTATTGCGGTATGATATTCTGCCGGACACTCCGCAGGCGTGCTTCCCCGCACATCTCGATCTCTACAGCTAATATAATTAACAGCCACTTTCGCGTTCGAAGAGCTGTCGAAACTCCGGGGTGGCGTATACCGGCAAATCAAGAAAGCCAGGGGGCGGAACGATTCCGCGCATATCGAACGTGATGTGCGGAGAAACCTGCCTACGGAATTTCGCAATGTATGTTCGGCTCAGTTAAAGACGTAGTGCATGGATCTCAGCGCGCCGCTTTCTAAACCCTTCCGACGTTAGCCGACAGACAGCCAAAAAACCTTCGTGTTTGCGTCTCCGAAACAAAATGACATTCGCCGCGGTATCCCACTGGTTGTGGAATCGCGCTGCTGTACTCGAGGTCGCGGGTTCTATCCCGGCCGCATTCCCATGGATGCGCAATGCAAAAAACGCTCTTGTACCGTGCATTTGGTGCACGTTAAAGAACCATAGGTGTGCACACATATCGGAGTCCACCACTACGATATGTGCCGTAAAATGAAAGAACGACCATGACGCCCCGCATGAACTGAGGAGCGGGTCTCCTAATCGTGCGCGCCTCTCGCAGCGCCCCCCCCCCCCCCCCCCCCCCGTAAAATAAATAAATAATGCATCCATCGTGTATCACTAAGTTTCCTGGGTCAGCCGCACTGCATGGTGGCCCGATTAGAGAGATGTGTGATGTACTATCTATGGGCGGCTCCAGGAGCCAGGTTCGGGCGAATAGAGCCAGCATGGTGGTGTAACAACCGAGCGCCATGTTGCACAGGGTATATACAGCGCTGCTCCCCCACCCCTCCCCGTTCCTTCACAAATCAGGCACGCTAAATGCCACGGCACTGTACGCGTAGCAGCAGCAAGACTGGCGCGTCCGCGCCCTAATGTGTGCGGTCGCCCGGAGCGCTGCTTGCAATGGCGGGGAGGAAGCGCACTGCAAGCACCGTTCGCCCAGCGCCGACGACCAACATGTTGCAAACCCCCTCGTTCCCGCTCATGAAGCGCCGGCTACACTGAGCCAAGCTCCCTGTGCTCGCTCCAGACGTGGCAGCGTTTTGCCTCAGGGCCACTTGTGTGCGGCGCATCGACTTTGTGTGCGTGTTTGGTGCGCGTACGCTCCAGGCTTTCCCAGAGGCGTCGAGGAAGGGATCGCCACTGAGAAAGACCGGGGCAGGCAGTCCTGATGCTCCGTCTACGTAGTTTAGCGCATCGCGGACGCAATATGTTTTAGGGCCGCTGCTCAAGCACCGCGGCGGCTGCAGCTGACGGCGAATTCGTGGTCCCGATGGTCGCGCCACTGTCCAATTTGGCAGTGGCGGCAACAAGGTTGCTGCCATTTTACGTCCTTACGTTATTCGAATGGCAGCCGTGCAGAAGAAGACGTGCCAATTATCATACCCCCGCATACGGAAATGAGCGTTAACTTGAAGCCTATGCTTCACTTGGTCAAGATAACGTGCTAATTTGTGCGTGTACAAAAGTATGAGCGTGTGACGTTGTCGGCATGACATAAACGTGCTAGCGTTCACCAATACAGGTAGACCAAGAGACATAGTTGGGAAGAGCTGTGCTGGTGGTGGCATTTTATCACCTTTTTTGTTCACCCATAATTCACCACAAACGTCCTTCAGTCGCACGACTGGATCCCGGACCCAGTATACTCAACGGCTCAGTAAATATGTTTTGTCTCCCTCTCTCTGTCATCACTGAAAAAAACGAAATAAACAAATACCCACGCGATGACTATGGCGCTGCCAACATGTTTATGCTGGCAAAAAAGCAAACATATTCGTTCATTGAAAATGAGCGTTCGACGCGCTTTTGTTGTTCGCAGAGTCACGAGATGTGCCAACCTGCGGTGGTTACATGTAAATACATGTAAAACGCAGAAACGTATTTCTGAGATAACCACTCGATCGATTTTAATGAACTTTGTTGCATTTGAGAAAGTTAAATTCTAGTGACTGTAGGAAGCTAAATTTTGATTTAGGGCCTGAATTCTTTTAAGAAGAGTTTTCAAAGATTGGTAAGTTTGAGATTTGTAAGTTTGAAAAATATAGAAGAAAGGAGTTTACAAAATTGTAGCGCTGGACCAAGCATAGATATTGCAGTTATGTCAGCTGCGTCCGTTAGAGAATTCAAAGCGGACAAATTTGATATATCAATTTGTACCTTACGTGAATTTCTTACATTCTTTACAAGGGTATTACAAACGTGATACTCACATGTTAGTGGTCTATTTGAGAACCGTGTATATTAATTTTGTCCGCTTTAGATTTACTATTAGATTCAATTTACTCAATTGTAGTTTCATTTTTCATTGCCGAGTTATAAAGTTGTAAACTTGATAGTTTCGTTTCTGAAAATGCGACTCTCAACAATCTTTATTAAAAAATGGATGGCCTAAATCAAAAGTTCGCTACCAACAGGCACAATATTTTAACTTTTTTCTTTCAAATGCAACAAACTTCATTACATTTGGGGCAGTGGTTACCGAGAAAAACGATTTCTCTTTTCCCATAAATTTAGATAGCAGCCCCCGAGTTATAGCTTCCTCTTTTGGGGGGCTTCTGTCTATACACGGGAAAGGAGAAATAGTTTTTCTGGGTAGCCACTGCACTAAATTTGATGACGTTTCTTGCATTTAAAAGAAAACGTTAAACTATAGTGACTTTGCACTTTACGTGGCTCTCAAGCACATGTAAACAATGTCACAAATTCACGTAAACCATAAATTGATATACCAAATTTGTCCGCCTTCGATGCTCTAACGGACGCAGTTAACTGAACTGCGACATCTGTTTTTGGGTGCCGAGCTACAACTTTGGAAACTTCGTGCTTCTATTTCATTTTTCAAACTTACCAATTTCTGGAGATCCCTGTAAAAAATGTAGGCCCTAAATCAAAATTCCACTTCAAATACTGACTATAATATAACTTTCTGTCTCAAATGCAACAAATTTCATTAAAATCAGCCCAGTGTTATCTCAGAAAAGGATTCCTTCGTTTTACAGGTATTTAAATAGGTGCCATCGGAGTTCGGCTTGAGCTAAAGCTTCCTCTTAAAGGAAACACTTAATCAGAGCTCCGTAATGAATTACTTCTGAGATATGCTATGGAGGCCCGCAGATTATTATTCTATTCATGGCTATGTGTCCAGTGTATTGTCATTTACGTTTCCAGTCATAGTCGAAGCAATATTGCAGTTATGCACTTTTACCAGTATGATGTGCCCTTTAGGAGTGAATCACACTGTACATCTTCCAGTACAACTCCACGGTGGCACATCTACAAACGCCACTCTAAAATATTTTATTGTTTGCAAGCCAGTTTGCATATAATTTGGTTAGACCACGTCTACCCTATGAGGATTGCGGTTTAAAAAAATAATCTTACAAATATGGTTTTTAGTTTCGATTTTTCCAAATTTAGTGGAGAGACGGGGCCAAAAGTAGGGCATTGCTTTTCGAATGGATAACCAGAATAAAGTCAGGTTATCTCAAGGTTCCCGAAATTTTCCTCCTAGTCAATTCATCCGTGCAAATAATGGGCACAAGCACAGATCCTCTGCTGGGCTAAATGCACGGTATTATTACGTGCCAGTTTCTTTCTTATATGTTATTTGATAAAAATCCTTTCTTGTATATTTACCAATTCAATTCACAGCATTTCGTACCGAGCCTTTTCGCATGCTTCTCTACTGAGAGTTTATTTGACTTTGAGCATATACATTATCATTCGTATGCATAACTGTAGGACTGTTATAATAGCGGTATGGCGTAAGATTGTGGTGGTCAACATTTTTATTCTGGGAGGCAAAGTTACTCTTCGAAGCCATCTCGTAGTGAAGTCACGTGATGCGACATCAGCTGAAAAGCGGATTGAAATGATTCCAACTTTTTGGCAAGATATTTGCGCAAATGGTTCGGTAGTCGCTCATTTCTAGTACTCACTTGATTCTCCTTTGTAATAGATACACTATGAAATGCTAACGAAATGCCTATGAAACGCTATGAAAAGCCTATGAAATGCTAACGTCCTATTAGGAACATTCGTAGGAAAAGCCTTTCAACCAACCCTCACTACTACCATGACGATGTTCGACAGCACTGACACAACAGCCCTTGCTTTGTCACTTTTAATCAGTTGGTCGTGAGCAGCTTATAGTTTAAGCTTATTCAAGGTGTGCCATCGTAATTTTAACGTTTGTAGTTTTTTCTAGTCTAAAACATATGGAGTGTTTTCTATGCACTTAAGAGTGGCCTAAGCACATCCATATTGTGCCTTGACACCTTGATTCAGAAGGCGTCTTAACAGTATAGAGTCCCTCTGACAGTTTTCAACCTTGGGACACCTTATGAGGCTGCTCACTCTGTATTTAGGCCACATGTATAGCATAAGCGCAATACAAGTAGTGGAAATAAAAGTAGCAGTAGAACGGAAATGAAAGGATTGAGAGATTTGCAGTATTTCGTAGTATACAATAACCAGTGCTTTGTACAGTTCTAAACGTGGCCGTCGCACATCTCTAAATGAAAATGGTACGCTTTCTGAGTGTATATAGCCCTTAGCAATTTGACTTACTACTCCCTTGGCATGACTTTCTGGAGAGAGAGATTAGGTTAGCCTGACATTATCACGTCTGAACGGTTTTTATATAAAATATTTTAATTGAACTCTTAAACACAGGGACTGTACTTGTAGAGCATTGACAGTATTGCATGCATACAATATTGAAAATAGACAGTGTAGAGTATTTCAAGTTATATATTGGGTTATCGCTTCTTCGTAGAGTAGTGAAAACACATTCAGTGAAAACGCTAGTTAACACTTTCTGCAATAGGATGCTTATCTAGTAAATAAAGCTGTACCTGAGTCAGAACCTCAGTTAACATTTTACAGCAACTTGCACTGATCCCTGGTTACTTTATTTAGTGCGTCCAAGGGACTGTCGACAATCTTTTTGACAGGTTAATTCTTTTCATGCTCGAGAAGCTTAGGATGCCTTAAACGTCAGCGTTGCAAGCGGCGTATACAGTAGAGTTCCCTGTGATCTTGCCACTCATTTGCAATCTTATATTGGCGTAATGGCACTATACATACTATCTACCTCTGTTTATAGTTGGGTGTTATTCATCTTTCATAATGTAACTGCGGTGACATCATGAGCCATGACCGTTGCTGTTTCGCATTTCAGTGCACAGCTAATGTTATTTCTCTCTTATGGCATAATTCGCATTTTCTCGTATATAAACTAGTTGTTTTCTTAACGTTAGCGCTTGTCCAAGCACATTCGGCATTGGGTTTACTATTTCAAGCGAGTTTTATTTATTCCTCTTGCTCGTCGTCCTTCACGAATGCATCCGATTCGATCGCACTACTGCAGCAGACCAACGAACGGGCCAAATCGGAAAAGTCGTTTTAGGCTGTAAGGGAATTCCTTAAATATTGATCGTCCATTATTGATCGCAGGCGATCAATAATGGACGGTCCGCAGCATAAAACACTTTTCGAAGTTTGCAGAGGTTTGCCTTTGTTCCTTTCCAGCTCCTGCTCACCGGTACCTCTCATGGCATCTCGGCGTCTATAATAAAACTAATACATCTCTTGACGTCAATCGGACAAATTAATGCTTTCTTAAGCTGCACTCTTTATTAGTGACATCGGTGCAGTAGGCCCGGATGGTGCTATACGTGGCGGTATACTAGAAGAGATCAAGTTATTTCTGCGGCGACTCCTGCTTTGATGGTGAAGCATCACCTTGAACTATAGTGTGGCAGCGCTTGTGAGCCCTAACAAGGACTGATGGTGGGGGTGCGCATGCGTCTTATTTATTCTATAGTCATAAGCATTGTGACTCGCCTTAACAAATGGCCCTACTCGTGGACAGTCCTTCGCTAACGCAAGTTTTTACCAGAAACGCTGTAGTGATAAGAGCGTTAACAGAAAGACAGCAGTGTACAATTGGGATGGGTCAACTGCCATATGCTCATTTCCGCGCATCATCGACCGTATGTTTAGGCGTGTGCAACACACACCACGGCGTCTGGTTCCCTTGTTACATCCCTGAACTGATCTTATTATCGTGGCAAGCGAACTGACATGTTTGAGCATGAATTGTATCTCCAACACGTATGTACACCATAGACTCGATGTGTAATTTGTTTTTGTACTGCCATGAAGTATATGCTTCTATAGTATATGCTTCGGTTTAGTCATCGAGAATTGCTTTTTTTTTTTTTCGTTCTTAAGGGAGGTAGTTATGAATATATTTTAATATCAGGGGAAGGGTATTCGAGCAGTCAGTCTTTCAGTTGAAAGTGGTCACTTCAGGTAATATAGGCAGAGAAGCACGACCATTTACCAGACTAATTGACCATTATTGACAGAAATTATACAGCAGTAACCATAAAAGGAAGTACGTAGCACGGCTTCCTGTGCAATGCTTGGGCATTAGGAGCGTGAACCCATTTTCTAGCAACTCCGATGTGGGCCTCAAGCGGCTCGGTGCCTAGACATTTACCGCACTTGTAGTGCAATCACACATTTCTCAACACGTGAACTGGCTCTACAAGATTTTCAGTACCAACAATGGCCTCAGCGGCAAATCTTGAAGCTTGGGGCTAATAACGTGTGCTAAAATTCTAAAATAACTATACAAACAGAAACCTGTTTCTCAGGTGAACGACGTTTATTCTCCACGCCGTTCCACATATATACATGACAAGTTCCAGTCTCGACCAATGCAATCGCGAAATGCGCTGCCAGATTCGTTTTTCTCGTGCGATATGAATCACAGTGGACCTGTAATCACCCATTTAGGGTTACGTCAGGGTCACCGGCAATGGAGGCCGCCAAGCCTCTTGAAAATTTCTTTGCGGCGTACCCTGCAATGTCGACGCAGCATTAGGTAAACACTGTCCCTGCCGTTAAGGAAACGCGCACGTCCCGCATCTAATGGCGCATCGCTCGACATCCACCGTTCAGCTGTGACGGCGCCCGCAAGCCATACACCCGTACGTGCACACACCGAATGGCTGCGGAGCTCCAGGCTGCAGTGATCGCGCACTGACGGAGATCATGATTCGCAGCATGCGAGACTTGCAAGACAGTGCTGCATGCACATCGCATTGTTAAAAGGATGGCCTTCTCTTCTCGCTCCACACATGCGGAAGACGATCGACATTTGAACGTCGCCGCTGGCTCGGCGTCGTCAAAGATGGCTGCCCGCGCGGTCGCGTCGCCCTCGCACAAAGGCGCACATAGAGGTGGCACTCATACGTACCCGTGTTCCGAGCACTCCGAAGCATATTTAACTAGCTGGCACAACTGGCTTCGTGGGGTTAAACACGGGAGATGTCGGGAGGAAAAAAACACAGACCGCTGAGCTCCACTGCGCGTATTCCAATCTGCCTGCGAAAATCCAGCCGCGACTGTGCTTGCCTCTCTGCAGCGGACCGAGGGGAAAGAAGGGAGGAAGAACGAGAGGATGGGGGGAGGGGGCATCGGATAAAAGAGAAAAGTACGTAATAAAGAAACCTCCGCGCCGCCGCCGGAACCGGAAACTGTGCATTTTGCTTGTTCGTCTCGTCGCGCGTCGTCGGTGTAGTCACCGCTTCGAGGCTAGTCTTCTCTTCCCTTTCTTGGGTTTGATTCCCTTCGCCACCGGCGGGGCAGCCCCCTCCTCGCCCCGTTTTCACGAGTGTGCGCTTGTCATTCAATGCCCAAAAGCGGCTCCCCATTGGCCCGTTTGAACGGACGCATAAAAAATGGCGGTACCGCGCGGCGTTCATTGGCGAAAAAGCCTGTTTGGGTTCCCCTCCCCGGCTCGCGCCACGGCGGCGTTCCCCCGCCGCCGCCATGAGGGGAGAAAGCGGCGAGGGTGAGGGAGAGCAGCTTAGTTTGAACGGTTAGGCCTAGCAGACGGCTGCGGTGGCTCGCCCGCGGCGCGGCGGGGGCCTGTTTTTTGCGCGCCGTGGGATTGCGAAGCTCGACGGAGAGGCCGACGGCGCGCAACCCTTTCGCTCCGCCGGGGGAGCCGTTGGCCGCCGCTGCCGCCGGGAGTCGACGGAGGGGCGCGCGCGCCACGCGGCCCGGGCCTGGCGCCGCCGACCAGCCTTCGCGCGAGAGCCACGAGCACACCGCCGTGTGTGCAGTGCTGTGTGCCGGCGGCGGCTTCGTCTCGGTGTTGCCCGGCGCTGTGCAGTGTGTGCTGTGCGCTCTGTGAGGAGGGGGTATAGTATGCTTTGCACGCGGCGGCTGCTGCAACGCAGCGTCAGCGACGAGGGCGGAGGCCGCCGCCGCACCACCACGCCGAGCCGCGCCGCTTTGCAGGTGAGTCCACCAGCACGTTTCCTTCTTATCGCCGGCGACACTGTTTGCCTAACCCGACGCTGTCCTCGACACAGCGTTTTCTCGCTTTTGTTCAGTCGGTTCCTTGTTTTGCACGAGTTTGCGCGACCCATATTCGTGGCCTCGCGGCTCCGAGGTGCACCGACACGTTCCACGTGTACCAACGCGGCGCGCGCGCGCGCGCGCGCCCAGGCTCGAAGCTTTGTCGCTGGGGGGAGCGACAGGGGGTGCCCAGCGGCGTTTGGACATTCTTTACTGGCGCGTCGCTGGTCGATGCCACTTCGCTGTCTGTGAGCAAATGAAAGCGATGAGTCGGCTGATTGCCACCGATTTCTGAGTCTGTTCGGTGGTGCGCTCCCGCCTCTCGTGATCGGGTTATTGCGGGCATGCCGTTCGCTCGCCCGCGACCTTCGCCGGTTGGGCAGGTTGCCCTTCGTTCGGGTGGCCTCGACTGATGCACTAATCTTGTCGCACTCTCAGCACGATATCTGTGGCCATGCTCACTCCTTTGCGATAGGCAAGGGCAGACACGTTAGCTTTTTTTTTTTTCCCCTCCTTTTTCAATGCATTGCGTGTCAGTAATGCCATGTGCCGCCCTTCAATTTCGAGTTTTCAAATTCCTTAATATGTTGGCCTTTCTTCCTCATCTGAGCTTCCTGTAGTAGCCTATTTTCGCTGAAAAAAAAAAAGATATTTAGCTGAATCCGTACACCTTTGTGTAACCTCAGCCTTTTGTGTAATCCGTATTAGAAAGTGTTCTGACCGTGACGAAATTTTCTACACGTGCGATCCAAGAATAGGCATTGTGTAAGATGCAATTTGATCAGATTTCCTTAAGTTTCCTTAATGCATCTTGGTGAGCGTTTGTATCACTGATGACACAGTGGGATTTCGAGGCTGTTGATAATTTCTTCGATTGAAAAAAAACCAAGACTCTATAGTAGCCGTTCTTTCCCCAGTTGGGTGCATTGTATGGAAACCCTCTACCGCACCATGGTGCAGGAGTGAAGAATTGCTTGTTTTTCCGTCACATGCACTCCTACAGGCATGGGATATATTACTTGGGGCTTGCGATTGCGGTAAATCGCCGTTGATGTGAAATTCGTCGCAGTCATCGCTCGATAGGGCCCAGAGCAAGAGCGGGGATTCTACAGCACACCCTCACAACATGCGCGCATGTGACCAAGCTGACCGACCACATTTAACGTTGCGTCCGCGCAAAACTTGCCAACTGCCATGATGTGTTCGAGGAGGGCGTTCGGAACAGTTGGGAATGTACGTGGCGATCATCGTCATTGCTGCATAAGAGAAATGCGAAATGCCAGCGTCTTCTATTTAGAAAGGCAGCGCGCGCTATGATGACAATGATGATAGCTGCAGCTGCTCATTTGATATGCTATTTTGTGCTGCTCCGATCAGACCTCAACCGGCGTGCGTTATATCATGCTCTGTTAACGGAGTTGAGATCTCTGGAATTTAGCGCCCGCTGCGTCTTTCGCAAGCCATGTACAGCCGGCGGCTGCTGCTGAATTTCAACCTGGGTAGTCCTTTCTCGGTGAATGTCGTAAATCAGGCGCGGGTCGGTTTGAAGTCTCGGCTAAGTCAACGGTCGTAAGGCTAATTGCGCTATCCCGACGTAGAACAGTCGCTGATTGAAAACGCTTTGGCGTCGCCTAAACTGATCGCGATGTGAACCGGTCATGAACCGTGTTTTTAACACGTTCTGTATGTGGTGCTGGATGTTTCGTATGCGACCAGCAACCAGTGTATGGCGTTTTGCGTAACGGTGCTCGGAGATTAGTGCGCCTTGCTTAGAACAATTCAATTACGAAACTCTACCAAACACCAACAAACATGGAATTTCCTAAAGACATGTACTTCTTTAGGAAATTGTCAACTATCCCTTGATGGGGGGTCATTACTGTCAGGGAAAAAGAAATGCGCATCATTACATAAACTTGAAAGTACATTTTAATAAACGATGTCCACTATTTCATGCATAGCAGAACGCAAAATTACATTCACAAGAAGGACATCTGACGATCAACCAGGCACCGTTCCTAAATTCTTATCAAGCGCAATATTGAAAATTTGCTCGTATCGATCACTTATGTGTCACGAAAGTAGATACAGCGATTCTCTCTGCCTCTAGGACACCCTTATGTACGACATCCATTGCATTGAAATGGCTGATGGCTTCGTTGTACTGTTCTAGCGTGCAATCATGCAGTGATACTAAATTTAATTTTCTGCGTGCAATCGGTTGTGGTAAAACGAAAAACTTTGGCGCCACAATTGAGGGATATAAAAGTACGTAAGAGATGCGAGTCCTAACTGCATGTGCTGCAAACTTTCTTTTTTGTTTATTTATTTAGACTTTATTCCGATCCCTTGATAATGCAAAATTCGTGCAGTGGAGCATAAATTATACAGGAGGAGTTTAATGTCTACTCCTCTGTTAGACTATGAGCATTGTCTTTTAGCATAGTTCGCTAACTGGCCAACAGCGACCGGTCACCTATCTATAGTTTGCTAGCAAGTTTCAATGTCGCTAACATTTTCGCACGTCTATAAAAGGGTGGGACTCACGTGAGCCTCAGGCCGCGATTGCTGTGACTGTTTCTTATTCTGGTGTAGATGCACAGAAAAAAAAAAAGAAAGAAAGAAAAAGGACAACACGTTCCTCAATTCACAGACCATCTTTTTACCGATGCATGGGCGCCGCCATATTGAAAACTCCTGGTGGCTGCACTGACAGTTTCGTATTGTCGCGCGTCAATGCAAGTTAAGGCGATCGCTGAACGACAGACACGTCTGAATGATTGTTTTACTTCGCTTCTTCATAATTGAGCTTAACAACATGTTTTTAGTAACATTACTGGTAGACAACTTCCTAAATGTTTACGCTTGAAGATGGCGGATTGTAGTGTAGCGCCACCTTACGGGCGACGACTCCCGTACTACATTTTGTTTATAGGGAGAATAATGTAGTATTTAACGCGACAATTGTACGAACTCTATTCGCTTGTAGCTGCCTTGTTTAAGGAAAGAGCACATTCACGCCTGGTCGTCACTATAGCTCACTGCGGTGTTCTATACCCATAGCGTTGTCATTACGTCATTAGTCTAGACATGTATAGGGACATTATCGATCGAGTGGTGCCTATGGATACGAAGTTCTGGCTACTTCATTTCAAGTGCCACAAAGAGGCGAACACCCAACTATATGCAATATATACGTTGCAGCTGACGACGGTGAAAAGTGAGACACTATGAAGATAAGTGTGAAATTAAAATACAGAAAAAATAATAAAAAGCACACGTGCGTATTATCACGAGAACGCGAGCTAAATCTTAAGAATAGGTCGATCGATCGTATGTCCCTGAACGTGTGGTAAAAACACTTCTTTATTTGAAAGCCATCGGCTACCAGCTTTATTGAATTTATCTTGTAACATGATCGCCTCTGATAAGATGTCGATGCAGAATTGTTGTCACGGAGGAAGCAGCTTATAGAGTATGTATGTACACGCCTTGCAGAATGATCAGCCCAAGCTGCACACTTGGTGACTCACTCGAGACCCAGGCGTCGTATTATCTGGGGTAGCTATCAGGTTTCCGCGATCTCATCCGGATCGGTATCGGGTATCTTTTTGCTGCTTATATGTAATTTGCAGTTTCCATTCGAAACGCTGCTAGCATAATCTGTTTCTACACTAACGCTTACTATATGGCGCTGGCTTCATGAGCTGCCTGCACGACGCATATATTTTGGGTGCAAAGGACGTCACCGCCCTATAATAGGCGCTGGACGCTTCTCCGTGACAGGGCAGGACATATACAGCCAAACTATAGCGCGCCGTCGCCTAGCAACGATCCCTATTCGCTTCATGCGAGTCTATATGATACTTAGGTGCAGCAGGCAGAACGCAACCTTTGGATTAAGGTTACAGGCGCACTTCTAATTTCTGTATTTGGAAAAGACAACTTGCTTGGTGTTCTTGTTCTACACTTTTTGTAATTTTTTTTTTTTTACTTCGGGTTATTGAGCAGAAGACTTGTGTTGCACTCCTGGTGATTTTCATGGCATCCCAAATGGTATTCGTTGGCTTCCCAGTGACTTCCGCTGGATGAAGAAAAAAAAGCTTTCATTAAATTTCATTTCACTTCCTCGGCTGCTCAAGGCTATGCCACCAAATGCATTTCATGCTTTATAGAAAATAGCAGAGCCAAGCTAGTTGTGCGCATTCACACTAAGCCGTCTCATTTAAGCAAGATGTAAAAAAAAAAAAAAAAAAGGGGGGGGGGGGTTGGGGCAGGTGATGCTTACACTGCATGGCATGGCTCCCTCGACCAAGGCACAACCCCAGAAGTTTTCAATGCAAATTGCACGATATCCTATCACTGTAACGTTGGTCCACATCTCCCACCTCTGTGGGACATCGAAAGAAAAGTTTAACGGACACCCCCGTCATTTTCACCATGCCCGTATGCAAGGTGTAACGATTCCGCTTTCATCATCGGCCCGTTTTATTTGAAGTGCAAAGGTTTGAGGTTCCACTGGGTGGAAGCCTTTCCTATAGCGATAAGCCAAGTCTAGCTGCAAATTTCCTGATCTTCATCACACCACCTAATTTTCTGCCGTACTGGACTGTGCTTTTCTTCTGTTAGCACCCATCCTCGATAGTAGACCACCGTGCAATATACAGTCGAAATTAACGAATTTTCACATGTTTTGTGGTGAGGCCACTCACATTTTATCTTATTTGCTTCTGGGATGCTGCAACCCAGTGGATTGATCTTTTCGCCACTTACCCCAGCCGTGCAATTATCTTTTCCGTAGATCTTTTTTCGAAATGGTCGTAATGTTAAGACTAAACAATGGAATAATATGATATGTGGCCCCGCAGAGTATGCACACGTTTGCCATTTAGCCGTCCTCTTCATGCCTATACTATAGCCATGTGACCGGGAAGCTACTAAATTCAGTATCACGAACAAGCCACTACAGCCTTATACAACGACTGCAATTAGTACGACGGAGTCGATGTGTGCAGTTTGAATTTTAGCGTCGCAAGTAAGCGCGGAGTTCAATTTCGAGCTAAAAGCACATTTCTCAGGTCTATCTGTGTTCCGGCAGTATTGGTGTACTTAGTATTTATATTTACTCATAAGGCTGCACAGGCATTGCAAGAATAAGTGAGTCAGTGAAAAAAGCAAACAATAGAAAAAAAAAAAAAACGTCTGAATAGAGATAATCATCTGACGTAGCGGCGCGTGGTCAATGACGTAATGCACTGGCAATGACCCTTCTGTTGGCGCTGTTCAATTCAATTTAGATAGCCAACATGCCCATTCGTATATTCGGTCATGCTGGCTCATAACTGTCGGGATCCCTGGCAGAGACCGTGTCAGCCGAAAGGTGGTTCCCTTCCTTGCTTGTCTTAAGTTCCGTGCTTTCCCTACTGCGTGCAGCTCTGTAATAGTCATCACGTTTAATCGAATATCCTTGCAGACTGACGTCGCAAGGTTGGAGTGGCGAAGAGGCACCGCTGTGCTATCTTAAATGCACGACCAATACGCCAAAATTTGCCTTCGTGACAGCGATATCCTCGCAAAGCTGACGCCGAACGAGGTTAACGGCAACAAACGAATGAACGTTTTGTTATCGCGCGTACCCGTGGCTGTTGGCAAGACCACAGTGATCGTAGGTCGTTATAGCATTTGCAGGTGAGTGCAGTAGCTATTTGTCTGTGCAGTTGTCCATGAAGCCGAGCGACACTTGGGAAGTATCTGGCTGCAATAGGAGGTATTTATGGTACGTCAAATGCTGAAATTGTTATATGTGTTCGTGTCTCGCAGAACGATTAAAGGTATAGTTCTCCTGTCTCCGCAATCATAGTTGTGCCTGAGGCCACCCCTGAGACTCCAGTACGAAGACTTCGTCACATTGTCAGATGTAACAATTTTCCTTCGCGGATCGCGACAGGCCTAGTGGTGCAAGTGTAGCACGTGCCCTAGTGCGGGCCGCGTGCAGAATAGTTGCATGCAGTATCAGCAAAACGCGTGCATAACTGCACATCTTGCATCCGTCAGCTGAAGAGGGACACGTGTCCCATTGGTCGCCTTCCTTTTAACCATGCATTCCAGATGTTATAATAATGTTAATGTTATATACATCGATCGAGTGCTACAGTTCGAGAACGCCGTGCGTTTGGATAATTTGTTTTGGATTGTCATTAGTGCCTGTCAGAGAGACAGAGAGAGAACAACTTTATTCGGTTCTGGACCTCAGTCGAGGCCCATGGGGCAGAAGATTGGGACGTAGGGAAGGGAGTCAGTCCGTGTCTAGATCAAGCGTGTTGATGGGCTCTAACACGGCACATTGGGCATCTGGCGTGGCGTCCGACGGCCATTAATTACTCTATGGTCCAGCTTTAGGTTACTGTCTTTGTGAAAAGATGAGGCTTTTTAGGGTAAATTTTGATCGAGCTTCTCTTCTGGTACAGAAACTTGTGGCTTAATTTGTCTGCTTCTTACGCATAGTGACATTACGATGGTGATATTTTGGTAATCCACAGCGACACATGAAGTGTTACATGGCAAATTGGAACTTTCGAACCCTGTGCTTTCGAAGCATTTTGAAAAGGACAAATGATTTACATAGGGAACACACGCACACAGTACTTTCATTGGGAAATGTTCTACGTGTGCATTAATTTATTCATTTTTGACGCTGATCATGATTGTAATTTGCCTCGCCCAGATCGCCAACTTAAGTCGAATTAAAGAACTTGCCCACAACGCACAAATATATCGTTTTCTAACTGCCGGGTCATATGGCGTATATGCTACTTTCGATGTCCAATTTCAGCGCTAAAACGGCTGAACAGGGTCTCGTGCACCTTTCGATGTCCTGTTATTTGATAGTTGCTGGGAGTGTCCCTGAGAAGGGTGTGGCCACTTCTCAGAATTCCTCAGAATTCGATGACTGGTCTGGTGTCCGTGACCGCATCTCGACAACGAGGCTCAAGTCACGCCACTTACCTCAGGCTATCACAGAAGATATGGCGCTGCAAGTGCTGGAATGCATATTCAGGCAAGAAACAGTCCCCTTAGCCCTGGATTAGGATCTCCTGGTTGCCTTCAGAGTAACTGCAGCAGGTTCTTATATGACAAATTTGTTACAATTTACCACTCATATACTCGTGACTTGCGCTTTAGAGTAAGCAATGCACATTCAGGACGAAACACGTAGAATTAGACTAGCCATTATACTTTTGGAAGTTCTAAGCGTTTGCTAATTACTGGGAGATATGGCTTATAAGGTAAGGTGAGACTGTGAAGCCTGAACCTCCCATCTTCGATTTCATGGTACCGTAGACGACAATGTGTGACGGCAGAAATGCCGCAGTTTAACGTGCAATTGCTTTAGTTGAAATTAAATATAGTGAATCCATGTTAGGCAAGCATTGGAAAAGAGATGAAGAGGCCAAGAAAGCTACGCTTTAGCCCTTACTGCTCCAATAATTTCTTTTGCAATTGTAATGCTTCGCAGGGAAAATCCAACATCGAGCAAAACAGATACTATTCTTTGAAATGTGAGTGTCAGCAATGGTAAAAACATTATTTGTCGACGTTGTGTGGCAGATAAGTATGGCTCTCCCTGATATTTCACAATTATCCATGCGCCGCATCTCGCTGTGGTTTCTCTATCTTTGGAGCCTGCTATCGAATGCATATAACCTGCCTTGAGTGGCACAAAATCGTCTTCAAATAATCTGTGGCCATATTCCACACCAGTGTGATTGTGAATCATTGAGTCTGAAGAAGCGCATGCTGCTTACAGCACGCTGAATTGTTGACAGTTCATGAGAATAACCTTCGGTTCACTGCCAAAAACTCCAGCGGAATTGTTTTTCTTCATTTTCCCTCTCTTATATGTCGTTCAGATGGACGTAGATAATATAATTTTTTTTATTTAATGAAATATTTTGTACAGGAAAGGGTTCTCGCTGCAAATGCCCTGGCGCTACAAAGCTTTCAGGCTCAATCAAAGGATCGCTCATATAGTGAACCGAACGAACATTTAATTTGCCAACTTTGGAAGGACTAGTGCACTTACCACTGATTTGTCCTCACTCAAATCTCGCAACTAAACCGATTTTTTTTCGGTCCTCACCGTTCAGTAAAGGATTTGGCATGTGTTGCTTAATTGCCTGCTTTATTTATATGGAATTAAATAAATACCACCGTTGTATGTGGCACTACGTGCACCTCGCCTGTTGCAACCTAGTGCAAAGACATGCACTGGTTGCGGCTTCCGTTGGCAACTAAAGGTCTGTATGAACCGAATAGACAACGATGCCAAATACTTTATTGACCGATCCGAATTAAGAAACAAAACCTTGTGAAATTTTATTGCAAAGTACCAGTAAGCACTAAAGCGTCCATTTAAATTATTGGAATACAGACGCAAGTCAATATAGTGTAAATCATCAGCTTTTCGAGATGACAACGTAAGATGTCTCCACTCTCTCGTGCACACCTGTCTTGGATATGGACCCACCGATGTCGCTTGAAAGTAGAGCCGGTGAGGGACAAATTCTATTGACACGACCTGCGGATTGTGAAGAGCCCTTGTGAGATGGACCTAGGTTTTGAAAAGGAGCCCTCGAATGTCCGGCATTAACCTGTGAGAGCACAGTAGTAGTTGTATAGAATCACATTGGAATCACTGGCGGATAGCCGAATGTATTCTCTTCGAGTAAACACCATGGGGTCAGCTGTGCCGCGATGGTCCGGTGGCCAGTGGACGATCATGTCGTGTCGTTTTGGAAGTTGCAACTTGCGAGGTTTTCTCGGCATTACGGGTTGTGGCACAGACGTTTGGACGCCATGCCTTTACGGTGTCATAAATCTCCTCTTCTGGTGTGTTTTGAGGTTACACCCATTGCATGTAATCTATGGACCTGCGTTACTCGGGGCTTTGTATCAGTGCGCTGTGGCTATAAGAGTATACCGACCGTTAAGGCAAGGACACGAACGCATATATAAGGCACGACATCAGCGCCAAGTATCTCGCGTTGTCCGCACTTGCGTTGTCTTCGTGCACTGTTATATCCATTATGCAACGCCAGCCATAGGTGAGCAACTACATTTGGCGTCCTTAAAACATTCCAGAAGCCATTGCGCCTCTTGTGTACCGTGGACTCGTCCATTTTGCCTTCTTGAGGCAACCCTTTTCCTCGTCGGTTCGAGGGCTTGCTTGTGATGTGTATGTATACGTAGGCGGTTTCTATAGTTCCGAGCTCGCACACGTATACCTATGCAAGAAGAAGAGTAAAAGCGGCGGAGAATTCGCCTGATCTTTCGTACCTGCGCACCCTGCACAGAATGTCGCAGACCTCGCTGCTATTCAAACTGCGTCACTTCACTGCAGCGAATACATGCAGTGCATACGCAAAGACAACTGCTCTCGCAGCACCTCGTGCACTGCCCTTGAAACCTCTCTGCGTCGCTTGCAGTGAAGAAAGCTTCGCGGCAGGGGTGACTTTGTTCGTGGCTCTGTTCGGGCCCCTTTCCTCCATCATTAACCTGCGTGCATCGCAGTGGCGCCCCGACTGCGACGAAGCTCGAAATTTTCCTGTTTATTCTTCTTCGTCTTTTGCAAACACATAATTATGGCTCATTCTTATTGAAAGGAATATGTACCTTCGCTGCGCGGTTGTACTGTGGTGGCATTGTCATTGCATCAACGATTTCGCGCGGAAGCAGCGTAGTCGAGCAATCTTTTATTTTCTTTCCCCCGTTTTTCGCAATGTCTCATGGCAAAATGAACAGATTCTTACTAATATTGAAGCAAAATTTCGCAATCTTAGCACACGTGCTGATTAAACCTTGTGGTTTATAAGGCCAGTAGACTGGGCAGGTGGAGCAAGTCAAAGGTCATGGCTAATTGTGCTTTGATCGACCAAGCTCTAAAATCAACTAGGCGCAGAACGGGAAGAACACTACGCTACCGCGTGAACGTGAATATTTTAACTGAGCGTGAAGGGTAGTCTAAAACAGAACAACGCATACAGAGAGTATCTGAGAGTTTTGTCTTCAGCTATATTATAATGCTTAACCTGCTCAAATAAAGCTACAGCACCACATAGGTGTGTAAGCCATGCAGGAGGAAGGAAGGAAAACGAAAAAAAAAAAAAAACTTAAGAACGTAAAGTTGCAGTCTTGAAGGCTAGGCATAAAAAATATAAAGGAGAAATAGGCACTCGTCACGTGATAGGCACGCGGTAGCTTCTATCCGCCTACCTTTAGACGTAAAGAGTTTTGGCGTCGTCTGTCGCACAGGTAATCATACGTAATATATGACCTCTGAGATCTGGCAGCGCAGCTGGCTTGCCGCAGGTTCCGTATATAATCTCGGAGGTCATGTCCAGATAATACAGCCGCTCTCATTAAACCTAATGGGCCAAAAATCGAGCATAGATCTCGAGAACGGTGCACACTTGTGACTAATGCTTTGCTGTCGAAGCATCATGACTCAGATCTGAAGCAAATTCAAATATCTGTTAGGAACGATAGGACGAAACACTGCAGGACGACGACTTGGCAGATCTGAATCGGGCGGCCTCGTAAAAGTATACGCGTAAAAGTTACACGAATCAAGCCATCTCTTGAATGTTCCGGCAACCTTGTGGGCCTATTCGTTCCCGAGAGCCAACGCACACGCGGAGGCGCCAGAGAGAACGTCATGCTCCCTCCTAAGTTTCCCCCCTTCCTCCAGCGCTGGCAGCTGCCACTGGAGCTGTAGACGCCAACACTGAGCAGCCGAGTTCGAAACCCAACGGTCGCATGCAGCGAGTCTTGCGCAAGGCAAGCACGTAAGCAGGGTCAATGACAGTTTCCCGCATATGTTGTGCTTAGAGGCTGCGCGTGCGATGTAAGGTATAGCGACCTTACCCTGACGCATCATTGTCACTGAGGTCCCCATACGCGCATTTATTAATTATCGCGCAGCACAAGTTTAATTGGAGTATGTGAAGTATTTTATAATACTAAAGAGTTGGCTTTGAAGTGAATGTACAGTCCACCAAGACGCGATTGAAGACGGGAGAGGATTGATGATTGAATACTGAAATTCAAGAAGGTCTAAGTGCAAGAAATGGGAAAGTGGAGATTGCAATAAGGCTTTAGTTCGGACTATAGCGCGATGCATCCGTAGTTTATTTCTTTCAGTCCTTCTTGCTTCTTTTTTTTTATGATTCTAGTTGCAGGCTACAGCATCGAAGTTTCTGGCTAACATACTTTTCGAATTCTGCGCTCTTTTGTCATGTGCTTGCAGGTCCTCATGTTCTTGAACTTTTCGTGCATTCAATGGACACGTTGTTCGGTCTGGCCCCTTGGCGGCTTGTGGGATTACTGCGTCTCCAAATATTTCCATATGCAATGTTTCTGTATTTTCTTTCACCGTAGCTACGAGTATGTCGTCAACCATTGTCTGTGAATCAAATACATATCTTATAATTGGCTGCGTACATTTAACTTGTTGGCATGTACTGGGGATTCTGCTGGCTTAAAATGACTTTGTCACTTGTGTGGCGTACTCTTGCTTTTCAGTCAGCTTTGGATAAATGGCTGAATACGAGTATAGATATATATTGCTCCATCTTCCTGTGAAGCTAGTGGGCGTTATGAAGTCTCCACTCCAAAACCAAGGAGTGACAAATAAAACAGCTTTTTGAAGTTCTCCTGGACGCTGTGTCAAAGCTTTATGTTGTGAATTGACCATGACAATTCCTATTGAAGGGGAATGCACTCTGCAAGCGTCTGTTGAAGATGCATAGTGTGCATGCTACTTGGTCACATGATTACCGATCGAGACTCCACTAATTACGGGGGGAAAAATGGGGTTTCGTAACTGCTTGTTCTTTGCTTCGAATCACTGCCTATAGTTTTATAAGAGACCATTCTTTATATTTCAGTACACATTTACTTGTTCGTGTTGGTACCCTTGGTGAAGTCCGGGCTTCGGTTCAATGGAGAAATTCTCTCAAAAGGCTGAATGGTCACGTTGACTGTAATTGACTGCACGGCTTCTATAAGTTGCTGCGGTGAATTCCGTGCCTTCTGAGGTACTCTGCTTCAGTGGCATGACGTTCGAAAACTTTTTGAGCACCATGTCCTTCAAATAACTCTGTTCAAAATGCAACCGACAGTGGACAAACAAAGGAAGCCTCAGCCTGGAGCTAACTTTTCAACTACAGGGGACTTCGTCAGGGTTACCCTGACGAAGACAAGAGGTAACAAGGGGAGACATGAACTTGTCTTCATCAGGCTTGCCCTGATGAATGTAGGGTAACAAGGGATAACATGAACTTGTCTTGATAGGGTAACAAGGGAATACAGGAACTTGTGTTCGTCAGCAAGATAGGGTAATAAGGGAAGAGGAACTTGTCTTCACAGGTCCCCTGTGTACGAAACGTTGGCTACATGAGCAGATGCTTGTCCTGTTCCCCCACAGTTATTCACTTCAGGACTCGGACTTCCTGTGAACTTATACTGCCTTCTTTGGATCTATGCGAAAACAACTCAACCGGAGCTGTGTCTTCGTCCCTGTTCCCGAGAAAGGACCTCTCAAGCACGTGCTACGTTCATCATCGCTTTTTCTCTGGTTATCCCGAACAAAATAAAGATTACACCCAGAAAAAGAAATATCTTTTTTGTGGTGCTCTATAGGTGCTGACGTAGCCAAAGTTCAATGAAAACTTCAATGCATGTTTTCTTCAAGCTAATAGAAATATAGCAATAGCAATATAGAAATACTTGAAGCAATGCATGCTTTCATGACGCCAATAATTTGCGGACACTTCTCTGTTCATAACTGAAATGCTGTAATCAGGTTCAGAGCTTGTGAACCAAGGTGATGTGTTCGCGCTGGTGAGCAGTATCAGATTCGTTGTGGTATTTGTGATAAATTCAATGAAACGGTGACGCTGATAGGCTCGCGTATGCAAACTACCCTTTCTTGGTTCGCTTGCATGCACACTCGTGAAGATGTATACTACGCATAATTCCGTGGATCTGCTTGTGAGAACGTGGTTTGTTTCCGAGTTACTGTGTGATAAAAAAGAATACTGTCTCCGAGGCGGAACACAAGCGCGCAAAGGTTGCAGGATAGCAGGCGGCGTTGTGCGGAAACCGACAAGACGTGGCAACGATACGGCGACCGTGCACGGTCTAGATGATACGAAGTATAACACACGTCGAGTGGTGACACAAAGCAGGCACGAACGTTGGCGCAGTGCAAACATTCTGACTCCTGGGGGAAGGGGGACAGCGCTCGTTGCTATATGGTCGTCCGGAGGACGTTATAGCGTACAGCGAATCTGTGTCTGTGTGCACGTGTGTGTGTGGATGGGGGTATCTTTTGAAACATGCGCAAGGCATTTGCCGCTGAAAATGCCACGCGTTCTTCTGCTGCATAATCGTGCAATGCCCTCGTTTTCTCTTTCTTTTCTATTTTTATGGTATGTGTCGTGTCTGACGGAAGGACAGCGCAACGGTGGAGCGAAAACAATACGGCTTTATTTAGCCATCAACTTAACAGCAACGGGCGAACTGCCCGGTTCAATGTTACAGTAATGAAAGCACACGCCAGCTTGAATGCCGGCGCTTTTAAGCACAACCAAAAGGTGATAACGCTGCGCCGCCACCACAGCGCATGCCTAGCTGTGACGCCTTATCGCCTAGGCGCGCGACATATCATCTCCCCCACACTTGTTTATTGTCCCGTAGTAGGATTAGGTGCCGTAGCGGTCGGGAGGTCTGCGCTGACGTAGTGGGTAGCGGCGGCCCTGCTTGGCGGCTTCCAGGTGTGTCGGTGGCTGTTCCACAGGCTCGGTGGTGCTGCTGCTAGTGTCTGTGCCAGCAGTGACGTCGTCTTCATCTTGGAAGTCGGTGGTTGTGATCACTGTGTCGTCAGAGTCAGGAGCGCGTACTATGTGGTTGCGATGACGCACCCACTCACACACACCCCGGGGGGTCACAACACTAACACGATACGACACTGGGCCGGTGCGGGCGAGAACGGTAGCACTGAACCACCTTGGTCCGCGGCGAAAATTTCGGACACGCACGAAGTCTCCTTCGCTAAAGGTAGTTGCACGGTGCCTGCGGCGACTGGTGTCCTGGAACTGTTTGCGGGCGACCCGCTCCTCAACGGAGGGCCTGATGAGGTCTAGCCTAGTCCTGAGGCGCCTCCCCAACAGCAAAATAGAGGGTGCCTCTGCGGTAGTCGCTTGCGGAGTGTTGCGGTACGACAGGAGGAAGTCTGCGAGCTCCGACGGTGATGTGGGTCGGCTGGACTTCCGAAGTGCACCCTTCAGCGTCTGGACGAAACGTTCTGCCAGACCGTTGCTGCTGGGATGATACGGAGCTGTTCTCACGTGTCTGGTCCCTACTCGCTGCAGGTACTCCTGGAAATCTGCAGAAGTAAACTGAGTACCGTTGTCGGACACTAAAGTCTCGGGGAATCCGAATCTGCAAAACAGTAGTTGGCGGAAACCGAACAAGACGTGGCAACGATACGGCGACCGTGCACGGTCTAGATGATACGAAGTATAACACACGTCGAGTGGTGACACAGAGCAGGCACGAACGTTGGCGCAGTGCAAAACATTCTGACTCCGGGGGGGGGGGGGGTTAACAGCGCTCGTTGCTATATGGTCGTGCGGAGGACGTTATAGCGTACAGCGAATGTGTCTTGTGCGTGGATGGGGGTATCTTTTGAAACATGCGCAAGGCATTTGCCGCTGAAAATGCCACGCGTTCTTCTGCTGCATAATCGTGCAATGCCCTCGTTTTCTCTTTCTTTTCTATTTTTATGGTATGTATGCTCATTCTGGTGCTCAGCATTGTCACATAGACGGGATGGGTGCCACAAGTTCTACCAGTATGTTTGACCAACTAATAGCTGAAGAACTCTGCCCTCCATGCCGATATTTGAGTTGACAGAGAGAGAATAAATTTTAGGGTAATTTAGCCCCTAAACCAGAGCGTTTGTTCTGAGGTTGTCGTTGCCTATATACCAGGTCTCGCCCGGCAGGTTACGGTCGTCCTGATCGAGATGCTGAACAGGTAAAGGTTGTGTGGGTTTTAAGAATGAGCCGGTCGTTCAGAGTAGCGGCATGCAGGGCAGGGTGCATTGTCTTGACTAGTAAATGGGAGTCTTGAGCTGTGTGGCTCTCTCACAGAGTGCGTGTGGTGGACGCGAAGTACCTATACCTACGCTGAGGGCAGAGGTCTGGTACTTTAGTACAGACTTATTTGGTCAGAGCCCCGGATGGCGCCACCCTAATCACGAATGTACCCTGCTGAATCGGCAGCCTTCGCAATGCACATTCGGGTGCGTTCGAGCCCGAACGCCGGAGCGTTCACGGATTTCCATGACCATATGTAAAATGTAAACCGTAGGGAGCTTGTGTAGGCGATTACTTTTGAAAACCAGCATGTACACGAGGGCATAACGTCAGTTTGGTGCCAGCTTTCGGACTAGTCAACTTCTCGAAGACACCCGTCGTTTTATTTCGTTTTTATTTGCACGAAGACAGTTGGTTTTATCAATGGGTTTTCACCGTATGGCAGAAGCCATCCTTGTTCATCCAACACCTTCTAAATTCCAGAGCTGTCCAAACACCCCTTAAATTCACCCCGAATGATGTGAGCTATAGGGTATAGACCGACGCTCCTGTCGCAAACGATGTTCTGCAGAAGCGCCTAAATCGCCTTGCGTTGCTTTTATGCCATGTTGCTTGTTTACGTTGTCCTTTTTTTTTCTTCTGTTGTTTCACAACGCCTCGCCATTCTCCCCTACTCAGTAGTGTTGATCTGTAGCGCATGCTGCATGACGTGGTGGTGACCAGTCATCTCAGTCCCCGGCGACTTTCTTAAGTCCAACGTTTCGAAAACATCATTGTGCTTCGCACTGCTGCATCCCCAATTCGCTTGGCTGCGAATTTTGGATACTGAGCGGATCAGTGCATGGTCAGAAAAAAGCTGCGCGCGCATGGAACTCTACTGACTCATATTCACTACACGCGCATGTTGCATGCGCTCTCGCGTGCACGCACCGTTTGACGCGCTTTGTCCTGCCGCTCGCTCACTGTCATGACGCAAGCCACGTCTGTTTTGACGCCGCTTTGCGTACAGCCACCGCCTTCCGGGCTCTTGTGTGTGTATGCAAGCACGCAGACAGGCACACACACACAGTCGCGCGTGCCTATAAGCATAAACTTCATGCAGACAGCCACGTGTGGGACATTCGAAAAAACAACAAAAAATCTGGAAAACAGATTTGTAGCATGCAGACGCGTCGGCGACCGCTGCTGTGCACACCACACATGCGTGCATCAGCACGGAAGCCGACACTGAGCGAAAAAAAAAAAAAAAAAACGAAGAAAAAGGGGGAGGGGACGGAGAGAAGAAAAGAGAAAGCGCTCGTGGAGAAAGAGAGAAGCGATGGAAGGTTCCGCGGCCTGTCGGACATTGTACGCGTGCACGAGCGTTTGCCGTTGCTGTCGCCGCCGTTGATGTCATATAGGCTGTATGCGTGTGCATGCGACGGCACTTGTCCGTGGATCGCGTCACCTTCCCTCGCCCCCACGTGCCCTCTCTTCCGATGCCTGCGATCAACGACAGCGGGCAGCGGTGCAGCAGGTGTCTGTCTGCGTCTGGCGGCCGTCTAGAGCGACTGCATGCAGCCGGTGCATGTGCAACACCGCCGGTCGCGCGGGCGCTCAGTTCCCGCCATAGTAGGTCAGGTGACTGCCACGTGGTGTGTGCCTGGCTGTGCGTGCGTGCGTGCGTGTGTGCGTGTGTGTGTGTGTGTGTGTGTGTGTGTGTGTGTGTGTGTGTGTGTGTGTGTGTGTGTGTGTGTGCGCGCGCGCGCGCGCGCGTGCGTTGCCTGTGCCTGCTTGCTTGCTATAGGGGGCCGCGCCTGCGGCGTCGACTCGATTCCCGCCTTTTTCTGTGCCCTGGGGAAACTAGCACAGGCGAAGCTCGCGCGAGAACGCTTCTTTCAGCCCTTAACAAGCGCCCGTTTACAGAAAATCTACTCAGCTTAATTGTGGCCAGGTGAATATCCAGAACAGCTTGAAAATTTGTTCTTTCTGTCCTCTCTGTTCGGGAGCAAATCGCAGGGGCCACATAGTGCAAGAGTGAATGTGTGGTGTGGGCTGTGCCGTTCTCCTGGCTCAAGTCTCTGGACCTTGTACCCTCCTTGCCTTTTCATTCGTGGGCTTACGTGAACTGCACTCATCGATTGCAGCGGCGAGGTCTCGGACATCGCGGAAGGATAGGGCGGATGATTGAAGAACCTGTGGCGTCCGTCAGGGTGGCCATTATGGGCATCGCAAGACTATGCGCCGGCCGACTCAAAAAGATGCAAGCTATGCCGAACGCGCCCATGTTTAAACCAATTTAAATAGAAGGAAGCCTTTGCGGCTTCGGGAAGCGTCTTTAGTTGGTGATTCCAAGCTATATGCCTACCCCATAACCTAAATTATCGCTGAGATCTCAAATCAGGCAGATATTTACTGTTGGGTGAGGGGGTACAGGAGTCCGCATCTTTTTTCTATAAATCCGCCTGCGCTGGCACCTCATGTGTGTCCTATTTGTTGTGTGTGGTCCCATGCCTTTTGAGAGCTGAATGGACATCATTTCTTAGGGATATGCAAAGTTGTTATTTCACTTGGTACTCCTTGTTGGTTTCAGCACAAATTTGCAGGCGCTAGCTGATTCCAACTTTCGCCTGGAAATTTCCTAACTTCATCATCCCATCTGGTTTTCTGCCGACCTCGACTGCGCTTCCCTTCTCTTGGTATCCATTCTGTAACCCTAATGGTCCACCGGTTATCCATCCTGCGCATTACATGGTCTGCCCAGCTCCATTTCTTGCGCTTAATGTCAACTAGAATATCGGCTACCCCCGTTTGCTCTCTGATCCACACCGCTCTCTTCCTGTACGTTGACGTTAAAGGCCTAACATTTTTCGTTCCATCGCTTTTTGTGCTGTCCTTAACTTGTTCTCGAGCTTCATTGGTAACCTCCAAGTTTCTGCCCTATATGTTAGCACCGGTAGAATGCAATGATTGTACACTTTTCTTTTCAACGACAGTGGTAAGCTCCCAGTCAGGATTTGGCAATGCCTGCCGTATGCACTCCAACCCAATTTTATTCTTCTGTAAATTTCCTTCTCATGGTCAGGGTCCCCTGTGAGTAATTAACCTAAATAAACGTACTCCTTTACAGACTCTATAGAGGCTGACTGGCTATTCTGAATTCTTATTTATTTGCCAGGCTATTGAACATTACCTTTGTCTTCTGCATATTAATTTTCAACCCCACCCACTCGTACACTTTCTCGGCTTAGGTCCTCAATCATTTGTTGTAATTGGTCCCCATTGTTGCTGAATGAGACAATGTCATCTGAAAACCGAAGGTAGCTGAGATATTCGCCGTTGATATTCACTCCTAAGCCTTTCCCGTCGAGCTTGAGTACTTCTGAGCATGCAGTGAGTAGCATCGGAGAGATTGTGACCCCTTTCTTAATATAGGTAACTTTCTACTTTTCTTCTTGTGGAGAACCAAGGTTGCTGTGGAATCTTTGTAGATATTTGCCAAGTTATTCACGTATATGCCTCCTGTACTCCTTGATTACGCAATGCCTCTGTGACTGCTGGTATCTGTACTGAATCAAATGCCTTTTCATAATCTATGAAAGCCATGCGTATAGAGAGGTTGATTGTACTCCGCAGATTTCCCGATTACCTGATTGATGACATGGATACGATCCATCGTAGAATATCCTTTCCTGTAGCCAGACTGTTTTCTTGGTTGACTGAAGTCAAGTGTTGCCCTGATTCTTTTTGAAACGATCTTGGTGGATGTTTTATACAATGCTGGAAGCAAGCTAATGGGTCTACAATGCGTCACGTCTTTCTGGGCGGCAACTCCTGTCGTCCTCGTATGTAGGTATGCTGTCTGTGATTTGGAATGCCTTCGTGCTCTTAATATCGGAGCAGTATCCATCTTCGAAGTGTACATAGTAGATTTCTGGTGGAATGGCGTTAATGATGTGCTTCCCTAGTCTCGTGAACTTATCAAACTGTCCCCAAGGTGGCGAACTGTTCGAAAGGGTCCTCCAGATATGCATGCGGGTGATCTTGGGGTTTGGGAAATTTCACGTTTGTAAACACTTCACTGTCAACTGAAAATAAAGACAGGGGACAGGGGTTGGGTGAAGCGCCAGACAGAATTAAGTGGACGAATGAGGATCGAGTATCTCTAGCGCCCTTGCCGGGTAAGGACCTATTCGGAAGCTTATAGGCACGGGTCTTCGTTTATTGTAACTATAATTTGGAATCCTGCATTCTGCCTGGCGAACGGCCCGGCTCATGATTACGTGCTTTGCCTCGCGCATAGGCTATTCGGTGCTGAGCTTTACGATGGCTGTGTCTTTCTGAGACCGCCCTCTTTCCGCTGTGCCTACGGGTCGTTTGAACATATATCTTTGCGACTGCCTTCGTCGGGGGCCTGTCCCGCGAGAAGTCTTTTTAGCGGTCCTCCTTACGCTCTATATACGCATTGGCAAATCATATTTTTGCCGCAGGTGCATACATGTACTGTAAGTCCCAGCCTTGGATCTTAATTTTGGGGGTCAGCTGTTGTTATTAGTGCGCATTTTGCAGTCTAGATAAGGTGTATTGTTCCTAGATGCAGTTGTTCGTTTTCATCTCCTTGCAGCCAAGTTAGTCTATAATAACTGTTCGTTAACGAAGATACGCGCACCGGCAGCTGTACATATTACTTTCCTTGTCTATGCGGCCGCTGCAGCGTATACATTATTACGTCACGACTTACCATGTTACGTTACGACTTAACATGCAACTCCATCATGCGTACAGTTGAATCGCGACTTTATATGTTCAATCTGAAATTACATCTGATGTACACACGTTAGCTTCCTGCATATGATGCTTGTTTCTATACTATAATCTTTGTGTTGCAGCTGTGCTTATCATGTCGACATTACTTGAACATTACGTTGTTAATGAACAGACGCTGGAAAACTTACATGCACTGGTCACATGTATACCACAGGTAGGGTACGAAATAAGATACGACATTTTGCCGTCCTGGGCACGTATTCACTATATCACTGAGAACGTGAGCGTTACATTGAAATCGTGGTCTCTTTCGAACTTCTGTACGATATGTGTAGGGCACTTTACACTTATGGCTTGTGCATGCCTGCACGCTTTGTTTTTATTCTTTGTTTTCTTGACTTCTCGTCAATAAGAAGAAGTAATATGTTCGTATACAAGATTGTTAACGAACAAAACGTCTGGAACTGCTCCTGACTGCGCGAATTTTCGTCCGGTCTCAAATCGTCACGACTGATCAGTCGCTGTTTCGATCCCGTTGGTGTAGTTTGTTGACAGCATCGCAAATTACGGGAACATTAAAGAGCTCTAGCATATGGCTACGTGTGGTTAACGTAATATCTTGCCTTTGTAGCAGCTGCCCGGATGAATTAAGGAAACCGTACAATATCTGTATATACTGCTCCGTCATCGCCGCATTATCGTTCTTTTTCTGTCCTTTTTTTCCCCCCGCCTTTCTCTCAGCTAACGATGAGCAGCCAGTGATGGTTCAGGACGAGCTTTTATCTCGCGATAATTAGCATCCGTTGCCGTATATGGGACGATTACCGCGTTCCCAGAGGCAAGTTGTACTGAAAGGGCCAATCGCATATACATATACCCAATGGTTCTACGGCACTACTGCGGTTTTAGTATTTTCTATTCGCGTACCGCATAACTCTGGCAGGATGTATTCTATACAGTCCCCGTTAGACTTAAGCCGAACAACGAAGACGCGTCTGTAGCGGCTTAACAGTGACAAACAGAGGATCTAAGGAGCAAACATCAAACGCTTTGGAAGAAATGCGCGTTGTGCCAGCACATTCAAGGCACTCCAACCAGGAATCACCAGCAACCTCCGCAGGAGAAGCAGAAAGGTGCCTTAAGGCGTGCTCGGGTTAACCGTGACGCAGCCTGTAACGTCGATGGTAAGCCTAAACGGCGCTGCTAGCTCCCGCGCGTTATACCCTGTATTTGGCCCTTTCGACAGTGCCATAACGTGTGTGTATTTTGAGAAGGACCTGGCTCGAGGCCACGGCCGCCCTCTCTCGCGCTTCCAGCTCCCGCGGTGCACGACCGCTCGGAGCCACCGTGGACGAAGGCCTTCATTGGTCCACAGGCTCCGCCCACCCCTGCGCTTTCCTCGAACGAACCGTTGCAGGACCGGAGACATGTACTCGGCGACGTCCACGCAAAGGTCGCGGAATTGCACCCGTCGCCGTGCACGGGGCCGTCCGTATCGGCTCTGGGGCTCCGCGGTATTGCGAGTCCCGCGAATTCGGGCCTCGCTTCCGCGAACACGTGACGAGCGACCGCGTGACGAGCGGACGCCGCTGATTGTTGCCGCCGCGGGCTTCCGGAACGGCTGCGGGGGAGTGACTTCGTCGTGCCGACTGGCGAATTCCGCTTTGTCATTGTCTCTTTCAGTGGAGGGGCGTTGACTGCCGCAGAATTCCCGAGTCTGCACTTCTGTCGAAGCAGGGTGCTTTGTGCGACGAAACGAAATCCTCGGTGAGACGGTATATCAAGCGTGATGCTCTGTGGCCGTACCTGGCCCTCGCGCCTAAAAAGCCTACATCATCATCATCATCATCATCATCATCGAGACGGTATATCGGAGATTCTTGTTGGTCGAGTTGGCATTTGTAGGCTGTGTAATAATAGGTGTCCGGCTTATTCGTTCTCCTCCTCTATGTGCATACGTACGCGCGTATTTCTCGGGGAAGGGGTGAGGGGGAGATTAGGCGGGGATGATGTCTCTAATACACGTACACGTGCCAGGCGTTCACGTCTATATGAACCTCATGAGCCTCGCACTGTTAGCGCAGTTGATGAATTACGTAGACGATGAATGTTTGGTTCGGTACGCCGTCGACATGTAAGCGAGCGCGCACATTGTTGGCCGAGTATATGCGTAGTTTGCTTGAATACGAGCGATCTCCGAAAAATGCGTATGCCTCGCGAAACAACGTCGTTCGCTCCGCGCGCACTTCGCCAGTGTCTCTCCAGAAGCGAACGGGTTGCGCGCTCAGGCAGGGTCACTCGCGGGTATTTCGCGAAACGGTATAGCGACCGTGCGACTATTTTCAACCGCGGCGGCCGCGCACTGGATGGATTCCAAGTTTGCTGCCCCGAAGCCCTTCGCGAACGCCCCTTCCCACCGTGCGCCCTCGCGGCAGCAGCAGCGCAGCAGCCATTCTGTTGTTCCGGTTTCTTCTTGGTTTCTTCTTGACTACGGTCATCCGTTTTTACTTCTCCTTTTTTCTTAACTAGTTTCGTTTCGTAAGCGGCATGCGCGCGGTGTGGGTCGACCACCGCGAAGCTTTTCGGCATTGGCCGAAAGCGCCCGCCGCTGCGAGCCAATGCGCGCATTCGTCGCGAGTTGTGCAAGAGGAAGGAAAGCTCGAGCTGTATGCGCGTGCATGCATAAGCACATTGCCCGCTGAAGCGAGCTTCGCGTGCGCGCGTTCTGCAAACGCCAGCGAAATGCACGCCTCGAGGCCCTCGTGGTCAACGCGCCGTATACGGCCGCGTTTGCCGAGCGTGGCCTACTCGAAAGCGCAAGGACTCTTCGGCGGTGCCGTCCTAATCATTTTGGTATATAGTGGATGACACTCGCCGATGACACTTTGTAAGTATACACCGGAGGCCGAATTCACGAAGCTTTTCTTTCGTAAGGGCTCTTTGCCATTGGCTGGCTGCGTTCGCCAATGATGGGTCCGTCATCACGATTGGCTGAATTTTTTTTCTTACGAACAATTTCCGCGTAAAAGTGTTTTTGCGAATACGGTCCCAGAACCAACACCACCTAGATACTAGCACAAGGCCTACGCACTCCGATCCATGACGTCATCCTACCTGGCCCGACTGCCATAGAATCTAACGGGGATGCTCCCGCGTAAGCAACGGTGATTTTGACGTCACCGCTTTCGTCACGCCAGCCTTGGCAATGAAAATTTCGGGTCAGGTAGCATGACGTCATAGATCGGAGTTCGTAGGCCTGTGCTATCTAGGTGGTGTTGCCAGAACCCATTTCATTCGTAATATTGTTTTCCACAGGAATAAGCTTAATGGCCGACAAGTTTATATTAGGCGAACAAGCTTTCCATTAAAGCATTGCGGAGGTCGGCCTGCAGTGACGCTACAGACAGGAAAGCCTATTATTGAGGAACACATTAGCGATGTTCTATACTGCATATATGCAGCTCGTTAGTTTTGAGAGATAAAAGAACACACGTCTGTAGCTGGATCGATCTAATGAGCCACACGTTAGGCCACGTGCCCACGGCTTGCAGCCCCATCCATCAAGGGCGTATGCTGCGCGAGCGTTTCGGTGTCTGCATTCTCCCTTAAATTTTAATAAAGCCCATGCAAACGTTCTTCTAAGAAAGTGAAATTACGAGCTAGCAAATAAAATATTGCGATAGGAATCCCTGGCTTTGATTCTATCAATAGTAGCATTTACCTTTCGGGAATGAGATGGTGGCTATAGCTGGACGTGCGTGCAAGCACGTGGAAATCGTGTGTATCTATATAGTATAGTCCTCCAATCACCCCCCCCTCCCTCTTGAAAAGGAATAAATATGCGTGTTTTCACCCTTTTTGCTTGGTTACGTGTGTGAGCCATAGATGCCTACTTGCTTGGTATCTGCCTGTGACAGGCTCGGCGTGCAGATGTCGTATACATAGAACACCTTCAACGTTTCTTGGAGGGCGAGTGGACGTTATCGAATTCATTCTGTTCATGCTTCTCGCTCCTTCGGATAGCGTTCTTTCGTGATGACCGCACGTGACCCACATAACACCGATATTAATTACCAGCCGCGGCAGCTCTGCGATCGGCGTGTCACTTAGGGCTGCAGCTGCTTGCGTGCATCTTTAATTGTATAGGTGGGTTCTTTCTGTAGGGCGTCCGCGCCGCAGTGCTGTCCGTGTGGGCGTCCTGGTGGTGCGTTGGTGTAGTGCATGTAGATAGCCTACGTTGGGGGAAAGGGGAGGCGTGCCATTAAGAAGCTACGCATGGCAGTGCACGCGTCCCAACCACTGCGTCCCTCGTATGCCAGGATTTCATTAGTTCCCCTTCCAATTAATTACCCGTTTTTATATGTACTGCAGCGACAGGTGCTTCAAGTGCTGCTGAAAGACGATTTTGTTCTGGCTTGCGTTTGCGTATAGAATGCTCGCATTCCGAGCTCAGAAGAACCACGCGTGGTTGTACCAGGTCGTTAAGTATCATTACTTTTTTTTTACGTTTCTGCCAAATATGCTTATAGCAGCTATACGGCACGGCATGTGGCGTACGCGGAACGAGGTCAAGACCGCGGGAGCCGAGCTTGCGAGCAGGGGTTTGAGCCGCACAAAAGGAACGCGGCACCGCCGCCGTCTCCGCACACGGCATGCATGCACTCCCTGCAAATTCAGCAAAACAACGGCGCGGGACTTGGGTTGGGGTGGAGGGTCGGGGTATAGGGATAGATGTGGGTGCCCACCAAAGACTCGTACAGGGTGCTGTTGAAAATAGGGAGATAAAAAGGGGGAGGGAGGGAGGGAGGGGGGGGGGGGGGTTCTGTTGCAGCACTGGCCCCGTGACCGAGCTGTTATGACGGCGCTGCAGGCACGCGGGCAGGAGCCGCGGTCGGTTGTCACCGGTCGTCCTCAAGGTCGCGAATGCATGCATGCGTGTCTGCCTGCGGTACTGCTGCATGCTCGTGAAAGCAGCACACTGGGTCCCCCCGTATGTGTGCGTTTATGCTCAAAAGCGAAGGGAAAGCTGGATCACCCGCACGACCCACGTGGAGAGCTTCCCGCACGGTCTCTCTCGCTCTCACTATATAGTCGTGTCTTATATACAGTGTTGACTTGATGGAGGGCTGCAGAGATGGCGCGTATACTGTGCGTGCTGGCAGGGGCCACCATGGAACCGCTTTTCAAAAGGGAGGCCTGGAAAAAATCGCGTGCACAATCGAGGGTGAAAGCTCTCTCGAAGACGGGAGGATATAATGTGTGCCACGACCTACATTAATATTTTTTCGTTGGGATGTATAGCATGCATAGCGGGAGCGTTCCGCCGATGCGCTGATATGCGCGGCTTAGGGCGCTGCGCTCTCTATCTTCGGTTGGCTGCTTTTCATTTTCTGTGTGATGGCCACGCTCTTCTGATGAGCTCCTTCAAGCTCTCCTGCAGTCGCATGCCCGTTATACTTTCTCATCTCTTTGGCTATATACGATCTTACTGCTATACTGTGTTAATGAACATTTGATCTATTGTATTGCCTGTAAATTCACGTCTGCGTATGCACCATTATATATGTAGCCTCGAAATGACTGCGTTGATAATAGACAAAGCTGCGCCACCGGCGTCGAATTTGGAAGAGACAGCTTCGTATTGCGATTGCGCGAACTCTCGAACACGGTTAAATTGTGTTCTACTAAAGGACTTGTAGCGTGATTTCCTTCGTCCCGTTTCATTGCCCCCCGCGTAGTTCAGTTTGAAATAGTTCTGAAAGACCAGTGTTTTACAACACGGGTCGCGCTCTTGGGCAGCCTATATTATTTTGCCAGTATTAAAACTGCATGTGCATCGGTGTAAAAGTAAGCACAGATCAATTGTAAGATCAGAGACGAAATCTGAACTTCCTATGGCTATACAGGCCAAATTTTGCATTCTGATGCTATAGTGTGCTTCATCGAAGCTCGCTTTTTCATTACATACTTAATGACACGCATAAAATACATACGTAATACGTTGTATGTTACGCATAATTTATTTCGTTTGTCTATATACGCACGTCGTATTTCGTCTTATGTTTGCGGTCTTGGCGACCCTTCAGTATATATATACTCTCAACATTGGCATGCATGCGATGTCACAGGAACGGAATGAAACGCAGACGTCGACAACGAAGCGTAACCCGCTATTGTATTTACATGCTCCTGAATATGTGTGTTTCACTCGTATGCATGCAGGCCGCACACTGTCAAACAATTACGCTTAAGACCTGATCGTATTTGTTTTTCCGGCAAGAACCACTCAGATAGTATAACGTAACGTGACGTATTTGTATATATATATATATATATATATATATATATATATATATATATATGTCATTATCGACTTCTGCGTATGTTCAGTCTGAAATGCCGCACCGGCGGCCTGGCAACCACACATGACAGGTCCCGGACAGAATCAGTGCATGTTAGGTTAAACATAGCGACGTTCTTACAAGGTTACGTTACCTATTATTGATCATGTCTTCTGGCTTGCAAACGTTCACCTGGGTTGGAGCACCTCTTTCGTTTCTTCCATATGTCGTGCCTTCCCAAGAGCCGCTCGTCCGGCCGTACATTAATTGTTGCGTGGTGTAAAGCCTGTGTGGCTATATTTTTCCGGTGCTCCAGGCCTCGCCTTTATCCGAGATTCGTATATATTCGTAGAATGTATATAGTTCTGCAGTAGTTTTTCTCATTATCTTCTGTTTTAAATGCACGATGGTGGAATGATCGTCATTCATTCGTTGGTGGGAGTAGCCATGCACTGCTGAAATAAAATTGCGTGTTCAATACTTCACATTTGAATCTGAACGAAGCAAGCAGTTCGCACGTGCTATAGCGACACTCGCTATCTCATGGACACGATGATGAACGGATTCAGAAACGGTGGGTGCTGTGGCACGTGTTGTTGTGGTATTCCTGCATCTGTATATTACTTCTCGGAAAGGCTGCAGATTGTTGTCGTCCATTTGGGTATCCTATAGCGTATTCTAAACATTCCGCTCACTTGCAAAACGGTCACTTCCTCGTCTGCGTACACTGGTCAAGTTACTATAGTAGCGAGGTTAGTCTACAGCACGCTTGGTATCGTGTGCCCCAAGTATATATATATATATATATATATATATATATATATATATATATATATATATATATATATATATATATAGCGCACAAGCACGATAGTTTGCAGAGTCTCAGTGAGCCTGTATCCAGAAATAATTCTATATAGAAGTGTCGGAGTAGCCTGCAAAGCATGCAGATGTGGAACACCGCCACTGTCAAAAGACGTCCCGCAGCTCAAAGGGCGCGTCGTAATCCAAGCCTTTGAGGCTTGTGAAGTGTCTGCAAATGCAAATTACATGACACGTGCGAGTCGTAGTGCACTACAATGGGCGTAAGCGTGTGCTGACCAGCTGTGTTTTATACAAATAGTGATTTGTGTACGTGACATTAAAGTTGGACGATGTATACACGTGTGATCGAGTTTATCGAGACCACATGGTATGTGAGAGTTTCAGTTTTGTTTAAACGATTTTGGGGGTTCCTATAGTGCGGCATCACGTCACACCGCTCAGGCCACATATATGCTGCTAGCGCCACGTAACAGACGGCACGCATGCCACTGCCTGACTTCTTGAATATCGTATGCGGGATCACTTGCGCGAGCGCTGACATGACGCGAAGATCCAACATGAACCACAATGAGCCAACAACACTGCGATCTTCGGTCACGGGAATTGCAGCATACAGGAAGAGTGTTTCCGTATAGGCAGTATAGCCTATAGCTGTATGCGGCAGAGGACACACATTCTGCTGGCGTCTCTTGTCTCTGCCAGTGTTCAGCCCAGTTCGTCTCTCCTTCTGTATCCAGTCGTGACTTAGCGCTTGCGTGGCTTATATACATGGGTGTCCCAACTATATCATGCACCAAGATTTAAAAATATGAAAATGCCGCGTATAGCAGGAGAGAACCAAGGTGATGTTGTCTGCCGTCGCTTGGAGACACTCATAATATTTGTTGCATTCTGCCTAATTACGTAATTAGTCCTAATTAATCAACTTTTAAAATATTACAATTAGATGAAAAGTGTCAATGAGAAAATTGTAGAGCGCAACATGAAAAACCCCCAATACAGCTTTCTGTTGCTCAATACGTGCTACATAAAAGTGTTTTTCCGAGCGTGAAAGAAGCGCGCGAATACACGCAAAGTGCCTCGAGCGGCCAGTCGCGCTGAAATTTTACGTGTATTCGCGGGCTTCTTTCACGCTCGGAAAAACACTTTTAGGTAGCACGTATCGAGCTGTAACAGAAAGCTGTATTGGGGGTCTTTCATGTTGCTCTACAATTTTCTCATTGACACTTTTCATCTAATTGTACTATTTTAGAAGTTGATTAATTAAGAATAGTCGACAGCTGGGCGAATTAGTACGGATTCATCTTTTTTTAACAAACTGCGTGGTGGGACAGGACACGAGGAAAGAAGTGAGACAGACGAGTGCAAAAAAGTTGATTAATTAAGACTACTTATCTAATTAGGTAGAATGCAACAAATATTCTGAGTATCTCCAAGCGACGGCCAACATCATTACCTTGGTTCTGTCCAGCTACGTGTAGCATTTGCATATCTTTAAATCTTGGTGCATGATAGTTGGGGCGCCCTGTATATACTGCTGACGTTGCTTGCTCTTTGGCCTGAATTCTTCCACGCAACATATACCTCCAGCCCTGTACGGCGTGTCATTCGTGCTCGCCGCTGCGGCTATAGACCTTGATTGCCGATCTTAGCTAAACCATATACGACGGCGCCACCTAGCTGCAAACAGTGGGCCTTCATATCCCACGAGACCACCGGACTATGTGATTCTCGTCTCTATGGGACCAGCCATCGAGCACTATTGATGTACATCGCCGAAACCGGCCTACATTTATATATCTAACAGTTTGTGCCGTTGGGCAAACTTTCGAAATAAATAAAATAAGATTGCAGATCTTAGCGTACACTGAAGGGACTATATATGCCGTGGTTGCGTTCCATTTGTCTATGCCTATATAACAAAATAGATAAGGAGGGACATGTATGGAGATAACCAAGGTCGCGTCCGGTCGACTATACCAAATGCACCTGCAGAGAGAGGGAAAAGGGTAAGAGAGATTAGAAAGAGGAAAGTCATGTACACAGAGAAAGGCTCACTGACAGTCGCAGAATGGTCGTGTATATTCCCTTGAAGAAGCGCAACGGCGCTTTATAGTGGCCCTTGTGCGTACAAGAGCACTTCTGCGAAGGTCCCAGGATTTTCCGAGAATGGTCTGTTGGCTGCGCGGCTGAGACTAGCAAGCAAAGAACCTCCTTGACTCTCGAAGCCATGGTGTATACATACTTTGTGACACATAAGTATATACCTCTATAGCTTCTTCACACCCGCAGGAATTACATGCGGCGGTGTTGGCCATTCCGATTAAAAGTTATAAGCGTTCGTAAATGCGACGCCCGACCGCTTGCTAATACGCACTAAAGTTGTTTCGCGACGGGTGAGTCCTGGCGGCAGGCGAATGCGAAAGCAGAGGCTGAGCGAGTATGTATAGAAGCGAGAGTTGCTGAAACAGTGCACTGAGTTCAATGATGCAACGAGCACGTGAGTAAAGTTTCCGCGCATTGTCGGTTCTCGACAGCGGTATATGGACTCTATGGTCCTTGTTGATGATCCAGGCAAGTAGCTTCATCTACGCTGTCGTTGCAGACAATTCTAAGGTGGCCCGGCATCCACTGAAGGAGAATGTTCCTGCATGCTCAACAACTTGGTGATCTGCATGCTCTCATGAGAACCGCGACGTATTTGCGGTTTTTAGGGCTGCGTTCAAATCGAACAAATAGGGTTCATCGATTGCGGCTTACTGCTGCTGAAGCAGGTAAGCGACTGTGCCTTCAAGAACCGTAAGCTATCCAGCTGTTAATGTAATACGCGAGAGTTTGAGCGATCAACATTCACACAGAGTTCGATGAGACCATGACATATATCGAGTAGATCTGTTGGAAATAAAATAATTGTTCGCGTAAACAAGTGCGCGGTCAAATATTAGTCGTTTGAGAGAAGAGAGAGCTGCTTCAGAGCTACTGGTGACTGCAGTGTTTAGGCGGTTCCGTGTCTTTACTATTCGAAGGGACGCAGAAGGAACAGCTACTTGTTACACGGTATTTCTCGTATCCTCGCCCACGCTGGTACACTTGCTAGCAGTCGTTTTTTTTTTCTGTTATGCTCATTTATCGGTACAAATTATAATTACTGATAAGAAAGCTGGTGTGCTCCGTCAGTCCACCAACACGTTTGTTCTTTGACCAGCTTCCCATATGGAATATCTGCACAATGTTCTTCGTTGCGGAAGCTCTCCTTGTGGCTTTAGCCGTATACGTATATCTGCAGCGTTGGCGAGCAATTCCTTTGCAGGCGTATATTTTAGCCTACATTCCGCCATTACGAGGTATTTTCTAAATAAAAGCTGCGAGGAATATTCGTGCACATGCTGTTATATTTTCTTCACAGTCGCTGCTCGTAGTCTTCGTAACGTGTGTTTTTCGTTGGGGCTGCACACATAAAAACGATCGATAACTTTATTTATAATCCGGCGAGTTATTCGGGGATTTGAGCGAATACCCCTGCCTAGGTGTCGGCCACGAGCCCTTGAGCTCTGGCGGCTTCCTCGGCCCGCTGGACGGCCCAGAGTTGGTCTTCGAGGGCGGAGCTGAGCAGCGTATAGTCTCCCAGCGCGTTCGGCTCGAGGCTGCGTCCCCGTCTGGAACCCCCGCTTGTTTGCACTCCCATAACATGTGTTCCAGGGTTGCCCTGGCCTCACAAAACTTGCATTGGTTTGATGAATAAAGCTCTGGGTAACAGGGATTCAAGATCACCGGGTTTACAAACGTTCTTGTCTGCAGCTGTCGCCATGAGACCGCCTGTCTCTTGTTCAGTTTCTGGTGTGGTGACGGAAATTTGCACCTCGCCAGTCTGTAGTGTTGCGTTAATTTCTCTGTAACTCCAATGTGGGAGGACCGCACACATAGCACAACAAATTTTTGTAAGAAAAGGGATTTGCGTTTGCAAAGCAACTGTGCGTCCCGTGATTCAAACGAAGGCATAATCGCTCGCGCAGCAAGCATTTCAGCGTTGCCAAGGGGACCCGCGGAGAACGGATGTGGACGGCCGTTGAAGGCCGTCCTGCGCACGCCGCAAGCCAATGGTCTTCTAACCACACAAGGGCTTACTGGCTGCTCGGGGTGCGCTCGCAGATAAGAGCACTGTGGTCAAGGAGGGGATGGGGCACGGGGGGGAGGAGGTGGTCTCCCGTGTCATGACCACTACTCGGGCGACAACAGAAACCTCCCTTCCCCACCCGCAGTGCTCGCCCCCCTTCTAACGTTCTTCGGCGCCTTCCTTCCATGGACACCGTGACAACGTGAGAGCCAATCATGGTCCTGGAGAGACGCTTTCGCGGTAGTCCCCTCGCTTCACGCCCCCGCTTTTCCGCTCTGCCTCAAAAGGACTATCGTTGGTCCGCGCTGCTCGGCTAGCGCGTCCAGTGTGGGAGGCGGTGGAAGGCGAGGAGGCGCGCCAGAGGGACCAGCTTTCTTTGCAGTCTGTATGCCGCTTTTGCTGGGCCCTGCTACACTCTCTGTGCACGCACTCTTCTCGCCAGTGTACAGTGGCCGTTCGTTACGCTGCGTGGTAATTGCCGTCGCATTCCGAAGCCGTGTCTGAGCGGTCCGAATGCCCCTAACGAGCTGTACGTACCTCTGGCGGACACAAAGGGAGGGCGGTGGGAGGTGGGAACAGGTTGCGGCCGCATGTCTGCTAGTCGGTGACTGTATGGTGTGGGATCACGATCTCTTCCATTTCGGGATTGCCGTGCGTTTAACGTTAATGGGAAAGGATCTGGGCATATGGTCTTTGCCTTTCATTCCTGTTTTTTTTTTTTTTTTTCGCGGTATATATTGCAACTCTCATCAGCGAATTTGCAACACAACAGCTTATGCATTTGTGGTCGAAATTGTAACCTTCTAACTAAGCCCGTTAACACGATGGCATGTCTAAGGGAAGACGTAACACAGAGTTCGAGTGGTGCGAGCGTCGGGTGCAATAACAGTCAAATTATTGTGAACGTTCCAGTTCCTCTATTGCAAACCATGAACGTTCTTGCATAGCGCGTCCGGCGGATTCCCGTACCCTAAGGCAATATCTCTGCAGTAAATCCAGACCCTGTCGGCGTTGTGACGTCGTTGATCTTGAATGAATGAATGAAATCAACTTTATTCAAGGTCCTGCAGGCCACAAGAGCTTTGGGGCTCTTATTGATCTTGAATGTCTTGCAGATTGACGTCGACAAAGTAACCACCTGTGAACTTGTCGCCCACCGTAGCGCAGTGCTTTATTTACATCAACAGTCACCCAATCAGTGGGCTATAATCTGTGATTCAAAGGCAGCGCCGCAATCTATACTATAGCTCTGCGTCGTGGTCCACATGATGGTAGTGATACGTTACACTACCATCAAGCGGTGAACAGAGGCTACGGTATATAGTATTTCAATGGCTATACCTGGGCACATTAACATCATTGTCAATGAAAGTGCCGACAAAGCTGCCCGTGAGGCACATGGACGTGCACAAAGGCGGACCGTCGACTGCAACACATGTGGTCTAGAAGAAGCTATAAAACAACGCCTATGTGACTTCCCAACTTACGAAGATCAGAGGATTGCCCTTCGGACAGCCTTATATATACGGCACTTAGATGACAGGTCTTTTGCAGAAGAGAAGATGCTGGGACCGTGGCCTCTTGGCGTCTGCGATGTCCAAAGCCACAATCGAGCGGCTGCGATTACTGAGATGCACCAGCGTATAATATGACCGCTTGTCATGAGCTGAACGATGAACACTTTAGTGTGTGTTTTTGTCTACCCGTGCAAAGTGTAACTCTCATCCTTCTCGTATTTCAGTCCTTCTCCAATGCAGGGTAGCCTATACCGGGCTAAGCCTGGTTAATTAACCTCCCTGTCTTTCCCTTATATGACTTCTCTCTCTGTCTCTCTTCAGTAATGTGTATAGATGCGTACAGTGCCATCTTCCGTAGTGCTAAAGTTGCCGTCAAACACACTGTACATATTAGGGCGGTTATCTCGTCTCGCATTTCAATATCGTGACGTACGTTTGTTTACGAATTTCTTGTACGGGCTGTTATAATTGTCAATCTCGCGAAGCGAAAAACGCCGTTGCTTGCTTAAAAAATTGGGGTGGCATTAGAGGCCCAAATTTTCACTGGTGTGATATACTGTTATTTATCCACTTGCAATATGATCGTGCTTTTTCGGTTTCCATTGTTGAATGTTACTTCGTGCTTGGCTGATCTCTCATACGCGGAGAGCTTACAGGCTCAATCCGGCTTTTAGATAGCCGCAGATCACGACCGAGAGTCAGTAATACCTACGGAAGGCTGTAATGTATATGCGTCTAAGGTATGCGCGAATGAAGACAAGCCAAGCATTTTAAAGGACGTCCTATTTTGTGCCTATATACTACCGCACTCGGTCCATACTATACTCGCTGGTGTGCGCAATATACCGAAACCCTCGCGCGTGCGCAGTCTGCGATATTTGGCTGTACTAAATTCATGTGGTGGGTGCTGTGGAGTCAGAAAGCCTCGGCTCTTCGCGAAATTGATGGTCGTGTGTACGTGTCTCCGTCCTATGCGGTGGTGGTGGTCGGACGAGCGTTTGTACACAGGAAGCCGCGCGCCACGTAATCGACTCCGGGTCGTCGTTGTCGCTGCCGGAGCACGCGCCGGCGTGTATCGTGTTGAGCTCATCCTCGACGAGGAAAGTGGAACATAAAAAAATGAGGGGGAAAAAAAAGTGAAGAGGAGGAAGACAGGGCCATGGTGGAAGACGAGGTGTTGAGCGTAAAATAGAGGAGGGGACTGAGACGCACATAGGGCGGGGTCTAGCGTGGCTGCTGCTGCGGCTGCTGCAGCAGCAGCGGCAGCATCAGCAGCAAGCAGCGCTGGCGTCGAGCCCGGCCACGTCCCAGCAAGCGGCGCGGCAGCCAACGGCTGCTATACGCCGATCCCACAACGCTCTGTGGAGGCGGCGTCGTCGCTGGCGGCTGCGGCGGGCAACGACGTCGCTCGCTTGCGCCGTCGTTTTTTCCCGCGCTTGCCGCCTGGCTGGCTTTCTTCTTGCGCGCATGCTGCACACATCCGAAGGCTCAGGCTTGAGAATGGTAGGGGGAGGGGGGATGACGCTGCCGGGCGCCTAAAGGGGGCCGGATACGGGGCCGTCCCGATCGGTGTCTCTGTCGGTAGGGTTGGGGGGGTGTCGTTGTGTGTGTGCCAACTCTGATGGAATGGAGAGCGTGCCTAGCCGCGCGGTTTCTTTCTTCGAGAAGTTGCTCGCTGGTTTTTTTCGTTCTCGGCTGTATGTATAGTTAACGACAATGCGCGGGTGACGATGACAAGTGGGCGAGTAGCTCGCTGACGCCGCGGAACTAGCTTTAGTGCTACGATGAGCTATGTAGGCATAGAAGAAAGACAAAAATAAAGAGTAACTTAACTTCGCAATCTATAGACCGCATGCGGTCCGTTCAGATCAGCGCTTCTTAAAACTTCACCAAGAGGGTGATGCAGTCCAGGGCTTATCAAGGCGTTGGGCGCTGGGCGCCCTCACCGGCAGTGTGGAGCCCACCTCGTGCAGATATTCTTCTAATAATGGAACGAGTTATGGTAATAGAACTGGTCTGCGCCGTTGAAAACAGCGATTGCTCCGTAAATTATTCTTAGTCGGGTCCGCTTCGAAGGAGACTTACATATATTACCGCGGCTTTTGGAGCGTTAAACCCCACGTGTTACCATTAGTTACTACGGCGGTCATGCGTGGCAGGATCCCAGTGCTGTCTCCGACTCCCGCTCCCTCTCGGGGCCTTCGTATGTGGCGGTAAAATGGCCTTGCAATAAAAGTTCCGGGGCTAGTGGTAAGAGGCAGGCACTGTGGAAAATGGACAATTCGTGGAAATGGCGTTACGTGTGCACACCTTTATCTACATTCGAAATGCTGTGGACTATCGGTTTGCGTTTGTTCTTTTTCTTGGGGAAAAAAAAAGGGGGGGGGGGGGGTAGGAGCATGAACCGGGCATTCGTGACCTTGCTGCGGAGCACTTGCTACTTCGTTTATTTAGCGCTAATTTCTCTTTCGTGCAGTACTGAAAGCGGGTAGGCTGGCTTTGTAGGAGTGAGGGGAGGTTAATTAATTGCATGAGCACTTTTTCCTATAATGTCTCGTTGATAGCCAACTGGAACTTGTGGCTGTCCAAGCGTACGTGCCCACCTCATCTTGTGCATATATGTTTTAGTGAAATATTGGCCCCATGGATGACACTCCCAAGAGAGCTGGGAAGAAAGGCAGGAAGGTTTACTAGATTTTGTCCAGTTTGCACAAGATAAACATAACACTTTCGGCAGATACATTTGACTCGCCGTGCCATGTCTAAGACAGAAAGAAGACGAAATGTTACGCAGCGTTCTTCAGTCACGACGCGCCCATAGTGTTGCTTAATCCACAGAAGTCCAGTGATTTACAGGTATTTCAGAGCTGCAGGTGTATTATACTTGACTATATACGCTACAAAAATCTCTTCTATTCATTCAGCCGCTTCAAACTAGACCACGAGGCCTCAGTGGAGGCGTTCGTATACTGTGGAGAGGGTTCGAACTGAAGATTCCGTGCCAATCGTTCTTCCTGACTCGATCGCTTCTTTGCTCGTCAGAACACGAATCGCCTGCCTGTAGTGTGTGTACGAATTCGCTGTAGCTAACGATGCTGTCGTCTCTCGACATTAGCTCTATACTAGTTCAACGGGCTGCTGTTTCGATCTTCAGCCAGATGTGAGGCAAGAATAAATGCTTCCCAATTTACATTTTACTCTAACGAGAAGGGATCCCACGGGGTTCTTTAGGCCTTGCAAAATCCAGGCCACAAAACGTTGAATTTTGCTTGACGGCCTTCATTGTGGTCATTCTCTGCCTGGGAAGATCTGTATGATCGTCTTCGCCGTCACCACAATGTGAGTTGTGAAAATATGTAGTGTCATGTTGAAAAGGATTCAGCATCAACAATATGTACGTTCCTCGTTTCCACACTGCGCTCCCTTTTCCTTTGCCTCTGTGTATTTTATCGTTATTTTTTGTGGGAGTCTGAGTGTTTGCAGGATCCGTACAAAACTATTTGCCCGTCATTGCTTCTACAAGAATTTGTGTTCTAGCGTCGCACACTTACACTCTGCTTCTAATGAAGCAACCGAGTTTGTTGACACATCGGCACATTATCAAGTTTAACCAAGGTTCGTACACATCAATTCTGGTTTGCTTCGTGTTCGTGGATCTCAAGTCTCACGACTGCAGGTCTGGTGCAGCCTGCCGGTGCCGTAACATGGCCACACACAGGAACCACACAGACACGTATCGCAACTCAGATATCGTTGAATACACAGTGATCCGGAATGTGGTCTTATATGAAGGCCTCAGCGGGAATGATTCGCACACCCGAACTCCAGCTGCGCGTCTTCCGTGGACCGCGCTGTACACTGTCAGCGCCCCGTCGAGGATTTGTCGGCGATAGCTTGTCCCATGCCGTTATAAAGTAGCTCGCGCGACACATGCAAATTGCCTCGCAAATTATGTATTCGATCGGCATACTCAACTATCTGGTATATCGAAGAGACCGCCATTTTGAGAATTTCGAACTACTTTTGTCTTCGCACTTCGCGTGCTGGAAGGTGAACGTGGCGAAAGAAGAGTATGAAAAAAAAAAAAAAAAATGAAAAAGGACGGGCAGTGGGAGTGTCTTCCGCGCTTGCCAGACAGACGAGCTTCGTTGCAGCACTGTCGAGATTGGTGGCGAGGGTTCGCGAAGGTTGGGGGGGGGGGGGGACTTCTGTCGTCACAGACGCTTTCTGCTGCAGTGCATGCATATGTGCAGCACGCGCGAGCGCGCGAAAGCAGCAGCGCGTCACCTCCGGCGGCGCTACGGAAAGGCGGCAGCAGGAGCAGCGACGGCCATGGCCGCGCGTAGGTCTGGCTGCTCGGCTGGGCTCGGCCGCCGCCGCCGCCGCGTCGTCATCACCGGTTCCTCCCCTCCCCTCTGCGTAGTGGCGAAGTGGGACTGTCCTGTCTGGCGGGCGTTTTACAGCCCGCCGCCGTCTCTGCAGCAAGCCGGCGGAGCCCGTTCCTTTTGCTGTGCTGTGCTCGCGTCCACTGCACACACGCACGCACGGATGCACTGCAGGGGCCGCTGCTGCAGCATGCACTGCTGCAGTGCCGCCGCCGCTGTAGCAGTCTGGCCGGTTGCCGATGCGGCGGCCTCCGCCCCTGCGAGTGCGATGTGCTGCGGCCTCCTTGCTGCTGCGATGAGTGCACTGCTGAGCGGGAACCGTGCACGACGCGCGAGCGAGCGGTGGCCGCCGCGAGATCCCTGTGTGATGCTGTGCCGGTGCTGTGCAGCAGACCGCGTGGCGCGCGCGCGCGCCCCGGGCCCGAGCGCGATCGGCCGTCTCGAGACGTGAGTGCTGTTCTTCCCCTGCTGCCCGCTTCTCCTGTGCGCCTGCTTCTGACTTTGTTTCATTTGCATATTTCCCCTTTTCGTATTTTACTGTTCCTGCGACGTTGTCGTAAAGTTCTCGCTTCGTGTGCCTTCCACTCTTCAATCGTTTCGCATCTGTTAGCACTAAGGTATTACAAGATACCAGATGCGAGTCCGCCATGATTTACTCTTTACCTCTTGACTGAGCATTGCAGATACGGTTTTTGCAGTTAGCGAACCTCGCGCATCGAGTCATCCAAGCCTCTCATGCAGGCCAACCCTGCATGAAATTGAATTCAGGCGCAAGAACCGCGCTTTGCCTACGTGGGTATAACCTGTGCTCGTGATTCGATTTGCATGGATGCAGTATGCATGTGCCTTTTCTTGCGAAATGCGCGTAAATGTGCCCTCCTGATTCATTTTGCTTCCTTCTTTAAAGCATTGATGAAAGGTGCCGCCTCTGCAGCATGCGCGCGCACTTCCTGCATATTGCCCTTACCACGGCGAGGCCTAACGCATGGCGGGAAACTTCCCGCCATTTTCGCTCGCCGCCGGTTTTGGCGCCCGCTTGTCGGACCTCGCTTACTATTGGTTTACACGATTGTACTCGATGAGCAGTTGTGCGGAATTTCTAAATTTATGACAGCATCATCTGGCCGATCTTTTAACTGATTAGATTGCTGCATGCAATTACTGAGCCACTGTATTAAGTACTTCAGATTTCCTTTCTCGTCGAGCAAGATCTTGGAACCGTGGTGTCGCATATCGCACCTGCAGAAGGCCACAAAAGTGCTGCTGCGATTTCCTGAATGCAAAGGGACTGAATGACGGTCTGTGACCCAGCGCTGGCAATTTCCATTACGTCGGCAACTCAAGTGTGCATCAACCTTGACTTTCTCTCCTCTAAATATTTTCGCCCTTGTCCCGTCCTCACAGTTCAGTGTAGCCAACCGAGCTCAGTCTTGGCGAACCTTCCTGCATTTAATTTATACTTTTCTCTCTCTCTCTCTCTCTCTCTCTCTCTCTCGTTTTACAGTTACACGAGGTCGGCGTCTTCACGCTGTCATTCGTTTCATATGTGGTGCAGTATTTGTGTAAAATGGGCACACAGCCCTTACCAGAAACCTGCTTTTACGTAGTTCCTCCTCATACGAAAAAAACCAGGGACCGAATTCACAAAGCGTTTTCCTCGTAAATGATATTTTCCATTGGCTGGCTGCCTTTGGTAGTAACATTTCCAGCGTCAGGACTGGCTGACATTCTCTCTTAACTCTTTCGTTACCGAGCCTATAAAAATTGATCAATTTGATCGACATTTTTTTTTCTATGGGCTGTTACACATTTCCGTTGGAATTATTCTACTAGCAACGTCGTGCACTGTCTGAAATGATCGCTGCATTTTAACTGTTTGTCAGATTTGGCGATCTTTGGCAGATTGGGGAGTGTGGAAAAATGAAACTTCGACTGGAGGTATCGTCGAAGCTAACCTCCAGTGCTCCTGGCACTTCCGAAAAACAAACAACGCAAAATTTGCGCTTTGCTAAACTCGGCAACATAGTACAACTCAGCAACAGAGCAGCAGTGAAGACACAAAAGCTTACCGCGGGTTGTCTAATTTTCTGATTCGACGTCTAGGCTGTTTTAACGACGTTTCAAACAACGGTAGATGCTAATGAGTGGGTGTTATTTTGATAACTTCATTCTACTAATATCAAGTGCAGCCTTATTTTTCCCACCGTGGGTTGCTTTTATCCATGAGTGTTTCGACAGCGTGTTCAAATTATTACGTGCAATCCTTCCCGTCCTGTGGCGTTTTCAAGCACACAAGAGCGTGCAGTCGACTTCAGACCGATTTTGGACTTGCAGTATAATCTCGTATATTTTGAACATTGCCTATGCAAGCGCCCTTACTCATTACTGCGTAATATTGTCCAACATTACTTGGGCATTACTGTACCGCACTGCACAAGAACAGAACAAAGCGCGCGCAGGCTTCAGCGCCAGTTGAACGCACACTATATAGGCCAACTTGCTTGCACAGCAAAGCTAATCGAACGCAATAATCAAACATGAGGAGGCTTCTGCATGCTCCCTGACCTGGCACCCATTGCAGTAAAAAAACTAACTATATGCCTGTAGCAATGAGTAAAACAGTTGCTCCCTGTACATTACGAACTTACCCGTTTTCACATTTGCGAGAGTACTGCTTTTCCGCATAGCATGGGCATTACTATGGCTAGTATTGACGTTAAGAAATCTTCACCATATTTTTTTTTTTTTTGCATGATCTGAGTCACAAAAGTTGGGAACTAGGAGCTAGGGGCATATTTTGCATATCTCAGATTTTTTTTCTCTCATTACTTATATTTAAAAAAGCAAATTATAACTTTCGTTCGTGTTCCTTGAGTTGCTTCTTTGGAGTTTCACGTAAGAATTCTCAAAACCTATCTGAGCAATTGTTACTGCTTTACATCCACCCAAAACGCAAATGAGCAGGCTATAATTTTATGTATCGCGGTATACGTTGCGACTACTGCTTCTTGAAATAAAACGTGAAAACATAAAAGCACCGAAAATGAGCGCATTTCTAGCGGCAGCGAAAGAGTTAAGAAAATTTGCAGCGTAAGAGCATTTTGAGAATACGGTGGCAGGGGGTCGAATTCGCAAAGCTTTTCGTTCTTGAGTGCTCTGCCATTGAACAGCAGCCTCCTTGTCCTAGTAATATGTCCAGTATCACGATTCGCTGGCGTGTGCTCTTAAGAACAGTTCTCGCGTAAGAACTATTTTGTGAATAATGCCCCAGGACCGGTATCATATGTACAAAAAAAAAAAAAAAAAAAAAAAAAACTTCTACGCGAAACTAAGTCGTAAGGGTAAAGTCTAGCCAATCCTAATGCTTCACGCATTATTAGAGAAGTTGGCCGGCCAATGACAAACAGCACTTACGAGCGAAAATCTTTGTGCATTCGGGTCCCAGCTTACACAAAGTTCGCGCGTGCCAGGACAAATTCACGGGTTCTTAGGTCAGTGTTTCTCTCACTTTGGCCCACAGAGCGCTAGGGTGTTCTAGAGAAACACCAAAGGATTTCTTGGAAACATATTTGTATAGATACAGTTTTCGCTCGCGTTGTATATTGAAGAGTGACTACGGATTTGTGACGAATTGCGTCAAAATGCCCTCTCCACATCGGTCCGGATCAAATAGTAACGAGGTAACAGGTTTGTGGCTGAGCAATTCTGGCGGCTTGGACTGCTTTTAGATAAAAACCGATGCCAGTACACGTTTCTCATTGTTTTTCGCTATTCGAAAAGTGCGACGGGAAAAATAGAATGCCAGAAATGTATTTTAGCTGCTCTTTAAGAGTATTTTAAGCACAGCTCATAATGTGATTTAAGCTTGACCATGGCTTGGCGTTTGGTTCTCGGCGTGTAGTTTTATTCATTGAAAGCGTGATTACGCATGACCTATGCCTTCATCAAGGCATTTGCGACAGTTCAAAGCGTGACAGCCACTGCAATAAAGTCTGCTACCCGCATGACATGGCATACCACAACTTATTTACTAACGCACCAGTCTCACCTAAATGAAATCTTTAAGCCGTAACGAACAAAATTAACCTTCTATGAATGATATAGAAAGAAAATTATTGTCCGCGTGACGTGCCCAGTTCATTCGATCGAAATGTGTGCACTACATATGCTTCTCGACATCAGATAGGCGTTATTATCTGCTTATTGGCGTCGATCGTCGCGAAATTAGCCGCGACAGAGGAGGACTGAGGTAATCAGGTGCACCTTTGGGGCAGTCTATATGCTCTCACGTGCCGATGTATAGGTGAATCCTTGGTTTCGTCATTTTTTCGAAGCTGGTTACGCGCCTTTTCTTCGTGGCAGAATGTGGCAAGAACACGTTTCTCCATTTTTAAGGTGTTCGATCAGAAGGCGAACATACAAACTCTGTGGACGTGTACAGCGTGAACCAACACATGGGACTATACGATATACTACACGCAGTAGTGGAAGGCTTCGGAATTATTTTGAGAATCTGGCATTCTAATGTAACGTGCACCTACATATCTAACTACGCGAGCGTTTTCTTCTTTTTCGCCCTGATCGTGATGCAGCAGCCGCGACCGGGACTTGAACCCGCGACCTCGCGCTCCATAGCAGGACGCCATATTGCCAGTGAGTCACCATGGCAACTAGGAGAGTCTTTAGACCCACTACGCTATCTACTTTTTACTGCGCGAAGTAGCAGTGTCCTAAGGATACGCGTTTGCGAGCCACGCTCAGTGTACATTTTAAATCATTGTCATGGGCGTACTAAGGGGGAGAGAGGAAGAGAAAAAAAGACAGAAAGAAAGCATTATTTCGATGACTCCTATAGGACAAGTCATCTGTCTAAGGCAGGGAGATACAATTTGGCATACACAGAATCGAAAACACTGAAAATAAGATCGGCGAAATTTCGCCCTCGGGGATTATATAGCGTAGTCATGCACTTATATAATAGCTAAAAAAATGACCACTTGAAGCGTTGTTGAAGATCAAAGCGCAGAGTTTAAATCGTTCTCTTGCTCAAGTAAAGGAGATACGGAGTTAACATTTGGCATAGAAAGATTCGATGAACTGTGGATGATGTTTTGAAGCTGGGATAAGGATCGTAGCCATACTTAATTGCTAATGAACACTGCCAAATCGAAGCTCTTCGTTGACTCCATTGATGGGGTCACAGTGTCGCACCTGGACTGAAGATGACTATGCGATTTACATACTCTGCTGGGTGATTTCTACAACGAAGAGTTGCTTGAGAAACAAGCACTTGGCTCTATAGTTTAATTCGAGTTCCACCGTATTCTAGAATTCTGCAATGGCGGTGTTTTCAGCCAATCAGAGCGGCCGTATAGCAGCTCTGTGGGGTTGTCAGAGATGACAAAATGGTGAATTCGACAATGCGGTGGAATTTTTGAGACATAATCGAATACGACTTGAATAGTACCTGAAGCGAATCGAATATTGAATACCTTTCGAATAGTTTGCGAATAATGAATGCCCGTTATCACAATTAATGTAAAGCGAACTTCACATCCCAGTATTCTTAAAGTTAGCCAGTTTCTGTCATTACATAGTTCGTTATGAAGCGTTGTTTATTAAAGCACAAATGGGACATTAGGAGCAAACAAGTAGTTCCTTTGCATGCACAGGCTCTTCAGAGAATTCGAATGATCCCTGTACAGCATGTAAAGTATGGCCACCTAGCTAATGTCGCCTGTTTCTGTACGCAAGTTTTCATGTTTCCTGTCTATACCATGCCCGCCGGGATGAGAATTGACCGTACTTTTGCTCCACCTTAATGTTTATTTGGTCGAATTGACGTTTTGATACATTCGAAAAGTGTTCGAAAACTACTCGCATTTACGAATCATGACTATTTGATTCGAAGACCGAATAAAATAGGGCACTATTCGATTCATCGTTAGAAAGTTTCGAATATTCTCACACCCCTATTGGATACAAAATATTCGCTAAGGAATCGCAGGTGACTGAGAGTGTCATTGAAGCGCAACCCCACTTCAGCCGAGGGGCAGTGCCATCCACTTTCCCGAGTCGCCGATATGTAGTGTCGCGTTAAGGAACGCTCTCTTTATATAAAATACGACTGTTATTGACACATTTGGCGAATTAAAGCGCGGTCCTTCGCAGTGCGGCATTCAGTGCAGCTATCGTTTTCAGCGTTCCTCTCAGAAAGACAGCTAGCACTTCGCCGTCTATATATAGATGTCAGTCAACGGAGTCCATCGTCATGTCATCGTCTCGTCAGCGTTGTTGTGGTCATTGCAACGCTGTCGTTGTCATTATCGTCGTCGTGCCTATGTCTTCACACAATGTCGCACTGTTGTCATCGTGTTGTCGTCGTGCCGTTAACTGACTTACGCAGTAACTGACTTATGAATTACAATGTTGTGTAAGGCTTGTTTGTTTGTTTGCGTTTTGACAGGCAGTACATGCAATTCAGCTTCCTACCGTAATCAGGGCCCCTATTCATAAAACGACCCGCCGTGGTTGCTTAGTGGCTATGTTGTTGGGCTGCTGAGCACGAGGTCGCGGGATCAAATCCCGTCCACGGCTGCCGCATGTCGATGGGGGCGAAATGCGAAAACACCCGTGTACTTAATTTTATAAGCGCACGTTAAAGAACCCCAGGTGGTCCAAATTATTCCGGAGTACTCCGTGTCTCATAATCATATCGTAGTTTTGGCACGTGAAACCCCATAATTATTTTTATTTTATTTTTTTTATTCACAATACTTCGCTTACGTGACACGCGTTTCCTTGTTGAAAGTCATGGTATATAGGCAAAAAAAAAAAAAGATAGCTGACTATAATGCACACAGGCTACACATTGTAAATATCTGGTGCATTTTTGGATCCGTTCCTCTATATGCTATCTTTGTCGAAAAAAAAAAAAGAGCATTTAAACGTATCGCTTCTTGTATAGGGAATGCGGTTTAACGTGTCGTGTGTGTCTCGCTGCTAGATGTTACAAGTACTGGTTAGGGTCGACCAATATACCTAGGATCTGTGTGATAATGAGATGATTCCAGTAGCGACAAGAACGCGTAAGGCACCTATATTTATGTATACTTTAATGTAGTTCCGTTCGTTTTGTGAGTACCGACCCAGGTTCGTATGAATTCCTGAGACATTCACATCTTACTTGCAATCAAGCGCTAATGACACCTTTGGCTCGTGCGCTACTGTGTTGTGTAGTCGGCATCCAATCTGAATTGCGAGGTTATCCGGGCTCTAACAGTTCTGATTGGGCTTCATTATCCGAATTGGTGCCGCGGCTAGGTCTCTTGAAAAAGTGGGTTGCTATTAATGCGTTACCATTCTTAGCACAGCACCCGAGGAGCAGCTATCGAGGTTGTGTTCTTCCTAGTTGTCTCAATTTGCAAAGTTACACCAACCTACCTACACTGACGGCCTAATGTCGCTCCGTGTACCTGTGCTAAGCAGAGCAAGCTTACGCCAAAGTGACTTTAGAATTCAAAATAAAAATGCGTCCTTCGTAATCAAACTATTTGTGAATATGAGCTCTGCTGCTGAGGATGATGTTGAAAAGCGTCAGACTTGAATTTGTGGCTCGAAGTTATTTGCATTTTGCCTGAATCGTGGGAGTCGTTTGTCGATCGACTACTGGAGGCTTTGAGCCTTGTTCTAACGTTTCCCTTCTTACTTGCCCTAGCAGAGGGTCCATAGGACTTCGTTAATCGTTTGTTGAACCGGTTCGGAACGGTTACTCCAGTAAGTTGCGGTTCAGGTTCAGTTCCAAGATGGCAAAAAACAAAAACAAAAACGATTTGGTTAGGTTTCGATTCGGCTAAAGATAACGGTTCCGCACCAGATTTTTTGTTCAGTTCCGGTTCGGTCCGACACCCTGCAGGCTCGGAACAACGCTATACCAAATCGCCTCGAATGCGTGCGTGTCTAAAGCTCGTGAATGCAAGAACAACGCACTATAAGCGCAATAGCATGTACTGGGTTTATACTCGGTTTCCTGTCTATATAGCTGTTGCCAGAATTTCGGTGTCTCTGATATCACTGCGTGGCAGGCAAAAGCACTTTGACAGCGCGATGCCACCTGCTGAGTTAGTGCGTCCTGCCGGGATGCTATAGCAGCCCGACGCGCAGATCTCTGGCGATCTGATGTTTGCTTTGAAAGTGCCTGATGGGAAAAGCATTTGCTTGTCGGTAGTTCGGTCGCGCCGGAAGGCAATAGGAAGGCTCTGGAGCATTGTGGTCGCATACAGCCAAGCCTGCATGTCTCAGTTTCTATATATACTTTTATTCCTCTCTCACAAAGCGATGATGAAGTATACAGAACGATAGCTTCGCGAGACAGCGAATAAGAGAAGCGGCAACTATCTATGCAAAAGAACGTAAATTTGTACAAGAATCATAAATGTCTGCTGTTAATCATAAGTGTGCCTTATAGTGCACTTAAGTAGCACATAATTGCACTCACACTCACATATGCATTTTACGGGCTATAGATAGATGCAAAGCCTCTGCCCAAAGTAAGCTAGAACGAGCAAAATTGGAGGCATGTAGATATCGCGGGAGCGAGTCTGTTGCTTTCATCAATTTATGTGGCGTTTCCTCTTTGGCTGGTTTAATTGTTTGTCTGGTTATGGCCTTTAGCCAGTGTATTTGGTAATGAAGGTTGAGCGTGTCGATTAAACGCCGCGTCCGACATCGGCAGTACGACTATATATAAAGATATGGTCTGGTCAACACACTGGCTTAACATATATACAGGCCTCCCAACGTCGAGAACATGGCCGCTAGCATCGCGTGAGCCGGGATTCGAAACCCAGATCGCCCCCTTGTGGCAGGTCCGTTCGTTACTTGGCCGTACAGAGGTGGTATATGCACAGCGTGCAGAGACAGCATAGCGTATAGAGTGACAGAGTGCACGCACGCTTTACGTGCCTGTGCCCTTCTCGCGTGAACAGGGGCGGGGCTGAGTAAAGCACGCATGACTACGTATATGACTAGCCGAATGCCGCGGGGCGTCGCGCGTCTACCACGGAGTCCGATCCAACCAACGACTCCTGAAGGGCAGAAGGCCTGGAAGCTCGAAGCCGTGACGTCACCTTATACAAGCCGATGCTTATTCTGCAAAAGCACGCGCAGTCACGAGATAATATCATGTACCAACCAGCTCCGACTACCCTACCGACTACCCCAAGTCAGCGCTCATGGGCGAACTCGTGAACGCATCGGCGATCACAACGTGCTCTTTCTGGCGGGTCGACTCCGTACACTTTCATTTTGAGGCCTTCAGCCCACGACCGGGACGTCATGGTTCCGAGCCTCCATTATAGATTTGTATATAGATGTTGATCCAGTACATGTACAGGTGGCTATAGTTAGCAAGGAGGTTGAGAAACCTGCCGAATTCACAAAGCTTTTCGTTCTTAAGTGCTCGTTACCATTGGCTAGTCGCCTTCGCTAATATTTCCAGCATCAGGATTGGCTGGAACTTACTCTTACGAAAAAAGATAGCGTAAGAGCATTTTTTTTTTTCTTTTGTCAATGCGCGGATTGGCTCGTCTCCTTATGTGGAAGGTACTGCAGGTGCACTGTAACGAGGGGGAAACTTTAACAGTTACAATGAAATCTGTACTTCCACACGCTTGCTAGTTAAGCTCAGTAGCATGCCGGCCGCGCAGACCGTTACGAAAGTCGCCATATAAATGTTCTGTTGTCTTTTTGTTGCCTTCAATGAGCTTTCTTGGTGAAGACGCTTTGAATGCTTTGATGATTGTAAATCGCATTGACGATTGTCAAATGTCACGGGTTTGCTAGGAGAATATATGACGAGACATACTTGAATCATCATCGCATACGTCATCATGCGTATCTGAATCCACAGACCGCATCAGCAATGACGTAAGCTATCCATCGATCGTGAAGGGCTACGCCTGCTGCCCCTAACATGTTTTTGTGCAGTTATCAGGTGCTCACATAGAAGAATAGCCGTAAAAGGAAGAAAACAATGATGTGCAGCTATCTTTGTCTTACGTGCAAACTCGTACTGATCATTTGTACTGCTTAAACCATTGTTCAAAGTGCCACCCACCATCGTTTGGTGGTGCGTCGGAAATACTCGAAATATTAACATTCGTGAAGTCGACGCCGACGTGTTTTGTGTTGAACACTTATTGTGCCTCTCATCAGCGTTATATTATTGTGACATCTGCTCCTAATAGAGACTAATTCGCCGCGATAGTCATCTTCGATCTTCTCGCCATGATTCTACGGAGCTGTTGGCGTTCCCGCTCTCCATCGTCAATCTTTTCAACGATAATGGTAAGCATCCGTTCATCATAACTTAAGGATGCCTGCCGTATAAGCATTCACTCCAATCCATTTTTGTTCGTCTTGGGATTTTTTTTTTCTCGCGATGCCGATCCTCTGTGACTACTTGGTGGTCTATTTGGGTGATAACAATAAATCCCAAGGAAAGAGAAGCGCGGTGGAAGACGGCAGAGAATAAGCCCGTGTGTTTATGTAAATTTGCAGGCTTAAAATTGAATTGACTGACACACGGCAAGAGTATTTGGAGATCGCTGCGGGAGGCCTTTGTCCTGCAGTGGGCATTAAATAGGTGGATGATGGTGATTATGATGACGACGATTCAATTTACACACGTTTCGCAGAAATCACCAGCTTTGAGTAAATGCATTTGCTTAACAAGGAATAAGCATGGCCTGCGCCACACAGTGGAACGCCGTACGTTATCATTATATATATATATATATATATATATATATATATATATATATATATATATACTGTGTGTTTTTTTTTTTTTTTTTTGATTGCCTGTGGCAGGTAGCACAGTTCTAGTCCATGAGCTGGCCTACTCGAAGAGCCTCGAAGGCGTTTGTCTCTGCCACAATGCAGCTATTTCTTTTTGACGTTGAAATTTTACGATGTGAAAGAGTATGCGCGGTCGTCCGAAATGTGAAAGAAGAGTTAGTACGCAAGTCAGAATGAGGCTTGCATCGTTCGTAAGTTGCCTTTTGAAGCTCAAAATATTTCATAGGAGTGAGTGCAGTGCAGTAGGCGGTCAAGTATATGAACCCGGAGCAGTCGTAGCTCGCTACTCGGTTTAGCTGGGCTGCGCCGAAGTCCAAGCCGAAGCTTCAGCTAAGGGCAGAGCCAAGGGCAGAGCCAAGGGAAGCGCTTTTGTGGAGCAGTACTATATGGCGTTACGACGCATCGGCAAAGTATACGTGCTTTTGTTTACCAGCCAGTCGTCATAGAGCACGGAGAACATTGCGCATGAAGAGAACCATAGACAAATGTATGTGCTCGGAGGGGCGACGACGGACTTACGTAATCTTTGTCGAGAATTGCCTTGTTTAAGAGCGTCCGCTTACACCAGCACTATATACGTTAGATGTTGCTTGGAAATATTTGTTCTTTTTCCTCTTTATTTTATTTTATCGGCGGACAGGAGTGTTTGTGGGGCGGTACGTGGGTAAACCACCGGCGTAGACACGTTGTCGTGGATTCCCGGAATTACTGGACGACCCAGGCTTCACAACATACTCATTCGTCTTAACGGGGAGAGGTGTTTCGCGGTATACCCCGCGCTCTGTATTTAACCGCCTCTTCTTCGTAGCAGGGCTTCTTTGGCGCAGCTGTAAGACAATGCGACTGTTACATTGACCCCCGTGTGCCATCTATGTCGACGCTGATACAAGTTAACGAGCGTGCCTGAAGGTTTGTTGTATACACGGTGGCCGAGTATGACAGCGAACACGTGGTGCGAGTTCATGTAGACTGTTAAATAACCTCGCTTGTTGCAGCGACATGACTATACCCGTGCGAACAGAACGATTTTTTAACTGGTATGCTTAACACGTGTCTGCAAATGACGTTCGAAGTCGTAATATCCACTTCTGTAGCAATCGTTGTTTTACAGTATGTAGTATACATAGGAAGTTCTCTTCCAGGCTGGCGCCTCCTTTCACAGATCTTGCTCGTCCTTACCATAGTCACGATGATCATGTATAATAATAATCGTCATCACTACACCATTTATGGTACAGACATCATCGTGGTATTGTCCCCCGAACTATGTGTGTGAAGCAGCGTACTGCATCGACGATTCGGCTCGACGCTCGAACTGATAGCAATGATACGTGACTTGCCGGTCGACAAGAAAGCGAAAGCCGTCTATATACTGTCTCGTACTCGTAAGTGTATAGCTCTCTACACGCCTGACACGATTCATTATCGCGTTACTGATAACTTCCCGAGCCCACGCCTTTGTCTGTCCACCTCATTACTCTCGCTGCTTCCGCCGTCATCGTCGCTCAACCAGACCGAACTAATCGTCTTACTCCCCTGTAAGCCTCCTGTTTAATAAGCGGGTGTGGCGTCTGCATTCTTATTCCTTCTTTCTCATCGGGCCAATTCAGTTCCGTGGTGTACACATTATAATGCAGCGGAGAGCAGCTGCGCGCTAGTTGCGCTTCCTAATTGCTGCTGTTCCGTCCGAAGCGCGTGGTTTCCCTACGGAGTTCCTCGGCGACCGCTTCACATATGCCGACAGAGAGAAAAGTAAAGGCAGTTGGTTTGCCAGGTTGTACCCGGTTTATAAGGCTATCACTTGGGGAAGGGTGAAAAATGATAAGATGTGAATAGCAGACGCACACAAGTGCGTTCACTGCGCATGCAAAGACGTTCGCAGAGCCGAGTCGTCATTAAAGAACTGCAACACCGTATCATGTAAGATTTATTTTCCTTCGATTCGATTCATTTCGTACCACCCGTTGCAGCGAGTGCGTGGCCGATAATGTTGCCAGCCAATAACTAACTATAAAAAAAAAAAGAATAGAAAATGAAAAGGATCGTTATCTACTGCTAGCCCAGGGCTCTATAGTGGCTTTCAGTGCGGATGGCGGTTGAGTTCGGGCTCCGAACGTCTCTTCTATGAACGGTCTGTCGTCCAGTCAACACAGTGGTAGCACGCGGACACTGTTTTTGATCGTCGACAGAAGAAAAAAAAAAAAAAAAAAAAAAGGGGACTGCGGGGGCATACGCTTGTTGGTCTTGTCGCAACCGTTAAAGTTGCGCGACTCACTGTGCATCATGCCGATAAGGAAATAGTAGGCGTTTGTACACGCGACGCCCGGCCACAAGCGAGACAGTAAAGCTGACTGATAATGAAATAGACCAGCACGACTTCGCAAATTCCGTTGAATTCTACCGTTCTAATGTAGAGAAACGAGCAAGCATTCATAGTGTATAGCCGCGCTGCCTCAGGAGTATAAATTCGTGCACGTATAAGCACGAACGACCAACATTTGCACAGAAGACAGCAAGCTCGAGAGTTAGCGCGTATGGGCTGCGACTTATGCCGACCGCCGAGACTCCCCATGACTGCATTTGGAATCTCGTTGATGATAAGCGTCAGGCTGCACATTCCGTTCTTTCGTATTTCAGTGGATTCTGTCCTAATTGCCTTCGGCTACTTGGTTGGGGATTGTGGATTCCGTTGTAAAATTTCATTGATGCTCCTTTCCGTCGGCCTAGATGTATAGGTTGTCGCTTAGACCTGCTTTCTGCAGGGCAGACAACTAAATATAGTTCGTGGTGTAATCTAATGCATGAGAGACAGAGAGTGAGAGAGATATCAACTTTGGCGATAAGCGGGAGATCTTAGCCTGACTGATTGCCTGACGTGCTACTGCAGGATATCATCTGACGTTCTATAAGGGATAATTGTGGCATACAAGGTAAAGCTATTTAAAAGTTTCGTTAAGGTCTGTATACCTTAAAAACACCAGCAGCGCTTTCTTAGCGTGCAACGCGATATACAAAAGCGCTTCACTCGCGTTCTAGCTGTTCTTTTGCATATTTGCATTTGATCGCCTCTAGTAATGGCATTCTTGCGGAAATGTGGCGAAGGAACTGGTTTATAGTTTTTCTTGAGCTCTACAAGGATATTTGGAACATCAACTCTCATGTATACGCTCAACACGTGAGAAACGCATGCCTTAAATAGTGGGAAATTATGTCATCCTTAGTGGCACATGTGAATCCTCATAACGTTGCAAGAGTTTCGACGTGGAATGCTCTCGGTGTTCGTGGATGTAAGGCAGCCTACTTTAAATGTAATATTTTGTCTGAATGATGTTGTATCGAAACATTTACTCGTCGCACTTTGTTTTTGTCTACAACAGTGTTCAGTGGCTGTAACCGTGGTATTTTTTTATTTGCCTGGGTTGGAACGCGGCATAACGTGGGAATGAAATTGCATGTTAGCATGGAGTCTCGCTTCATGTAGATAGTGCAACAGCGACTTATGAAATGTATTTTTCATGAGCGATCGTTCATATGCAGTCTTCAGGTTGGTCATTTCCTAATTCATATCCCTAAGTGCATTTTAGCTGAATGTCTTGTCCCAAGGCACCTGAAACGCATAAAGTCGAAAGCCTAGACACAGCTACAGCGATCGGCTGCTTCAGTCTAGAGACTAAAACCTAATCGTGAATTGCCATGAATGTATTTTAGTGTCAGTCTACTATATCCATGGGAATTAAGAGAAAACGAAACGGGACACACACCCCCCTCCACCCCACAATATTTATTGTTTTTCGAAATTTTAGGTACAGATCGAGTCCATCAGTATGAAACGGAAAATGGAACAGCTTATCGGTGCTCCACCAATGAACGTCGGACCAGCGTGTCCTCGAACCGCGATGCCGAATATTTTAGCTATGTAGCTCTGGTGTCGAAGGACTTACTAATCCGTAATTATTTCATTTTGGATCAAATACAAGAACAGTTCACGGTCCTGGAATGAAAATCAGGTTGCAGATCTCCAAAGCGCCCAGCTCTGCAGCAGACGACTTGTGGTTGGTGGTGCTGGCATCTTTCCACACTCATCTGCAGTGCATTGGCATAACTTCAGCAGGCACGTGCAGTTGGAGTGGCAGCGAAGTGAAAGCCGCACATTGGAGTGTTGCTCCCTTTAACTGTGGGCCGCGCTGTACTCGTGCCTGGTGAGTGCAGCGACCGCCGTATTCCGTCAAGCCTTAACTTTTCTTCTCTGAATTAACGGTGGAATTCCGGGAGGCATCGAACGGCGCACCCTTCACTTCGTCCTTTCAATTTCTTGCTTTCGCGTCCAGATGTACGTATTACACACCCGGCGAGTCTTCTTACCGCCGGGTCCGCCTCTGGCTGCCGTGCGCAGAGAAAAACCCTACTCGGCGATGATGTGACTGGTTTCCCCCGATTTGGCACAGGTGGTCTTTTTCGTAAAATAAACGAAGCGGTTACAAAAAAGAAGAGGACGAGAGCAGAGTGAGAAAAGTTCAGGTGCCCCTCAGGCCCACACGCGCAGTCTCAAGGAGGCAAAGTCCCCCCCCCCCCCCCCCCCCCCCGAGAAGCTTGCGTGACCATTTAGCGTATAATGTCGGTCCCTCCCTCTGTGTTGGAGGGGGAGCTCTTTCGCGCTCCTCTGTCATTTTCGTGAAGACGGCGCGTTTCCCCCGCCGTGATTTTCTCTTTTTTTTTTTTTTTTCTTGCGGCGTCCACTTCGCTTCTTTTCTGCGTGTCTGTCTCGGCGCTTCTATTTTACATTTATTAGCTGATCCGCCTTGGTTTCCTTCTCTCTTTTCTTTTTCGCCCGAGATCCGCTATCTTCAGCTGCGATCGCCTCTCATGCGTGCAGTTTTGTTTTGTTTTTTTCTTGCTGCGCCGACCCCTTCCTCCTCCTGGCATCATTTGTCCGCGGCTTCGCACGTTGCTGCCGCTCCCAGATGTGTGTTGGGCGTCGTTTCGTGCCTTGTCACGACAATTGCTGTTTTGAGCAGCGCGTGAAGATGGTTATGTCGACAGGCGCTTAAAATTGAGACAAAACGCGTCGTTGTTTTGCGGGGAAGTGGGCATGCAAATTGTTTGTTCGCCCTCTTCGCGGTCATGGGCTTCAGCTTCGCTGGGCTCATCCATTTTACGAGGCGCGCGAAGCGGATCGCTGCGCATTGTTTGCCGGTAGCTGTCTTGGTCGTGGTGGTTTCGCTGAGCTATGCATGTACTATGCATGTACTTCCGGACAACTTGTACCAGATCGTCAAGGTGACTTCTCTTCGTATGATATAGTGGCTTGATTGAGAGCCTGAATGACCAACGGGTCAGGTGACCGGCGAGATGAAATGTCCAACAAGACCGAATGTCCAACGAGATGAAATGTTCAACCAGAGACATCTGGGATGTCCCACGAGACAGAATATCAGACTACAAAAGCGAACATTTCGGTCTTCCAGAATATTTACTGGTAGGTCTTCGTCTGCAGTTACCAGTGACAGGGGCGGCCAGTGTTGCTGGATTATGGGCGCACCAGGCGTAGGCTTACCCACAAATTGAATGTCCAGTAGGTCACGTGACCGGTCACGCGAAATTTCCGAACGAGATGAAATGTCTAACCGAGACGAAATCTCCAACGAACCTGAATGTCTACTATTGGACACTCGTTGTACATTCAGGCCGGAACGAGGTGGCTGCTACTATCGAGAGTGTTGAGCGTCTAATTTCGACTCCTGAGCCGGCACTGTGTATGTATATCCGTGTAGTCGATGGCTTTGGATCTCAGTAATTCTCGACGTATCTGAGGGGAAGAGATGCATGTGCGATGGTGTAATGCAAGACAAGCACGGGTGTGCCAGTTTTAAGGAAAGCGCCCTAGTGGGATGCGGTAACTGTACAAACCAGGGCCCGCGGCGTCAACGCTGACATAAATTGAGTATCCTGTTCGGATAGCTTTCTGTGGATCGGATATGTGGAGCATCACCATACCGCCGCTCATACACACCGCAAAGGCCCCTGGGAAAGGCAAGCCGATCTGCGAGCACTTTGGTCGGTCATTCAAATTCAACTCGTGACTGCTTTGCTGGCTGGTCGTATCTGCCGCACGAATATTTATTCATTTCATCGAGTTCTCTTTACCACCTTTTCTCTCCCGCGGTACGGGCCGGTTCAATGTCGACGTTATGTGTTTTACTACACCACATACACGCACAACGTTGGAAAAACATTACAATGTCCAGTAGCTGTTCGAGTGAATGGAGGGGAACATTTTATTAAATATAGTACTAATGCTGACAAATTAACGAAATAACGTAACTTTAACAGATTTACTTGCTCCAAAGATGGCCGAGTTTTGACATCGTGGGCTTGTGTGCTCATAACTGTCATGCATATCATTCACAGCGGTAGAAGGGGGAAGCAGGAAGGAAAAGACAAAAACAAAACGGGAGTCGAAGGATGCCCCTCAAGTGCTGTGCATTTTCCGTTTTCTTTTTAGTTGTGTCTGATTTATTTATTTCGCGTATGTACGGCCTCTATGGCGTGTCCATTAGAGGTACCGCGAACGCTGCTTTGCATGGCGTGTTGCTCAGCAACTCCGGCGTACTCGCTTCTGGCATGCCACTGTAGTTACAATGTGTGCTACTCGCTGACGTGAACGGTGCTATTCATTGCTCTTAAACGGGCTGTGATTTCGCTCACCCTCGTTTACACCGCGTTCCGAGGCGAATGGGTCCGCTGTGCGCGCCTTCTTCCGAACTTGCGGTCGCGAAGCCAGCAACGGGGAATAACCCCCCTCCCCTCCCTCCCCCTTCCTCTGCCTCCTGACGTGACCCCCCCGTCCGCTCCTCTTTCCAGGTGCCTCCCGTGAAGTGAAAGCGAAGTTGCGCCACTTTCGTTTGACCTTGTTCCAGGGGCCACCCCTTGTTTGGGTTCTCTTCCGTAGACCGGGCGCGCATAACCTTCTGGCCCGTATGGCCCATTGTTGTCGGCGCACCAGGCGCGATTTCCGTTCGCGCGCCCCCCCGGCCGAGTGCCGAGTTTTTCCGCTTCTTTAGGGAAGCGTTTTGTTGCGCCGTTGCGTTCGTTCCCGTCGACGGCGTTTAGAGTTGCACACGAAGATTCCTCGAGACGCTGCAGCAATAATCGTTTTTTTTTTTTTTTTTTTTTTTTGGCGCACGGCGTTTTAAACGCCGGCGCAATTAAATCGGGATGGACACGTGCTTTTTTTCCTTTGTCGTTTAGCCGATGTAAAGAGTATACGCTCAGTACAATGGCGGAGGCTCAGTGAACGGCTGCACGCGGAGGTTCGCGAAACTAGTTTAAACGCGCAGTGTTAATAAGTGTCGCTCTCACCTCGGTCTGCGTATTGTTCCTCCTTCCTTTTTTTAAAAAAAAATCTTTTTTGCCCACTCATTATCTCTGGCATTGTAGACGACACGCTAATTACCCTTTGCCGAATAGCTTGACCATGGTAGAGATATTTTGCTAGCGCCTTCTTTTACAGCGAGCACTGTCGGCGCATAGGGAAACGAGAAACTGTCGTAACTTCAACAACGCAGCACGAACGCTAAAGTCGACAGAGAGGAGCAGTAGCAAGCGCTGCATTCGCAACTGTGTTAATTCTGCCTCTCTTTTCTTTCTGCCTTTTTCGTTTTCGTTGCGCTGTTGCTGTTAGCATGGCATTATACCAGCTTGTCAAAATGCCTTCTTTGTTGAATGTAGAGTCTCGTAATTGCTGCATTTACCTAATGAAAAGGTTAAGCTTGACCCTATGGCGATGGGGTCACGCGGCGGTATAAGTAGGTAAGTTTACGCGTAGCTTGCGCGCGAGAAAACTCGCCAGCACCGACCTACCTTGAAGAATTCTTCCCGCGTCATCGCGAATAGGAAACGCTGAGGACAACGAACCAAAGACGGCCCGAAAGAGAAGCGGCAGCAACGGTGTTCTTTTCCGAAAGGAAAAATGGGCCGACCGGGCAAAGAAAGCTCCGTTCCGCAACCACCTCCCCACTATTACAGCTTCCCCCCTCGAACCCTTAGCTGTCTTCTGTGTAACACCGCGGAAACGGTGGCTCAAAAGAAAGGGAAATGGGAAAAGGGGGGGATGGGTGCGGTAGGAACGCGGGGTGCCTCTCAGGGGAGACCCCCCCCCCCCCCTGCATTCAAGCGGGGCAATGGGACGATGAAGACTCTCGCTGAAGAGCGAGCCCCCCTCCTCCTCCGTAGTCCCCCCTCGCTTTTATTTTTCAACTTTTTAAGTCTGTCGCTGATCTAGTTCCCCCCTTCCCGGCGCGCCAAGGTAGTCAGCTTCCGCGTACCACGCGAACAGCGGGAAGAAAAGGGAGGAAGAAGAAAGCGGGCCACGCGGAAGCGTCCTGGGAAAAAGGAAGAGAAAGCTCTTAACGGTCCCCTGTCCCGGAGGCCAACGCAGAGACGAGGCTTTCTCCCGGCGGTAGTATGGAACGACGGGGGACCCGCAAGCGGGCACACCCCGTGGCTCTAGCTTCTTTCTTCTTTTTTCTGTTGCACCCGGCGACCATTGTGCGTCGCTTTCTCTGTCGGAGCACTTTGCAAAGAGGTTGCATCGAGACACACCGCTGACCCGTTCCGCGGCTTCGGATTCCGTGTTGTCGGCGGCTGCGAACTTTACTCGTAACGTCGTCGTTACATGCAGCCGCCGCTTCCTGGCGGAAGCGTGAGGCCGCCGAGGCGAAGATTGGAAAAAAACGTCTGGACTTTGTGTACGTTTGCGCGCCTGTGTGTGGTGTGCACAAAGCGGAAGTTGCGTGCTCGTGTCGCCTTATGTGTGATCCTTTTTTTTTTTTTTTTATTGCGACATTGTGGTGACACGAAACGCAACATAAGCAGTGGCGGAGGGACACAGACCTACGTTCGGCATTTTGGGTGAATGTATTGCGCTCTAGCAGGAGTGCACGCTACACAACAGGGAACGACTCAAACCAGTCTTGATAGACTTGACTGTTTTGCGCTCTGACGTATCCTTAAGAATTATTAACTGCGTATAATGGGACGTTGGCACTTTTTAGAGGGCGCCGACTTCTCCGACGTTTGAAGTAGAAAAATTAGCACTGAACGAACTTCTATACAGTGAGGGCGGCATGCAAAAGGCATTTGAGCAAGAACGTTTCACCGCGACTCCTATCATTCATTTGAAGCCGGCCATGTTTCTTGTCGGCTGTTTCGTACCACCAAAGCACCGCTTTACAAACCAAAACCACGTCACGCTATCTGACCTTGTCGTGTGTGAAACCTTATTCCTGGATGGCGTTCTAGAGTATGACATAACGAGGCGCGAAATACTGTTTGTAGCGCCAGATGGAGCGAAACAACCAGGAGCCGAATTCACTAAACAATGAGTCCGTAAGCAGTGCTGGCCATGGGCCGGTGGCCTTCACTAATAATTCGCCCGACATCACCATTGGCAGGTATCTCATTTTACGAACAGTTATAGTGTAAGAGGCTTTTGTGATTACAGCCGAAAAATGTACATACAAACAAACAAACAAGGAAGGGAGGAACACAAAGAGCTCGCGCGCTGGCCACTCAGAGCATCACTTACAGCTGGTCATATATACCTGACGGCAATTTATTCAAGGTTTATCCGTTGAAGTGTATTGGGTTTACCTTGTCCGTCCCGTCCGTCCGTCCATTCCGTTGCGCAGGCGGCAACCGTTGGCATCATCGACGCCATATAACGTGTTTTTGTCGTCGTCAGACCGCCTCGTCATCTGCAGCTTAACGTTAGCATCTCCACAGGGCGATGGAAAAAGGAAAACTTATCCGCAGCTGCCACCACTGAGATTCGAAACCATGTTACCTGGAAGCAGAAAGCCTGAAAAAGCAAGAAGCCTTTATAATTCAGCAACGTCATCATCCCCGGTGGCTCGAAAACATTGATTTACTCATACAATTTCGGATATTGTGTTGGGAAAGTTTATTCTTAAAGGTCATTTTAAATGCCGCAGGTTCTTGAAACTTTATTACACTTGCCACAACGAAATTTCACCATATTAACACGCAAGAGAAGGGAAAATAAACATAATACAGCAAGATTGTCTGAATCGAGTATATTCCAAATAGTTTTATAAAACGCTGGATCGCCAACACATAAAATCTTTGTCCAAACAGCTGCGAACAAAAAGTTCCCTAATGCTATAGATTTTAGCAAAAAGTAAATTTAGTCTACGAAACACGTGGAGTCCGAGAGTGCTACATTCTGTCCGTGTACGTATTTATAGACCTCCCCAACATGCGCTACTATGTCACGGAGAGAAAGTTGCGCACACCGCAAATATGATAAAATCACAGCTTATGTATCTAATCCACACTTTTATTTATGTAGTATCAGAATTCTTACTTATCGTTTAAATATTAAATGTCGTTTCAACGTTTGCGTTTTCGATGTCCTACATTAAATGAATACATTTTTATACTACCGCATCCCTGCCCCCAATCATCCGCTCTATAACCGCTGGCTTCTGGTCCAATGACTCGTTGTGGATGAGCGCAATTATTTGAGGAAAATGCAGGCAAACAAAAATAACGTGGAGGTCTTCACAGTGGGAGAACGCTGCTGTCGCAATAAACGAGTTCAGAACCCAAGCAATCGCTGAAGTCTGCTGCCTTTTATTTTTACCTTATAATTATTTTTTACTGTTGTTTACGCACAACTGCACGTATAATCAAAACATCGATTTTTTACGTCGTCGCGAAAGAACCAGAAGAACTATGTTGTGTTATTCCGGCTCAGCTCACATTACGTAATTTACCTCCCCTGCAGATTATAGGAGGAGGCCTCTTATCTCATAAACGTTGAGCGTAATTGTTAGACGTTGATATGTTTAGCGTATACAGTGTGTGCCATCGTGTGTACTGAATATGCCAGCGTGTGAAAAAGCTTCCGTTTCTAATCTGTCGTACCTTCTGTTGCAGGACTGGCTGTTCCAAGCGCAAGTTGTTCGGGTCATCGAACAACATTGGATATACGCACATACTCGAAGCACTGATGTATTCGTTTCTTCATCCGGGGTCCGGTAAGTCGTACATGCATATCGCCAGTTTTTCATCACCTAAACCCTGTGCGAAACACCGCTGCCACATTTCTGTGTCGCCGCGGCCGCTGCGTGCTTGACCCGATTCATATCGACCGTGGGACATTGTTCGTTTTCCGATCGCATACAATGCACGTTATGTAATAGGGTGGGAGGCTGGCTAGCGCCGATAGAATGAAGTGCACACCTTTACATGTGTATCTGTTCTTTGATTGTGGGTCACGCCGTTGTGTTCGCAGTTCCTATATAGTTCCATGATGCTCGCTAGATTGTTGGGAGAACTATAGGTCAGCAGCATCACGTGCTGCGCTCTGCACACGTGCGCAATCAGCCAATGGAGCATGTTTTCCGACGCAATAAGAGCTTGAAGGGGTCTTATATGTTCTGAGCACTCCCGCGGGCTTTGTGGCAACACATAAGGAGCTGACATTAGAAAGATAATTGGCAGCGACCAGTTACATCGCTGACCGTCGAATAGCTGCTTTGACATTTGTGGCTTCGCTAGTTATGTTCGGTGGTTTCACTTATACGAAGAATACGTGTGTTTTTGTTAACCTTGTGCAGGACAATCTGTTGTAACAGTCAGTGCGGCAGCTGCGCGAGGTCGGGGATGAAGCAAGCGGTTGCAACTATGTATGTTTCGTTCTTTTTAAGCTGCAAAGTCGTGCTTTAGCAACACGCCCCGTACCATAACAACATGCACGCTGTTTTTAGGTGTAAGCTGAAGGCTATTCGCTTATGCAAACATGTTTTTAGAAGTGGAGAGCGCCGCGGGAGATTTCTTTCTTCGTGCTTTCTGCCGAGAAACGGATTGCATGGTTAGGTAATAATGTTTTTCATCGCAACTTGTCCGTGGTAGCAACACAAGCGCTTTGTTTCGAGCTAAACTTGTGGAAAGATTTTGTCGTATTTTCGATGCTGTTTTCGCGACATCGAGCGCAATTGCTTGAGATGAGCTCATCTGCTTAGTCTTAGTCTGCGAAGATGGCTTTAAGATCTATAGCTTCGGCTGAGGGATCTTAATTGTGGCTGGTGTACACTGGCATGTAGGACACACTCGTTGATGTTCGTACCAGCATTTTTTTTTTTTTACATTCTCATGTGGTGTGGCATTCTGGCTAATCGTGCAGTGGCGACCGCGTTCGTTTTCTTTTTGTAAGTCTTCTGTGACTTTTTGGGAGTTGCAGGTTACCCTTAAGCACCTCGTGCATGCTTGACGCCCCAGTCACACTGCGACAGTATTCGCACATTGAAGTCTGTGAGTCACCTCCGTTGTGCGATAATAGGCGTGACAACACAGTGATAAGGCCATAAGCACGGATCTTAGACGCGGTAGTGTATAGGTCTGCACGTACGTAGAGAACCCCTGCGAAGCTGGCTTTCCCACGATAGGACTCTTAATGGGCGGAAGCCTGCTTGTGTGATTCACTGCGATTTACGGGCGACAGCCAACATTTTGCAAGTATATAGTATAGTTTTGTGGCCGCGCAGACCAGAACGTTGCCATTGCATGCGACCAGCTATTGTCATTAAAACGACACAGAGTTTATGTATACAGTCTTTGTCAAAAGTTTCGAAGCCACCGCCGGCGAGATCGGTCTCACGGTACGGTCTTCGTTCAAGTGTCCTAGCTCCATATCCGAGGAGGTTAAGACGTTCAGTGCTGCACTTACTGTTCAGAGCTTTGGAGCGCCCGTGGCGTACCACATGTAGATCCCGACAACAGAGCCCGACGACAGATATTGCCGTCTTTATAGAGTGACTTCGACACTTAAAAAAAGAACGTATGTAAGCAGATGTTCGGTTATACTAATCTACTCCGGCGTTCAATAAAAAGACGGACACTCTGAGAAGAACGAAGCCATAACGATGCAAAAAGCACTCAAGAACGAGTTCCTGCGAGTAGTTCAGAAGCCGCGACTCATAAGCCATCTGTTCACAATTCAAGTTCAGAACTAGAACACAAGCTCACTGCAATCTGTGTGAAAAAAAGAAAGTAAAGAAAAAGAGAAAAGCAACAGGATACTACCACAATACACCGTCCTCCACAATGTATATCAACAATGAACATACAAGAACACATCTCTGGAATCATGGGCTCTACGTAGCCACAAGCGTCGCAAGCGTCAATGCCCTTGTCTGAATAATTTTTCTTTTTACTTTTCTGAAAATTCTAATTTCTTGCGGAAAGCCTGCCCGAGAAAGGCTTCACGCCATATGAAAAGTTCGATTAGCAGCGCTCAACCGAATATTATTAAAGGAATTTATGCCTCGTGACCTACAATGTGGCGCGGCATGTGCTGAACGTCTCATGATAGCCAGCAGTGGCGATTACAAGAAAGGGCTTAGCGGAGGCATGACAGGTGCTTCATACATATGTATTATGTTCGGAGTCGGCGCTTTTAAGTTGTCTCAAGCACTTAGTTGAATCTCGGGTATAGCGAAAGCTGTCTGGAGATTGCGAAACGCGAGTTCCAACGCAGCCGGCCTTAAGTACAAAATTGGTTACCAAGGTCATAGGCTTGCCCCGGTGGGGGCGAATTAAGCTGGTAAGGGCTCATCGTACGACATTGAGAAGATGTCGTAATATTTTATGTATAATTACATGTACTTATATTAGTCTTAAATAAACAGAAGCGGACACAAGAGGCATTAAACGCTAAGTTAAACGTGTCCATAAATGCCGCACATGCTCACGTCAAAGGCATGTGTGGGCCGAAAAACAGTGATGGTGGCTTACGCCTTTGGCATTGCAAATGACCCAATCATACTGTGAGTAGAAGCTAGCTCGGTTAGCCAGTAATGACTCCAAACAATTAAGTGACGGCTAGTGGTGCCACGTTAAAATTCCTGCACCTGCAGCTTCCACTGGCATCACGGGAAGTAACACGAAGCCCGTGACGACGCATTCGCGTCAGCTGTATAGCAGCGCCGCCGCCAAGTTCGAGAAGAATGTTGGAACCTCATTGTTATTTGTTTGTAACTGACGTCTTCAGCAAAGTCAGTGCAAATAAACCACTCAGAATGACGGGGATCACGTCGTAATATCTTCGTTGTGACGCCACATGTGGCAAGTTTGATCTCATTGGCTGTTCAAGCTTGCCCATTGATTTATTTTTGTATTTAATGTTCCTATACTTTTCTTCTTTATATATATATATATATATATATATATATATATATATATATATATATATATATATATATATATATATATCGTTTAAACACGTACGTTTCGTGTGTAGCTTCGCACAATGTGTCGTGCATGTCTGCATTCTACTGGAGAATCTTCACACGAAGCTTTAGGCGCTGCCGCGCCATGTTGGGTTCACTGACAAACAATGTTACGGGGACATGCATTCACTACAATTTTGCGATCGTAACGCTTTCAACAACCGTACACCATGGTGTACATCTCCATATACTTATTGACTCAAACGTCCGTCGACATTTTTAAATCAGGACACTTCTCTCAGTGGAGTTCAGCTTCTCAGCTACACGTATACGAGTCGAGGGCTTGTACGCATTACTGTTCAAACGACTGTTGACGTCGTTGGATAGAAGCGTTACGGAGATGCATCTGCAGTTTAGCCTTATGGCCTGCAGCCGCTTCAGCCACGGCGAAACACGTGTTGGGGCGAGCTCTGTAGTGCGGCTGTTTTGCTCTTCACCTGACCACCGGGTCCCTTCAGTGTGGCGCGCGGACACATTCGCGTGGCGCGCGCTTGCGGCCGGCCTCTCGCGCGCAAGAAGCCGCGTTGTTGCTCGCTTTGTGCCGCTTGTTTACTGTACACAGGGGGAATTCCATACGCTTTCTGGGCCCCGCCCAGTAGCGGCAATGCGAGTGCGGTTGCGGATCGATCCGCTGACCACGCCCCCCTTGGCCGGCAATCTTCTCGACTCGCGCGAGTTATTAGCTTTCGCGAAGGGGTGCTTCGCGCGCCCGCCCTCTGTCCCAGCGCTTTTTCGCTCCTTTTCTTCTCGCCCGGCGGCCCACACAAACGCGCGCGCGCGGGCACACTCCCATGTCGCGTATAATTGCACTGCGTGTCAGAGGCTGCATGTATACCGTTAATCTTCGTTACAGCCAACGACGCCCTTCGGCATGGAGACGCGGGACTTCGCGCGCCAAGGTGTTCATTAGGCGCTTTAAAGCATTTGCCCGCATGTCTTGCGGTGGAAGGGCGCCGTTCTAAATTGCGTATAGCGCTCGATATACTAATCGGCGCGCGTGCCCCTGAGCGGGCCTGACAGATGGCAAGACGCGGTGCTTGTCTGTACGCGCCCTCCCTGACGTTTAGTTCTCATATCTTTCCCCAGTATATAATATGGCACCGATAATTTTTATGCGCGCTATATAGTTTTCGGCGGCGTCACTGAGAAAATGAAGATCAGGAAAGCCGTATAGACGTAATCGGTAGCTTTAGAAATAGCGGACCCAAATTTAGCGGACTGTCTCGGCTCTCCAAACAAAGTGACTATGTAGTGTTTGGGTTCCGCGCACGGATAATGCCGCGAAGCCTACATACGTGTCAGCTGCCGATAAGCTGCTTGCGACTGGCTATTTCTAAAAATGTAACGAAGTAACTTTATCGAAACGTGTTGCAGGAACCGTTAAAATCCTTAGCGTACCTATGCGGACTCTTGGGCACACAACAAGAACAGCGTCCGCCGAAAACGAATGCAGCCCTCGGGGATTTCCAAAAGTAATCTTTAGCTGATGCCGGAGTCTCCACACGGATCGCTCAAGTTTGCAGAAAACGGCGCCGCTAGAGACTTGGAGAAGTCTCTCAGCCGGCTGCAACGACGCTCTATAATGAAGTTGCATGCAGCGTTTTCTCTCTCTTTTTTTTATTTTAATTTTATTATGGTCTTGACACTTTTACCACAAACACCTTATAGGGCTCTCGCCTGTAGCCTCACAGGGTCTGCTCGGTATGCCCTCAAAAGTTTTCGCTTCGGTATGTCTTCTCGTCTGCCTGTGACGATTACTTGAAAATTCGATTCCAGGCTCCTCCTCCATGCCGCTCTAGCTGATGCGGCCACGTACGGTTTGCTCGAAAAGCTTGCAGGCCGTTGTATCTGATAAAAACCTGAATATCTCTGCAGCAGACGGGCCCGTGTTCCGGGCCCGTGTCGCAGACAAAGATCTTACGCTACCAGCTGTTCGTATGCTGTAAACCAATCATGGTATTGGACATATTGAGGTGGCCACCAATTACAAAGAGTAATTACGAACGAAAAGCTACGTCAATTGGGTTCTGTTTCCAAACTGTATTATTATATATGCGAACAACGTATCTACGGCGTTATCATCTTTAAACTTAATGGAATTTTTAAAAATCGCTTGTTGCAGATAATATAATGCTAGTCCTTGAGCTGGATTGTTCAGAGAGGCGGATATAACGTGCACGAAAAATCTAAATATTTATTCAAATAATTAACAAAAAGTTACTAATTAACTTCTTAATTACTTTATGGCACACATTGCAATTTACGAATTGTAGCCCGTCAGTTTTTTCAGGCGTATCCACTTGGAAATGTATTTCCAGAATGACACCAGCTTGGAGATATGCGCCATAACTGACCGAAAAACTGCACTGTCGCTCCACTTACGTTTTTAACAAAACGTTATTTTATGCATTGAAGCACAAAATGAGCTGGAACGCCCATGTATTTCGTTCCACACTTTGGGGAATCTCGAAACTGGTGTCATCCTGGAAATTCACTTCAAGTGGACACTTCTCGCAAACTCGCCGGCCATAATGCGTAAATTGCAATATGTGCCTTAAAGAGTTGAATATGTTTCGATTTCTCGTAGTAGTAATGTCCGCCAGTTCGAGTAATCAAGCTCAACGGCAAAAATTGTGCCATCTGCCATAGGCGATTTCTAAAAAATTCCGTAAAACCGATTCCGATGTTCATCCTGTGTACTGTTTTACCGGCTATATACGGTCACAAACTGTTCGCAAATTCAATTTCTTTCTCAGATCACGCGCTCTGCAAACTTTTGGCGTAGACTGTAAACGTTGCGTGCACAGGGTACGTGCAGACGTGGCAGATGCCAGCGAAGGAGTCAAGCTGGACGGGACAGGAGAGGACAGAGTTTCGCTGGAAGTACAATGTACTCATAACCGCTGACGCTGCAAAACTGTCCTCACGCCGAGTCCTCACGCGCGACCATACACACCAACCCGGGCCTGCTTTGGCCCCGTGGGCGTGCGGCCTGGGGTGCTTGCTTTTCGGTTCATCGTCAAGTCCCGCCGCATTGTCGAATTCGCCGTTCTCGACTCACATGCATGTAGGGCGGCTTACCCCCACTCACTGATCGGCGGAAAACGCCAACGCGGCAGAATTTGACAACATGACGGAATTTTCAAAACGTCCAGAATAGCACCTCTGTTTCGCCGCTTGTTCATCGGGCAGCGCGCTTGGGAGTCCATGACGGAATGCGCGTCGCGCGCCAAGTTCCGGAGTTGGCGCGGGCGCGCCAGCAAACAGCGAAACCTCGGCTGGCGCGTGCTGCCGCCGCCGCCGCAGCTCATAGCCTTGTGCGCGGCGGCTGCTGTGGGGAGAGGAAGCCGCTCAGACGGACGTCGTCTCGCCCTGATAGAATTTTGCGGCCGCAACGGCGCGAAAAAGAACAAAAGAGACAGGCGTCGCCGACGCGCGTTCGTCGCCGCGCCGTCGCCCGAAGGGCGCTCGGCAGTGCCCCGTGCAAGCACGGACATGCGAGGCCATGGAGGAACCGGCGCCTCCCCCGGCTTGCCGCGTTGCACTGCGTGCAAGTCTTCGAATTCGTCCCGTGTTTAGAATCGGAGGGCTACTGTACTCGCGGACGAAGCTACGGGCGCGTGGATGCTGCACACGTGTTATCGCGCCAAGTAGGTCCGGCAGCGTTTGACAGGGGTTTTTGGTTGCTCGTAACATACGGTGAATCGGCGCAGCTACCGCGTGCGACGTTTTCGCGTTTGCCCACACGCAGAAGGGAAAAGCGACAAAGTCAGTGAATTTTACACTCAGTGGTGTGTTCTGTCTTATTTAACTGTTGCTAATAAGGTGTTTATGTTTTCTCTGCCCCAGCCTAAACTCACGTGGATTAAAACGCAGGACTCTTTTCAGAAGCGCTCTCACTTGTGCGCGCTTTGCCTCCTTAGCTTTCCCTTCATAGCCGCAGACAGTTGTCCGCGAGTATGCCTCTCGTGCTTTAGTGTGCTCTTGGTTTGGGTTAGTTGGTTAGTTTAGATTAGGTTTGATTTGGTTTGGTGGAGCGAGCTTGGCGGCATGCACGCTCCACAGGCCCGTTTCGAAGGGGATGATCATGTCATCGTCGTCATTGTCTGCATGCATGTATACTTGAAAACGGCTCGGAAGACACGGGTTATAGAAAGACGACACATCTGTCGTCCTCTCGTTTGTCCGTGTCTTTCGCGCTGTTTGTGGAACTCGCACCGGCTATATCTCGGTATATAGTTTCGAAGCCACTGCACGAGTTTCGAGAGCCCCCGTTGCCGGGCCCTCTGGCGGTGCTCTGTGGGCATGTGACGCACAAGAGCGTGTTGGCGGGTGTGCGAGGTTATATTATAAGAGGAGCCTGGTCGCTGTGTTGGTCGAAGAGGTTGCTGGATTTCTTGACCACTCCGTATCTCACCATAACTTATGAATAACGTACAGCCTCCCGCATTTTTATCTGTATCGCGCGAGAACACTATAATCTGGTCGTACGTCGTCCTGAAGGGAACATCGCATTACACGACTCTTGCACAGGAGAGTGCTTAGTGCACTTGAGAGTACTTCTGCCGGTCTATCGCCGCTTAAAGCGCTAAAATGACGCGTGATGGACGCTCGCGCGATATAGCTAAAAATGCGGGAGGTTGTACTATGTGGACACTTAGTCAAATGATGCACGACGTAACATGGAAATAAGTCCGTTTTCCCTCCATCACTGAGACACGCAGTATGTTTGGCAGTTATTTCCAGCAGACTTAATAACAAATTAACTGCGTGCAATATTCATTCCTGCATGGTCTCATCAAGGGTTGGGGAGGGGAAGCGTGCTCTGTAAGTGTCCACCTAGTGTACTGTCATTTCGGCTGCTGCTGAAGTGCTGATTGGCAGGGCTGAGGTATACCAGCGAGAAGGGAGCAGGCGCCCACAGCAGTCTCTCCTCGCTAGTTGAACTTCAGTCAATCAGCGGTGGCCTAAGTGCACAGTCCACTAAGTGGATACTTACAGAATACCTCCCACCCCGTACAAGTCTTCTTTCGTTCGCCAATATCTATTTGACATTTCACTCGGTAAAAAAAAATAATAATAATAAAAAAACGACTTCAAGTGTGCTACGGGCGACACGTATACATACGCGCAGTTTTTTTTTTTTTTTTTTTTTTTTTTTTTTTTTTAGTTTTTAATCCCCGCTCGTACACTGCAAGCGCTAAGCATGTTTTCGGTATATCTTTGACACCGTGTAACTCCTTTCAGAGCTCCTGCTTCGCGTATTTTCGCGGATTCTATATATACCGCAGTTATATCATACGTACCCACTCGCCCGGTCAGCAATCGACTTTGCAAACACCCGCCTTTGAACGGTGAACACAATCGGAGAGCGTTGTGAGATATTAACGCCGTGCCACGTCCATTCAGCGTTATTTCCAGCCCCTGCTGCATACACCGCGCACTATGTCCATTCTCTTTCCGGAAGACACTCGCTTTGTGGTGTGGCCGGCGCGGCGGCTTCTAACGACTTAATCTGTTTACGTTCTTGACCACTCGCCCGGTACGGGCGCCAAGCTATTCTCCTTGTATATCTCTCGCAGCGCTGTTCCTTCTCGGCTGTGTTCGCTTGCTTGCTTTCCTGTCCCCCCGTCTCGAGCGGCAGTGTGTGTAGCGGTCACAGCAGCATTGTTGCCGACGATTACCTAACCGTTTCTCTTTCCTTGGATGTTCCTCTGACTCGCGCTGCATTCACGCTGCTCTTCTGCTCGGAACGATGTTTTCGCCGACCACAAAAGTAACGTTATGTATCGAGGCCAGAAGAATAAAGGAAAACGAAGATACAGATATATAGGTTATGCCACGTGTGAAGTGTGAACAAGTTTGTTTTCGATGTTTTTGACACCCCCCTCTTAACGACCGAGCCTTTGCCGATCTTAGAGAGAGAGAGAGAGAGAGGAATGCTCTTTAATTGATGCTGGACATGTTCGCCTGACCATACGCCTATATAGAATCTTACTGTAGATGACCAAGATGACAAAATAAATGACAGATTGATACTTACAGTACACACGCAGCCAACATATTCAAGCGCACGCAGTACACCAGGTAACTAAAGTGTCTGGTCGAGGCCAGGTCTCTGAGAAAGGCTATGAGAGAGCCTTCGTTGCGCACACGGTATTATCAGCACTGCTCCAAGAACCAAGTACGTGATACAGCTCTATGGAGGTGCCGTGCAAATTTAAGGTATAGGTTTCAGAGTAGGCCGCGCTGCGCGTGAAGACGCATAAAGCACGAGTTCAGTCATTGCAGGCAAGCATTCCAGGCATTGCACTATATATATGGCGAACGCGTCAATTGCAGTTTGTGCAAGAAATAGTTTGTGTGAACCAAAACACGCTTTCAGCGCGAGCTGGGCCTTCGCACTTTGGAACAGCGAACCAACCAACGTTAGAAGCTATAAGTATACAATCTGGCCTTCGGCGTCTTTTCGAGGAAAAGCTGTTGAACTGTGCATGGGTGGTAGGGCCATTGTCAGGCAGCCTTTTCTGCCTTTAGCCATACCTTCGCCTGACCTGTATTGTGTCGGAAACAATAAAATGAAAAATGAAAATGAACTTCTGCTTAAACTTATTACCTTGAACTCGCTGTGTATTTGTGTGTGCATATGCTCTGCAGTTGCACCGGAGTCGGCTTGGTGTTGCTCTCTCATGCGGCCATATTTGCAAACCGCGATGCGGAATTTCGTTCAGCGTATAGCCTCTCAGCAAGAACCAGAGCGCCCATATCAGCGCCGAAATAGCGAAGGGCGAAAGCGAAGGAAGCTATATAGCTATACATGACAAGAGGAGCAACATAATGCACTTCTGTCGCCGCATGCCGCTTATATCCGCACGTGCCTGCGTATATCTTTTGTATAACATGTACCTGCGCTACTCCGCGGACTTATCGGTCGCGCACGTGCTCTTTGGATATCCGGCCTGCGAGACCCCTCCCCCCCCCCCCTCACACACGCATACACACACACACACCTCTTCTTCCTCTTTTTGTAATCTCCGCGACCTGGCCAGGGCGCGCGTTGGGATGGTACCCCGTACATGCGAGAGGTGCTGCGGAAACCTACCCTTATCAAAAAGCACCAGCGAACATGCCGTGGCATGCGGCCATTGTCGTGCCTCGGCGAGAAAATATGGCAGCGCGCGATGAAAGAAGACAAAAGAAAAAGTGGCATGATTCGCGCGGCACAATAAAGCCGCGGGACGTATACGTATATACGGCGTGGCGTCGCGGTCTCCGCATGGCGCACTTTGCGTAATCTCCCGAGACTATAAATGCGGGACGGCCCACGCGATGCCGAAACAAGACACTGTACGTACACTTTCCTTTCCTCGTATGTATAATACTTGGCGATGTAACAACCGACATCGTAAGTGAGCCACAGCAACAACAACGCAAAGAAAAAAAAAAAGAAAGAAAAAAAATACTTTTGTATGCCCGCTCGTGTTTCCTATGTATAGCAGCGCCGGCGAAGGCGACCCGTGATGGGCCCAAATCGTGCCGCCGATTTCGTTGGCCTCTACCCTCCCCCCCCCCCCCTCCTCTTTTCCTGCTGTTCGCTTTCACCGATCCGTAGGCCTCCCTCCGCTAAAGCGGTGTACGAGGAGCGCACCTGGATTTTCCCTTCTTTACCTATTTTGCGCCACTCACGCTCGTATCTTTAACTGCCTGCATTCCCCTTTCTCACATACTCTCTCTCTCTCTATCAATGTGTATAAGCGTGCTGCGCTTCTCTTTGGCTTCCTGAGCTACGTGTGAGCGACTGCGCGCGTGCACACACACACAAACTGGAGAGCGTTGGACCGATGAAACGGGGAGGCTGCGGGCAAAAAAAGAAAAAAGAAAATGTAGAACAGCTAGGATATGGAAAGCAAATATCAGAAGCGCGTGAAAGTGAAGACTGGAACAATAACGAAACAAAAAACGTACGTTCACGGAGGGGGCCGTGTAGGGGCTTGATTTTGCCTCCGCGTAGAGCCGATATCCGATTGACGGAGTGGGCGCGCATATAGAGGTGAATACGTGGTGTAGATGGACTCCATGCATGCCCGCGCAATGGAGCTGCATATAAATCGGAAGCCGTCACACAGAGCCCTTCTTCCTTCCTGCCTGCGTGCCTGCGGGCCTCGTGGTCTTCTCCCTCGTTGTAATACGCCTTGCCTCCTTTTGCTCGTGGCCTTATTATTTTTTTTTTTTTCATTGTTTCTTTCTCTCCGCATACTGCGCTCGTCAGAGTGATCATTATTAAACGCGGCGGGGTCTTCTTTCTGTTTAATCAAAATGAAACAAGTTATCTAGTGTACGGATAAAAAAAAAAAAAGAAACGCTTTGTTTTACTTTTCTTCCCCTCCGAAAATTTGAAATTCGATCGCACTGAGCAGCTGCTCCTCGCGCGCCGTTCCCTCGCCTCTGCGTTCTTCCTTCCTGGTCGCTTTTTTGGCCTTCTCGTTTTCTTCTTTGTTGTTTTCTTTTACTTTCTTTCCTTACTCCGGCAACTGTCCCCACATAATTCTCAGTTTCACCTCTGGCCAGCTTGTCGGGCCACCTCGTGTGTGGCGGCTACTTCACGAGCAACGACATTTTTCCCATATATATATATATATATATATATATATATATATATATATATATATATATATATATATATATATACGTGCTCACGCACGCATGCGCACCAAAAGCGCCTACGCGGTGCGTCTGAGTCCTGCCTGCGAGCTTGCATGATCTCGCGGAGACTATGTGTATATATACGAAGCTCGCGCGCACGTTTCACATCCACTTTCCGAATCCGGAAGCCACCTGCATCCTGTTCACCTTTTTTTTTTTCTGTGATCTTGTTGTTTATCCGACTCTCGTAGGGATTTCTTGTTTTTCTGTATACGATCTCGACGGTTCGGTCGTCGCTGTGAAGATCGCGTGGCCGTGTTATAGTGGCTGAAATCTTACAAGTGTAACTACAATTGCCTTACCTTAAATCTTCTTTGGTTTTTGTAGTCTATACCGTAGACCATGATAGTAGCTAAAACCTTACAAGTAGCTATAACAAGCCTTACCTTAGATCATCTTGCGCCTTCAAGATGTTTTTGTGGTTTATTATGTAGAGTTTCATCAATATTATGTACCGGATGTCAGTAGACTATTTGTATATAGAGGGAGCGAGGGGGAAAAGGCGGCAGCGAGGTCAACTAGACTTTTTCCAGTTTGCTACCCTACTCGTGCGGAGGTAGTGCAAGCGATAGAGAGGAGACAGGGGTTTAGACTAAACGCACACGGCCTACGGGCAAGGCGCCGCGTATCTATACAGGCGGTCGCTCAAGTCTATTGCTTGCAGTATAAATTCTCTATTGTATTGTATTGTATCCCCTTCCCCCAGGTGTAGGGTAGCCAACCGGGCACGTCCTTGGCTAACCTCCCTACCTTTCCCTCTTCGTTATCTCTCTCTCTCTCTCTCAATTGTACGTAGTCTGTGAAATATAGTGCGCCACTTGTGGGCTGTTACTTCGTTTATGCAATGAGTCAATATACGTTGTATAGGCCTTATAGACTCGTCATCTTTGGCTTGATTTTATTCGACTAATATCGTACGATGCGTGCGAGGTGCGTAACCTAAATTAAAGGTCAGATCAGGGGGGGGGGGGGGGGGGGGGCAGCGTAAGCGCCCAATAAATATGTATAGAGCCACGCCTATGTTGAGCGGTAGACTATACTAATTAATTATTGGTGTGGGAAATATGTGGACCCGCCACGCTTCTCTGATTTCACAGTCATCAACTCTCTCTTTATTTTATTTCCGTATTTGAATTCTAAATACGGTGTTTGTTTGCGGGCGTGCTGTTTCCATCATGTGGTATTGCAGCGACTCATTCGTAGCAAAAAAGAAAACAAAGGGGAAAAAAAAGAGAAATATATACAGAGAAAGAAATAGTCATTTCGAGCTTTGTATTGTGCGTAACGATTCCAAAACAGCCTCGCCTACTTCCTGGTAGCGCTTACACCTCCACTAGCGTGAACGTGCCACGCATGCTGATTTTGCTCACCGTTTTAACAAACAAGAGGTACGGATGAAGGCCACGAAAAAGGCGAGAAGCACGAGAAAGTCTATAGCGTGCAGCACCTTGTGTGCGTGCTGCCGACGTGATATGGAAGATAGCACTCCACTGGTCACTTAGTTTTAAAGCTACAAACACTGAAGAGCAAGTTTAAAATTAGCTTACACTAGTAAAATATTCCGACGACGCTCTTACCTTCATCTGGTTGGTTAAGAAGGGGCATTACTACTGGTGAAATTGAAGGCAGAACTCTCTCTCGCGCGCCACCTTTATCTTTATTTATTGATTCATTCAGGGGGGAGGCGTAAGCATCCGTGTGGAAGCGTTGGTGCGTCATTGTGACGTCGCAAATTTCTGGTATTCATCGGGGCCGTTCTGGTGCAGGTAAAAGAAGAAACCTGCTAGTTTTTCTGGGGCTGTGTTCATTCGTACCGATCCATCGCTCTGTAGACACATTCTGGTCATACGCGATGCAGTCACAGAATCCAGCGAAAACCCTTTCCTTGCTCGCCTATACCACTGAGTTTGTACCTCGCCTAGGAGACTTCGCATGAACGTTGGCAGCATTCTATCTTCGACTGTTCCGCCTCTCTCAGGTCTTCCTGAAGCAACGTGCATCTCGGCCCTTGTACGCGGTCTTGACGCTTAAAGTAACGGAGCTACACGCGCTTTCTCGATACCGAGCATATTGCAGCCTGTTAGTTGATGTCTCGGGTCCGTCGATCTCCCACCCCTCTGAGTCCTGATGGGCGTCACGGGGACATGCTTACGACTCAATTGGCGAACACGTCCCCCGACTCCAGCTGAGCGGCACCAACGGCAGTTCATTGCGTTTCTGCATGAAGACGGCACGCATAAACGCGAGCACACGGAAACTGTACTTTTTCGAGCAATGAACTCATGGTCGTTGTCTTTAAGAGCCTAGCGCCTGCTATAGTCCTCCCCGCCTCGAGACAAGCTGCAGTATACGATGCGACCTGGAAGCCCTCACGACTGTCAAACTGTGTCTGATTAATGTGGCGCGCGTTGAGAACTGCGTCTTTCCGCAGTTTCGACGCCCGCTCAGCGCATGCCGCTTTCGCAAGCATGCGCTGGTTCCCCACATGCGCGGTCGAGGAGGTTCAGGGGTAGACATTATGCGTTCCGGTCGCGTGATCCTAATGAAATACACACGCTGTCTCCTATTTTCCTCTCGCTATGCTACCCTGCTCCTCCTCTCTCTTCGTCATGTACCCGTACTTACTCCCCCCCCCCCCCCCCCCCGCCCTATTCTGCACCTTTCTCCCTCTTAATTTTTTACGCTTCGCTTTGGAGCTCTCCGCGTTAATCTCACCGGAGCAGCGTGATTACTGCGAAGGTGTGTCGGTCCCTCCCTGCAGCTTGCCCCGCGTTTCCGTTTTGCGCCGGTCATTTGAAACGTTTCCCGTATTCAGCGCGCGTACGCTTCGGCGCATCTGTAGGTAGTACCAGGACCGTATATACGTTCACGGGAACGCGAGTGGCGTTTTCATGCGTCGGTCCTTGCCGACCAGCTTTAATTGGCCGTGGTTGGCCGTAACAAATGAGTTAGGCACGTTCTGCTATATGACTGCAGTCGTTGCATGATCGGGACTGGTATACGTGCGAGCTCCGCGCTCTCGGGGAGTCTGCGCCGTGCAAGCGTAGAGGACCGGTGACGCGGTCTGCGTACCATCACGTGGTACTATATAGTCGTGTACCATCGTACTTGCCTTGCGAGTGTGAGGCAAGAAAATGTTACACTGACATGGACGTTCCGGTCGTGGACTAAATGTTGCTGAATACCTGTATAGCTTCATGGAGAATTATTTGCTGGGCGAGTCGGTATTTCAGTCTCGAGGCAAGCAGCGCGACAAAGGTAGCGCGACAGCAGAAAGGAAGAAGGACGCAGCGCTGTGTCCATCTTCCTTTGTGTCGAGTAATTTGTTTCCGCTGTCTGCCTCAAGAACAGCATGGAGGCATTCTCGTGTGAGACGCATTGCGACTTCCGAATGAAATTGTCGTACAAGTCCTCCTGGGCACGTTGGTTAACGCCAGATCTGTACATTCGTACATCAGCTCACGAACGCATTCTAAAGAACCATCGACGTATCAACTGTATAGCGCGGCTCCGCGTGCGAGGAAAGCGGCTCTCTTCGTTTTGTTCGCGCCTCCGTCATGCGTGTGTAATGCGCGCGCTTTCACGCCCGCGTAAGCCCTCGCTGGTGTCATCGCGCCCGCTCCTCCGGACCCCGCAAAGCATCGCACACGCACAGAGACATGGTGCTCACTTTCTCCTCCGCTCGTTCTCTGCGCTGCTTCCATTTCGCGCCGCCGCTGTCATTTTCCTTCGAGCTGCCGGGCATCGAGGAGGAAGGTCGGCGAACTTCTTAAGTGGGGGCCCCGCTCTGACTTGCCCCCGATTCCCCGCCCTTTCTTGCTGCTTCGTCTCTATCGCCGCAGTTTTATTTCTTTATTATTATCATTACTTGCTTTCCTTTTCTTTTTGTGTCCTCTGTTTTCGTTCCTCGCCACGTTGTTCGGAGCCGGCTTGGCGTAACCCTCCGGCAAAGCGCACTGCCACTGCAGCCTCCCCTTTGCCGCCGAGTATGTGTGCGTGTGTGTATGTTGAGTGGGACCAAACGAGTTTCGGCACCGCTGGACGAGCGCTCGGAGGCGCTTGTCCGGCGTAACCCCTTGCGCTCTCCCACTTGTAGCGCCGGAGTGACGTCACAGGGAAAGAGGAGAGAGTATGAGTGAAGCGTGGCGAACGAGCGAAGCAGAGAGAAGGGGGGAGGGGGGCGAAGCTTCACTGACCTCGCATATCGCCGAGGCTGCTTGCCACAAGCCGTGCTTTCGGAAGCCCGGGTTGTGCGGTGTGCACTGCCCTCTGACACTGAGCTGGTCGCGCTGTGGTGGAGTTATTCGGCTGCGCAACGAGCACTAACCTTTGCTTCCCCCTCCCCTCCCCCGCCCCGCCCCCTCCGCCTTCTTCTCAAACCCTTGCTCCAGTCGCATAACACACCTTCTAAAGGGTATACAGTGCACAGCCCGCTCTATATACACATCATGCCGCGGTTAACGAGACGCGCGAATTATGTGATCAGAGGCTTCTTTCTCTGTGTTTCTTTTACTGCACTCATCGTACGTGGTGCTGGTTGTGTCGTTTCCTGTCGGCCGAAAGGACAGACGCGGCTGCTCATGTATGCGGCTGTGACTGCGCAGTGTGTACGGTGTGTTTGTGTGCACAGTTGCGACACCTTCGGCGGCTGCTCACGTTCGAAGAGGCGCGCTGGAATTGCCGGACTCGGTAGGTGTATTGTTGAATCTCTAATGGTTTCTGGCGGAGAGCGCCGTATATATATATATATATATATATATATATATATATATATATATATATAGCTAGCTAGAATGAGGGGAGGTAACGTCCCTTTCCTTTTGTCATGCTGTTATACGCTGCGAAGTTGTGAGTGCAGCGTGAAGCGTTCCACCTTTCCGTTTTAGACTGTGTGCCCAAGCCAAGACAGAGGTCTGAAGGCACAGACGTTTTGTAGCTATATATAGGTCTGGCGACTTGCTGCCGAAGAAATGTCAATATTATTGACCCAGTCACGTAGAGCACGCTGTTAAAGTGTATGCACTTAAGTTTCTTTGTAGTAGGTCCCTTGTACGTTTTTCCGACGTATGTTCCCGTGCGATGATCCTCACTAGCACACCGAAGAGCTCTCAAAATCCTTGACGGAAGCTTATTGACAGAATCCTTGACAGAAACGTCCTTGGCAGCCAATTTTGATGGAACGTTACAGTTCGCCCTTATGCGCACCGGCATTCATAAGATTGCTATGACGCGCTTTGAAATTCTGCTAATCAGCCGTCAAGGTGTTTTTCCATAACTCCTTGTTAGCTAGTAGTCGTTAACTGTTTTTCCTTTCCGTCCGGAAGCTTGACCTTGCTAGATGATAGTCTCAAGTGAGGAATAAACTTGTCGTGAGCGATACCGGTCCTATCCCGGCTTATCACCGTCAGTTATAGTAGAAGGAAGCGTACACTCGCCAAATTAAATCGTATTTTATTTTATTTGGCGAGTGTACGCTTCACATGACCTTCCCTCGCCAGACGGTTTTTCGCCAAACCCACTCTTGGCTACATCTTGAGTTATACGCAAACCGCTCGTTTGTCTTATACACCGTCTTCCACTACTTGTTGACCTCACTATGTTTCTTTCCTCTCAGCTCCTGTCGACAGTTAAGGTGTATTTCTATTGTTTTTCTATTTCTATTGTATTTCTTGCGCGGTCTTTCAGTTCGAGAGATTGCGCGCGTTTTCTTCTCGGCGCAGGAGGGGCTGCAAATGTAGCACAGCTCAACGCGAAAACCCCGTTCGCGGATCCTATACGCTCGAAACTTTTCAAGCGAGGAAGCGAAATACGTCCCGGCTTGTATTGCCGCAGCGTGCTGGCCCTCTACGGGGGTATTCTTGTGAGCATACGGGGGAAGAAGCTGTGACTATGAAACTCTCGGACGGCTCGATTATGGAGCCGTAATAGCGCGAATTTCACGCACGAAATATCGAGAAAGCAAGCTGCCTTGTTCTCCTTTAGCGCTCTGACATCGCGCCTCAAGTTCGCGCTGGTGCGTCTTCGTGGGAGAGGGTGAATTTCGGCAGCAGGTGCGGACGCGCCTCTCGCGTGGGCGCGCACCTAGCTCCGCACTATTGCCCCCTCTACCACCACTAGCAAGCAGCAGCGACGAAGGCGGCATGCGGGTCGCCCGTGTGGGTGCCGCTGCCTCTCAGCGGTGCCTGCCCGCTCCCTCGGGGTAGTGCTCCCTCGCCGTTGGCTTTCCTCTCGGCGGGAGCGCGGACTCACGCAGCGCGCGCTCTCGGGCGCGCCGGGGGTGCAACAACCCTTTGAGAAGGGCGAGCGAGCGCGCGCCGCCGGTTGTGGCAGTGGTGGTGGTGCGGGTCTCCGCTTACTTGTTTGCTGCCTGCCTCGTTGCCCGCCTTGCGCGCGCGCGGGTGTGTGTGTGTGTGTGTGCTTTGAAGCCCGTCGCTCTCTCTCCCTCGCCGTGGCGCATATACCGCTACACTGCGGAAGGCGACAACGTCTCGCCTCAAGGTCGGGTGGCCGGTTGTCACGTGGCGCGAAGCCGCTTTGCCAGCGAGCGCCCATCTACCGCTGGCGCAAGTGTGCATACTGGTCTGGCGAACGCCTCGAATCGGCGGCATCGACTCGGTATGCCTGCTCGTTGCTTTGTCATTGTTGTGGCCTGCAGTCGTCGTGGAAGTGAGCACGTGGGTGCGCAACGGAACAGCAAAAGCGTGCTCGGCGATGTCACGACGATGGCGAGTGTGTGGTGCTTCGCGCGGTTTCAAGGGGGTTGGTTGTGCGGGCAGGGCTGCAGCTGTGGGGCATCGGCGGGAAGCTTGCAACGGCGTACTTCGCTGCGTCTGTCGTTTCCCCAGTAGAGAGTGCTCGGTCGTGGTGTGCGTAGGAAGTGTCGATGGGGAAAAGCGAACGCGTGAGGACGTAGTAGCGTCAGTCATCGAGGCCCTTCGAACATGGTCTTATGAATGATTTTGGAAACGTAGTCGGCACAGTGCCTGATCTCAGCCACCAGTTGCTCAGAGTAGCAGCACATATTCTTGCAACTTTCAGTTCACGTTGAAGACAAAGGTCGATATTATCTCGTGTAGTCTTTCGAATGTTCCCCAATATGGCGTAACTCGGCTTAGCTTTGGGACGTGAAAGGTGATGCTATCGTGCGATGTATCACGTTATCATGTTGTACCTTGACATGAGGCTATGCTGGAAGCTGAGTGACTTGCCACAGAGCAGGTTTTTATTTACATTCCGTTGTCATGCAACCTTGTGCACTTTAAACATAGATTGACGCGACAGGAACATGAATACACCATTCAACGAGACGCAAACAACTAAACAATCAGGTGTCCTATAAATTTCAGCCTTCTAACACGCCGCGCGCTATCTTCCTGCCTGCATGATGCCTCTGACAGATAGATTACTTGAAAGTATATGTTTCTGGTCTCATGCGTGGGTGAACTCGTTTGTTAAGGACACGTTTCCTGTCTCACAACCTTCGCGACATCGCAGATACAACGCATCTAATCACAATTTATAGAGGTCGCGGTCCTATACCACTAATGGTCGTGGAGTGGTTCCATACAGATTGCAGTACCTAATACTGACGTGATATATTTTCTTTAACTTTTGGCGTCAAGAGAACCTTCTAGACCCCACAAAAAACACTGGCGCAGCGTTATTCATTTATGAGCAGCGTCATCGTTGCCTTATTGCTGCACGACGTCAGCAAAGCTTTTTGTGTTGACGTCGGGATACTGTCGATGACGTCAGGTGCGCCATTTTAAGACCAACTTGAGTGTCAAATAAATTTTTGTTAAATATCTTGTTTCCCAACCTTTATACTTACCATATGGGTACGGGAAGCGTGTGGTAGAGCTTAAACAACTGAGAAATAGTGTGAATGAGCGCGCTCTTTTAAACGGGCCTGTTTGCAGCCAGCGCCATCCGTCAGACTCAAGAAGTATTAGTGCACTGCCACGTATACTTAAACACTTCGCGCTCTATAGTCATAATCGACACGTCTGATCATCGTCGAATATGCAATCACGCATTTCTGAGTCCTACGTGAAAGTACGCTGTAAGGGCAGTCTCGAAAACGCTCTCGTTGCTTAATGTGCACGCGTTCGAGCTCAAGAAGAACAGGAAAAGGGGATTTTATTGCTGACTTGAATGCTCACTGTGATACGCACAAACGCAGTTCCCCGCCGCAAACCTGGATTGAAATTTCGACCACTACTGTATCCGCCAGCGGGAAACGCCTGAAATAACGAGGGAATTGGCTCCATGGACCGGGATTTTGGGGCTGTTTTTGTGGAGCAGTACACCCCTATAGATACTATATTCAATCACACGTAATAAAGGCTTCGTGCGGGTGACATTAAGCTGTCGCGCAGTAAAATCTGTGGACGCTATAAGCTTTTCAACGGCTTCCAGCACACACTCTAATACCGAAACGCTGTTCTTCGTACTTTTCCATCTCCGTGCATCACCTATGTGTGAAATCGCGCTGCTCGGCGAGGCGCCGAAGCCAGACCCTGAGAAACAGGGAAACAAGCTAGACTTGATAGCATTATCAGGAGCGGCCCGTTCACTCCTTCGACTGCACTGCCTCCAATATTGGCTCGCGTTTCAAACCACATTAAAAACCTTGAGAGGACGCAGTTTGTGCACTGGTGTCAGGATTTGGCTCACCAAGATCTCTGTTTGCACAGCCTCTGGGATCGGCTCAGTTTACTATAACGTTTGTCTCCAGAATCTACACGCTTTAAACGTCGAGGCACATAACAACGACGTGATAAACGCCGAGCAGTTAGGCGAACATTACCCTCCGTGGTTGCTTATAGTGGCTATGTTGTTAGGCTGCTAAGCACTAGGTCGCAGGATCGAATCCCGGCCATGGCGGCCGCATTTCGATGGGGGCGAAATGCAGAGAACACCCGTGTACTTAGATTTAGGTGCACGTTAAAGAAGCCCAGGTGGTCCAAATTATTCCGGAGTCCGCCACTATACGGCGTGCCTCATAATCAGATTGGGGTTTCGGCACGTAAAACCCCATAATTTAATTTTTAATTTAATTAATGTTTTTTTTTCAAATCCCACTCCTCTGCCACTCGACAGCTTCATTCGCGACGACATACCGACACTCGCACCAAGCTTTTTGCAAGCGCTTTTTTAAGCGCTTCCTGCGAGCGGTCTCTGGTTCGTGCATCCTATGGGAGGATGCAGCTTAATAGCTTCCCCACGCGGCAGGACTTGCTCTGCCACTCGCATGCATCGGATGCCCCGCGGTGAGCGAGAATGCGAACGAGGCAGCAAAGACGAGCAAACACGCACCGTCTGCGCTTACCGACAGGTGCGCGACGCCGGCAGTTTCCTGCGCGACTCGTCCAGGTTCGTCCGCCTCGCGCAGCGGGCATCCTTTTCTCTCTCTCTCTCTCGCTAGCCCGACTCGCCCGTAAGGCCGCTTATCAGAAACGAGGAGGCAAGAAAGACACTAACTCGGCGATCGGCGCGTGTGAAATGTGGCTGCATGTGCAGAGAGGATTCGCTCTTTGCGCGGTCCTTAACTTGCACTCGAGCTTCTTTGTTAACCTCGCCAAGTTGCTGCCCCATATGTTAGCACCGGTCGAATGCAATCATTGAATTGAATTCGGGGGTTTCGCGTGCCAAAACGTCGATTTGATTATGAGGAACGCCGTCGTGGGGGACTCCGGATTAATTTTTACCACCGGCGGGATCTTTAACGTGCCCCCATTGAACCGTGGTTGGGATTCGATCCCGCGACCTCGTGCTTAGCAGCGCAACACCATAGCCACTAAGCCACCGCGGCGGGTAGAATGCAATGATTGTGCACTTTTCTTTTCAACGGCAGTGCTAATCTCCCATTGAGGATTCAGTAATGCCCTGCCGTACGCACTCCAACGAATTTTTATTTTCTACAATTTCCTTCACTTGGTCAGGGTCCCCTGTGAGTCATTGACCTAGATAAACGTATTCCTGCGCAGACTGGTAGAGGCTGACTGGCGATCATGAATTCTTGTTCCCTTGACAGGCTATAGAACTTTACCTTTCTCTTCTGCATATTAATCTTCAACCCCACTTTTGCACTTCCTCGGTTAAGGTCCTCAATGTATTATTTGTTGCGATTCACCCCCAGGGTTGCTGAACAGGACAGTGTCATCTGCAAACGGAAGGTTGTCGAGATATTCGCTAATTCTTCCCTCGTCTCTTTCATCCGCCGTATAGCAGCAGTATATAGTAAGTATAGTAAAGCACTCTTGCGCTCCTTTAACGCGACTGGACTGCACGACCGCCTGTGACTGTCAGTGAACATGAGTGGGCTATGGTTCGCCCAATTATTTATTCTTCGTGTGCTATGGTTCGCCCTTTTCCCTTTCTCCAAGTGCAGGGAAGCCAACCGTGCCCGACTATATGGTAACCTTGCTGTCTCTCCACCTCCTCCTCTCAAATCTCTCTCCTGGATCGCGTTTCTGTGCAGCAGTACTGCCGGAGCCTCTTAGAGCTATCACCCCGAGAGAGTCGTGCGCGTGTGCTCCCAGTTGGGACTGCACGTGAACAGGAATGCAAGCACGAAGCGCCTCCTCCACGTGTGAAAGCCTGTAACCTTAGTGGTAAACGAGGCGCGCGTGTGCATTCAAACCTATTAGCGACGTCATATGTGGGCAGCTTCAGGGGTCGAGTGTTATACCCACTAAACTTGCCGGCATCAGATCCTGCTCGCACTACGTAGCATTTGCCGCCTCTATTCAGCGCTATTAAGTTTTACCCGCGCAGTGCGGGTTACGCGGCTATCTGCCAGCGTGAAAAGACTTCGACGCGTTCAGCGGCGCAAGTGTATATCGCTTTTGGCCGGTGTACCCTACTGAAGATATAAAATTTAAGTGGCGATATCTCCACCGTCCAGCCAGCCGAGGATACCTGTTGGACACCGGTACAGTGTACCGAACTTCTGGCAGGACATAATAAAGCGGTCAGCTCGAATTGCCGAGTACAGCAGCGAACAGGTGGTTGAGAGGGTTAATTCGCCTTGCCGGTCCGCGTCACTGCTGTCGGACTGCACAGAAATAATTACAGGGGCGGTGTGCTACTATGAAAGACGAGCGACGGGCCATGGTGGAGGCGCGTGGCCGACAGTTGAAGAAGGAGCCGGCGGCCGCCGTCTCCTTTCGCGGCAGGGGTGCATGGGCCACGCTCTCGCTCGCTCGTGTGCTGCTGCATGCGCCATCTTCATCTGTCATCGCCTGACACGCCGTTTCGAAACTGCATATCCGCTCCCTCTCGTGTCCCCCGTGCTTTCTCGGACAGAATTATGTGCGCCCGCGGCGAAGTCGCGGCCGGATGTCACCGAGCGGATGGCGCGCGCGATTTGCGACGGCATCACGCGAATGAAAATGGGCCGAACGGGGCAATCTTGGAGCCGCGGCGAGTCCTTTTAGAGTGCAGGCTAATTTCCATATGCTGTAGATTGATGTCTGCTGGCACGTTGATCGGCCAGGGCGGCGGACAAGTCAGTGACCGGCGCGCCCTCTCGCAAGCGAGGGCCGTTTGCTGTAGTATGTAGGTGACACCATCAAGTATTGAAGGTGTGCTCCTTAGTCTCAGCGGTATTTGTTGATATTTATAAGCTGCTAGGTTGAGAGAGGGGGACGAAAGACGAGGCAAGGAGGCTAACTGCACTTTTTATTTTCCTATTATTTTTTCAGTTTGTTACCGTCTGAGGGAGGAGAGAGATGGGGAATGAATGGAAAAGAGAGGAGACAAAAGGTAACATTGATCACGTGTGCTAGACAAGGCGCAGCATGCTTCTACTCGGGCAGTCAAGTCAGTTGTTGCCTTCAGTTACTGCAGAGGCTCTCGTGGGGCTTTCTGGGCTAGTGAGAGGTGAGGCCGTGGCTATGGGGGTAATTAATACTCGAGGGTATCGAACCTATTGTGTTTTACTAGACAAAGCTGTTTAGCAGAGTGCGACCCATTCTTTTTCGAACATTCGGTACACGTACAGTACCTGCGGTATCTTGTTCGACCTTTCCACTAGGATGACACCTGCAGGGGACGCGGTATGCTGGACATAAGAGCGGTTGCTGATGCGAACGTGGCGCTTTGAAGCGATATATAGTGCACGACGTGGAAACAATTTGCGGGGAGGAAATTTCACTATTGGAACTTTGCCCCTTGATTTTCGTGCTAACTATTCAGCTGTTATTCTTGCTTGAAACCGCTTATATCTGCTAACCATCTCTGCGTGCTTGTCGAGGTCAATGAAAGCATCGTAATTGTTAGATAAATTTCGTTTCAACTCTTTCTTGTTCTCCGCTGCGAGCAGAATGGCCCGCAATGGAAGACATGGTGGATCGACTGAAAGGAAGAAGAAAAAACAAGAAAAAAAAAACAAGCATAACCGTCTTTGAGATATTAAGATAATAACACCATTGCTCATTATACGCATGGAACCAGAGAGCCCAATTGAGCAATAATATAGAATGAGACTGGGATCCATTGGGGCGCCCGTTGCATCTCTAAACGCGTCTTGTATACCACGTAAGCCTCCTAGGTAACTTTAGTTCGCGAAACGCAGTGACACGTACCGTGGATGTTGCCACTTGATAGTCGTTTCTGAACTCGCCAAGCACATGCAGGAGTCCGATGGTTCATGAGTATCCCTCCAACTGAATGCCAGTAATCACGCGCAATCATGATCGCTTGTGCACGCTATTGCAACTGAATAGCCAGTTCACCCGTTACGTACAGGACTCCCCTGGGAGTGCTTATCGTTTGTCGCTTATTCCAAGCGGCCTCTCGTATATATACATTACATATATGTGCATGCAGCGTTACTTAGGCGGCTCAGTCTGACCCCTGCCGTGCGAGCTCGTCCATGCACCGCAGCCCATGCGGGAAGATAATCATCGAACGCAGAACCCGTTCTTATTCAGCCCATCTTTACGGTCCGCAGTGTTCCCTCACACTTGAAGGCTTGGTGTGTAGCGCGAGTCGGCGGGCGTGAGCTGTGCTTCATGCTGCTGCTGTTGCTCAGGAGGGGGGAGGGGGGGGGGGGGGGGGCAGGCAGCATATATATCATCCCATATACTGCATTCACTTCTCGTGGCTATTTAGTGCCCTCCGAGAATATCGCCTCCGACGGGTAGAATTGCACAAGTGCACAGGGAGCATAGATATAAATGTGCGCCCCTTGTTGCTGTTGTTCCATTTTTTACTTATTTAAATCGCGTATGAAAGACTATACGCGGCGCCTCTGGCGCTCCGGGGATGCCACTGTAAGAACACGCTTTGCCGTTCGGCCCTATAGACAACTTTAACGTAAGACCTCGTCCTTTGTCTTACTCTTGCTTAAGCGATTTTCGTGTGATTTGCTTCTGCTTTTACTTTGTCTTTCCTGGCGGTCGAGACGGCTATATTGACGTCTTCTATTAGCTCGTAGTGCGACCTACACGGTAAGAAGCCTTCTTGTTTTTTCATTAAAAAAAGTTTAGGAAGTAGTAAAGTGAAAGCTACGGTGAACAATTGAAGAATTCCACATGTTGCAACGACAAGCCCAGTCCGCTTATAGTAAGCGGTAAGTGTTTGTCATTCTTTCCTGCGATGATGTTCACGTGAGTCTGAGGACTTCGCGCTCATATAACCTATTGAACTCCGTTAGCAGCTTCTGCTGTTGTGGTAAAGTTGCGACGGATAACGAGAGGACTCCGCTCGACGTCGAGCGCCTCTTTCTCCAATGAACTTTGAACCGACTGGGCTCGAGATAACTTTCTGAGAAAAAAGAACAAAAAAAAAACAAAAAAAACGGAACCGTGGCCAGAGGGGTCAGTGGCGCGAGAAGTTGTTCGCGCACTATAGTATACAGTTCTTCAAGTGCACCGGTCCGAGTGACCGTTTATAGCGCCTGTGTGCACCTTCTCTCGTTCTCGTATCGCTATCTCCCTCTCTCCTTTCTATTCCCCCTTTCACTTGCCCCAGTGTATGCTATAGGAAAGAGTGCGCTCGTCTCTCTGCCTCTCCTATCCTTGCTCTAATTGCTCCTTGCTCTTGGCCGTGTATAGATGATGCGCGGATATACATAGGATATATGCGTCCTGTTCGCCTGTGCGCCCGTGTTTCCGAATGGCGAGTGTCGACGAGTGATGCGACTCAAAACGTATCCCAAGTAGACAACTTGGATTACTGGGTTTATATGTGCTACTGGGTTTGTGCGAGAGAGAGAGAGAGAGAAAAATAAGACTTGATTTATCCCGGAGAGGTTTGCCTGGCGGCATGCCTAGCATGCTACTCCTGATGGATAGGGTGCAAAAAAAGAAATGATGCGCACAGTTCACAATAAAGATACACAACATACACACATACACGGAACTTAGCACTCAACTAAACGGCCCGGTCATGACTCGGTGCGCAACGGTAGCATACCTGACTCGAGAGCAGAACTAAACGGCCCGAGCATACAATTTCGGCAGTGGGTATATAGGTGTGTGTAAAACGAGGTATGCGCCGCTGGGTACGGGCGAATTCTTGGCCGGCCAGTCCAGCAGAATGGATGGACCACTGTGACATCCGTGGGCACGAAGCCTTAAATGCATTTACTTACGTGTCGTACTTCTTTGTGCATACAGCTCTCGTCAAGCGTTCTTTCTTCAACAAAAATCGCACATCGGCTTCTCCCTCGCGAGGCAGACTGCTACGGCTACCACCGACGTAGCTGTGCTTCGTGTCATCCGCTATACTGCTGCTACCTCGATAACTCAGACAAGCTTCGCTTCACTTAGATTGCAATTTTGCGTTCGATCTGTTTCTTGTTTGTTTGCGCCACGTGGTGAAAGCGAAGCAGCAGTTGAATGAGGTAGTCTGACGACGAAACAATACGGCTGCGACGATGGCGTAATGGAAAGCACGGTCAGGCACAATATATGAAACGACAATTTTTATTTGCGTAGACTCTATACACTGTGCATGGAGAACCAATAATTCAATTATATGAAACAAGGATTTGTGATAAGTGCTTGAAGTGCTTCGAAGGATCGCGCTCTGTAGCCAGTCTATATAGGGCACTGCTTCAGAAATAGTTTTCGACATCACCCCGAGTCTTACAGGTCACACACAGAAGCGACGCGACGAGTCCGATTTTGTGTATATATAATATTACCGTGCCGGAGAACGCGCTGACACCGTGCGTATGCGATACAGCGGGGTGGCTTCCGACCGTGAGACTCATGGGCCGTACATATATTTTTTATGATCTTTGGCAAGTTATGCAATAAAGCACATTGCGGCCGTGTTCCAGAACAGCCGTGTTTTACGTAAGTTCGCAAGTAATTAATTTTATCACGTCATTTTTTTGCCGAAAGATCACTCGTGACGTCTCAGAGTGTCCGACGCCGTTGCTAAACCTGTATGATATTTGGGCAGTGGTACTCAACGCGGGTAACTAGCTTTTTTTCATGAAGTTTTCTGGTCGTCATTGTCCCTAGAACACTGGAGTGGTGCAAGCTATACAGATTAAATGAGTAATTCTCGTCACCCATGCAGTGAGCTTACGACGAGTGGTTATATATAGCTACGACAAGGGTAATGTGAAGAGATTGAACATTAAGGCATTTTCCTTGCTTGACTATCTCACCTGGTGCAGCATGACATAGCCTGACGCTAGCTAATCTCCCCATACCATTAAAATTTGTTTCTCTCTCTCACTTATCGCGAAAGCATCGTCCAGCCCATATTTGATTTTTGACTGTGGTAAACGCGAGTTTGTAGCACTTACGTGTGCGCTGACGTGTTAGACGTGACTGCACAATGGCCTAGCGTAGCGATCTTTAAACCGCGGTAGCGAAACCTGTAAAAATCATCGGAACATGTATTTGCCACGTCATGCACTCTGCGCTGATGTTACTTTTCCCGGCTGCGCTTCAGCGCGATGTACTTTCATTATATTTACTTTCGGAGGTGCATGCTATTTTATCATCATCGTCCACTTTAAGGGCTGTGGTCGCTAGGATAAATGACCTTAATATTTCTTTCTTAGATCCGTGGTTAAACTGGTCATGCAGACACCACTTATTGTTGCATGTTCATTACGATTCCCACATGCAGGAAAAATGCAAATATATAGGAGTGCTCTCTTTCCCCATACTATATCTGTTAGTCATACTTGTTTGCTGGCAGCAATTAAGCGTCCTGTCACTGTCACTGCACACGAGAAGCGGCGAAGAGATATAGAGCGGGGGTCAGACGAAAAAAAAAAAAGAAATTAATGACCTGACGGCACGTGGCGTCTCCCAATCGACAGGGTCCTTGACTGTCTCCCCATTTGCACTTGCCACGAATACGGCGGGTCATTGTTAATTCGCATTTCTATTCATAGCTGGACGCGTGATAGGGGTGGCGACACGAGAGACGCTTTGCGCGCTTCCAGCTATTACGCTGTCCACCGCAGGTGGTGGGTGAACGACCCCTTGCCTGCCATGCACGCGTGGAACTCGATGCTGCTTGCACGGCGCGCCGCTGAAAGGGCGAATTTACGGTTATCGCCGCGCGGGACCCTTTATAACAACGCCGGTCCAGTCAAAGAGAGACAAGTCCGCGAACGTGGGGCGGCGAGCTGGCAACGGCTCGAAATCGCCCGCGGGCTAAGTTTAGCGACCGATAGCGGCTTCGAGACGGGACACCAGCACGACTCTTGCTCGCGCGTTGCGTCTGGATATTCTGATTAGAGGACGAGTCCCTTGACACTTGTCGCGGCGAGACTATACGTAATTGGTCAGCGCTCTTTCATGGGCGGGCGCTGTCGTTGCAGTGGAAGGCGGCCGTCGCCGGTTTATCAGCTGCGCGGATGGTGACAGTCCCCTTGACACGTACGATTTCCATAATCTCTCTCCGCGACGGTCGAACTGCGGCTCTGTGTTGGAGAGGGAGAGGGCAGAGCGACAGAAACGAGACCGAAGAGCACGGACTTGTTGGCGCTTGTTCACGAACTGGTCGCTTCGCAAAGAGAGCGCTGTTGACTATACAGGGGGGTGGACGCCGACCGCTGTAATCTCGCCGTATACTATACAGGACATCGTTGCAAGTTCCGTTTGGGTCAAGTAAAACTGAGTTTTATATTGGGACTGAACTCATCGCGTTATCATTTCACGGGAACACCTTAATTGTTATTGCCTCTGCTTTTTTCGTTTCGACTTGCAGCATGGTCGGAGCAGAAGCTTCCCCTTTCGCGCGCCCGATGTGCTCGCAACTCCACGATGGGTTTTCTTCGTTTAGTGACAATATGGTAAAAACGCATCTGCATAATTGGCCTTTTTGACATACGTGTGGGTTTCTCTGTCTAGAAAGCTTGTGGTTGGGACTTTGCCCTGTCTGGCGAAAACCACTTGAAGCAGCTGATGGACAATCCAGTTCAACAGCGTTAAGCATATAACACTTCCTCATAAGCGCTTCTTGTAGCGTCGTTGGCACACTTTTATAAGGCATTATATAAAAGCACATTGCGTGCTATTTTGCGGCCACTAATCGGTCATGGTCCATGGTAGGTGCACATTGGAGGCGCAAGCATGGTCAGACACAGCCACGCTGTGTGTATATAGTTTGCATAGCGGTAAATGCCTGTACGCTCATCAGAAACCGCTATTGCGTAGTGAAAACAAACGTGGTGTTGACACGTGTATTTCTATTAGGTATCCCCGTATCATTGAGGTCATTTATAAAATCAGTAGCCATTCCAACCACATTCGATGACGCTTCAGACGCCGTGTTACATAACTTGAGGTAAATTTCACGAGCCGATACAGTACAGGGATTCTTACTATGTGGGGGAATACTTGTTTTCCACTGGTCTGCTTGAGGTGGTTTCGCATCGCCTATACTGGCCATTTCGGACCATATCACGCCGTGCCGGATTTTCTCTGTCGCTACGCTCCCAAGGCATGCATTAAACCGTGTGGTCATTAATTGAGCGTTTTGCCCGCTGAGAAGCAGAGTTGCTCCGGAATTATCGCGGTGTACAATATATATGAAATGCGGCGTGAATCATTGCACCATTTCGCATGGTGACGAGTAACAATCCGTATAGGCACTTTAAGCAAGATGACATCAGATGTGTTATAACAATTTTGGTGATATGGTAACCACAGGAACATCAACTCGGCAGGAATTACGCGCCTTGTCCCGATTATGGATCATCTTGTTCTTCTCAAGCTTGCGTGTATAGCTTCTCCAAAACAATCCGTAAAGTACGCCGTTAGTTTCGCGTCATACCCCGTCAGTGTACCTGCAGTGGCGCTGGAAGCCTGTAGTCCGTGCACGTCTGTTTTCGCCTGAGAACTCTCGGGCATTGCAGTGAACCCGTTGGCCTGAACGACAGAAGCCATTTTGGAAGATGCCATCCACAAATTTCACTTGCCTTACTGATGGCTGTTGACTGCTATAGCTACACACTTTTGTGTGTGTGTGTGTGTGTGTGTGTGTGTGTGTGTGTGTGTGTGTGTGTGTGTGTGTGTGTGTGTGTGTGTGTGTGTGTGTGTGTGTGTGTGTGTGTGTGTGTGTGTGTGTGTTTTTATCGCTGCAGATTCAGGCCTGTATTTCCCCCGGAGTATGTAAACACGAACCGACTTCGTTTCATCGTCGGCACTATTCCGTCACGTTCATTGCGCGTCCCTTTTGTAGTGATTAGTACGCCACCTTTAACGGAAGGCTGGTGCACTCTTGTGACCGCGACGTCACGCAGTGTACCGACGTTCCCGTCACCACGTGGAGTGACGACAGCATAACCCACGATGCCACACGATTATGTGCGTGAACCCATCACGACGCATGATGAGACGCAAGTAGACTGACAGCGCGTGCAAATTTGTTTGAACGCACGCGGGCTGTCGTTCTACTTTTGTGCGGTCATGGTTCGGAGCACGAGTGCCTCGTATTACGTAGTGTGGGCTCGCCATCTCCCTCAGCTCGATAGTCATCTATACGCTGCCATTTCATACACGAGGTCGCGGTACGCGTCTGTTCCGAAAAATCTGGCCTCCGCTGGGTGGCTGCAGTGTGGGTTACGCACTATAGCAGACAGCGTTCGAGGCCGTATACTGTCGATTTCGCGGGAAACATCCACGATGGACGCGCGCGGAAATTCGAAAGTATATGAGAAGCGGAAGGTGGGAGACGGTGCCACCCACCGCGGTTGTGGCTCACGTATTGTGCGCTGCGTCGTGGCGGAAGCGACCACGACGGCGGTGCGTGTTTCTGCTAGGCGCGATGTGTTCTGCATCGCGCGGGCTGGGCCGGCCTCATCCGCGCCAGTAGCGCGATGTGTTTCTCTTCTCTGGGTTACTCGAGCAGAGCGACGGCTCTTCTTCGCTGTTGCCCGCCAGCGGTGCGGGGAGCGGCTGTGGTAGGAAGAAAGACGAGGCTGCGATTTCCAGATGGCCCGCGCCGCTGTTCGGAGTACGCGCGCGCGCGGGCACGCCAGCTGCCGGTGCAGCGTGTGCACCCCCCCCCCCCCCCCCCCCGTGCCCTCCTCCCCTGCCTTCTTCATCCGCATCCCACTTCAATTCCGGCGGCTGATGATGCGCGACCGCGATACCGCCACTACTATGGTAGCACATTCTTGATCCGGCCTTTCTTTCTTTCTTTCTTTCTTTCTTTCTTTCTTCCTCTCTCTCTCTCTCTCTCTCTCTCTCTCTCTGTGTGTGTGTGTGTGTGTGTGTGTGTGTGTGTGCGCGCGCGCGCGCGCGCGCGCACGATTGTGCTTTTCTACTGTTCTCTCATATGCATATTCGGTATTTTACGCTGGCCCGGGATATTTATCGCACGCACGCACTCTCTCTCGCTCTCTCAGTCTCTTTGCTTTCTTTTGCAATCTTTAGAGATGCTTGTTCGCTGTGCGTCGTTCGTTATTCCAGCCGCCGCTGTAACTGCCTAAGCGCGCGCACGCGAAGATACGACACGCGTTCTTGCTCGTGGGCGTCTTGATGGGCGGCGTAATGAAGTGAGGGTGCAAGTTCTGTCCAGTTCGCTGCGTGTCCGTACGAGTTCTGTTTCCGCTTCTTCGATGCTACAGCGAGGACACAGAGTCGCGCGGAAACTAGCAAAGTGCGTAATGTGCCGCACAGCCCGTATGAAAAGCGAGACCATCATATTACTGAGGGCACGTGCACGCGGCTCTCTGCTCGTGCTGCGGTGCGAAAGAATGCAAGCCATTGAATTTAAGTCTGTTGGCTGTGTGGAACTCGACCTAGCGCGCTTAACAAGTTTGTGGTGTGGCCTATTACTGAAACTGCTTAACAGCTCGTAAATGATTTACCAATCCATCGCTCAGAGCTCATGTTTGTTCAGCTTTGTTTACTCGTTCATGAGAGACCTTTTGCTGTTTTCCTCGTTTTCCAGTTTCAGTTGACCTCTTCCCTGGCTTACTGTGGCTCACTTACCCAATTGTTTTCGCGTGGAGTCATGTTTCGTCTGGTTACCGCACTGCTATACCAACTGACAATACATGACTGAGCTGACGTTGAGGAGCGAGTGCCTCTAGCTGGGTGCTGTTTGTCCGCTTGTAAAGGCAGTGTATAATAAACCAATTGTGAGGGAGGAACTTTGCTCAGGAACAATTTCTCTCTCTTTTTTTTTTTTTTGAGTAAGAATCGCAGTGCGTACATGGTACATGCTCCTGGGCATGTCATCAAAAGGAAAGTGCAGTACATCTCTTTGTTTATTTTCCTTGTTCACCTTCGTCTTCGAGTTCAGTCTTTCTTTAGTTCGTGCCGGTAGTGCACGAATCAAGAACACGAACTACTGCAGCAAATATCTCTTTCCTGACAGAATTCCTTTTCACAGTGCTGATGTACAATACTTGTAAACTGAGAGCTACATTCTTACTTACTCTGCAGGCAAGAGAAAGACGGTGAAGGGAAAGTTTCGATTTCTGAAGAACCCGCTCCATCCGTGAACCATTTCCTGTCGAAACTTCACGCACGCTTGTGGGGAGACGGTGCCACATGTAACACGTATATACGCAAACGAAGCGCGCGCCTAGGGAAGCACTGGCCTCCTCTCTATCTCAGTGGAGGCGCGAATCGGCCATTTCGCAATAGTGAAGGGCTCTCCGTGACACGGAAAGTGACTTTGGGTCTATCCGATGCCGCGTAGCTGCATCGTGTGCTCTGCTCCATGCATGCTGCTTACTCGACATTGAACTTCTTGACGCTGAACGCGTGCTCGTGTTTTACCGAGCAGGGGGGAGGGGAGGGGGCAGCGGGAACAAGCACGCGTCAGTCATTCGTGTGCCGTACCGCACTGTCTCTCATGATGCGACGCACAGCTGAGTGCGACTTCGTGCTTCGAGGTTCAGTGCGCGCTGTGAACATGTGGTATAGAAGTCGGCATGAGCCATCGAGGTCTGCGAGTTATAAGGATGGAAGCTGGTCGAGAAAAGAGGGTGAGGGGACTGTGAGGGAGGAGCTTCCTTGAGGAGTGCGAATCTTCTTCTTCTTCGCTTGCATTGACAGAGCAATGGCTGTTCGCGCGGCATCGACATAGGCGAGATCGATGGAGGTGTCTGAAAGGCTCCCCCGTCGGTGTTCGTCGCGCGTCGAACAGTAAAGATGGAGAAGACGTTGGCCCATATGGTTGGCAGCACGTGCGCTCGCCGTAGCAGCGCGGATGATCCATTCCTGAGTGGCTTTGCATGTAAGGCACCTCGACGCCATCGGATGTACATCAAAAGAAAAGTGCAGTCTGTGAAGGGAAGTGGGGAGGTGATATCAAGGAAAGCTCGCAGTATATATTATCCGTCGCACGCCCAGCTTAGCGCCCGGACGCAGGGACGGTGCAGAAAGAAAGTTATAAGAGAAAGGGAATGCCAAGAAGCACGACGCCGAACCTATCGTGATGTGCTTTCTCGTGTTGGTCCTGCCCGCAGCTCCATGGAGCGCTGTGCCATGCTACAAAGAAAGCGTGATTTGAAAGCATACTTTGTGGTTTAAGGTGAGTGCAGGAACTGGCGGCTCCTGCATCTGTAAATCAGGGCCCGTATTGAGAAAAAGCACTTACGCTAGAAGTGTTCGTAAGAGAAAATTCCAGCGAATCGTGATGCTGGACATATTAGCGAAGGCGATTGGCCACTAGCAAGGAGCACATACGAAAAGCTTCGTGAATTCAGCCTCTGAAGTATTGCTTTGGAAGTTGCACCGTCCGCACCTTGACGAGCAGGGTGGTCGAGTATGCCTAATACATGCTCCGTACAGTATTCCTTACAGAACTTTCTGCTGGAGTACTGTAATATTGGCAGCCCTCATGGTTTCTCCCTCTTCCCCCCCCCCCCTTTTTTTTTCTTTTTTTCGTCTGCTTATTAATTTTTTTCTATTTGTTTCGAAGAACTGCAGCTGGCTCTAACAAAACGGTTTGGCAAACTTTACCATCTTTTGTCTTCTCATTTGGACTGTTGCATGCGATTCCACGGCGACCTTGTGTATAGAAATCGTGCCTGCGAAAATAAAGGTTGGCACGAAGTAGTAAATTCTCTCGTCGCAACCCAAGTTATCAAATCGTGCGCTGATTGACAGCCGCGTAAATTCTATCGAGTCCATTCACAGATACGCCGACACCTTCATGAATAGGAACGCTCCACTCATTGGCTTCTTTATGCGCGATTAGAAGCCATCCACTCGCTTTTCCTCTAACCCTATCCGAGCAGCATGCTACAGGTTCGCAAGAGCTCGAGCTGAGTGAGACAGTCGTTTTCTTTTGGAAAAACGCCGACTGTTCCCTTAGAAAAAAAAAAAATTAAATAAACGATAAATGTGAGGGAGCGAGAAACGAAGCTATGAATGACCCCTACATATACTGTCGGCATGTTTGTCCTGCCTTAACGCTGTTAGTTTTTCCGCAGAAGCCGTGACGCCCAGTCGTTTCTTGTGGAACACCAGGAAATGGACATCGCTGAGGCTTCCGTTCCGCGAGAGAAAGTTATGCTGTTATATACAAACTTTTTCTTTCGAACTCCCGAAATGCTCGCGTAACGCCGTCCGTTCAAAGCAGCCCGTTCGCCGCGTATATGCACTATAGGCGGGCGATGGAGAGTGAATGAGTGCTGACGTATATACGGGCCTTCTTTTGTGTTCCCCATACACTATAGGCTGAACCTCGATTTACGCTCGTGTTCGTACGACGTCCACTTGTATGGATTCCATAAATTTTACGTCGTGATTTGAAGCGGTTTCCCGTCTGACAGCCGCCTCTTTTCGCTTTTCAGCACGCTTGTAATATTGACGACAGCTCACCAAAGTGTAGAGTCTCGCGTCGAAGTATATTGATGCACGCTGTTATTTGGTTTTTTTTTTTTTTTTTTTTCGCTACTGGGCAGCTTCGTGCACTCGTTTTCGTGGCAATTAGATGGAGAATGGCCGTGAGGAATACACTATTTCAATCACGCGCACGCCCGGTTTTCTGCCCTAAACATTGGAAGAAAATATAACGGCATATATATGTACAACTGAAGGGAGGAGCGGAAGGGGGGAGGGGTATTGTAACAACTTATAACTTATTATTTAGGAGCAGTCCTATAACTAGAGAATCTGATGATGAATTGCGCCTCTGAATGAGTACTATATTAGTAGTATATTAACAGCGAAGCTGTTCTTAGTAGACCCTTCGCCCTTTGTCCAGCGTCACGCAGGTCATGTGACCAGGAGAGGAGAGCCCTGCCGGGAAGGGCAGGTCACGTGACCAGCAAAGGAGGATAGGCGTACTGGGCGAGGAGGCAACCAATGAGAGGCCGCGCTGGGTGCGAGGAGAGGCGATAAGAGAAGGTGTTTCTGTGCGACGCGCCCTTTCGCATAACGCCCTTTCGCATTTCGCATTTCCCCGCGTTCGCGCCGAACGCGCGAGGTGTCCGTGACTGCAGCCGATGTCTCTGGCGGCGGCTCGGCAGGTTTCGACCAGAGAACTGGACACTCGTCGAGTAGCGTCCGAAGTCACTGCCTCTTCTCGCCTCGCAACGTTTCAATATAACTTCCTGTTGTAGATCTGTGTTTACGCAATTGCATCACGTGCGACACATGCACATGTAACACTCGGTGTAACTAACACAGCTTCGCTGTTCGACCATCTTCATGAAGTGGAAGGGGCGGCGCGATATTTTTTAAATATTTAGATTCGAGCTAAGGTATGCACACTTGCGAGGAAATCTTTGAAGAGCAGGGAGAGGCCTTCGTCCTGCAGTGGACATAAATATAGGCTGATGATGATGGTGCTCGAGAAAACATTTTTTCTCCGCTGCCTGGACATGCTGACTGAAATTTAAGTAGTACAGCATACGACCACATTCGACCAACGCAATATATTGAAACAATTACACATCGCGTTGTTGCGCTAGGGCAAATTCAAATTTTTCGCAAGACGCCGTGGTCTCCAAAATTTCACTCGCTACTGTGCACGTTGATGCAAGTTCATGGACACGCGGCTCTACAAGCTTTTGGTAAATCACTACCCGGTCAGTGCTGTGGTGCCTTTTCCTTTGTATCAACGAGGCCACTGTCACATAACGCTGCCCTCTGCCTAACCTGTTTTGGAAACGGGCGCCGCTTCGACAGACGACCTCAAGGCCGAAGCATTTGAGGCGCACGGAATGTCTGCGGAGAACGTGATCGCCGTCTGTCGCCGCAATGCCGAGCGCTTCCTAGCATCCAGCGAGCGATCATGTTCCACACGTCGGACGCCTAAACGCCAGCAGCACGCGTACACCGACAAACACGTAAATGTAGGGCGCATGCTGCTTGCTTCGGCGGAGCGTCGTTGCGTTATGGCGTCGAGGCTATTTTTGGCTGCGGTATCTGTCATCGGACACCCAAGCCTTTGTCTGCGCAAGGACTGTTGTGTCTCTGCGCGCGTCAAAGGGTTGACGTCGTGGCCCGAGCGTTTCAGCGAGGAAGAGTCGAGTCGCTTCGCGCGTATCCTGCTGATGCGATTTGAGGGCGCTATACTTCATGCTTACCCGACTCGGATAAGATTGCCTCGCCGCTACATATTCCTGCTAAAAGCGAGGCATCGTTTTGCTGATGTACTTAAAACATAGAAACGGGGGGCAGGAGTATGAGAACAGGGAACTCTGCGTCGACGTGTCTTCAACTTTATCTATCTCTCTTGTGTATAAAAATTCGTATATGTAATGTTTATAGAATTTGTAAGTAGATATCTATAAGTTTTCTGTTGGCTGACAAGATCTGCACCTTAAAGGATACTTCTTGACCAGATCGTTTGTGTACTTTTGAAATTGAGCTACATGCGCCAATACTGCGCAGAAGGTATAAGCGTTTTTCGAGTACTCCGGGTATTGCGTAAATTTTTGCCCCCGATGTCACGCACTGCGTCACGTTATTTACTAGCGAAACGTGCGTGCTCTTTATCGATTGGACGTTACAATTGTTTCCAGGTTCACGCCAACAAAAGGGGAAAGAAAAGTTAGTTACAATGTTAGAAGCTGGTATATGTTCTAAAATGATGAAAGTATATATATATATATATATATATATATATATATATATATGACCATATACATGCAATTAAAGCATCAAGACAAACACACACTAATCTACCTTAATCCACTCTAGTACTCCTTAATCCTCCTGCAGCCGCCTTAGTCGACCTTAATGCACCCTAATACACCTTATATATAATCAATCCTAATCCTCCTTCATCCACCTTAGTCGACCTTAATTCACCTTTATGCACCCTAATCCACCTTATCAACCCTAATCCTCCTTAGTACGCCTCAATCGACCTTAATCAGACCTAATCCACATTAATCCTCCTTCATCCACCTTAATTGGTGCATTGGTGGTTAGACTGTGACGTAATGGTCATCCACCACTGGCTTTGACACTTTTGTTTTCGAAAGGCGAAAACACCCGTGTACTTAGATTTAGGTGCACGTTAAAGAACCCCCCGGTGGTCCAAATTATTCCGGAGTCCTCACAATCAGATCGTGGTTTTGGCACGTAAAACCCTATAATTTTTAATTTGAGCGATACAACTGCCCGAGCGTCAAGGCGAAAAAAAAAAAGGGGGGGGGGGGGGGTGCGGGAGCGCCTCTACAGTTCTGCGTCGCGCGTTAACGCGTCACATGCGCAACGCTTACGATTCATATACGCGAGTGTAACAAGCGTGGCGCGTGCTTCCTCACGTCAACAACTCATTGCGTCGGCGTTGTCACTGAGCCGAAAGCGGCGGGGAAGCAGGTGGCGGAGCTGTCGCGAACGGAAGGTGACAGGGCGCGGGTTCGCACCATCGGGCACAGCGTATGTGGACCCGCGCTCTTAGGAAAGCAACACACTGCTGGTGATGACGCTGGCGCTCTGCATTCGGAGCGGATGGGCGATGCGGCTGGACGAGCGAGCCTTCCGTTTTGCCTGTCGACTTCTTTTTCCATTCTCCATTTCTCCTCCCGGTCTTGATTGATCAGCTCCGTGCCGGTGTCGGCCTCGACGTGGCAGGCGCCTGGGCTTAAATGATACTGTTCCCGCGGTGGTCCCTTCATTGTTGCCCTCTAGCTGCTCTCACGGGCGCGCCGCCCTCTCGCTGCTGTCTCAACCCTTTCTCTCTCGCAGGTTGGTGGGCGGCAGCTGACAAGCTTGACAACGTAATGGAAAAGGGTTATTTCCAAAATAAGCTCGTTCAGAGCGAGAACGTCTCTCTCTCTCTATCTCTGCCTTTCTTTCACATTGCTTCCCTGGATGCGTGAGTCTCCGACATTTCTCTTTCCATCCTTTTTGTTGCTGTTTCTTTTTTGCTTTTTTGTTGCTTGTTTGTTTGCATTTTTTTTTAAATCCTATCTACCACCTGTGTACGAAGCAGTCCAGCGACGTCTGGGAGCGCAGTTCCTGTTTTGACATCGCGTGCCGTTTTGATGGGCTGGCTCCACTCGCGCCTTCTTTCTTTCTTTTTTTCTTGCTTTTTGTCCGCCTTGCTTTTTCGCCTCACTTGCGTGGACGTTGCGCTCATATTTTCGAAGATGCATCGCATGTAAAGCAAACGTCAGGATAGACTAAGGGGGTTCTTGGCAAGGACTTGAGACTACACTTTACACCAAACGGGTTTTCTTTCGCGCCCTCCGAACTGTCATTATACTTCGAGTCCTTCCTTTATTTCTATTTTTTATTCTTTTTTTCCCGTGCCTCGCTATGCTCCATTAGAGCGCGGTCGCTGCGGCCATTAATTGAGCCCGTTACCTCCCGCTAATTAGCCGAGCGTTTTAGCCCTTGCGCCGAAGCAAGCTTGAGCTTCCCGCACGAGCTTCAGCCGCGCGATGCGAAGGAATCGTTCTTCGCCAGCGCCCCGGAAGGGAGTGGCGCTTGCAGACGCGCACTACTCCCTCCTCATACGTTATAGGGCATCGCCATGCTTCGTCCGAGCACGCTTGGGGCAGTAGACCTGTACTTTAATGCACACGGCTTTCGGGAGGCCTTCGCGTGGCATCGCTCAGAAGCGATCAGTTCACTGCACTGGACAGGACTTACCTTGGCCGCCGCTGCCGTAGGCTTAAACAGCCTCGAACGGGCCTTGTTTCGCTGTGGCTCATCTGCGGCGTGCCGCAGTATGGGCTGATCAGTGGGCCTACCAAACGCGATTGCTGATTTACTGCACGCAAGCTGCTCTAGTAACGTTGACTGCACGCATGGCGACCCTCCGCGGGTCGCTCAGTGGCTATGGCGTTTCTTGGCGAGCAGGAGGAGGTCGCGTGTTCGATTCCCAGCCGTGTCGACCGCGGTTCTCATATATAGGAGGCTAAGTGCAGAAACGGTTCTAATTTATTTCGGTGCAAGGCTGGCCAAACTTACTCGGCAGCAGTAAATCTCATAAGGAATTCTCGCTGGGTGTATAGTTTCTGCGTGATTTGTGTAGAGAGAACACCGGCGCAAAATAAAGGAGCACAACGGATGAAGCAGAGAGACGTATAGAGCGCACTTAGTCTCAGTCCCTTTACTTCGTCCTTTGCATTCTGTTGCTTGCGTCGGCTTTCTCGGGAGTCTATGTGAGTCCACAGCCTTCCACGATGGCGTTTCTCCGAAGTAAGGTGCAGCCGGAGCTTCTGAAGTAAGGAAAGTGCTTAGGCCGGGGCCTAAATTCAGTACTCTCGCAAGGTGATTCCTTCGTGAGCGAAATGGGCAACCATCGAGAATAAAAGTGCTTATGGTCTTTCATAAGAGTAGTGAGCGCATAAGCTAGGCGCACGGAATATGTTGAGGACTTTCAGGCATGTTCACTTCGGCACTATTTCGTATCAATACTGCGGCAACAGCGGAAGAATCCGCTCCCGACATCGACACAACCTTTGTTAGAGGATCATTATTTATTTATTTTCTTTATTTTTATTCATCTTTTTTGTCTCCCTCGACTGAAACGCGTGGTGTCTTGCCGGTTATATCTTTAGGCACAATTTGCAATTCGGATGGGAAACAACCATATACTGTTTTTGCGAAAAAAAAAAAACGCTTTTTAAAGATAGGGAGATAATGTATTATCACTAAAGGCGGTGAGGTCAGCCTGAGGCAGTTTGATCTATACCTGCTGTACAGATAAGGGAGAAGGAAAAGCGGAAGGGTAATGAAATGGGCGATGCTGAAGACGATGGGAAGATTTTGCATTTACGTGCACTTTCGGTTAATATGTGTATCATACACGTCTTTGTACACCTTCTGTGATGAAACCCGATTTTGACGGTTGCGTCTTTGTGCTTGTGTTATGTCGTATTACGGACCATAAGAAGCATGGCCACTTAGCGCAAATCGACATAAAAATAAGAGGAGGAAGGGACAAGTTGTTATGTCATCTGCGTATTTTCTGCGTCTGTGCGCCTGTTCATCTAGGACCTTATCGCGCCTTTGTGTATGTGTTCGAATTCATATACGCGTAAATGCGTCGGGACTCAGTATAGCGTTTCGATGTTCGTTCTTAATTTAAATTTTCTATTACAATACTATTACTCTAGAAGGAGCAGCTGTCACCATTATAGGTAACTAGTGACCTAAATCTCTTTTATTCTCATTTGAACAACAGCAGCTAAAAAAAAAAACATGTCTGAGAAATGACGAAGGCATGCACAGCCGTTTCCTTGAGGCGTTTGCTGGTCCTCTATCGCAGGGCTGCCAATCCACTATTATCAACACCTCCTTCCTTAACGCCAGGAGCCTATATTTTTGCGATGTACACGCATCCTACAACCTAACACGGCCTTCGTAGCCATCGTTGCTGTAGAATTTCCACGCTGCCGCAGGTAAAAATTGAACGACGATATGGGACAATTATTGTGTGCTGCTGCATCTGACGAGGAATTCAACAAACTGAAGCACTTGGCGCTCTGTACATTGTACTGCGTAAATACACGCAGTTTACAGGTATACCATAACGATGCAGCGCTTTCTCCTTCTCTCCCTCTCGCGAATGCTGTGCTAAACGTGCAGCGCCGGCGCCCAGTGAAAGTGCGCACGAAACGGGCGTTGCGCAGTGAAGACGACTCTCCCCCGAGGCCTCCTTCCGTCGGCATGGCTGCTCGCTCTAACCCGTAGATCCGAACTTGTGTGTGGCTTCTCTGCCCCTTGTGCAAACCACAAGTTCATCTCTATGGGTCTGAGTTGGCTGATGTTCTCTTCGGACCCTGTTCCCCCAAGAAGTGGACCTGGACCATACTGAGCACCGCACTGCAGGAGTACCATGGGCCTGCCTTCTTCTTTCATGTGGACTGAACTGTTTAGCCTGAAGCAGGACACGGTCCATATATTCTGGGACGATCTTTGTTTGGTATTTAGAAATGTTATCACCTGCGCCGTGCGCTCATTGACTAAAATCAGCAGAAGCGAGTGTGTGACAATTTAGACGGGTGGACAGGTAGGTAAACTTACCATACAAGCATGATACTGTATGAAAGGCTTCCAGGAGTGGCGGACCCCTAGGGTATAGCGATAGGTGGAGATCGAACGGCGAAACTGCGCATGCGTGGTCCCCGAACTGGGTTTGGGTTTTTATGCAAGGTGTACCTTTGGTCCCCTAATTGCCGAACTTGAACAGTTGAGTAATTCACTTGGTGTATGAATTAACATGTGTCGATGTACATACATCACGTGGTTGGTTCCCTTTAATGCACTAAAGATTTAGGTTAGCCGCTACGCTATGCCATGCGAAAGTACTGCTCCGCAGGAGATAGTAGATCCGTGTTGTTCAGCAGTCGTTGAGCAGGTTTCGGACGTCGTGGTTGTATACGCCTAGCGTTCAGCTCCATGTAATAGAATATGCTTTACGGGTGAGGCTGAAAGTGATCGTTCCAGAATGTATGGCTTTATGGCTTGCATACGGATAAGGCTCAACATAATGCTTCTGAATGATGGCGCAAGCACATTTCGATGGCGTTTTGAACTATTGTGAGCCGTATGCGTCATGGTCGCTGGCGTCGGAATACATGGGTGCAATTATTTTGCAGGACATGTGCTCTGCGCCGGTCTGGAACTGCGCCTGCAGCCCTGCGGTCCATACGCCCGCCCACTGTGAGTCCTCAACCAGCGTTGGAACTCTGCGGACTGGTCCGAAAGGAGGTAGGGCTGTAGCGGAACCTTCTTCTCCCCCCCCCACCTTGTGAGGGACCAATAAGAACACGATCTCGGCAGTGTGAGTCGCGCGAGTTACTGTGGCGTTCTATTCTACCACTCGGTAAGTAATAAGTCGTGCTCAAGCACAGCGTATGTCTTCACGCCCGCCTCACCCCGAACCTTCCGTGTTGATTTTTTTTTTTTTAAGACCCCTCTCTCTCTCTCTCGAGGGTACTTGAGGGTAATGTACCAATTTTCGTTTAAAACCAACATCATAATATTCCTGGTCACTACCGTATATATAGCGGACTTATTTTGCCAAGGAGCTGAACGATGTCTCGATATAAAAATCTTAAAATTTCCCTGAATCGATCGTAAGCTATATATACATATAGAGTGTCCCAGCTATGGCATGCCTCGAAAACTATAGTCAGTAGTATCAGCGTTGGTCGCATATATATTTGTGATTTCTGGCAAACCTGTGCAAATAATAATAATAATAATAATAATAATAATAATAATAATAATAATAATAATCGACACGTGTGTAGATGTTCGAAGCAATAAAGGTCTTCGTGCAGGCATGAGGCTTGCGGGATATTTGGTTGCGCATTGAAGAACCCTACCTGGTCGAAATTAATTTGAAGCTCTCCACTCTTTCGTAGCCGCTGTGTTCCTTTGAGATGTTGGGATCAATCAGTCAACCAATAAATTAATCAATAAGGCCTGCGGCGCGTTTCCCAAGATGGGTTATCTATCAGACGATCGTGTTAAACTCAATTTGTGTATCAACGAGGTTGTTAGGAAGAAGCAGAACGCCTCGGGTTTGCATCCGTGGTAATCACATCTTCTCACCTCCCGCATCGACACGAAACGTGCACTATAGGGCGCTCGCTTCGCGTCATTTTGCCGCGTTGAACGCGATACTTCCTTCCGAGGCATCGCGTATACCTGTATGTGCAACGCGGAATACCGCGCCGTATATGCAGCTCTGCGCAACGTACGCGCATTCCGGGCATTGGCTTTGTTTTTGTCGACCTCATCCTGTCTCGTCGACATCCGCGAAACTGAGCGCGCGCGCGCGTCTCGTGGTGGCTGCGCGGTGATGTCAGCCCCGGCCGCGATACTTCCCAGAATGAACGCGCGTTTGCACGCAGCACCGTTCTCGGATCGAGGGCTTGAGAAAGCGTGACGACCGGCGGCGTTGCTCTGCCCGTGCAGCGTTATTCTTTTTTTTTTTTTTTCTGTGCCTATGGAGTGTGTGCCACCGTTGTTGTGCGCGACCGACTCTGCGACCTGAGTCACATGCTTGACAGGTGTCAGTGGTCTGCCTCGTGTGCGTTTGTGCTCGCGCGCGCGTGTGATTCACCGGGTAGCGAAAAGTCACTCGCACGCGACCGTCGAAGACATTTTTTTGGGCAGCGTTATACCGCGGGCCTTTCGCGGTGATGCCGTCACCAGACGGTGAGATGTCTGAGTCCCGTTTCTGCCTGGCGTCGCGGTTGTGAAGCGGAACTGCGCCGTCAGCGCTTGTACGTACGGGTGACGCCACGGCCTGAGTTCACCCGGTGGTATCGACCTGTAGGTTATGCACTGCTACGCGCGCCGGTACGGTGCGTATGTTTCTCGTAGCTAAAGTCTAGGCGCGGTGAGTAAGGTGCACGCCTGATGATATGACGCAGCTACACACTGGCTTCCTGTTATCGACACGCTCGGTGAAAGTGCGTTGACTTCTCGCCGATCTGCCGAAAAGAGTAAATACTGCAACCTATAGCACGGAATTCGTTGCGACACTTCATGCGTGTGCAAAATTTGCACTGACGAGAGCTGGTAATGTCAGGTTGGAAAAATGTAAACCAGGGGAGGGGGCTGATGCTCTAAGTAAATAGACTCACGTAGTGCCTTCCGAATGCTTCTTTTCTGGTGTTGGTTGCATTGTTAGAGCATCAGACCCGTTTAGACTTGCAGAGCCATACGGCCGGCATTTGCAGCGATTGCGTTGCGATGTAACCACAATGTATTTGATACCACAGGCAGAGAAATTCGGTATCTTCTAAAATACCTCGCCATAGCCGTCTCGTTTTAAAAAAACCGTGGTCTAGGCGGTTTGTGGAGGACTCAATAACAGTTCATACATACTGTCGGGTTTATATAGATTGCATTCGTTCATGCACTCGTTGTTTCCTCTGGCACCCCTGCTACTGCTATAATCACTACGCGCGAGCTTCATCCTCACCCAAAAGAGTGCACTGAGGCTGACTGCGACCTTCACCCCCGTTCTTCTCACAAAATTTTACTAACACAGACGAAGAAACCGCAGCAGCCTTTTGAAAAGCGCGAAACACTTAAGCGAGTGGTTTTCTTTTTCTTTTTCAATGCTCGGCCACTTCTCCGATGAGAGGGAGTTTAACCTGCCAGGTTCTTTTTTAACGTTTCCGAGAGGGGGTACTGAAGAGGGCCCGCTTTCGCTGTTTCGTTTCGGAGATTGAGTGATTTGCGGGCGTTGCCAGTGCCGCGAGCGGGGCATCCCCCCCACCCCGACAAAGCAAAGTGAGCTAATGAGACAGGACAAACAAGGGGAGAAAGTTGAGAAAAAAGAAACGCACTCGAGAGAAGTCTCGAAAGATCGCGAACAGATGGGCAGGCGCTTTCAGCGAACTGTAAAAGCCGAGAGAAAGATGGGGGCAGGGGGGGTTGTTCTCGGTTAGCGGAGCGGGAAAGCAATAATCGCGGCTCTCGAAGAAGTGCTCCTTCTCCGTGCAGGGCGACGGGCGGCGACGACGACGACGCAGCCGCTCGACGAACCTCCTCGCGCGGCGGCACACTCTCCCTCGCGCGCGCCCTTCTCGACAGGTGGCGTGTGTTGTAGTCGCCGAGCCTGCCGAGTCGGGTGATGGCCGGTCTCGCCCTCTGTCGTCATTACGTCGTACTCGTCATAATTTACAGCGCAATCTAATTGCTATTTGCACTCCGCCTGGGCGCGTCCCTTCGTGGAAACAATGAATATCACTCGGCGTGGCGGAGAAAACAGATCGCGCGTCGCTGCCTGCAGAAGAGGGGGAGAGGGGCGCTGGTGTGACGTTGCACTGCACCTAGTACATTGCCGGACCACCGGCCGTGCAAAATGCGCGCTGTGCGGACCGGGGGGACGGGAAGGAGGCTCATTAGTTTTGCCTTTTAAAGCAGTGTAAGGACGGAGGGGCGGCAGGTTTTTGTGGCAAGTGCTTTGCTGCTCTGCGGGTAGCTAGGAGTAAAGTGTTGAGATGACGCGCATGAGAAGAGAATTTAAATAACAAAGCGAAAGCTTTCTCATGTTTTGAACATCGGCCTACGTGCCTTAATGGCCGCGTTACGCTGTTTTATGGTGGTGGGCTGGTTGACCCGGGTGCCTGGGATGTTGCTTCTTACGTTTAAGGGCGCGGAGTGTCACGGTGCATGCGTCCCTGCGGCTCTAGAAGGATGCGCAAGCGGATAATAAGCTGTGTGGTAAAACTGAACGTTGTTTATGCTTTTTTTCTTTCTTCTATTTGTGGGTGGCATGACATGCATGTCTAGTAGTGCTGAATAACATAGGTGCAGTGCACATGTTCGGATGCGGTGAGATGTGTGGGAACGGGCAAAAATATTAACCTGATATCGTGCTGATGCGTCCAAGCCTAGTCCAGCATATCACTAGTCCGGCGGCACGCCTACATATAGTAGATCTGTTACGAGCGAAGAGGCAATCACTGACCAGTTTGGGAGCCAGTCACTAAGACAATATCTGATGTAAACATGCTGATATCTCCAAGGCTATGAGCAAAGGTCGCCAAATCACCTCACAAGGCTCGATCTCACCTAATCCCCACATTAGAGTTGATGGCGTCATGAGGTTTCAGGAAACCTCATAACCTTAAGCAGCGGCTAGCCAAGTCATATTAACTTCATTATTGAGGTTCAAGGATTTTCAACCTCATTTCACGATTTGGGACCTGTGTCCTCATGGTCGACTAAACTTATGTGGGCGCTCCGTGCATCGACATACGTGAACATACTTTGACATCTCTGATACTGGTGGCTAGGAGCAAAGGTCGGCCAATTATATAATGCTTCGTGAAAACGCTTATTCAGTAGGAGGTTTCAGCAGTTAAACGTATACGGCTATTTCAAGGCGTCCTATGGCTTTGGTAATGTGTACTTAAATGCAGACATATTTCTGAAGGTGTAAACATTCGCATCAAGAAGAGTGTATTCAACACGGCGAACTCATTAGTTCAGGAGTAACAGATGTGCACATGAGCAGCTGCGGAAAACTTTGACCTCCGATTTCGACCTCGCGGAACGAAGCACTCAACCCTAAACGGACGCACGATGGCGAAACTGATGACCTCATCCAAGGAATTTTATCAGTCGCCAGTCTCACCTCAACTTGGTAAGATTGGTAGAATTGCGGCTGTGGTTGGCCTCGTGACATGAATGAGTGAGTGAAATAACTTTATTGGAGGTCCGGTGAGGACGCGAACTCGTCGCGCACCCGGCTAGTCCCACGTCGGGACAGAGCAGCTCGCTCGGCGATGCGACCCTTCTGAAAAGCCCTAACTGCCGTTTTGGAATCGCTATAGAGCTCGGACGCACGACCGTGTGGCAGGGCGAGGGCGTTGGCGACTTGCTCGGCGACTTCGGGGTCTGAAGGGCGAGTCGAAGCGCTATTGGAAATCTTGTCGCTGGAGTCGACCACGACGACGTTTCCCACCATTGCCTGTGAGCATCTTCATGTAGAGCTGCAAGCTCCATCATCACAGCGCTCTCTTTACTGCTTCTATGAGAGAGAGAGAGAGAGAGAGAGAGAGAGAAATGGACAAAGGAAAGATAAGGAGATTAATCATAACTGATCCCGGTTTGCTACCGGACTTTGTCGGAAATCAGAAAAGGGGGAGAGAAGGGAGGAGTAGAACGAAAGGGAGCTCATACGCGCTCTTATATCCACTTAAGAGTTCGCCACTCGCTGAAGCACTTCCATTCCTACGTATACGTCACTATAGTGGAAAGGCGTCGTCATATGTAAACGCGAACGTATATCGTTACCTTTAGTGCATAATTCGTGCGCAAATTGCGGGAAAGCGTAACAATGTCGACTTCTTCTGGCGTCCACGTGAGTGTGCATGATTAGATCTCCAACCGCCCTCCAAATCCAGATGCTCCATTCGTCTTCCCTTTCTTCTGCTCTGCTGGCACTTTTTGTACACAGGATATTCGGATTCACGTGGCACCTCTCTACACATTTCTCAGTAAGCTTTCGCTGCTTCACCGGGCGCCGTTGCGCCTTCAAAAGTACAGTATAAACTCCTCTCCGCCTCGCTTCACACCGGGCTCGTGACAACCCGCGTCCCGTGATTGCGCGCAACGCTTCATTTTTCCCGCGAGGCGCGCAAAACCCATTATTAACGGTGTACCCCTCCGTGTAGTACATTTGTATAAGCGCCCGGGCGTCTCGGTTACACGCCGATTGCGCGGATAGGGACGGTCTCGGTGAGCGTCAGTTTCAACTGCTCTCTCTCTCTCTCTTTGTAACATCCGCTATCCTTTCATTTCAATTTTTCTTTTTTTCGTTTTTCTTCTTCCACGCTTTGTTCTTGGTCGTTTATTGAGGCTCGTCCCCTGCTTTATTATGAAGCAACGCGCGTTGAATGCAAGCTGCCGTCCGCGCTCGCCGTGAACTCGATGAAGCGCCGTTTCCGCTTCGAAATTTTATACACGCGTCTCGTTAGCGAAGACACACTCGGAATTGCTATAGCGTTCGACGATTATCTGCGTGGCTCCGCGCAATGAGCGTGCCGGCGGAGACCGTTCTCTCTCCCGCGTCGTCGCGTACGGGAGGGGGGGGGGGCTGTAGAACTGTAAATTCGCGACGGTTTTTCGCGCTGGGCGTTCCGTCTCGAATGTGCGTGTCTGCGGACTATGGGCAGGTGGGCGGAATTAAATGAGCGCGGGAGAGGGGGAGGAGTTGGTTAGGGGAAGTGCAGTGGCGAGGATGCTCGCGTGTGGCGCTTGTCGACGACCTCCCGCTGTGCGAGCTTGCGGCAGCTTGCGCGTGGTCGGAGACACGCTACGGCGGTTCGCGTTGTTTTTCTCGGGAGATTTCGTCGTCGCTGCTTCGTTGGCGAACCGGTGCGTTTTGTGTGTGCGCGCGTGTAAGTAGCTCGTGTGCTGTAGTGTTGGTGTTCAGCGTGCGTGCGTTCGATAATGTCCTCCTCCTCCCGGCTTGATGTGAGAAGTAGCGTTGTACTCGCGTGTATGTGACTGCGCTGGTGTGTACTTCCTACCCCATGGTCGTCAGGTACACGGAGGGCATCAATTTCAGTGATTAAAGAACAGGAAAGGCGCGTCTTGTATTTCGTGTTGTTGAGCGGCCCGTCGTTAGTCATTTCAGGTGTGTTTCGTTTGAGCCCGTGTTTTCGTCTGCTTTGTTGTTGTTCTCTGTTCGTTCATCAGAGATAATTGAAGTAGCCAAGGTGCCTTCTGGCCTTGGCCTCTCAGGAGCAGCCAGTGCGTCGCTCTACTTTTGTCTTCGCATCATGCGGTTCACTCAAAAGCCACCGGGTGGTGTTTCTGGTTTACAGGGCATGCAAGCAGGGTGGTGCCCTTGACCTAAAGTGCGAAGGGTAATATAGAAAAGCGGCGCTGACGTGCACAGTTTCAGTGGTCGCTAACACATTCATAGCCACTGAACTTAAACAATGTGCAGGTAGGCAAGCAGGCAGGCTTGTATTGAAATAGGCGCAACATCAGCCTCGCTGTCAACGAAGTCCCTGCCCGACAGATGAAGTGCGTAGCATTGTTGCACTTTTATCAGCATGTGGCGTTCAAAATTCATTGAGACTGCGCCTGTGACACCTTATTTACTGCTGTATAGTGGCGATTTACATGTACGCATTCAGAAGTTGCCAGCGATCGCGATGGACTGACGTCTGACCACTGCGTTCTTCGGTGATCCGTTTGAACGCAGCGTCATTGAATTGCTTGCTTTATTTCCGTCAGTGTTACGCACACAAGGCACAAACAAAAAAAAATGGAGAGACAGAAAAATGGGCCCATAGCCGAAGCTAGTGTAAACCCGTGTTCGTGTACATTTTGCAGCAGCAAAAACAAACAATATCGTTGAATGTTACTTAAGTTGAAACGCATGAAATCGGTATGTATGTAAGGACAAGAACCTGAACGACGTGTAACAAGGACGACACTTTTGTCACATAAAGCAATTATTAAAGGAACAAAAGAACTGTGTTGCATCAAAACTAGAAAGATGCAGCCGAAACAAAACGTTCAAGCACAACCCATTATCGTCTTCTGCAGCGTTTCCACAAAGTTAATGTTCGCACAAACGAAGGCTGTTGCGCCTAATGCGACTATCTTCGTCGCTATCAATCTAAGTAGGTAGGCTGTGGTTCTATAGGTGTGTGGACGCAGCTGTGACAGCCTGATACGAGTTCAGTTTGCACCGCAAAGGGTTCTTCATTATACCTGACTCACGCGCTTTAGATTCAGTTGTAGCACTCATTAAACGATGTAATACCTTTTTTTTTTTTTTTCGTCGACACTCTGGCCTTCACCGATTGCTCTTGCCTCGTCGAGCGTTCTTGGTCACCATCCTGCGAAGCACAGCAAAGTACTCTCGAATGTGCACTCGCTGCGCGTCAGACCAACAGCCTGTTAAAACACAGCCGCCAGCAGCAGCTGCTGCTGCGTCACAGCGATATTTAGGTTATGGTTGTGATCAATGGCAGAAAAATACGGAGTAGCACACGGAACGCAGAAGGAAGAGCTTGTTATAGTCAGCGTCAATTCGCCGGGATACCCCAACGAGCCGTTAAGAAGCCGCTCTTGTAGAACGAGCTGTCTTAGAAAAGCTGTGCATGCGACACTAAGGCGGAAATAAAATTTCATGGTGAGGCGAGCATGTAATGTGTTTTTTTTAAGTAATTTTTTTTTCATTTCACATTCCGTCTTTACCTTTACTTTTGCAGTCTAGCAAAGTAACATTCACTTGTACGTTTTCTTCCTTCTTCTTTCATTCTTCTTTTTTTTTTTTAGTTGGTCGCATCTGCAGTGCCGAATATCTATCTACGTTGAGTCTGTGTTGCGCATTATTTTATGCGGGCCCATCGGATCTATGTTGTACAATAAATCGTGCGCGTTGAAAGTGAATAAAAATGACCCTGCGCGCTGTAGTTGCCGTCAGATATGTTTGAATGGGGCAGCAACCCTGTGCAGTTCTTTTCTTGTATTTGATAATGATGAATATAGAAATGAATGAATCCATTAGGCGGTGCACCTACTCTGGATATGCCCTGCAACGAAATACGTCCGAATAAGACATCTTACGGTGAAGTTCGGGCCTCACCGTAACTCGCATCCTCTCTTACATCATTCCATCTAACCTGGATTCTCTCGGAGAAGATGCAAGCCACGACAGGCCCTGAGTCCAATGGATTAGTTAAGACGTTCGCGTGATGGTCCACGCCACCCCCTTGTTGGTTGCACTAAACAGCTGTTGATTATATGGTCACGGCGCTCTGCACCGCTGAAAAGGAGACTGGCGGCAGACCCGATTTTCTCAGCAGCAGGAGGGTGGAACTCTCGAAAACGTACTTCTCTCTCTCTCTCTCTCTCTCTCTTCGTTGTAAAACAAAGTGCGGCCACGGCGATGTACACTTCGCAGTTTGTGAACTTCGCGATGAAGCGAGCTCCTTTATGTCGGCTAACGAGCAATGCGTTGTTACATTGCAGAGCAGACCCCTCCTTGGGCGCAAGAGCGTGAGCTCTGGTACCGTGTCTCGTACATCACGGTCACTGTGAGCTGTCTTGTTCAGAGTGACTTTGGTGGTAAGATAAAAGTGTCGAAACGGCTTTGCAAGACTATGTCAGGGCTGTTGCTATGCATGTTCCTTTTCGTTTCTTCTCTCACTGTCGCTTTCTCTTGGGTTAGATTACGTTCTTTAATTAAATGAAACGAGTATGACGTGACCCAGCAGCGACCTTTACAATTTAGGCCCGTCTATATAGGCATGCACTTTCATACATGGAGAGCAGTACGGGCGCCGGGTACATGAACTTGAGGAGAACCGGATGATTGAGGCCCAGGAGTGACCGAAAGCTGTGACACCGTGTATTAACCCACACTGTGTCCCGTAATAAACGTCTCAAACGTCGCGCGGCCACGAATTCGTTGCGCAAAACGCCGAGTGCTGAGCTCCTGAGGTGGACAAAAACGGCTGTCACAGTCCTTGCGTTCGTACTTCTGTCTCTCTCTTTCTCGCCCGTACCGCACCGGTTTGCGACACAGAGCCGGCACATTGTAACAACGGCTGAATTCTTTCCCCGGCCCACGGCTTGATACAAACTAGCAAACCGGTGTCGCGCGGCTTGCGTTAACCGACGGGATTTTGTAGTTCTTGCTAAACGCCGTCTCCGCGGGCTGGTATTCTTGGTACGGCGGTTTCGACACCGTCTCCCGTTGCTTCGCATCCGCTGGCCGGCCTTGCAGGCCGCGGCGTCGGTTGACGAAGGCGTCAGCTGTTGGTGGACGCACGCGCGGCTCAGACGGGATGTCTCGTCCTCCCGTGCGAGTGCAGTATCGAAGAGGATGACTAAAAGGATTACGACCTTACACTTTTGCAAGCCCGACGAATCCGCGTCGCGCGAAACGCAGTCTTTGCGCCCCCGTGGATGTTCCGTCGGGTCTCGCGTGTTGTCTCCATGCACGGTGAGTCATCGAATGACGCGCCCCTTTGCTTATCGCGCTGCTGCCGCTGCCGACTCGGCGGGCACGTTTGGACGTCCTGCTGGCGAGGATTTTTTGCAAATGCGTGCTTTTTTTTTTTTTTTTTTTTGTTCCTCTTAGCGCCTAGCGCATCGAGATCGTCGGTTCATTGGGCCTCGTGTGTAACGTAACGTCGTTGCGGTTTATCCTTTCGAAGGCGGGCGAAAACTGTACGTGGTTGAGCTCCTTTCGCGCGCGCGCGCGCTGCATTTTGGCGCTGGTTTCTCACATTTCTCTTTATTCCCGCCTTTTGTTTCTCTCTTGATTTCTTTTCGCAGGGCTCCGACTCCGAGGGCAACAAGAGCGCGACGTCATTTGCCAGAGGGGAGCTGGCCCCGCCGCCGACTATGGGACCGTGGGCCGAGTGAACGTTGCGTTTCTGTGTGCACCTGAAGTGAGGTAGTAGGTTGTATAGTTCAGAACTACATCTGCCAAGGAGAGCTAACTGTACAACTTGCTAACTTTCTTCGGGTCACACAATGTTCATCGAGCCCGCCTTCAACGTTCGAAGCCGCGCCTGAGAAGACGCACCCTTAAGAAGTTCTTCGCACTTTGTTCTTCTATAACGTAACGTTCTTTTCGTGTCTTTGCTGATCGTTGGATCTACAGCCGAGGTAAGTACAATTTGTCAGCATTTTTTTTTTTTTTTTTTTGGCGTTGCCACCCCGCGGAGTATTTTCGATAGAGCTAACCGATGTGTGGCTATCTTGAGGTGCTGCAGCTTTAGAGTTTATGACGAGGGGTTTGTCCATCTGGAAATTAATTCTACTTTGCTCCTGAGAAATTAAACTGTGTGGGGAGATTCCTTACACCCTTGTCAGAGTGCTTTTGATTTCAGAAACCCCACTGCTTGTTGCGCGATGAAAGGCATGGCTCGCTTTTATATATAGTACAGAAAATTGTCGCCGATAGCCGTGTTTCCTTTCTGAATTCGTCTGGCACCCTAACCGTGGCAGCGATCAAGTCAGGCGACTTCACATATTTCGAGTTCTTTTCGTCGATTTAAGTGGGCTTTATGTTGCAGAAGTTGTGTAGCTGAATCACTTGTTTTCAAATATTTCGACACTCATTCATTCAGCGAACAATTAAGCGGCCTCAGCTGTGACGCCAAAGGTAACTTTTTCCGTACAGATTGCGTAATCTGCCAGACAATACACTCGGGGAGTTTTGAGCTTCATTGAAGTCGATCTGCGCTTTACAACTCGAACGCCTTCGAATCGGGAAGTCTCGTCGCGTCGCGCATAGCTTCTTTGGTGTAGCCTGGCGGCAACTGCTAACCGATACCTCAGCCGCACGAGCAGTATTGGCATCCATTGAAACCGATCTGCATTGAACATTTCGAGCACGATTGATCGAAGAACTAAGCGTTGCTAAGTATAACTGCATGCATTGAAGCGTAGTGTAACGTGAGTGACATTAGTCTACATTTACTCGAGCACTGTAGATAACGCCCGCATGACAGCGCTATAACTTCACGTATTTGTGTAGTGTCCGTTTAACAAAAGCCGGGATGGCAAAATATACCGTGTGTCCCAGCTAACGTTAGCCACGCTGTTTAGCAAAACAAAATATTTAAAAAAGACGATGCAAGATACATTTATAAAACCTACGGTGTTCAGTCATCAAAGGTGTGGAGACCGAAGACTATAGGTCTTAAGATCGTATCTTGCACCGTGTCTTTTAAAATCTTTTTTTCTTATTGTTGAACAGTTTGGCTAACGTTAGCCGGGACACCATATATAATAAAACTATGATGATATGACCAAGGCCAACCCTAAGCCTGCCTGGGCGTCACTCCGGGGGTGCGAATTTATGCCCAAAATACGTGACAAAATGATGAAGAGCCCCATTGTATTCTGTATGCCTGACTCCCCCCCCTCTTCCTGGGCGCATTAACCGCGCCGGACTTTAATTAATGATGCTGGCTCGCATCGGTTAAGGGAAAACGGCCACGGGACACAAAGCGCCGATCTCTCTCTCTCTCTCTCGATCATCATCCTTTGGTCACCGTATGTGCGCGGGCGAGGCCAGCGTCCGATAAGGGCGCAATAAACGGCCGCGCTGTTGCGCGCACAGCGCACGCAGTCCGGCGACGGTCGTTCTCCCATCTGGCGGGCAGCGCGTGCGCCGTTACTCCCCCTCACTCGCTCTATCTCTCTCTCTCTTTCGCCTCTTCCTATCAATTTCGTATAAAAAAGCGCGCTCGAAATCATTTCTATAAAAAAGAACACATAAGGTAAAGGCTCCTCCGCCGCGTCCCATCTGCCGCCGCCGTCCGCGCCTGCGGTCAAGGCGAAGGACTATCGACGCGCTTCCGTTCACGCGCGCGCTCGGCAAACTTCCCTTTTCACCCTCTCTTTCTCTCTCACTCTCACAGAGTTCCTTCTCTATCGGCCATCCAGCAGCTCGCTTTGTGTCCACTGGCACAGCTACGCGCAGTCACCGTTAGCGTATAATCCTGACCAACGTGCTCATAGGCCTTACTTCAGTGTTTCACAGGGCCACCGCTGCCGCGGAGGATAACGGTAAATGGTTATGGTTATTATGATTGGGAGAGAGAGAAAGTGAAAGATGAAGGGCAGAGAGGTTAACCAGGTTAACTGCCCGGCTGGCTATACTCTGCACAGGGGGATTGGGTAGGGGCAGAAAAGGTAAGGAGAAAACGAAAACATATGAAGAAAATCTGTCATCACTAACGCTGTGAATGGATATGACAGCGACTGTAGTTTTTCAATGAGCCCGGGTGCTTTAAAACATATGCACGCACGCACGCATTAGTGCTTTTTAGGGCTACTCGGGCTGGCCCCGTTGTTGGGACCAGGGTACAAGAATTCGGTTTTCCGTAATGGGATGGCTGTCAAGCTTGTCGAGCTTGGTGCGGAGGACTTATCTCTGTGCGCCGAAACGAGGACAATTGCACAGAAGGTGCGCAGTCGTCTCTTTGCACCCACAGTCTTCACATTCTGTACTTCTGCCCATTCCGACGAGGAAGGAGTATAGGCATTAGCGAATACTACTCCAAGCCATAGACTGAGAAATGAGATTTATAGACCTCCCGTCGTGGTAAGCCGTGTGGAAGGCAGAGCTTTAGATGGGGATTCAGTGAACAAAAGGGCTGGTTTGTGTTTGATACAAATTTCACCAAAAGAAGCTCGGGCGCAGCGATTGGTCCTCCACCTCGGGAACGTTGGTCAGCATAAGTGAATTTGTTTAATATCCGTGCTTGTCGTTTCGGGTGCTCTTATGTCGTTAATTGTCACGCTTTTTGTCTGCCTAAGTTTCCCAGCAAACGTAATTTTCCCAAACGCAGTGAGGCAGTCAGTCTCTTCGCATATGCATAATCTGTGCGAATTGGAGCATTTATGGCGCAATATTTTGTAGAATATGATCAATTTGCAAAGTTACAAAGCCAAAAGGAAGTAGTTTAGGCCAATCTATACATTCACTAGTCATCGTTCTCTTGCTGGCTCAACTGCCATACGTGCAGCTACCGTAGGCAGAGTGTTTTAGCGTGTTCTGTATTCCGGTATACGCAAATGGTGTCTGCGTAATACCGGGTTACCCGGGTTATCTTGCGACGTAATACCGGGTTATCTTGTTACGCTTTGCCTAATCACAATGTCTTATGGACATGTTTTGATGTTCCACTAGTGTTCTTGTCGAAATATATACATTATAGAAGAGAACGTGTTCACAATTGCTTCTCCGCCGAACATTTATACCAGTGGCGAAGTGGAATACACTTGGTTACTACAATAATAGCTCTGTGTTTGTCTAATTGAGCTCTGCGTCACCGCGTGGCGCCACCAATCTGGCCGCTCACGTTTACGCCTCCCGTAACCCGGTAATCCGCAAACGGTAAGAAGTTTGCGGGCGAACGAAAGCGCTCTGCTGTAGTCAAAGTTATCTCTATTAGTGTTTGCAGGAAACTGGTCCTTAGCGTACGATCGCCTTTACAAACAATAAAATGTTGGCAGCTCCTTTCCGCAATAGTAACTGTGTGTTTTATATTTTAACTTTATCTTTGAGAGTTTCCTTACTCCTCGATGAAGTTCGTTTCTGCGTTTGTGCCCACTCAGTGTTCTTTTTTGTAATGGATTTAACTCTGTAACTAATGTCCTTGCTAATATTGACGCTCTCGGTATCTCCAATACAGACAATGCAGGGAAGTCTATTATAGAGTGATACAAACTAGAGACTTTAGTTGGTTTAGATAGAGAGTTTAGCCTGGCTGGTCCAGTTGCTGGGCGATAGTTGTGATATACGAAGGGATCATATTAACACAAATATAGCACATACAGTCACAGACATACACCTACACAATAGAGATATTTACAATTTCTTTGTAAATAATCTATAATAGTCTGTAATACATCTTGTAACATAGTCTATAACATAGCTAATTACCTAACTTTATAATTAACACCTGTGATAAAATTAACGGTCTATAACAGCAATATAGAGAGTGCAGTAAAGTCTACAATAGAGTTTGCTGCTGTACGAAGACCATTAAAAAAAAAAAAACTTGCCATCAAGTGATGTGAATGTGGGAACAACTCTGAGCCTACAACGTGCTTCCAAATTACGTTATGAAGAGAAATTAGTGACCTGTAAGCATTTTGTAAACAGAGCACTCGCTCTGTTTACAAAATGGCAAATAACGGCGCCCGTGCTAGTTCTGTCCTCTTCCTTAGGAAGAGGACAGAACTTATCTCTTCGTAACGTTCCCGCTCTTGATTATCGACATGAACACGATTATCGACATCTCTACTACTCACTCTGCTTGAGAGCACTTAATTTGCTTAGCAAGCGACGGCTTCGATGATGTCTTCTTCTTTCGCAGATTGGTTCGGCATTCACGGAGATACAGGCACTGTTAAAGCTTCCGGCGTAGGACCTTGCAACGTGGCTAGCTTTGCCCTTTATACTTAGGTTTCTTTAAAGCTCTACACAGTGGAAAGACGGCCAGGACTACCATGGAATAGTGGCGCCTGTCGAATCAGTGCGTATATACGCTGGGAGCTTGGTGCGATAGGTTTGTTGCCCTTGGGAGACGAGACAATTTCTAAGAAGCATAGTAGCGCCGTCACGATGAACGGATTCGAAGTATAGTGGTCCAGAAATGTCGCGGCGAAGGGCATTCACGTTGCCGATAATTTCTTTATTATTATTATTTAAAAGCCTTCCCTGTGCAGTGCCAGGCAGACCTATGACAGGTCACTAATTTCTCTTCATAACGTAATTTGGAAGCACGTTGTAGGCTCAGAGTTGTTCCCACATTCACATCACTTGAGCTCAGACGAGCTTCAATTTCTCAAAGCAACATGGCCCACACAGTAAGTACACTTAACAAACTAAACCTAACTTCATCTTTACTGCATTGCCTTTAAGAATTAAGAACACTGTATTTGATCATAAAGCGAAGGATGGGGCGGTGCCCGTATACTGGAACTAATAATTTGCAGGGCCTTCTCGTGGTCAAACAGAGAGTTTGCTGGAGACCTGCTTTAACCCCACGCGAAACAATCAGCTTAATTTTGCGCGCAAAATATCCGTGTCACTGTACGACATGTAGAGACAGAAGTAAGCTGGATGTCCGCAGGAGCATTACCCGGACATCTAGCGCGGGGCGGTCGCCCCGAATCGGGACGCGAGAAAGTGTACGAGCCCGATCTCGTCCGGTTTGTGTCTTGCGCGCAGTCGCTTCAACGACTTCGTGCTACTCAGGTGCTATCATCGCACACGATCGCCATTTTGCCGGATGACGCGGTTGGTATAAATTAACCGTAACGATGACGCTGGCAGTCCAATAGTCGTTAACCTTGCCGTCTATGATATACAACACCCGCTGTTACGAAATGAGGTCGCATTAGTGAATAATAAAAATGATATTCCTAATTGTTCGTGCACCATTTCAATGCACGAGCATTGCTCGCCTGAGGGAAGCCAGCGTAGCTTAAAGGAACACCAGTTGGTCAAAATGTAATCTTGAGCTCTTCAATGTGGCGTTGCTGGTGACCCAGGTTGTTGCGTTGATATATTTAACCGCATCAGTCAATCAAACAAGCATGCAGCATAAGTCATTCGTAAGCTTAAAACGTGTCGTTAAAAAAAATAGAAAAGGGGTTGCGGAAGATGGAAACTCGTGGTACATTCGCCTGGCTCCCACAATGCTCTGACTCGGTTCGAGGCGATTAAGAACGCTGGCTCGAGATTCGGGCCGGAGAAAGCCCGCACGAGCCGATCGTTCAGCTGTCATCGGAGCAATCGGACCAGCCACCTGACCCGAATGCTGTCGGACCTCGGTATATAGTGCTCCATATACTTCGAAGGTGAGAGCACCTCTGAGCGAGAACGCGGCACTCTGAATGAACCAAGCGAATATGCTCGGAGCGCTCCATTTCGACCAATCGAATGTGAAGGGCGCAGCCAGAGCGATCTATAGAGCACTCGAAAGCGACCAGTCGAATCCCACCATTAATGAAAGCGAGCGCGAACAAGGGATTCTTCAGGACTTGTTTTCGTCAGTACTCGCCTTCGCCGTGACAAGTGCCTTTGTCGAAACGTTGACTCAGTGCTGAGGCTTTGCTTGTCCGCCAACTGTCAGTTTAAATGTGTCATGTTGGAAGTTATAAACTCGGGCATGCTCACAGATGGGCTTCTTTAATAAACGAGTAGCGTTTGCCTTTTCAGAGAGTGAGCGTGGCGGTGTTGCAGGTAGGCAGCATGCGAAGTGTTCGCACATGATGCGCCATTCTAAAGTTAAACAAAGAGGGGAACGGTGCAGCCGTTGCGCAGAATACGTGGGCATTGACCAAAATTTTTCGCGCACCCCTTTAGGCAGTGTCTTTTTCTCCGAAAAAGAAGCATGATTGTCTGTGCAACAACGGACGCGACGATCTTGGGATAACTGGCAGCTGCCTAAGGTGCACACACGGGACAGACAGAGTCGCGTATTTAATCCCGTGACCAGACGTCGCGTGAATCGCACCGCAAGCAGCTGGTTTACGGCGCCTTCATCCCCGCCGAGATTCAGTAAGCCCGGAGCCACGTGGTGCCGTTCAGCGAGCTCAATCAACGATCCCATCTGCCGCTTGATTTATTTTCTTTAAAACAAATATCTGCCATTCTTCTTCTCCAGAACCGTCCTCTCCCTTTCCCTCTTCTCTTGCGAATTAGCAATATAAAGATGGCAAAACACTCTGCTTTCAATTAAGAGCTTTCTCTTCCTTCACTTTCAAACCATCAGGAAGCAGCGTTGAAACCATCTAACGTTGTACTGCTGTCTCTGTCAGGCACTTCTGTCTTGGGCCACGAACTTCTGTGTGTTAAAGAAGTTTAGGTGAACTTAAGGGAATTTGGGTATGTACACAAGAAAGGGATTCGTAAAAACATGGCTTTTAATTTACGTGCCCTGCACGCGCTTTGTATGTTCGCCTTGTCTTTAGAGACTTGTCCCGTCTTATTCCCAAGGCCGCCTATGGCTTCATTAATTTACTTATTTGGATATAATTGGAAGTGTTGACAACTATTTGCCAGCTTCCCAACAAACAACAAAATGTTAAACGAAAAAAAAAAAAAGGCGATAGTGAAGTGATATAAGAGCATTCAGGCAATGAAGCAGTTTTTGTAAACGTGTGTGCACACTTAGGTGAACACAGAATGATTAATATACAGCAACGAAACAGCATATTTTTCAATTTCTGCGATTGAACTCAAGTCATTAAAGCACCAACAGGAGTTCGATTGTCTAATAAAAAAAATCGTAAGTCTAAGTAAATTAAGTGCATAAAAGATGTACACTCAAAAAGAAAGTCAGCACATTCATTAAAAGTTGTCAGTAGCACTCCCAAGTGAAGTTACGGCGGTTCCTAACATGAGATCAATGTCAAACACATTTGAGCATAAATATCTAAACTATAAAAAAACGGCAAACACACACACTCATGCTAAGTGTCAATAGGTAGATACAATATCGCTTTCACTTTGAACATTCATTCAGACATTTAGGGCAGATCTCTGTGATGACGCATTATCTCGTGGACCGAGAAATTTTCCTATATTGAAAGGACGCTCATCAAGGCTATTCATTGCAGACCTCAAACCACACCTTTGCTTCTCGAACTTAGTTCAGCTCACGAGAACGCGTGGCTTGCATATGCGTTCCAAAAGCTTACCCAGCGTATGACCAATTTCATAAAGCAAGAAACCTCAAGAACGTGTTAAGTCTTGCGAGTCGCTTAATACTATAAACGAGGAACCTCCCTTACTTGCTTTTATGTCCTCTGAGCGTCTTTTGCAATAGGAGCATCCCTGGACGGTCACGTTTGAAGACGTAAAGTTGCACGGCCTGTTCTGTGGGGCTGGCGTAAAGGTGAGTGAGCTGCAACGGACTGCTCGATGAAAAAGGCATGGAGATCTGCACAGCCACCGGACATCTTCGTTACTCAGAACAGCGGCAGCGGCCCTGTTCCCCACTCCCTGAGACCCTTACTTGTGATGCGTTCTGCGCCGCCTTCCCAGGTTAGGTTCTCAGGCCCTGGGTAACAGTTTGGAGAACGCAGCGGTCATCACGTTCAACCTGCAGGAGGCAAAGCACAATACTGTCGTGTCGACGCTGTTCGCTGCATGTTAGCTTTCTGTCGGTATACACTTCAGGTTTAGATAGTTACGCACAGTACCGTGTATGTCTAAAGCTTGCATGCAAGTTACTGCTTTCCCGTATGCCTTGTATTTGCGAAATCTTTGAGGGCTTGAAGCAGCCGTCACACTTCTACATGTCCGCGCTAAGCCAAGTAGGTATAGAGTATGAATACTGCTTGCGTAGGTCAATTGACATGGAAAGTCGTAGAGAGGTAGTAGGGGATGTGCAATGAAATTCTATTTTATCGATGTACTGATTCTGCTCGTATAAGCCAGTTCTGACCAGAGCCTTCCGACTAGGTGGTACACAATCCGCGCAACTGTTCGGAATCTGCGAAGCAGTTCTTAACAAACGGAGTGAGCTAAGATCAACGCAGGCAAAAGCACCCTTCGGCAGAGCACAGGTCACGCAACGATAAGCAGCGAAGCGGTATGGTGTTCCTCTACAAAAGCATAAATATCGTTTCACTGATTACTCTAGATTATCAATAACTGGCATAAGAACTACTGGATGGTGACGTACGTATATTTGCGGTTGTCAGCGGCGATATTTCTGATAATTAACATCCCAACAAGTTAGCGTTGATCTTCCCGACGACATTGCGGCATAGCCTAATACATCGAATGGGCCAATCTGATGTTGAATGTATTCCGTCGTTGAGTAAGCGATTTCTTGCAGTGTGGTGAAGGCAACATCGCTAGCACAGAAATGCGATCACAGGGTAAAAAGGGCCGCAGCAGTTGTTAACAAGCGTCGCGTGAACCCTCCAACATCGCGCGTCCTGCTGGTTCACTTAGGTATACTATAATTCTGAAATTTTATCAATTGACTCGAGCGCTGCTGTCGACATGAAGCTTAGATCTTCAGAGTCGATAGTGCATAAACAGCTGTTTCCGACGCCGTAGTTATGCGCGTGCCTTCATCTGTAGATTTCTTACCAGTATAGTTATATCTCCCAATCCAATGTTTATCGCACATCATAATGCATGTGTATTCAGGGACCTTGACCGTGCAAATTCCTTAACTCTTTGTTCCTCTCTGTATGTTCCTGCCTGATTTTCCCTATTGAATAAAAAAACATTGCTAGTTTCCCGCATGCGAAGGCTCAACCGCCTTTCACGCAGTTGATTTGTGTGTGAAGACTGATTTCTAGCTTGCTTCTGTATGCGAACGCAACTGGCCCAGGTCAAATAGTTGATTCCTTCATGCAAAAACGAGTGTATCTTTCGTGTTTCATTTTTTCTGAATAAAACGTGTTACGCTATACCACTGTGTCGAAGCTTTTCCTTGCACGCAGTGGTCCTTCCTATTTAGGAATGAACACGCTGTTGAAAAACGCAATCGCGCATTCAAGAAAGGGGAAATACAGTGCTGCTTTAAATAGCACGCAGCAAAAAGAACACACTTCACTATACGATGATATACAAAGCACTGTCGAAAGTCAAAACACTAACAGAGCAAGTTCGCGTATCATAGAGGAAAGAAGAAAAGAGTTTATAAGAACACAAGAACAAGCAGGGACAGGTCGGGTAAACGGGGAAGGAAATGAAGCTGCATATTAAGTACTGTTCACAAGGAATTTATCTATTCACGTTCCACGAGAAAAACTCGTAGGGCCTTCGGACCTAGTCTTTGTTGAGGCCCCACCAGGATCCCAGCACTTTTTGCAATGAGAAAAGAAGCTTATTCTGGAGACCTGGTTGTAACAAACAGCACTGGTTCGCGGAGGTAGTCATATGACAAACAGTGCTACAGTTCGTGGCTATAGTGCAAACATGCAATGTGCTGCACTTTCGCAGGAATTCGATTCATCAGCGACTTCAAGAAAGCCCGTGTCGTTGCCTGATAGAAGTTTAACTTGTCTGTGCGGGCTTATTTTAGATGTGTGAAAGTAAGTTTCACATGTGTGCTTTCCGGTGTGTAAAAGTACATTTAGTCCCATTACTATTATATAAAAAATGTCTACAATATAACTACGCATAGACAAGTTAAACGTTGACTAGGCCAGTATTGACAAGGTCGCAGACTAAGCCAAATCTCGACGCAAGTGTCGAACATTGCTTGTTTACATTAACCGTACTGGTTTTTATGATATATATTTATATATGGTGAACGTGTGTGTACGTACAGGCGCACGCATCATGGGAAGAAACGCCATTAGATGAGCGAAGCTCTTCGAGGGTACATAAGGTGTGGACGTGCTTCAAGATGAACAGGTTCATCAATGGGAACGATAATGCAAGTGTACAGATACGAAAGGTGAGACCACAATGCTAACAAGTACCTATGCTGTCGGTGCGGTGTACAATGTTGCTGGAAAGTTATCTGCCGGCCAAAGGCGAATACGATACAGCTCGGACGGAGCTGCAGTGTAGGGTTTAGCGTTCTGCATGGTTCTGAATATTGTCAATAATTATGACCTCTCGCCTCATAGAAGTGGGACCGTGTCCTTTCTGTATGGTTGGCCTTTTCTACTTTTGTTCCAAATTGCCGCAATCGCAGTGACTAGTTTCCTCACTACATTAACAGTACCGTAGCCATATTTCACTGGCAGTTCTGGATGACTTGTGTAAAGCTCTGGTCAGGCCTATTGAATATCTCCCGAGCTGATTAAGGTGTGCACTCGACGAGCGAATTCGCCATTGTTAATTTCTACAGACATTTGTCTATTAATCTCTATCCCAAAATGCCCAATAACTTAAATATATTTCGTTCTTCGGATATGATTGGCTTTTGAGCAAGTGATCTCGCTGAGGTTCGTGACTCTGTGAATACGCGCGTGTCGTGGATGTGAAACACTCAGCTCCTGATGCTAATATGTATTCAAGGACTTGTGGGCCTTGCCTCACTCTCGCTCTAAATTCATGCCGTTGGAATCTGAAGTTGGCACACCGTCTCTTAAAAGTGTACAATGCAAATAATGCTTAGCTCGATCTTTTTTATTTAAAAAATGACGTCGAGCAAATGTCAGTAGTTGTGCTGTGGAGAATTATTTCACGTTCCTCTCAGAGGGATGGCTTTTGAAAAATCGGCACACCATACAAATTGGCGCTCAATATTGCCTTAAATTGCGGAAGCGCGTTTGGCCAAGAAATATTTTCAGCACGCCTGTATTCAAGGTAGCGTTTTCCTTGAGATATGCGAAATTCAGAACACTGCCTCGTATTTTCCTACGCTATGGGTACCGCCACGCACACGGAAAAACGTCGTACCCATTTAGTCGCAGCTTAGCAGCTATATGTACGCTTCTTTTGGCCAGAACGAAGGTTACTTTCCACGAGCAGACATGCTCATGACGGCTAGCTGAAGCCGTGACGTTTTCGATGGTATGCAATTTCTTCGCCTCGCCACCATTGACCGTCAGTTATCTTGTTAGCCGATTTCGCAAGTTAGCAGACCTCACTGGCCAGCAATGAGGGAGGGAACCATGCAGCAAGTACACGTAAATGTGCACTTCGTGGTCTGTTGTTGTGTTTCTAAGTATAGCATTGAAAGAAAATGCTTCTGCGGGTGATAATTCGTTATACATGGTCGCAAGGATTATGGGAGCGGGCCTGCTGGTATTCCATAATGAATGAGGTGAAGCGCGGGGTTGACCAGGGCAGACAGCATTGCCTCTTATGTTTTCTATTACTTGGTGTACATTCGCGAATGCGCATGCTAGCATGTAGTCGTGCCGTAAGGCAAACGTCTCCAGGATGCATGAAAGCCCTCTCTGTCTTTCTCTTCTCACACCGGAATAACCGATATCCGCATATGTAACGTTTGCGGATTCGGAAAGACGATCGGGCGTTTTCTGTACGAGTGCTGTCTCTCGATGTGCAAAGAAAATCGCTCTTTGTATGTATCGCACTGAACACGTTCTACAACCGCTTCCTTTCGGAAAAAATATATTGGACCCTGTTCCCTACACAGACGTCGGACGTAGCGGCCTTAAAGGCTCTGCTCCGTGTCTTGAAAGCATTCAAACTTCGCGACAGACTGTCGATATCGTCGTGGCATTTCACAGAGTGTGCGTGGGTATTGAATTCTTTCACATCTTCGTTACCTTTCTCGTCAGCTTTTCCACCCTTCCCCACAGTATAGGTTGGCCAACTGGCCATTTACTCCCGCGCTATAAGTTAGCCAATCGGACATTTACTCGTGTTAACCTTACCGTCTTTCCATCTCTCGATTGCACCACGCTTTTCCAAAAGAACAGATGAGTGCGTCGGCTGGTGCGGTCGTTCCTGCCACCATCTTTTTGTGGCTCTATTTGCCTTATTCCTAGCAAGCAACGTTCAGCTGTTATGGCAGGTTAGTATGGTGAGCGAAGAAAGCGAAGCGCACGCGCACAAACACGTGCGAGAACATGTGAACACGAGGCACTCCTCAAAAACTGCATACAGCAAGAGCATTGCAGGAAAGCTTGAAGCGCGCCTAGTGGATTATGCCTGGCATACTGCAGTAGCGGACCGTCTATATACCGTCTCCTGTACTGTCTCAACTTATCCCATTCTCTGTCATATAAATACGCAGTCCGCTGCTGCTCGTCATCGTTGCTTATTGCTCAGCAGGGAGGAAATGTGACGGCGTACTTTGCTTTAATGAGGGCAAAAGCTGCCCATAACACGAGAGAAGCCAGGGCGCTGTGAAGGCTCCTGGTTACGCTAGGTAATTGGGGAAGGCGTCGCAACGGTCCGAAGTGGCTCCGCGACCTCCAACTGCACTGTACGACGGCGGTATGAAGGCAGGGCTCTTCAGAGCTGCCTTGAGGTTCAAGGTGCTTTATATCACGTCTTTCTCACTGCGCGTCAAGGCAGGGCGTTACAAAATCCAACAGAGCAGAGTTTGAAACTATAGGTCACGGTGCAGAAGCGCAGACACGAAGATATGGTGGAATGCCGGACGCGCACTCCAACGACTTGCCTTTCGTTTGCTGATTACTGTCGTTAGAACTGAATAATGCACGACGTCATATGGAAGCGTCTTGTGAAGAAAAAGGCGCAGTTGGCGAGCAGTACTCCAAGCCCTTAGCCCTGAGCCGAATCTCAATGCGAAGACGCGCAAAAGGCTCATGACTCAGCAGCATTGAATAGAAAAGAGGCTTCTGGGCAGATGCCTGCTCATGACCTCAAGGTGCTGGAGGATGAAGCCAAAAGGATGCACTGAACAGGATACAAGCAAGGATAACAATAATTCGAGATTTGTCCATTTTTATCCTCCACTCATAGTTCCACTTAGACGTCTTATTTTTTCCATGTCGGCATATAAGTAAATCATTCAGTCTTGAAGTAATAAGCGCCTTTAATAATTTCTGAGGATATTGTTGGTGGGGTTGTTAATTACAATATATGATTGCGTGGTTGAAAAGCGGCAATGTGATGCACGCCTGCGCGTCGACGGAGGACGTCGCGAATATCGCCCGTCGACCTACACTATTGGGGTGGTCACTCTTTATTACAACAAATAAGGTGCGATTCACCGCTTCTTTTGTTGAGCACACTTACAGCGACTTGGTAACACTTTAGGGTTCCGCTTAGTAGTGTAAATTGGCTTCTTCCGGTCCTCCTGATAAGAAACGACACAATCCCCCGTACGCGGAATGAGCGCCCGTTCGTTAGATGGACATGCGCTTGGGGTCCAGGTGCGCCGTTGAGTATCTTGATAAGGCTTCTCTCTTGCTTAGGTACCATCATGCTTCCTAACGAGACATACCTGCGAGAAACACCTGCAAAACAGCTTTTATTGCATGCGTAGCATTCTGCGGCCTGTTTTTGCGCCTTCGTATTGAAGCACAAAGTGTAGCCTCTATCTCTTCGCAGATTATGCCCTTCCCCATTTGAAGGGTTGCAAACCGGACGTGCGTCTAGGTCCGGACAAGATGCACGACAGCCCCTCTTTTTGTCACACAGTCATTATCAATGAATACCAAAAATCGTGGTAATCAAACAGCCCGATTCATGAGGACATTTGCGGGCTGCTTTCACGTCTCAACAGCAGTCAGCGGTGGGAACACGCATCATCCTCCACTAATTTTCATTGTCGCCATTCATTGAGATGGGAACTTTGGCGCTCCTCCGTTGTACGGCGAAGTGTTCTCCACAGTGAGGATGCTGACTTTCTGTCGGTAATTTTCCGTGCATCGAATACGTAAGGACAGCAGTGGCGCTCATCACGTCGGCTAAAGTAAGTATTATATTAGAGTAGACCCGATGGGTATGGACTCGGTGTTTCAGCTTTCAATACGTGATCTGCAGATGGCTAAGTGACCTTTCTATAACAATTTAGCTACGCATGGTGGCAACGAATCAATGAGGAAAGACTGCGTTCATTGCTAATAAACACTTCTGCTGCTGCACTTTCTGACGGAAAAGCTTGTAACGGAAAGGGGAACGTCAGAGAACCGCAAGTGGTCAAAACTTACCAGGTGCACATCTTAGCCTCCACCCCTTACTCCATATCATTCGCTGCGGCGTCCCTCGCAGTACAGTTTGTGTTGCCTGGGACGTTAAACCCAATTGGCGAATCAATCAATCATTCAACCAATCGATCGACCAATCGGTCACTCAACATTTACTGCAGGGACCACTCCTACAACCTACTCGTTCTGGGGACCCACCCCAATCGGCCTTGCTGGTAGAGTAAAAACTGAATCAGATTGATAATAGGTTTTCTCAGCTTCGTATAGATAAAGATTTCCGGCAGGACCCGGCCATCTCACGATGAATGTTGACGTTAATGCGATTAGCATTGAAGCAATGTAAAGCGACACACATCGTATTGCCGACGTCATGCGTGAGGCGTGTGCTGCACTCTGGCTCCTCTCTCGCGCTTTCCTGGCCGGCTGTGGAATCTAGCGGCGCCGTCGCGAGAGAGAGAGAGAGAGAAAACTTTATTTTGATGGGGCACGGAGAAGCGTCGATCTCCGTGGTGGGTGGAGCCTTCAGTCCAGGGCCCCAGCGGCGGTGGCAGCACTTTCGGCTCAGGCGATAAGCTTTCGCTGATCCTCCAGTGCCGAGCTGGTCAGCACCATCTCCCACTGCTCGTGCGTTGCGTTTCGATGTGGGGAGTTATTGGGGATATTTTGGCATGCCATGTGGTGTGATAGAGGGTAGCTCGCTCTGTACAAAAATGACAAAGGGGCTGATAAAGGGTGGGGTACATCGCGTGAAGGAGCGTGAGGTGAGGATAGGTGTTGGTCTGGAGTTGCCTCCAGGTCGTGGCTTCAGCTCTGGTGAGGGATGGGTGCGGTGGCGGCATCGTTCTTGTCGCGAAGTCCGCGCATGGCGCGCACGAATATGCATTCAAACAAAATTGTCTGAATATATATGACGCGCATTGGATTGCGCCCAGCAGCGAAGAAATTTTAAAGGGTGTGTTTTCTTTTTGTCATTTAGAGCGTTACATGCCCAGTGGACGTACATGCCCAATGCGACGTGCCCAGTCACCACAGCTGGCGTGAAAGAGGTTAGATACAGACAGACAGACTGCAAAGTGGGTGAAGTTTCCAAATGCTAATCGCGTTAAGAAAACGCTTGACTGATTGTGTCAATCAGTACATCAATCAAGCCGCACCAAGCTATCTGCTGATCGCCCGTGGTGCTTATATGTATAGTGGTGCAAGGTTTTTGTCTTTACGTCTTTAATTCGTTCGCACGTTACCGCGCACACCGCGGTGCATCTCTACTCGGAGCCTATACAACGAAGCTTATTTCATAGATTAGGAGCAAGGAGCGAACTTTGAAATGGTGCTAAGCGATAGTAGCACTGAACCAAACGATATCAAACTGCGTTTACATGGATACAAAACTTAAGGCATCACGGGTCTAGCTGAAAGTTTCGATAAGACGGAGAACGTTCCGATCATCCGTTTCGCGGGCCCTGAGTGCAAGAAGAGTCTTCCCCCTAGCTGCACACTGCGTGTGTCTAGTGCCTACACAATGCCTACACGCGCCCTGTCTGTGCCATCCTTTCTCCTCCGCGTCTCTGCATTACCCGCGTGTACGATCGATATCTTGGCCTACGCGCTCTTCATCGACAAAGAACCGCTCCTCTCCTCCCCTCGCAAGAGAGTTCCGGGCGCCAGCTGCGGCAGCAACGCGCTGTGGCGAGGGGAAAAGCGCGCGGCTCGAACACGCAGGCGCGGTCTAATTAATATTCCTAATTTGTCGCTAGCGCAGCCCGGGACAGTGCCGCCGCCGTGCTGCAGGAGGAGCAGCCTCCTGAGCACGCGCGGCGCGACGCCGTTAGCGTCGGCGTTCCCGCCGAAAAAGAATGTCCCGCGTCGTCGGCGATGTGTTTACCAGGAGGCTCGACGGCAAGCCGACGGTCCGGATGCGCGAAGCCGCTGCTGCTGCCGCGTCCCGACGAGAACATCTGCAGACGGCGCGCTTTCCAGGCGCCGACGAGTATTGAAGAGACCTTAGCGAGATCGGGGAAGCGAGAGGAGAGAGCGAGAGCTCCGGGTTTTGTTCCCGGTGGCTCCCGGATTCAAAGATGGCGCTGCGGCTGGCTTGTTTTGCATCGGGCCGCGACTCGCGAGCGGCGGCGGCGGCTTCACGGACGGCTCGGGAACGCGCGCTTCGGCGCGCGTCGGCGGCATCTGTGGCGTCGTTCGAAATCAGTGGGATCCGTCGTCGCCACCGTCTCGAAGCGCAGCCGGTGAGTGTGCGTTGCTTGAGCGACGTGCGCGTTGACTCTACAGCCGCTCTGAACGAGCGTCTGCATGCAGGCGTCGCAACTTTCTGTTGGCAAATGCGGTTGTGACGTGTGTGTTTACAGTGTTACGACTAAAGGCTGGCTTCACATTATGGTTAGTTTAGGATTCGACGCTCGTATTGCCTAAGCCTGCAACGTTGTGATGATACCCCACGGAGCACCTGTCACGGCTGTTATAATTGTGCCGTCTTACCGTTGTCGCAGCTTCAGATGCGGAGCGTGCAACGCGCTTCGTAGTAAAGCACACCCTCTCCCCCCGAACAGGTGCCGCACATTTCAATAAGCTTAGCATTGGCTGAATCTAAAGGAACCGGACATGACGACAGCGCTTGGTGAGAGGCGTCTCCCAGCAGAGCTATTTTCACGTCGGGCAGATTCAGGTGGCATGGAGGAAGGAAGAAGTTAGGAGAGGGCATTACGTCATGCAGCCAATCTTGGCAAGCGAACGCTCTGTAATGCCAGTCCCTTTGCTCAGCGTCGGCCCAACACGTGACCTCTTGCGTCGAGATAACGGAGCAAGGATCGAGATTTTCCGAGATGTTTAGTTTCGAATGGGCATGGAGGAAGGAAAATGCTAATGGGTATCGAAAAAAATCAACCGGGAGTACTAAAACCTACCGCGCGCTCTCACGTCTCTTCAGGGCTCTGACGTTTTCACCACGTGTTGGGGCGACACTGTTGACTTCAATCGCGTTACACGATGCTCCCTCCTTTTCCTTCCTCCAGGTCAGGTGGACCGACGGGACGTCGCTGCAGTGGTGCGTGCGCAAAAGCTAAAGTATCCCGCACAGTCATATAGCTCGAGAATAGTGCCTAAGATGACACATGCATACGTGGTAATGACGAGGCGGTAAAGTATGCCACCAGGCTAGTTGATGTTGATCCATGATGTGTGACAGCGCGAACGTAGACATATGACGTAGACATATGGAGGCGGTAAAGCCACATGCCAAAGCCGTTTAAGGAGCTAGCCTTGTACTATATAGACTGTACCACTTTACGGCTGAGACATCGGTACATCCGAAAGACGCAGTGCTTTCGGTCACGCGTTGTGAAGTTGATGTCATGCTTAGCAGCGATGAGTTATAGAAACATGAAATCGGTGAGCAACTGTTAGCGAAAATTATCGATACGATAATACGACACATGCATGCTATACTTCATCTAAGAAAAAGCTTAACTGCGCGTTGGCTAATGGCTGTCGCACATTTTACTACGTCTTGGCAAAGGCGCTATACTGTAACGATATAGTATACGTACAAATTAAGCGAATGTTTTCTACTGAGCGCGCCCGCCGCTAATGATGCAGCGGGAACTCTTCTCAGCCGAGGCGATTCATTCAGCAAGAGCGATGCTCGCTGCTTAATCGGGCTTCCGTCTTCTTCGTGGACTATATATTTTTGTCTGCTTTAAACAGCAGGTACGCGCGTACGGCTGTAGGCTTGAGGGAAACAAGAGAGAATGGGACAGAAAATGAAAACTTTTATTGTGCCTTTGTCTTGGGTAAAGCTTGAAGTATTGAATGATCACAACCTCTGTGCTGCATGCTAAGCGGACAAAGCTACCAACTGTGGCTCTTATATATAAGAAGCACAGTTGGTAGCTTTGTCCCCGCTATAGAAATAAACACAGAGTCAGTTTACACTAGCAAAGTATACTTCCCAAGAGCCATTTTTGTTAATTTCGTGATGATATGTTGATTAGTAGAAGATAAAATAATGACCAAAGTTCCTTTTTTTTTCTTTTCTCTCTCTTCTTTATGATTTTTCATTGAAGCTCCATGGATTCCGGGACGCCAGTGTGACATTACGGGTTTCAAAATATTTGGCCATGCATGTCTGGGTCGTTGTAGCGCAGTAAATATTCTTGAAACATGATAACTTTGATCTTTGGCTATTTTAGAATACAACGTAGTCCATCGTTACCGATAAAAAAATGTAACGACCTCAGCAGATGCCCTCAAAATACGTGATGTCACGGCGAGATGGTGCGGAAACGTCAAGGCGGTATCGTACGTACTACCCAACTTCCGTATTTGCTTCTTTGCCGGCTTGACAAGCCTCTTTTCGTGGTAAAAGTTGCTTTTTTTTTTTTGGTATTGTAGAAGAGTAATTTAACAATACAACCCAACTTATTTTTCCTTTTAGTGTCGATTTGAAATAGGCGCGGTGAAGTTGCGCGTGAAGAGCGACGCGTAGTCAGAGGAAAAGCAAAACAAAGATGCATGTGATTGACTCCGCCATTATCGCTTTGATAACAAGACCATGCGTGTAACCGCATGTAGCGGCTGCTGACGCATGAGCGCTCGTCGGGATAAGCAATATGCTTTAGAAATATACATCATCATCATCAACAACAACAACAGCAGCAGCAGCTGCCGCAGCAGGACGAAGCCCTCTCCCCCTATATACATCAATATAGTGTTAAATATACTTCGAAGGTGCAATATTTCCAGCGACATCTGGTCTCATTGAGCCTGACGTTTCAGGTCTTAGACAAGCCTGCAATAGGATACAATGATATATTTGCGTTGGAGTATTGTTGTAATGATCTATGAAATATTTATCTAAAAAGTCGTCACGTAATTGCTTCGCGGAAAGCCGCTTATGCCTATGCGTATTTAGTATCCCCTTATGCCCTCTTAGGTTACAATAACAATACTGTACATAATGCGTCTAGGGCTAGACACAGTCGATAGTGTGATAGTGCGATCATGTCGATAGAAATGTGATATTTGAAATTTGGCGGCATTGGAACTCAGTAGCAAATGAAGCAACACACACACACACACACACACACACACACACACACACACACACACACACACACACACACACACACACACACACACACACACACACACACACACACACACACACACACACACACACACACACACACACACACACACACGCACACAACTATTCCTAACTATGAACCCACACCAACTCGCCCAGTTCGCCACTTTTGCTGAGACAGTAAAGCAATTTCACCATCCTGCAAAGCGACATGCACGCTCCTGTAATAGACAGCAATGGCGAAAACGTGAAACACTGACAGCTTGTCTTGTCCGTATACGTTGGGTTATATAGGATTTAATGTGTTCATTGAACTTCGGTGCCCATGCACGAATATTAGAGCATTCTCGTCGTTTCGTGTTAGAACATGCGATATTTCTGAGAATAAGCCGCGACTTTTCCCTTGTAATGCAGATTGCATACGAAGGTTTTATAGTACGTAAACACTGAGCAACTTTAAAAAGGGCTTTGATTTTTTTTTTCTATTTATTTTGCACATGCATGCGGCGATAGTTGCATTCTCCTTTAATCTCTGGCCCCATTGCACGAGGTTCGAGGTATTTCCTGCGGAAATTGGGAGTCCTGAGGTTTGCCGGTCTCGGTGGATCTCCTCGCTGCCGATGGAAATAAGGAGCGCAGAATCTCACACTATCCGCTCCGTCGCTCCAATTACTTCCAGTTCGGTGCGCCGCGAGCTTCCCATAAAGTTCTACACGTTGTTATCCGAGCTGCCCGAATATATTGCGCAAGAAGAGGAATAGGCACACGTTGTCTTCCCTTCTCCTTGTCGTATACCCAGAAACTTTCCGAGTTGGCCTATACAGCGTGTGGCTGCCACGAATAGGAAGGCCAGAAGACAACGGAAATTGGTCGTATCGGCCTCGCACGTATCAGGCGCCGCCGCTCACTTGCGCACGCATGACGAGTTGAGAACCTCGCGGGAGCAGCCGACATACAAGGGTTCTCACAAATCCCATAGAGAGACGAAGAAAAGGCAGCCGCATTGAAAGGCTTGTCCGAATGCCGAGTCCCCTCCTTTGTTTGATAATGTCCGCGGATCCAATACGAGTGCACTCTTGCATGCGAGAAAAGCGGTATCTCTGCGAGGCGTTATTGGGAAGCGATGTCACCCCCTATACTTGGCCCGTTCGCGCGACTCGGCCCGTAGAAAGACGCGCGCTTCCAATCCAATCACGCAGGGTCGGTATGTGCTGCTGTGCAGGAATTTGAGAGTTCCGAGCAACCGTTTCGCTCTCGTTGTTTCATCTCGAAGCTGTTCGTAGACGAACCTAGGCGGCGCTAGCTAACATTCTATGATGGGAACATTGGCACATGCGAGATGCTCAAAGCGAAAGCCGCGCATACGTTGATATGGGGACGAAGGCTGCACGAGAGACGGCGTGGAAGTTTAATATTACTTTTCACTCTAATCTACATTGTCCCTATTTGGCCAGATGTTGCACCATATCTTATTCAGAGAAGGGGATGAAAGACAATACATGTGGCGACGCGTAATGCGTTCTCGGGGTGGATTGTTGCGTTTCTCGAGGCATGTAACAAATAACCAGCACAGTTCGAGCGCGAAAGGAAGACGGGGGCGACAACGTCAACAAAATTTAGCAAACAAAGTATTTAATCCCACCGTTTCAACAAAGTGAAACGGTGGGATTAAATACGTGGGAACTGCCGCGGGGATAATGCTAACTAGCCCGCTCGCAAGCCTTGCGGGTCGTACTCTGTCTCACCTCAGACTCACAAAAGACGCGAGGCTTTGATTGCTCAATTTATCGTCAACTAGCGGCGATGAAAGTTTCATTCTCTTTTAATCTCCTAACCTATTGCGCAGTATTCGAGATATTTCCTGCGGCAGTCGGAGTTCGGAGGCGCCAACTCCCCTAAGCTTCACATACACTCAGTCAATCGAGAACAGAAGAACGCTCACATGCAAGGCAATACAAGTCTGCGAGGCGATACGCAACCTGAATCACAATACAGGTATAGCTGCGTCAAGGCCATGCATGCTCGAAGCCTCACAACATTACTGCAAATCAGCGGGCACACAGCCCTCTCAATCCAGTTCCTCCTTCAATGCCCTTCTTTCCTCAGCCATGCACACTCCCTGCTCCTCGCACGTAAAAAGTCGGCAGGCCAGCCTTCGGCAGACCACACGTACACGCTTTTATCTCACCGTGTGTCTGTTCCTTCCCTCATCACCTTTATGCACACCTGTATCAACTTGTCGATAGTCTCAATGCCGACGAAGAGTTGTCATTGCCATGAGCATATCCACGGAGGGTCATTCAATACAGATTTCCTCTGACCCACTTCACTATAGGTGCGTTAAAGAAAATTCACGCAGTGCTAGGCGTGCACCTCTATAGACCAGAAAAAAATATTCAGCTCTTTCCTAATAGGTTTCTTTTTTTCTTTCTGTTTTTTTAACAATCTGAGGACTGAGAAAAGTGGGAAGGAGGATCCAGTGGAATACAGGGCAGTTAATAGCTTCCCCATTCTCAGAGGCAGCACACCGCAAAAAAAAGTTTAAGAAATAAGGACGGTGTATGGGACAGATGCCGCATCGTATTGCCACGCGCTTGTGCCACTTGCTCCTAGAAGAATACGAGGACGGTCTAGTTCACGAACTAGCACCTTGGTCTTTTGTCGGTGCTGCGCTGCCCCTTTGACGACTCGGACTTTAACGGCTTCTTTTAGAAGTCGCCTGTCTATTAAACGTGACATTTTTTTCTGGTGGAGGTGCGGATGATGACGTATTTAACTACTAGCATTGGCAGTTCAAATGTGGACGCAACTTGGTCGAAACGGCACCGACTCCCGGTCGACCTCATTCAGCCGTCGATGAGGACACTGTCACAAAATTGGAGGCCATCATTTAGAAGATTACCGCATATCGATTCAAGAACTAGCTTAAAAGTTCAAGATCAGTGCAGGGTCCATAGTAAATATTATTCAGGAACGCCTGCACATGCACGAAGGTGTCACCACATTAGGTTACTCGCTTGCTTTCTGCTTTTCACAAGGAGGAATGAGTGCCCTGCAGTCGTGCCTTAAAAACTGAAAAGACGTTTTTGTAAGATTGATTACACTGGATGAATCACGGGTTCATTACTACGAACCAGAAGCTAAAGTCCAGCCTAAACAATCGAAGCACTACGACTCGCCACCTCCCCCGCCCAAAATCACCCGCGCAGCCTTCAGATAGCAAGGTGGTGCTGACAGTTTTTTTAGGACCAGCAAGAAGCGGCGATAAGAGATTTCATGCCGAAAGGTGCCACCGTAACGGGACCTATTATGCTAACTTCCTGAGAAAAGTAAGGGAAACCATCAAAATCAGCAGGTGCGGCATTCGGTCAAAAGGCGTCCTACTCTTGCACGACAGTGCTTCTGGTCACAACTCGCATGTTGCGCAAGTAGAAGCATGCTCCTGTGGGTATGGAATTTTTCGTCGTCCCCCGTATTGTCCCGTCCTTGCGTCCTTTCAATCTATAAAGTTATTCTTGAACCGCAGGCATTTCCCTGATCATGACACGCTCATTGCGAAATTCTCCAAAGTCAACCTAAGGACTTCAACGAGCGTAGTATCTGTAGCTGCGTAAAATTATGGCAGAAGTCAGTAGATCTCGATGGAATTGCAATGTAGGAATTGTACAAGGCAGTCTTACGTGGCTTTCTGATATACAGTTTGCCTTGACTGGCGAAAATTTACAAGACAAATCTTAGCCCACCGTACGCTGTTCGAGCACGGGCTTTCAGAGTTCACCTTGTAGTTTGCAATGATGTGCATCAACAACGGCAACTATGACAATAACTCAGGACCATCCAATACAAACACACGTTGTCGTGTAAATGCTAAGAGTGTGCGCCTCGTCCGAGCCCATTCTCCTCACCAAGGTCACGGCACGTCACTGAAGGAAATTCATAATAATGGCTAGATCGAAGACCAACGCCAGCTGTATATGAGTAACGCGGCTGCCGTCTCGTAGCAGTGGAAGTGCGGATTGGCGCAAAATAGACGCTGGGAAACTCGCAATGAATTTCTACGCGCACAATTTCCGTCACGTCACGTAAAATCAAGTTTCTTCTGGGTGCGGCGCAAAATAGGGGCTCGACATTTAACTTCTGTTATACATTTTTCCCTTCACCACAGGCACTCGCGCCACATTAAGCGCGTAGGCTGTTTCGCGCGTGACGATGGCGCGTGTCATCGTCATGCGTCATCGTAGGTCATACGTTATTACCGATAGTGTACTTTGCTGTGCGTGAACCTCTTTTCAGCGTGTAAGACATACGGAAAACAAATCAATAAAAATTTGGCGCATATTCAACAGACATCTACGTAATGCGAAGCGTTGCGCGAATCATTGCAGCGTGGGCCCCATAGTGGGGCCCCAGCGGGACGCTTTGTCGTGTTCATATTGTCTTCTGTTGTAAGAGGACGGACGAGTGTACGTACGTCTTCCTTATAGTGAAAGTATACCCAATGATCCCAGTTGCATATATACCCACTGGCCCCAGGAGCACAACCCAACGGCCAGTGGCCCCGGTGGCATATATTAGAGCGCAGCTCTTAGGAGCCCATTCCTGCGGCGGGCGTCGGCGTCGGTGTTGTCCCGCAGCGCAACCGAGCGAACAAGCGAAGGATGAAAGAGCGAACGCGGAGCGCCACCGCGGGAGATGAACGACGCGAGGAGAAAAGCGGAGAGGAGGGTGCCGCGGAACCATGAGGCGGAAAGCGGAGGAGGGTATGGCGATGGCGTGAGAAGAAAAGCGCAGTGCGCCGACGATGGCCAGAGTAGCGCGCGTCGTCTGGGAGGTCTGTCGGCGGCCGCTGCTGTGAATCGCGCCCACGCGCCATCCATCGCGCTGGCTCTCGCGATCTCCAGAGAAGCGAGGCAGTCGCGCCACACTTCGCTCCGTTTGCAACGTGCCGCACGAGACAGATTGCCCGCGCCAGCCAATATATCGCGAAATGAGAACACGTGTAGAGCTGCGCTCAAAATTTCGGATTAGGGAGTATCGTAATCGCCGGTGATTTTTTTTAGACTTCCCTATCTCCGTGATTGGCCCACGAAAACGTCGAGATACGCGCCAAAAATTGTGCTTACTCGGAGGAGAAGCATGCTTCGCCTTAAAATAATAGAGCAACACGAATGTCACACGTGCCGTTTCTGAGGCCATTCAGCGCTATCATCGTATATGTTCCTCCCCAAGGGAAACTCGCTTCTTTCAGGAATTGCAACTCTTCGTCTACATGCATGAGGTCTTAGTCGAGTTACAAATTGCAACGACTTTCGATTACGGCTGAAAACGCGTGTATACGCATAGGATGGCGGTATGAGCGAGTCGATTTAACACACATACACACATGCGCACGCACACACACCGGCGGTGGCTGTGGGTTCGATTCCCAGTCGCGGCGGTTGCATTCCTATGGGGGGATTAATACAAAAACGCTCGTGTACTGGTGCTTTGTGTGCATACTAAAGACCCTCAAGTGGTCGAAATTATACCGCAGTTCTCCCCGCAACGGCATGACTAGCATAAGTGCTCTTATAAAATTGTTCATAACACAGGGAAGCGTCAGAGAAATATATATATATATATATATATATATATATATATATATATATACGCATACAACTGAAAGGAGCCTGCCATTGGGCGAGGAATCGCTAAACATAATCACTGTTTTGCACCGCTCGACGGATGGTTAGGCTCAGCCAAAACGGTCACGTATATGCGCAGTGATTGTAGACGAAGTCATCGTTCTGCGGGGTTAAGTGGCGATCGGAGTAGTTTAGAAAATTGCTATCTGTGTGGCGTTGCGGGCCCATTTCTTTCGTTATTTTCCCAGTGTACACGGTAGTTACGCCGTGGTCATTTATACTATTTCGCTTTGCGAGAGAACATCGAGCAAGGTTATTCGCATCAAAGTTATTTTTTTTCGCCCTTGCTTGCTTCTTGACGGTCGCCTCGCGTAGCCATGTAGGGAAAAAAAAAAAGAAAAGCAAGAACACTGTTCTTGCCAGTATAGTGGAAGGTCGAGTCAACAACCATGTTTGCGCCTTTTGTTGTTTTATTACTTTTACTTTCCTTGTGTCCGCCATACAAGCGCAAATTTCGTGCAGGATCGAGCTTCCCGCTTGTGAAAAGGCAACTAGATTGTTTTTGCTCATTTTTTAAATTGCTTTCACTTTTATTAACGATATGAAAAGAAGCAACCCGCCATGCTTGTTCTGTAACGACGGAGAGCTCGTCTAAACACAAAGAAAGAAATAGAAAGGGGTGTCCGAGGGAGGGCTATTTTCGTGGCACAGCGCACGTAAAAAGAAAAAAAGAAAAAAAAAAACGACAGGCTCGAGCGTAAATGGCAAGCCCGACCTCTTTGAAAGCAAATAATGCGGTCGTTTACAAGCGCTTCAGAGATCCTGCGTGTACACCTTGTTGTGGACGGAAGAAAACGATCTCCGAGACATTAAACCGCGCGCACGTGCGAGCTTCCAAGCAATTCACTTCACCCCCTTGGGGACGAGGGGGGTGGTTGTTATGGGCGGAAGGGCAGAGCGATGGAAAGAAGAGCAGGCCTAGGGGGGCGGGAGCCGAGATCTGCGAGAGAAGCGCCAGTCGTGCTCCAAGTTCATGTGCGGCCGGCCGCCCCGCATTACGCCATTCACGTGCGCTTGCCCTTCGGTCAGGGAGCCCGTCGAAGACGCCGCACCGTTTGCCGCGCGAGCCCGTCTCGGCAGCCGGCGTTATACTTGTGTGCAGTGTCGTCGGATGTAGTAGAGGTCCTTGCTTATCTATATACTGTATATTGACGGGATTGCTCAATGGTCCAAGCGTATTTAGAAGGATGAGAAGCACAACTCGGTTATCTTCGATTTATTTGCCCAACAGTTTCAGTCGCAGTGGCTACATATCAAATACAGCGATCAGCTGCCACGTCGCTTCACCAGCATCAGTGGCTATGGCGTTGCGCTGCTGAGCACGAGGTCGCGGGCTCGATTCCTGGACTCCTCGGCCACATTTCCATGGAGGCGAAAAAAAAAATAACGCTCGTGCACTTCGATTTACTTGCGGGGTAAAGCAGTCCATGTGGTCAAGGTTAATGTGGAGCTTGCCACCATGGCGCCTAGCCCCATTGTGGCTGTCGCACGCTAAACTCCCTAAATCAATCAATGACTCACGTGGCTTCACTTCGTTGCGAGTTTAGTACTATCCCGTCATGGCTTCGAGCACAGCGCCTCGAGTGATGTTGTTAAAGTATCGAGAGGTGAACGGAAAAAGAGTTCAAGGCAAAGACTAAAAAGATCATCCGCCCCTTCCATGTGTTGCACGTGATAAAATGGCGTAAACATAAGTAAACACAGATCTACAACAGGAAGTTATATTGAAACGTTGCGAGGCGAGAAGAGGCAACGACTTCCGACGCTACTCGACCAGTGTCCACTTCTCTGGTCGAACCCTGCCAAGCCGCCGCCAGAGGCATCGGCTGCAGTCAAGACACCGCGCACGTTCGGCGCGAACGCGGAGAAACACGGACGGCGTCGGCAGCAGCTCTGTGTGTTGCGCTTTATCTGAAAGGGCGCGCCGCGCAGAAACACCTTCTCTTATACCCATCGCCTCTCCTCATCGCGCCCAGCGCGGCCTCTCATAGGTCGCCTCCGCGCTGGGCGCGAGGAGGAGAGGAAACTAACTCGTACTGCTGGAGTCGCTTCCTCCCCCAGCACGCCTCTCCTCCTCTGCTGGTCACGTGACCTGCCCTTCCCCGCCGCGTCTCTCTTCCTCTTCTGGTCACGTGACCTGCGTGACGCTGGACAGACGGCGAAGGGTCGACTTAGAACAGTTTCGCTAACGGATGGGGGCGGCTCCAAGTGCGGCAACGACTCTTGTGAAGTTCCTCTAGGTTTGGTCCAGCTTTCAGCAAATTGCACAACTGAGTATAGCAAATGGCCTTTCGGAATTTGTTTCCGATCCGTGATTTTACAAACGCCGTCATTAAAATCGCTGCTACAAAGACAAGGGCGCTTAAGCACCTTTCTGCCCAGATGTCTGACGTCTATAACCGCCAGTAGTGCAACCCAGGATCTCTGCCAGGGGGGGGGGGGGGGGGGGGCTTAAATTTTTGTTCGACCTCAATTCGACCTCAAGCCACCTCCTAAATTGACACGGTAATGTGAACAGAGCGCTGAAGGAACACGTTGGACTGGTGGGGCTGGACGCGTGGGAGGGGGAAGGGCGGTTACAACCCCCGAACTCCCCCCCCCCCCCCCTCCCCTTTGTTGCGCCACTGATAACCGCGGTTGTAAAGAGGGAGAGCGGCGGAACTGGGCCTGCGGCATCTGCGGTGTGGAGCAGCCCGTTGCGCAGGATATTTCGGAGGCATAGCAGCTAGCTCTGTCGATTTGTGGGGTGGTTATGAGCTGCGGGATTATATTTCCCAGGCAGGGCGACTATCTTCGAATATTGACCGTGGTGAAATTTAAAAAATATATATACTCTTGCGTAAGTTCCAGAAAACGCTAAACCCATGCAGGTAACACAATATGAAAAGCAACATTTGTAAAAGAAATATCCGGGATTCATTGCGATAACGTTTAGCTAAGGTGTTCTAGGCCACAGCTATGAATGTTTTGGCGTGTGCTCTCTTCCAGCACTTCTGCTCCGCCCCATGTGTCTCAAGATCATGCTGTTAATAGACGCTGCAATCGTCTTGAGGCGCTCGCATACCGCACTGGTATTACAGTGTTAGCATTACAGTGTTAGCGTGTCCGAGGCATTACAGTGTTAGCGTGTCCGGTATTCCGGTATATACGCAATGGCGTTTGCGTAATACCGGTTTACCGGACGCTTCGTCTAACCTCTGTGCCTTATGAACGCGTTTTCGTGTTCCCCGAGTGGTCTCGAAAAAATATTAAAACATGCAACGTGTTCACGATTACGCAAATATCGAAAATTACACCCACAGCGAAGTAGAACACACTGCAATAATAGCTCAGTGTTTGTCTGGTTGAGATCCGCGCAGCCAGGTGGCGCCACCAATCCAGCCGCTCATGCGCGCTTAACATCCGCCTATACCGGAATACCGGAATGACATCCGCCTGTATACCTAAAACTCTTTATTAGGTCTTTTTAGCGCACGCCCACACTATTATAAGGTCCCGAAATTCTCCACAAGCTCCATATTGAATGATCTAACATGATCATATGGTGATCCCACATATGTTGTCCCAGCTAACTGAAACCAAGATTAGAAAAAAAAAAAAAAAAAACCAAGAGCTCTACAGAAATCGTACCAACTGCATATTAGCGGTAGTCGTGTGTACGTACAAATATAGTATTTCTGAAGGAAAAGCTTCATTACGCTACCTCGGGCAGCCGTCGGCGACTCTACAGTTTTCACCTTGAGAGCTAGAGGTCAAACCACCAGAGAGCATTAAGGCGCGTTTATAGTCCGACGTTATCGGCACGCGGGCGAGCGTCATCAGACGCCGTGCGCGTCGGAGCGCATTGGCCGCGCTTCCGGTTACGTTGGCGGCGCCAGTACGTCGTACCATCGGTCGAACTATAGCCGCTGTTGTTCTCCCCAACGTGACATAACGTTACATAACGTTCACGCTACGTCGGACTATATTTAGGCCTTTACGGAGCACTGAAAGGAGACATTGCCGCCGTTGCCCGAGTAGAGTTGGGCCCGGCTGCGAATTGCAACAAAGTCTCACTACTTTACTGATCACCGCAGTGTCTGATGATGTGTCACCGCAGAAATGATGAATAAACACTGTATTCATTGCAAACATGTCTGTATATCATTGCGAAACCACACCTCGGCCACAGCTCTACAATGGGCCTATAGCCAGGGCAGTGAAGCTTTCGCTATCAACCAGGGTTAACCAAAGCTATAAACCACATCAATTTTTTCATCACCGAATATGTATTAAATAATTGTTTTCGTTTGATCAACTTCTTAATTCTTGCTTGAATCACTAGCATGTCAATTATAAAGTTGAAGAGCCCCTCAAATAACCTGGGATTCATGCATTTTTTTTCTTGCTCAAGTCTGCCTGGTTGTTTTTGCCGAGAAAAAAAAAACAAAAAGGCCGCGAAATATGAAAAAAAAAATAACGCTTGAAGGGGCCCTTGCGCGACTGCTGTTGTGCAGCGCTCAACGTGTGCAATGGGTGAACAAGCACGGCCGCAGCCCGAAAATATAAACGGCCCTGCAACGTAATAAATGTGCTGACATGCAAAAATGTCATGCAATATGATTGTTAGTTATAACACAAACTATAGTTATTCCTTTTTTTCTATCATCAAGGTGCTTCATTTCATAAGAAATCTTGCATCAAATCGCATCTTGCATCGGAGGCAATACGTTCGTTCCGCTTGGAGCCTGTCCTTGACACCCCTCGTAGCTGCAAAGACACATTTCAATATAAGCGAACACGCTAATTGGTGTAAGGAAACAATTTCATAGGGTGCACTCTGCGTAGACGTTGCAACAGCAGGTGTACATTTTAAGGCACCCTTTCAGCGGCCTTGTGGGTGTCAATCTTTTTATAGTTTATTTTTTTAGAGCGCAGCTCTCAGGCGCCCGTTCCTGCGGCGAGCGTCGGCGGCGTAACCGAGCGAACGAGCACAGAGAAAGATGAAAGCCAACGCGGCTCGAGCGCAGCGGGGGATGAAAGACGCGAGGAGGAAAGTGGAGAGGAGGGTGCAGTGGGACCATGAGGCGCAAAGCGGAGGAGGGTATGGCGAAAGCGTGAGAAGAAAAGCGTAGTGCGGCGACGATGGCTACGAGATGGCGCCAGAGTAGCGCGCGTCGTCTGGTACAGGTCTGTCGGCGGCGGCTGCTGTGAAGCGCGCCCACGCGTCACCCACACGCTGGCTCTCGCGATCTCCAGAGAAGCGAGGCAGTCCCGCCACACTTCGCTCCGTTTGCAACGTGCCGCAGGAGACAGATTGTCCGAGTCAGCCAATATATCGCGAAATGAAAACACCTATAGAGCCGCGCTCAAATTTCGCATTAGGTAGTATCGTAATCGTCGGTGAATTTTTTCTTGCACACACCTTTAGTATTGGTGTTATGAGTATAGATGGATACTAAATAGGTGCAATCAAAAGTGAAAACACGATAAACGTTTTTTAACACCCTTAATGGTACAGATATTGTTACCGCGCATACAGGCAAAACCAACGAGAATCGCAGAGACAACCTACGCTTAAGCGTTATAATCACTGATATTGCAAGTTGCCATACATGGCTGTTGTTTCGCTTTGTCCATTTATGTTTTATTTATTTCCGTTGGTAGTAAATTTGCTAGTTGCATGTTGAGTACTTTTGCCATGTTTTTCATTTGCATGCATTACTTTATTTCTGTATGAGCTGCTTCCATGTAGGTACCTTTAGGATTATTCATATTGCCACTGCTCCATTTCATGTTCTTTAGGCTCCACATTTATGTTTACTTTTGAATTACTGATATTTCAGTTTGTTTGTACAGTATACGACAGTAGACGAATACGTTGATGTAAACTATTAAAGTATCTGGCTCCCACGCATTTTTCTTCCGCGACACAGTACACCGTTATAAAAATCATCCGTGATATACAATCGCCTCTTACGTAATTCTACTGAGACCACAAAAACTCGAAGTAAACGCAACGTAATTTCCATAAATACTTTTAAGGGCAGGATGCCGTTTTGTAACATCCGCGTATTCTCCTCGTCATATGCAGGCTCGACATCGCCTGCTACGCGCGCAGTGCACGCAACTTGCCCGCTCGCTCACGTGCACTGCACGGAAACAGGGGTGGTTTGTGACAGGCGTGGCGGGGGCGCTGGAGGTGGAGGGAGGAGGAAAAAAAGCGCGGGAGGCGCGTGTCCAGCGTGTGCCACCCGTCTAGGAGGAGGAGGTCAGTGACCACCAATGGCCCCCAGTCGAAAAAACGCGGGGGCCGCCGTCGCTCAAAAAACGCCCGCTGTTAGCCACCCTACCGCTGTTGCTCCTGCGGAGTCCGCTGCGCCCTTGATCTGCGCCACCTCGTTCGTTCGCGTGCATCATGTCTGACTCCCCCCCTTTCCTACTTTTCCTCCTTCGCGTCTCCGCAACAGGCCGGGCTGGGCTTGGCTTGGCTTGGCGCGCGCGCGCGTAATGGTTTTTCTGTAAAGACGTCTGGACCCGCACGAGCGGAGCAGGCGCGTTGAGCCACCCTCTTTGCTGCAGGCACGGGCACGTTTCGATGACGCGGCACTGCCGCGCTTCTCTTCTCCCTGCGGCTGATGGTGCGTGACGCTTTGTAGTGGTTCACACTTCGGCGTTTTGTTCCATTTCGTATCGTTTCTTCTTTTTCTTTTTTTTTTGTTCTTTTTTTTTAGACCAACTCTAAAACAGGATGTTGAGCTTATCGCTGCTTTGTTCTCGCTCAGATTTCGCACCATGATCGCATTTTCCTGGCCCGCGTCGTTAACCAATATGCACCAATCGCTGACGCGCACTAGTGCAATTATTGCGGTGCACCGGCCCTAGTGATCGTTTGTAGTCCTATGGTCATGCAAGTATGTTAAAGGGACAATAAATGGGAAAAAAAATATTTTACCTGTATTAGTAAATTACCCTTCTAGAATACAAAGGGAAGAGAGCTACCTTAACCATAATAAGAGGTTTGGTAATCCAGTAAAGCCTCAAGAAGGCAGGACGGGGGGCGACGCCGCCTTGAAGTTCCTGCACCAGCTCACCGGGACCTCAGAGATTTTGACGGTGTTTGCACGGGCATAGTTAATTTGTTTATCTGTAAAGATGGATTACATTGTATTCTAAAACACACACACACACACACACACACACACACACACACACACACACACACACACACACACACACACACACACACACGCACGCACGCACGCACACACACACACACACACACACACACACACACACGCACACACGCACACACGCGCACACACACACACACACACACACACGCACACACGCACGCACACACACACACACACACACACACACGCACACGCGCACACACACACACACACACACACACACACACACACACACACACACACACATAGTGGAGTTGGCAAGCTTCAAGAACATTTCCTGAGCTACAACAGCCAAAATAAAGAAAAACTTTGGGATTTGAGAAAAAGCATTGGGATTTCGACGCGAAATTCAAGAAATTGAACATTGCCCTTCATTTCCCATTCTGATAAACAACGCTTTACCGCTAAACGAGGCAAAAACAAATCGTTTTGAGAGAATAATTTATCAGTCCCATAGGTGACTTCAGATGTTTCTCTTTATACTTCGTCCCTTCAAGAATACGACTCATTTATTCAATGCTTTCCTTGGCATCAACGCACATTGCCTTCATGTGGTTGTTAAGTCATTCGAGACAATCGACAACCTGCATATCTTGCCTCGCGCTGCGACACGGAATACGTTCTTTGAGCGCCCATCAAGATTACTATATCGTTTTGTTTTCAGCGGTTTCCAGCGTGATTAATTGCCGATAAGTGCAGCCGGGGGTCGCGCGATTCATTGATTAGAATGGAAGGCTCGATAAGTATCTCTGGCCGAACGTGCAGCGAAGTCCCGAGGCGGCAAAAATCGCTCCTTCGCGCTCCGCGGTTATCGCGGGCGCTCTCGCAACTGTTGCCACGCGAAAGCGCGAACAGCGCGGTTGGATATTTCCCTATCGGGCCGCCGCCCGCAGCGCGTTATCATAACGGTGTCCGCCGACGCGGAGGAAAAGGGAGGAATTTATCAGCCAGAAATATGGAAAGCACTTGACCTTCCGCCGATAGTGCGGCCATAAAATGTGCGCCCCGACGATGCAGACATTCACTCCCACGCGCCGATATGCCCGCTTTCCTCCCCTTCTTCTACCCAATCACCCTCTCCTTTCGTCTAACGCACCTCGTCTCCCACAGCGGCATAGCCGCCGGCTCTGGGGACAAAGTATTAAGCGAGTTGTGACAGTTGCAGTCGACGCAGCGTTAGCGGTTGCCCGCACAAGTATACTGGGAAACTCGCAATTGATGATGGGGCATCGATGGACGCCAGTATTGATTTTCATTGCCTTATTAACCTCTGTCACAGCTTCACGGAATTCTTCGACTGGGCCTGAGACCCTAAACAAAACCTCAACCACGAGCCATAGAAGAAGAAAAACACAGGACACTGAACTTGAATTTGGCTCTTTTGTTCATTGAATATCACTTGCACGCGCTAGCCTCAACTTTATTCTCACTATCAGATGGTAATGCGATTACATCGTCTTGTGCTTAGCGCTCTTTAGTCAAGTTTATTTGTTTACAGTTCTGAAAATACATGAGGCAGCTGCTCGACTGTCATGGAGCTGGAGCAAAAGGAGAAATGTCGTATACGCCTGACGGGGCTCCCGGCACCATGAGTACAGCGAGCGACAACAGAACAATATATACAGAAGGCACGAAAATAACACAGTGTTCTAAGTAACAGTATTTACAGCCAGAAAATCTTTGGAAATGAGAACAAAATAGAAACCCACAGCAAAGAAAGAATATGAGCAAAAGCAGATTCTGATGTATTCAAGAGTGAGAGGGGAAAAAATGAAGCAGCCGAGGGGCACCTATACGTATATAAAAGCTTCAACCTTTTACTGCAAATCGCAGATCACAAATAAAACATTGCAACTGAATAAGAATGTGCCACTAAATTACACGAGAGAGTACTTTTAAGGCGAAATGCGAAAACACCCGTGTACTTAAATTTGGGTGCACGTTAATTTGGACCAGGTGGTCCAAATTATTCCGGAGTCCCCCACTACGGCGTGCCTCATAATCAGATCGGGGTGTTGGCACGTAAAACCCCATAATTTAGTTTTTTAAGTACTTTTAACGGAACAGGTATCTGCGGATAAGGTGTATTTTCACTGTCTCCCCAGGTGATAAATAATTGTGCAATTCGGTAACCAACTGTGATGCAACAAGCTAACAATGGCTCTGCGTCACTTACACTGGAAAGTGATTAATATTTACGGCTGTAAGAATTTTGTTCACAAATGTGCTTGCATGACACTCGGACTCCAGGCAGTATATGAAGGTATACAGGAAACATGATTTTCTTGAGAAAGCGATTCGCGTGCCATATCTGGAACTTGGCACCAACGCGCTCGTAATCGCAAAGCTTTTCAGTGAGCACATAACTATATATACAGATGGCCGCTAGGAAACGAATTGATATTGGATAGCTTTAGCTTGTTTCATTCTTCATCTTGATTAGTTGTGAATTATGAGAAGTATGCCCCGTAACAAAAGAGGCACAAACACAATAACAAATAGCTAACGAAGCAAGTCCATGGATTACGGAGAATATGGAGAGAAAAAAAAAAGAAAAACTAGAAGAAAGGGTAAACGAGCACAATGACAACAAAAGGCGCGAAATAGTATTGCATGGGAACATGAATGAAAATAAAATTGTAAATCAGCTATACTGTTCCCAGGGAAGTCATCAAGTCACCCAAGCGAAAAAAAAAAGAGAGAGAAAAAAAAAACACACGAAAAGAAGAAGTAATCAAGTCACTGTGACACGAGAAAATTCCGTAGAGCTTTGATAACTGATCTCTGTTTGTTTGGGCACGTGTAATACTAGGATGGAGCTGCGAAGTCAGGACGAAAATGATGGCATAACGCAGCTGCGAAGTCACGACTAAGTGCCGTAAATACGTTTGTCGAGAGTTGTCGAAATTGGACCAATCTTTTAAATCCTTTTTTTTTTTCTTTTTAAATTTGTATAACTACGACCCACCGAGTTACGCTGGTGCATTACGGTGAAGTTCGACGGATGGCGGAAGGGGCAATTTCCAGCGCGGGCAGTGAGTAGCTTTTGCGGATCGACGTCCAACCGGTGCATGCTACACGCTTGCTAAAATGTATCTCGTCACGCACAAAAGCACCGTCGCGGCCGGCTCGGCGCACTTCTCGGTTGGTGACAAATTGCCAGTGACCGTAAAATTCCTTGCTTTACCTGGCGTCCAAGTTTCCCAGTTTACCACAAGCAGTGCGCGCCTTTTCAGTATCACACCCCTGTCTTTCAAACTCTTGCACCGTGCACACTGCGATTTGCACGTTATCGGGAACATTCCTAAACGTACTAAATTGAAAGCCGAGCCACTTCTCGACTGATGTGGCCACTGCGTTTCACTGACACCACAAGACGATTCTTTAGCGACATTTATGTAACGAGGCACTCTCGACGTGTGCTCCAATGCACTGTATAATGAGGGAGTGTTTCTCAAGCGATTCGTCTTATGCGTTAATGAGGAGCTTTATTGATACACAGTGTCTTCTTCAGTCGAGGTGTAGATGTGCTCCACTCGGTGGCAGTGTTTTTAGCGGGCCCGAGGCACTCAGGAAGGTTGCTTTTAGTATTAAATGTAGCCTACAACCAGGAATGAACTGAATTAAAACACGAGGAGCTAATACCCGACGCACAAAGAATAAGTACAAAGACCGTATAATTCGTGACACAAAAATGCAGGATGGTCGCAAGCAGAATAAATGGCTGGATCGAAACTCAAACGCAGCAGAATACGAAGCTAATAGCGTGCGTGTCTTGATTGAAATGAATCTACAAGATTCGGAGCAGCCGCCTGTTATTGGCAATTTTGTCTAGGAAGGGGGCAACAGAATGATTGATTCGCTGAAAAGTGGATGCGTAGGGATGATCATTAGGCGAGGTACGAAGTGGCAAAGGGTAAAAAGGAGATGTAAGGAGCATTTATGGAATAGCGACACTTGAGAAACAGCGTGGTGGTAGAGTGCATCGATGCGCTCGCCCTCGCTTAGCCCTGTCTTTGACACATCCTTCTCGGTGGAGTCGAAGAAGGCTATAGTTTGTCAACACGCGGAGATGGTAGTTTGGTTGGACTGGTGAGGTGTCCTTTCAAAATCATATCTTCATTTGTCTGGTAACACAAAGTTTACTACTACGGTAAAGATAAAATTCTCTTCTTGAAGTTGTTTTTTATTTTCGTTTTCTTACTTTTTTTTAATTTCGCAGTGAGACGTTGATTACTAAAAGAGAAGATGCAGGCCAAACTTTCACTTTTTTCTTTTTTAATTCCATGCCGAAGTCCTCGCTCCCTAGACGCCAATGTGGCGTCATGGATATCAGTGTATTTTCTCATATTTGAGTCGTTGCATGGGGCGCAGTATATGTTATCAACACTTGCTAAGTTGAGTCTTTTGCTACTTTAGAATACGACGTATTTCATCATTACCGATAAAATAAATTAACTGAGCGCTAGCAGACGCCGCGTAAAATCCATGACGTCACGGCGAGCTAGTGCGGGAACTTGAAGACGGCGTCGCCACCTGACTTTGGGTTCTGCGTCTTTTCTGGCTTGCCTGTCCTCCTATAACGGCAAGAGCGAGATATACATGTTCTCTTGTATTGTAGATGAGTAACTGACCGATACAGCTCGGCTAACTTTGTCTCTGTAGTGTACCTGTGGATTCCGTGTGCCCCGTACGAGTCGATGACTATATACGCATACGCAAGTGCGGCTGCACGCGTCGACGGAGCCACGCCGATGACGGCCACCGCTCGGCACTTTCGCGCCTCAACACGCAGGGGTCGCTATCGCCACGCTTTTTTTCCGGTCACGATCAGGGCCGCCTACGACAACTCACGCGCCGCTGACTCTGCGTGGCCACGCGCGAGGAGTTGCGGTCGCCAACCCCACGTGCGTAGAAAAACACGGGCTTCAGTGCCGGCTGTACAAGGGAGAAGACGCCTGCTGCGAAATCGTTAAAAGAAGCGTGATCGAAATCGAAGCCGAACGACCACAGTGTCGCGTTTAGCTTCGTCTAGTGGCCGCGCCGGCTGTTGCGATATTGCAGCTTACGAAATTGTGAGTATCGTTTGGGAGAGTATCTGTTACCTTGTATTGTACGTACGCTTAAGAAAACAGGTTATGAGAATAATTTGTTATTGGCACAGAATAAGCGGCTTGGTCATAAATGCAAGCTGCTTAGGGTATTCTGCAGAACAAGCAGCTTGATGTTGGACTTAAGCTACTTTGCATGCAATTTGAAACTAATTAAAAAGTCGGGGGGGGGGGGGGGCGCTTGGAATACAAATACGATTTCTTTCGGATAGTGAACTTATCTGTACTTCAAGGGAAATGGCCGATTCGTATTATAACAGGTTGGTGATTGGGTGAAATGTAGCAGACGATTTACACACTAGAGCATCCGAGATGGCGGAAGCGAGGCGTGAGCAACGCTTGGCCGAACGTCGTCTTTCTCTACTTCAATAAACGACTCGTAACAATATGTTTCAGAGCAAGTGCGTATACTGTGATCGGGGCTTCCTGTGACAGGAATATTAGGTGCACCTCATACGCTCGGGCTGTCGGCGTCTCCTGTCGTCGTCGTCACGGTAAAGCAAGCGGCTCGTGCTCGCGCTATAGGCACGCGCTCGTGCCACTGCTCCCGCGTTCGTTGTCGTCGTCGTCTTCATCGCCTTCTTCTACGGCTGGATGCGTTGCCGCTCATCATTCCAGCGTAGAATTTCACTTCCCTTCTGTCGTCGTAATGGGGAGGCCGCATTTACGGGGTTATGAACCATTGCTTAAGGCAGTATGAGCCCATTAGAGGTGCATTACTGCATGCTTCGCACCTCCCCAGGTTTCACCTGAGTGGAGCTGCATTTCGCTCAATGGGTCATTTGACACTTACGCATAAAATTTAATTCACCACTGAAACCGAGCCTGCGACTTAACTCGTGCTAACTGTAATAACTAATACAAACTAAAACAGTAAGAAAGGCATCCATAATGGCCAAATTGCTGAGGGAGTTAAAGAAAACAATGATGGTTCTATAACGCCCTTTTTCTCCTTGCCACTGTGAGGAGTATGAGGCTATAGATACACGCTCTCTAGATCGACCTCTTCCCCTTTCTAGTTAATTAATGTGTTCTCCTCCTCTCATAGCGCTCGAGTTAGCTAAGGGTGCGCGAATATTTACTGCAGTTTTCTCAATACTTTTAGAATAGCCAACTTTTATAGGCCAAAATTTCAAGCAACACTAGTCAATTTTTTTGAACGAACGCGCCTCCAAGTGCATATACCATGGTATAGTTACAACGTTGTGTTTTGGGTATGCAAGATTGGGGTGACCTTTGTCTGAGCTCGCTAGGCATATATGTATCGTGGATTTAACACAAATTACTTAAGTGGAAGAAAATCATAGAGTGAGCAACCGCGGGAAAGCTTCAAGCAATTATTTAGCTCTCAAATGCGGTGTTGTTTGCCTGCATCATTAAGCAACGCATTTCATTCCGAATACAATGAATATCTCATACGTTGGCGCGTATGTATCACCGAAATAACATGACATCGCGTTCTTATGTTTTCATATGAATCATTAAAATATCTACGGGTCGTGCGCGACGGATTTTAATAAAAGCTGCTTACAATTCTTGGGCGGGTGCGCGAGGTATTTGAGAACACTATTTCTTATCGCCAAAGACACCAGCAGGCTCATCATATCTATCTAGGCGTGCGGTTTCTTGTTGGTTGACCCCTTATCATTCATACTGCGCAGTTTGTTCAAAGATGGAAGCGTACAGTTTGACGCAGGAAATGAAACGCCATGCATGTCCTTGTCGCCCTGGCCACACATCACAGCGACTTGGAAATTGCCACCTTTCTGGACGTAGCGAAGTCTTTCGTTTACAAGGTGCGGACAGAAATGACGTATACTGGCGGTGACATGGCATCTATGGCGAAAAGGAAAAAGCACAGTCAGCGGTGAGACGTCGACGGAACCCCTGATTTTCTCCGGCGGCTGCAAGTCATCGTGAGTGACGACCCAGAAAAGTCAATGCCGGCCAATGCAAAGGAGCTCCAAGTCGCAGAGTCGACTGTCAGGCTCGCTGTGCACGATGACTTGAGGTACCATTCGTATGTCATGATGAGGGGGCAATTCATGTCCGATAAAACTCGGAAGAATCGTCTGCTCTGGTCCAAGCGCTTGCTAAGCAAGCTGAAGAGACCTGAGGAGCCTGGAATGCTCTGTTTTTTTTTTTTTTTCAGATGAAAAGAACTTTGGCCAAGACCAAAAAGTTGAACGCCGTAACGACAGGTGGCTTTGCGCAAGCGCTGATGAGGTGCCTACAGTGATGCACACAAAATTTCCCTCGTCTGTAATGGTGTTAGCCATCGTCAGTAACGAGGGTGACGTCATGCCGCCACACTTTTTTTTTCAGAAGGACTCCGCGTTAATACTGCCGCGTACATGGAGGTGCTTGCCACCGTTGTAAAGCGCTGGATAGAGACTGCTTTGAATGGAAGACCTTATGTCTTTCAGCAAGATTCGGCTCCCGCCCACACCGCCTGCGTCACCCAGGAGTGGCTGGCTGACAACTTCTACGGCCACATCACTCCCAACTTGTGGCCTCCTAGTTCTCCAGATTTAAATCCGTTCGACTACTATGTCTGGGGCATCGTTGAGAGAGAGGCCAACAAACAGCCACATAATACAAAGGACTCGCTGAAGGCCGCCATTGCTGACTCTATGACAACATTTCTAAGGACCACCTGATCCGTGCATGCAGCCGTTTCCGAAGCCGAATTGAATCGGTTAATGCTGCGGATGGCGTATTCATTGAGTAATTGTGGAAATAAACCATAAGGAAAGTAGTTCCCAAAGTTTGGTGAAAATATGTCCATTTTTGCTGGAGATATTCTTTCCTGCCTGAAGCCAACATTGTGCTCTCAAATACCTTGCGCACCCTGTATATACGTGGCTATACGTGGTCTTTTAAGCCAATTTATGCGTAAGAGAGAGAGAAAAAAAATAATTACACGAAATGCAGAGAGGATGGCCTGAGGTACTTTCCTCTAGCCAGCTACTCTGCGCCGGGGGAAGGAAAAGAGGGAACGAAAGCGGGGCATGATGGGTGACGATGGCGACAGAAGGAAGATACAAAACATATAACACGCAATTAGGTCGATATAGTCCAGACCCCTACATTTTAAGAAGTCGAGTAAGGCCTGAAAACTAGATTCAACGTCATGCCAAGGGCCAGAAATAACGTCCTCCGACAACGGTGGGCGGTTGAGGCGCGCAAGCTCATTAGTCAACTTCTGTCGCTCTTCCGCGTACTGAGGGCAGTCACACAGCACATGCCCTCTGGTCTCGCCCACATGGCACAGCTCACAGTCTGGAGAATCGGTGCGTCGCATTAGGTGAACGTAGACACGCGTAAATGCCATCCCCAGGCTAAGTCTGTGCGGAAGACTGGCATAGCTGCGCTGAATTTTCTATGGTATCTATAGTCTAAATTTAATGTTAGGGTCCAATCTCTGGAGTCGTCTGTGGCGATTTTACGGATGCTCCTATACAGTGCTTTTTTGCCGCTTTTCGTGTGATATACTTGAGAGAAGGCATTTGGCGTCCGCTCTTGAAGAAGGAATTTAAGCAGTGGCTCTCATTCTTCCAGTGCCCTCTCCACTTCGGCATCGGCCATTTCGTTGTTATGAACACCACAGTGACTTGTAATCCGATGAAATATAATGTGGCGGCCGTCTTTTTCTTCCGCTAGAGTGTATACAGCTAGGCAGTCTGAAGGGCCAGGAAGCTTTCTTTCATTACAACTCTGCAGAGCCGATTTCACGTCACTGAAGGCTGTCTATACTCGAGGAGGCTGTCGTGAAATATAGAGAGCTTCCTCTCTGATTGCCACTATAGCTCCGTGGATGTTTGTGGCGTCTTGCTACGCAGACTGAACCGTCGAATGACTTGATGCGCAGGCACTGCAGCTGACGCATATACGGCGATACGGATACGTCTGTATACATACCTTCACCTAATACCCATATTCCTTGCCTGTATATTCAAGGGGTAAATATACGAGGCACACGGTGGGTATTCGCGATTTTTTAGAAAGGCCATTAATAGAAAGACCCGTAGTTTGGACATGACCCATGGGGGTACATTTGGAAGGTCAGCTGGGGCAAATTATGACAGAATCGCGGATTCTTGGCATTTAATGGCTCTCGATAAAGTGGAGTCCGGCCGTATGTGGGGAAGTGTCGATAAGCGGTAGGGCGTAAAATATACGCAGATCCAACGCCATGTTGCAATCCAAATGACGCGGAGCTAGTTTGAGTTAGCGTGATAGCGGCTGCAGGGGATGATTCGAGCACAACTTAGGTCTCCTGTAGCTGTTAGGGCTCATTCACACTTGCGACGAGGTGAGGTCGCGCGACCAAGTTAGTCGCAAAGCGACCAGTCGCAAGTAGTCGCAAATGGTCGCTTTTCTCGAAATGCGACCGTTTCGGGCCAGTCGCTCACTGCTCGATTTTTCAGTCGCGCGACCGCAGTCACAGAACTGTTGAACCAATCAGATGCGAAGGAACTGGACGTCCATATACGCTGACGCTTATTTTACGCGTCGATGACATTGCAAGCAGACGTGAACGGCATATCGCGAGACATTTCGGTTTAGCGACTCGTCGGTCGCATTTGGCGGTGTGAACATCGTTCGTCTTGAGTAGCTTTCTGGTCGCCAGTCGCAATCGGACGCGGGACGTCGTCTTGTCGCAAGTGTGAATGCGCCTTAGCTGTCTGCGTCGCGAGGACGAAGGCGATGCACTATGATTGTCGAGGTTAGAATGTTGACGAGAAGTGCACGCACAGAGAAGTACGACACATATCTAAATACATTTAAGGCTTCCATAACCATTGTGTCACATTGCACATACTCATGCACTTTGTGGTTCGCACACGTACCCAGTCACACACGCCCAGAGGCACATATCAAGTAGACTACTACTTGGTAGTTGTCCATTATAGGCGAGGAAACCACGGAGAATGCCAAACCGCAAGGAAGGGGCGTGGAAAGCTTCGCTTTAAAAAAATAACACATGTTGCTGCATCACTTATATTACGTGGGCTATATATAACTTGAAAAATTTATTTGAGAAGAATGATATACACGTTTCTTGGGCTCGCATGCAAGAAGGTCCCGTACTGGAAATTTGTCGAAAAAAAATGATTTGTTGATGTTTGTCACCGTGCTTTAGCAACTGAAGCTCGCCATACTTTCACTTGCCATTTTGATTGAAGCTATTGCGCAAGAACACTGCCAGATTTGCTACGATTTCTACTCTCTTGCTGCGTTATATACCACTATGCGTACGTTACTCTTCTTTAATCGCACCGAGATATTTCGAACGGGACTGCAGGCCAACTACCGTTCGGTGTTCATCGGTGTCTATGTATACGTTGCTGTAATTCGGAACTACTAGCAACTTCACTGCTAATTTTTATACGCAATATGTTTATGATGCATACTTGGAAAACTGGAATACGGCCCGCCGGATTTCAAAGAGCGAATCCAGTGCCTCAATATTATATTCGTTATTTAAGAAACAGCATAATTTACAGACACAATTGGTAGCGATGTAAAACCTTATGGCTGGGAACTTGGTAGGAGCAGGTACTTATTCCGTGTCGTTGAACTAATATAGGACACTATATAAACGATGAAAGAAGGTGAGGATATAAACGCATTTTGCGTTTGTGTGCCCGCATGTGTGCGTCGTGTACATGTCTGTGCGCGCGCATACTCTCACTATATCGTAATGAGCCCCTAAGCAGCGAATGATGCAATAGTATTTTTTTTTTGACATGCTCAGAACATAAATAAGCATTCTAAAGTGTGACGTCCGGCCAAGGAAAAAGAAAAAAGAAAGAAAGAAAGCAATATCTGATATAAATATAAAGTTTCCTTATATTTTTCATACTCTGTTAGCAGCTAGGAGCCGTGCGCAGTCGAATACACATAAGCCTTTCTGTATTTATTGAATGATGTATACGAACCCCATAACGCCAGTGTTCAAGACCTGCGGTTCTGTCTTAGTATAGAACTCAAACGCCACGTTAAACACCTGGGCGCCTCGCTTCCTGCCTTTTTTTCTCAGCTTCGCGCCATTCTCGAAATTCTTTAACAGGAATGGTTTCGCGTTCCTCGCTGGCCTGTAAATATACACACTGGCGCCGAGGTTAGCGCTCGTTACTGTGCCAGAAATTTCGCAAGGCTGGCTTCCGTGCCTTTAGCGCGACGAACGTTGCGCAGCGATTGCGTCTTCTGAACGCAAGGCTCTTTCTTTTTTTTTTTTTCATCGCATTTCTTTCTTCGTTTTCTACGAGAATGTGCCGTAATGCGCCGATATTTGTTTGGCGGTGGTTATTTTTAACCAAAACAAACTTTCCGTGCCTTATCGTATAAGTGAGTGCCACGTGGTGTCTAGGAAATTTCTTCCCGCTGCCGAGCGGTTTAGATTGCTATCGTCTAGTATAAATGGAAGAACGAGAGTTGGAAGTGGGCTTCTCAGCGTTCTTGGCAGTGTGCGCGTCCGCAGGGACGTCCTTGAAGTGTTTCCAAAAAAATGTGCCGTGGTTAGCTGTAGCTAGCAGCCGCGTACTGGCTCAAGTTCACAGTTTTTTTGTTATAAAAGTGGGCGCAACCCTCTCTTCGCTTGATAACATCAAAAACTGCGAACAGGAAAGCCGGGAAATGGTAGCAATTGGCTGCTTTTAGGCTGGCTTCAGCACGTCTCCTACGGCTTTTTCACAACGAAATAAGTTATTCAGACCTTTGAGGCGCCGGGCTCCGCTCGAAATATATCGGCGTTCGGAAAAGAGCTTTTAACCGCGCCGGCAAATTTTGCTGTGCCTGGCGGCGGATAGCACGCTTAACGCACGACCCAAGGAGAATACACGAGATGTCAGAGTTGTCTCTGGGAAAGTTTGATTATGATGACAATCAAAACCGAATAAACCTTTATAGATTCAGCGAAAGTGACACCGCATGACTGATGGTCTCGAGTTACTGTTGATGGTCGACAATGGCGCGCCATCTGTTGGCGCCTGCCATTGAACGAACAGCTTTACTACAGAGTGCCTCAAACTCCTTCCAGTCTGTTAGTGGCGCAGACGACCGCGAGCCTTTGCATTATAGCGAGTCTTTGTATTAGCGCTGTCCAGAGTGCGCCTGTTCGCCCACTTGAAACTTTCAACATGAATTCGAATACCTGATGGTGAATCGTCATTGTGTGTACACATACAATGCTATGGTGCTTACACACCTTTAGTGGTATTCAATAGGCATTTTTTGTGTGTGCTTAAATTTTGATAATGACGTGGCGTCAACAGAGACGCCATCGACTACGTGTATGATTAGCCACCTTCCGGAATAGAAGTCGGTACCTTGCGCAAGCTTCTTCACCGTTGGTAACAGCGCAGTGGGGCTGTATTCTTGATCGATGACTTTCAGAGTTACTGTATGCTTTCGGCATATGTTGATTGGCTAAGTCAATAGAAGCGAATATGACGAAACGTGTCACACACCTACCGCCAGCGCTGTTCTCACGTCGTACAGCTCTCCCATTGCTACCATTTCCGTTTGTTTTGTCAGCAGTTTTTGATGTTATCAAGCGAAAAGAGATTTGGCGTCGCTTTTACGAAATCCTTTGCTTTCCGCATCAAAATGGAAGATAGTGCTGCGTGTGACCACTGCGGCTGCGAGGAAACTATGAACACGTTCTTTAGCCGTTGTCCCCGATACAGCGCGAACAGGCAGTCACTCGCGACCGCGCTGCATGACCCGTCTTGACGACCGCCCGCTTTCGGAGCAGAGAGTCCTGGAACGCCGGCCTATACAGTCGTCTCACCACAAGTCGGTCAAGGAACTGTGGAAGTTCTTGTGTTCGAGTGGCCTATTAGAGATACTACTGGTTCTCACGGACGTTCCCCACCTCATCTATGTATTTATTTCGTGATTTTGCTTTATCTATCCGCTATTAATTCCGCCTTTCATTTCCCCTTACCCTTCCCCCAGTGCAGGGTAGCAAACCAGAAGCTCTCCCGGTTAATCTTCATGCCTTCCCCACCCCATTTCTCTCTGTGTGTGTCCCAAATTTATGCATTTACAGGGCGCTGCCAAATTTTTTATTTTTTATTTTATTTACCCAATACTACAAACCTTGTACAGCTCCAAGCATGATGGGTAAAAAGATAAACAAAGCAAGTATAAACAAAGCTAATAAAATTTCAAAGCATCAAAATGTGGCGAAAGGCAATAAAGAATCATTCCAATCGGTTACAGTGCGAAGAAAAAATGAACACTTGAATAAATCTATTCGTGCAAAATACGGTGTCAGCGAATTAGGATGATGGTAGCAAGTATGCCTTGATGTTGAAGACGATAGATAGGGTGATGAGTTAATTGCTAGGTCCCGATTCCAAAGCAAGGGGAAAAAATGTCACAGTTTCGCTCTAAGGGCGAAGCAATGAATGCGATAGCAACACAGCAATGTCATACGAAGTAAGGTGAGCGGCTTTGGTAGCAATATGAATTGTAGTAAACATGAGCTGATTAAGTAAGCAGGTGTGCTGTGGCGTAAGTAGCCCGACATGAAGAGAGACTCCATGACCACGAGAAGGCGCGTGTGAAACGGTGGTGTTGATGAGAAGCGCTTCCCGTGGGCAGCGCGTGCGAAGGGACACACCTGTAGCGCTGCACTGCCGATCCGGGCAGCATTGCATATGTAGCGTGCGTTGGAAAATGTGGCCCGACTATTACTAACTGAATGAACAAGCGTGGTGTGAGCGCGCACAAACAAACATGAATAGATCACACTGAATGACTGCAGACAACGACTGTCAAAACTCTGGCAGCACATACGCCGCAGCGGCGAAGGTACGTGCGGTCTATCGCTTCAAAGGAAACTGAGCGGCGAATGCACGACGTATAAAGGTCAGAGCCGTGTGGAGATAAGAGACGGTGCGGACGAGCGACGAGCGCGGTTGTTGACAGAGTAGAAGTGCCCCCCCCCCCCCCCCGCTCCCTCCGGCGCTGGCTTCCCGCTTTCTTGTTTGCGCGTGGGAGATTGAGTGCGTTCGCTCTCCGTGATAGCGCGCGTACCCGCACGCTTCCGCTCGGGCATACGGCGCGCGGCGAAGATTTTATCTATAGGGAACCTCACGGCGACGGCGACGGCGACGCCGACGGCAGAAATCCTGTTGAAGTGGCCATATAATTGCTATCGCAATAAAAATTGCAAACGTAAAGTTTTCCTCCTTCGTTGCAGACATTAAATGCCATTAGCCTACATTATTTCAGAGGGTGAGTCCTATAGATAAAACTTTGAGTAATAAACCTTACAGCTTTCCTCTGTACCTTTTCGAGACGGGTGATATTGTGTTTAGTAAACGGGTTCCAAGCAACGCATGCTTATTCAAGTTTTGGTCTAACTTTTGAATTGTACGCAAGTAATTTTACACTCGCAGGTTAATTTTTAAGCTTACGCCATAAAAATATAATTTATAGAACGCAGAAGAACATATATTCTCTATATGCAAATTCCAGGATAAAGTATTAGTAAGTGTAACACCTAAATACTCGTATTGAGTCTCTTCCTGCAGTGGTGGAACCTAGCCTGTACGTAAAAGAGAGTGGAGCTTTTTGGCGAGAGAAGCGAAGAAAAATGGTCTCATCATTATTAAGCTTCATATCCCATATTTCACACCATTAAAAATGTTAGCAAGAGCGGAGTTAAGATGGTTCTGATCGTTAGTTGAAATGACTTCTTGAAAAAGCACGTAATCATCTGCAAACAACCTGATTAGCACGTTAGGAACAATTTCAGTGATTATTCATTATATCGTTATTATACAGTAAAAACAATATTGGTCCTAGCACACTCCCTTGAGGGACCCCGGAGCCGACCGGAAAACAGCCTGACCGCCGCTGATTAACTGCTACAAATTAGTAGCGATTGTTAAATAGTTCGTTATCCATATGATCAATATTTCCGGTAGTTCAATGCGTCTGAGTTTTAGTATTAGTTTGTCATGTGAAACTCTATAAAAATCTTTGCTGAAACCTAGAAATATTGCATCAATCTGACCATTCTTAGCCAGGCATGAAGCGAGCGGATGTATTACTGTAACTAATTGTGTAATTGTTGAGTAGCCTTTTCAAAACCCGTGTTGGTAATTAGAGAGGACTGAATGTCCATCTAAAGATTCATTTATCTGATTGGCAATAATATCGTTGGTTAGTTTTCAGCATGATAATGTAAGCGATATAGGACGGTAATATTGTAATAAAGCCCGATCACCTGTCTTGTGTACACGCACAACTCTGGCTATCTTGCAGTCACCCGGTAATTTTCCACGAAGTAATGAAATACGATACATAATAACAAGAATCTTTGTGATGTACTTAGCATATCGCTTCAGAAACACGTTAGGAAGGTTGTCAGGGCCACATGATGATTAGGGTTTTAAATTTAGTAGCATAGAAACTACGCCAGGGTACGAAATAAAATTCATATCACAAGGATGAAGTACTGTGTCACTCGATGGACAAATACCAGAGTTAGCAAACACGCTGTGAAAGTAGTCATTGAAATGACACGCAATATCACCATGATCGGTAACTATAGAACTATTAATAGAAATTTGTGACGCAGGTTTCTTTTTTTTCGCTTACATAATTACAAAACTTTTTTCGCTCTTCTACAATGAAGTTCTGCAGCACTGTATTAAAGTAGTGTTCTTTGGAAGAGTGCACCGCTCGTGCAAGATTTTCTTTTAGTTCCTTTAGATGACAGATATGCATGTGCCGTTTCTTTAACTTTTTTTTTTTAATCTTTCGCTTCAGATGGATTATTTCAAGTGTCATCCACGGCTTCTGCCTACGAACTAGTTTACGTTTGCTCGGCACAAACTTATCTAACAATAATGGCACATATCTTTGAAACGACGCCAAAGTGTGTTCACATCATTGTCGGTAAAATCAGCACGGCATGTTTCCAAATGTTTTATAACGGGATGCATCGTCTGCACGTGAGTAGTCTTTGAAGCAACGCTTCACAGGGTTATTCGATTTGATAAAAGAGACAGCGGATAAGGAAACACCGACAAGCAAGTGATAAGAAATTCTTCTACAACTTGAATAGTATATCCAGGTAATAGTCTAGGTAAAAATACCAGATCTAGTATCGATTTGGAAGTTCCTTGCACGCATGTTGGTTCCTGAACTATATGGATTAGGTCATGAGTTAACATTATGTTAAGCATACTGCTTAAATGTTTGCTGTTGTGGGGAAGTGATTCAACGCGCTCCCAATTAACGCCTGGCAAGTTAAGGTCCCCTATCAGTAGTAGATTGTTTCTCTGGAATTGAGACATGTGCTTTTCCAGCTTGACTAGATACTCAGGAGCGGCATCAGGAGGTCTGTAAATGGCACATAGTAAAAATCTCGTGCTGAGGCACGAGATTTTTATGCATAAACATTCCAGTCCGGGAATGTTTTCCAAGAGAACAGCATCTATATAGTCTTTAATAAGGACTGCCACGCCACCTGCCCTGGAAGACCGATCCTTACGGAAAACTTGATAACAGTGTGGGAAAACATCCTCGTCGCCTATTTCATTCCCCAGCCACGTCTCAGTTATGACGACAATGTGTGGGTCTCAAGAGGTTCTGTTTTGTTGATTACGCTACTAGCGTTTAAGTTGATTATACGCAAGTGCTTGTCACATTCTTTGAAAGGGCGTCATGTCTCAGGCTGCTGGGAATGTTGGTTCACTATCTTGACGCGCATGTTTTTTGTCTCATCCCAGAAGAATAGATCTCTATCAACCTTTAGTTCGTTATGATGTAAGGGTACTTTCCTACCCTGCAGTTTCTCGGCTTTCGCACTTTCCCACAGATGCTTCCGTTTCTTCAGCGTCGCTTGCGAGTAGTCATTTTGAATAGACGTGCCTGATCCTTTAGGCTTGCTACAGTTTTCGAATATCAGCTTCCTTTTGTTAAAATTTTGCAGATAGAAGATGACAGGACGCAGATTTTTCAGATAGATAACAGGACATTTTCTGTCTTGTTGGCCAAGCCTGTGAATGCAGCCGATAGATTCTTCTTCTTCTTTCTGGGGTTTTACGTGCCAAAATCAGTTCTGATTATGAGGCACGCCGTAGTGGAGGGCTCCGGATTAATTTTGACCACCTGGGGTTCTTTAACGCAGCCGATAGATTCGCACTGTACATTCAGCTTATTCATCATTACTTCTGTGAGACCTTTTTCCTTGAGAAGCGCTTCTGTTTCCTCGGGGCATTCAGAAATAACATGAATAATTATATTTGATCGCCTATTTCTGTCCTGCAGATCAGTAAGTTTCTTTGCCTGGAAGCCAATAACGTGTTCTATAGACTTTAGGGTAGTTTGAACCTTATCATCTTGAGCCGGAGAAGGCCAGACAGCCTTTTGTCAATTTGAGTGAACATCTGTTGAAGGTTACTTATCAATGTTTCGACGCTACATAGTTGGACTTTCATTTCTCAAATATCGTTGCGGATTACAGTTTGACCATCAAGCATACATACATTTCTTTTAGCGTGGGATCTGGATATGTTTTAATGTCTCCGCAGGGAAGCAACTTGCAGACAAGAAGACATTCATAGGCAAGGTCAAGGCCAATTCATGTAACGTGTCGAGATGGACCTTAGGTCACGAAAAGTGAAACCGTCCCAGAAAGGGATCACTCGAGAACGAATAAAGGAATTAAAATTATTATAAGGAAAGGGATGGATCTACTGCCTAAAAATGGATAGGGTAGGTGTTCATCAGTTAACGGAATCACATGCGACGATAGATGCCCGCCTCGCGTGCAAACTCCCAGAGGGTAGAGTGGGGTTTCGCGGGCTCGATGGTCGTCGGGCGGGGTAGTCCAGTTTTCAAGCGAGGTAATATGTGGTCGCACGGATTTCTGCTGTGGGACTGCCCCGGATACGAAGACTTCCGACAGAAATACATGCGACCACTCGAGAACATGGCCTCGGCTAATCTCGGCCTTGCGTTCTTCTTTCTTTCTTTCTTTCTTTCTTTCTTTCTTTCTTTCTTTCTTTCTTTCTTTCTTTCTTTCTTTCTTTCTTTCTTTCTTTCTTTCTTTCTTTCTTTCTTTTCATAAACCGCCCACTCTTTACACGGATGGAGTCTCAATGAGTGTTACATGATTTCTGTAGTGTTAAATGAAGGCGGCCATGGAAACGTCGTCGCCGACCACCGCAGTTCAAAAAGTTGCTGAAATAGGACGTTCAGGCTTCGCTCGGCTCAAGGAACGACGGGCAACGACCTTCACATTTCGCTTTATTTTTCACTTCCTTCATCCTTCGCGTGCCTTTCTATATAACCGCCCCCAGCGTGTCGGTCTAAGCCCCTGTAAAAGCGCTGCGCGCGCGGCCGAGACGAGAGTTAAGGAGCGTCATAAAGCACGACTTTTGCATACAGCTCCAACCGCCGCGTATACAGTCTGTGCTCGCACTTTCGAGAGGATCCGGTTTTGCGCCTACACCACATCGTTGCGTCGTCCGTCTCTCCTCGTGGATTACGCTTAACGAACGGCCGCCCACGTAAAACTGACTCGAGATGGGCGTTTTGGATCCAGAACGCCTATTATAAGCGGACTTTAACCACGCCTGCGTATGAGACACAAACGTGGATGCATTATACCATCGCGAGTGTCTGGCCAGGCCATGCTGGCGGCTGTCCGAAAAATTCCAGTCGAGGAGCAGAGTAACTCATGATTTAGTTTGCTTGCGCATGTAAAGCACGGTATTCCCGGGTCGATGATAGTTTAATTGAGATTAAGAAGTGAAAAATACAGGGCTGGTATTGTAATGCTTGCAACACATGAGTGGGTTCTGTTAGGACAACAAAGATGTATTTGGGAAGCTCCGCGAGAATATTTTGTTTTGCTGTGAGCCTATAGATATAGGTTGACGAATAAAGGTATACTATTGAGTGTAAGTAGGGGGGCGCCAAGAGAATGGCACCGAAATCGATAGTGGCTGGCGATTAGATGGAGGGATGAAAAAAAATTGAAGGCGTTTCTATAGGTTCGTTTCAGTCAAGGCAAGACAGGGGTAATTGGAAACATATGCGAGCAGAAGACTTTTTCTTGCACTGAGCATTAAATATAGATTGATGAATATGACGTTTCTGTTACTTTGTACTGCAGTGGACTGAAATATGGGTGTCAGTGATAGTTTTTCTTCAGACATTCTGACGTACTGCACATGACACAGCCAACAAGAAAGACGGCTGAATGCAGATTAGATTTTGAGTGGAGTCACCGTGGGCGCCAGTTTTAGCTTAAGGATGTCCCGCTAAGTTACCTAAGCGCACCGTCAAACACCTCCACACCGTCAACACGGCATCAATGGCTCACAATATATGCTTGCCTTGCTCATAAAGCTATATGCACAAGTCATCACTATAAAAAGCCCTCACATTCTGCTCAACCTGAATAAGAAACACTACAACTGTAGATTGTACTAAACTGATATCTGCCACCACTTGATGTATACTTTCCACTTTACCATCGTTTGCAATTAGTGAACAGGTCCTTCCCGGCAGTTCTGGAACCTTGGGAACTCCGACTATATATATTGATAACATTGTGTATCCTCTGTTATGGAAACAATAAGCGAATAGGCTTAAACAACTTCACGTATATGAAAGGGTGTTAGGCAGTAATCCTCATCTGAAAATGAGTACTCCTTTACAGCACACATATCACCTAATGTTCAAGTTGGCACTTACGTCATTAGCTTATATGTATATATACGATTGACACGTAGCAACCCGGTCACGTGTTTTGGTGTCGCGATGACCAGAGCTGGGGTCAGTGCGACAACAGCGAAACAATCCACAGTTCCAGCGAAACTGTTAACTGAATAAAGCACCAAGTAGGCAAATACAGTCCAACCCGGATATATAGAATCTGAAGGGGATCACAAAAAAAGTTCGATATATAGGTAATTCGATATATAAAATAAAAATTTTATACAAAACATTTCAAGGAGATTTACTGCTGTTCGTTATACACAATAATTTGTTATACGTGAGTTTGATATATCCGGGTGCGACTGTATAGAAAGCTACTCCTTGAGCTCTGTAAAGTGATTTTGAGCTGGCGTTGCGATTGAAAACGTTATTTGCTTGTAACAGAGCTATAGTTATACAGACTACAATATCCTTCAGCACTCCTTTAATGGTACCTTAATTTAAGTTGTCCTTTCTTGTAACAGTTGTCCTGCTCGGAATCGCTAAGCAGTGCTGTAGCATCGCGTGCCTTTGATAGGATAAATTTCGATTGTCAACAGTCGGCTATCTCGTCATTACACTGTAAGAAGAAGAAGAAGAAAACATTTGTTTGTGGCGATGCTTTTTCCGCATCTGTAAAACGAGCTTCCACGCGACTTCTAACTTAACAGAACGACTTCATGGAACACCAGCCGTTTTATTTCCATCGCTTCGCAGCCTTCGCGGGTGTGTTCCGCGCTCGTGTTAAAGTGGCGCGTCACAACCGATTCTCACTTGCGCCACAAATGAAACTTCGCCACAGACTTCAATGCGCGGAGGGTGAATTAATGGAGCAGACGGGAGGATGGTCCAGCAGTGTGGAGAGGCAAAGAGGAACAAGGTGAAGTATAAAAAACAGACGAAGCGGAAAAAAAATAGAGATAAGACAGGTATACGACCGGGAAAAAAAAATAAGTAGTCGGAAGGATGGGCAAGAAGAATCAAATGGCAGGAGAGGGTGAGCGGCTCACGGGAAGCCTTCAGAAGGCGAAGTTCAAGCCAGCCGCGGACAGGACAACGAGGAGACATAAACATCGACCGGCTTGTCTGGGATCGCCACCGCCCTGGCTATCGGGTCCCCTCCGTCGCGCGCGCCTCTCCTGCGGCGCGACGGCTTGGTGGAGTAGACGAGGGGAGAAATAAATATCGCGGCTGCGTTTCGGTGCATAAACCTCTTTTCTTTCTTCTTCGTCGTCGTCTGCGTCCTCTGCTGCTGGCTCACGAAGCGGCTGCAGCAGCGGTAGATGGGTCTGTATTATTTTGCGTCGGCCGACAACTGCAGTGCCGTGGTCTAGGAAGACAGAGGAAGGGAGACTGATTCTCTCCTCCATTTCTCTCGCTTACACAACCGTCGGCGGTTGCGTGAGCGCGCAAGACAGAAAAGAGAAGTGGCGTGGATGGCGGTGGAAGGGTGGGGGGGGAAGGGCCGTACAAATAAATCTGCTGCGCGGCAGCACCGAACGGCGTTCGTTCGTGCTGTGCTGTAGCCCTTTTCTTTGCAGACCCTCGCTTTCAAACCCCCCCTTCCAGTTCCCCCCGTCCTGCCTGCCTGCCTGCCTGGCTGCTCGCTTTTCCCTTTCTTGGGGTTTCGGAACCTGTTTGTCTGGTCGGATGGGTCAGTTCGAGCCACTATAGCTAGCTCGCCGTAGCTGGGGTTATAGCGTATAGAAAACAGGAAGGAAAAAATGAAAAAAGAAGCCCGCATTATCAAAAGAAAAACAAAGAATACCCAGACGAGCGCGTTGCAGACGGCCGGGCCTAGCTGCCGCCTTTTTACCTCGAGCTCGGTGTTCAGCCAGTCTCTGCACTCAACGGGTTAATAGTTTGATCCCCGCGTGTTCTTGTTTCGGGTTTAGCTCGGCGTCTCGGGCTGCTGCTGCGATCGTTCATTCGTTTCTTGACTTTCTGTAGCGACGCTCGTTTATGAAGAAGCTACTCGCTCCCTGCCTCCCTTTCTCCCACCCCGCCAACTCTGCTATGCATTTGGCTCCGTTATTTTTGTCCTTTTTAACGTCCCGCCGTCGTACAAGGTCCCCCAGTCCCCGGCTGTGCTATTCAAATGCAAAGTTTTTGCTCCGCGAAGCCCCAGTACGGCAGCAAGCGACAAATGCCTGTCTAGAGACAATTTTTACGCTTTTTAGCGCCTCAGATGGTGTCGGGCGCTTTCACACTGCCGTTTATTCTTTTCTCACCTACTTGGGAAGGCGTTAATAGCAGTTCGGTGCATATTGTCAGCGTATGCAGCATTTTCAACGTCGCATTTTCAACGCCTGCACAAATGATATGCAGCAAACTTATTTAGCAGAAATACTGGCCTCAACTGTCCCGTGTTCACTGTAGAATGTACCAGACGGGCACGTTGCAATGCGACCGGCAGAAGTGAAAGGCGTTGCCAAGACTGGCCCCGCTCATGTAACACGTCGCATTTTTGAAACTGCATACGCACACCTGATATACGTCTTCATTACTTGTCTGTGCGCAGATGAAAACATCTGTGGTCATTCAGGTGTTATATAGGATACGAAGTGTGGCAGTACGAACTACGGCCGCGCGCAGTTCCCCTTTGTATACGATACTGCTCTCGTGCATCTCTGGCCAACGAAGCATGACGTTTGCGGCGAAGCTCGTGCGGTCCTGCTTCTATAGACACTTTTTGAATTATCCGCTCCCCTTCCCTCCCCGATAGACACGGAAAACATCTCAGCTTTGTCTGGTCACGCAATGCAGCAGGCGCATCCACATAGTACTGCCGTGGAATGGCAGCCCAGCCAAAGCAGAGCCGTGCAAAGGCAGTCGACAATCGGCCTGCCCTTCCGTAAGCCCGTCACGTCAGCGACGAGCAGTGCGCGCAGGCCACCGAGCGGTGCAAATGTGCGAATTAGCCGAAGTGCAGTCCTCCTCCGAGGAGGAGTAGGAGGAGGAGGGTGGTCTGGTCTGGGTCGCACTGTGGCGTTGCGGTTGCGCAGCCGCCCGCGCTGTCACTCATCATCAGGCAACATCAGGACACGAGGCAAAAGGGAGGAGGAGGCGTCGGCCGCTGCAGCCGGCCAGGGTTCGCTGGCCCCGGGGGCTCTGTACGGAGGGGAGGGCTGGAGGGGGTTGTCTGCGACCCCCCATCCCCCGTCGCAACAAGCAAACCCTCCGTCGTCGGCGGTCCAGACGACGGGGCTTCTTGGCGGTTGCTGCGCCCAGACGAGGTGGGGAAGTAGGGGGGGAGGGAGCCCAGCGCCGACCTTGACCTCCGAGCGAGCGACCTCTGCCGCGCCCTTGGCGGCGGCAACTGCAGCTCCTTCCTCGCCTGATCAGGTGCCGCCGCCCATCGACTCGCTCAAAGGCCACCGCACCAGACAGGCCCAGACGACGGTGGCAAGCAGTGCATTCGCGCCTCCGCAGCCTCCTCTTGTGTGTGTGTGTGTGTGCCGACAGCGCTGCACAGGTGCGGCCGAACACTGCACCGGAGAAACCACGCTACTTCATCCTCGCCTTTCCTGCGCGCTGTATAGACGCTTGCGAGTCCTCGCGCTTCGCGCACTGTATATCCCTAGCCAGGCCGCGTGTACGCCCTTAATATCATTCCACGTAGGTTGCTCTAAGCAAGTGGAAATACGTTCCACTTAGTGGAACCTAGCTGGAGCGAAATTAAATGCAGACCTGCGCGCTGCTGCTCTAGTAGCTGGTGAAATGAGCCCCTCCCTTTGCACAGTCGTACTGCGGCGCGATCTTCACTATGCAACTTGAATGCATTGAGTCACCGAAGACTGGAACCAGCACATGTTTCTGTTCGATTGGTTGCACGTGAAAATAGTCTGGGGTAAGGCTGCAGCGCCGCTCTCTGAATGGGTTCTAGTCGGCAAAGGATGCGTGTCTTGTCGCCTGCGTCATGCCCGACATGACTCAAAGATGCCGGCTTACGATTCCTTTCGAATACGCTGAGCCACTAGAAAGCGGTGCGTCGTCCCGAAGAAAGAGGCGCCAATAATGTTTATGCTATCATCATCAACGACCAGCATTTTCACGTTGATCGTTGGGGACGGCACATATGGGCTCTGAAGTGTCGGAGACACTTGAAACCTTTTACCACTGACATTGCAAGCACCTACGACAGCAGTCTCGGGGTTTCACGAAAAACATTGTTCAGAGTATAAAATTCGCCAGTAACTCTTTTTTTCTGTGTTTCAATGACGCGTGGTTGCGAGTAATAACTTAAACCTGAACAGAAGGTAGGGTTCGTGTGGTGGCTCGGGTTATGTGGGCGCACAGTGTGTGTCACCACAGCTCTCCTACACAGAGCCTACCCTTTCTTCCTCCTCCTCTTTTCCATAAGCCGTAACATGCATATGCGATTGTCGCGATACCGGACAGCCAGTGAGTTCCAGCCCACGGCGGCGGCTCATACGTCGCCTGCTCCATACGTCCCGACACGAAGTTTGAATTTGATGTCAGAACGTTGAGTGTTCGACGCAACCGCGACACGCCTCAAGAAGAATGCGACCAAAAATGGCTACAATCTCAACCAGCAGCCGCTTGTGAACGCACAGCGTCCATAAATTATCTTTGAGTTCAAGAAAAAAATTAATTCATTCATTATTTCATTTATCAAAGTTGCCGTCATGTTGTAACTTAGCATGTACACAATAACCCACAGTAGCAGCTCAATTTTTGCTAATATTTGCCCTCGGCATAGAGAGACAGAGACATTTATCATGATAGAAAAGCTGAGCGGTCGGCCAATGTTAAAATTCTAACCTATACTACTCAGCATTGAGTATGAGGAATAAGTTTAAATATCAACTAGTGAATGACAGTTTACAAGAGTCTTTCAGAAATCAAGTTGCGGGGTACTGTTGATGAAAATATATGCAGATAAATTGCGCGTGTTCGAATCAATGTAAAGTCAAGCTTTAGCAAAGCGGCGAATTAAATGTTATGCAACTAACGGCGATGCGATCAATCAGTCAATCAGTCCATCAATCAACCAATCATTTTATTTCGTCTGTTTGAATAATATACAGAGAAGCGGTGGATAAAAGCTGCCATTCAGCAGTTTGACGAGCCTACAGCCCCCATTACAAGGGTTCACCGCCGCACAAATATATGTTTACAGATAACGCCATTCAAATAGCAAGATAAATAAACACCACAATGCTGAAAGTATCGATGTTATCAAATTATGGTCTCTCGTTAGGAATGTTCAAGCGTAACTTGCTCGAAGCACGACCAATCAAATCAGAATTAATTCAGAATGATTGAGAAGACACGGCAACACATAAGACAAGCGTTGTATTCCTAAGTTTGAGCGCGTGGCTGGTACCATCCATGTTTCAGCTCTCCTTGTCTCACGCCCCAGATTTTGTTTTTCTAAACAAGAAATCGCTGACAAATACTTTAGGCTTTATTCAATTTCAGTTTTAAGTCCCACACTTAATCTAGAGTGCTTTAACTGGTGGATTCTAATGACATGAGCATATGTAAGGAAATTAGCAGTTGGTGCCTCAAAATGAGCATTAGCATGCCGAATGAACCGTTCTTGCATGTATTTTTTGCAGCTTAGAAAACGTCGGGGTTATACAAGGACTTATAAATAAATCATTTCACGTGTGTCGAGACAAGGTGTTTGAGGCGACAAACTATTCCAGTTATGCGGGCAATCTTTTGGATTAGAAGATTTACGTTCATCCCAGGAAATATCTGCAGACAGCACCACGGCTATAGGCAATTAAAATGGTCAACGACCTCAACGCTGTACGACCGTTTAAAACAATATTTGCATGTTGAGGGATTTATTTATTCCTTGGTCTAAAATAATCGCATTTGTTTTGCTCTCATTGCTTTTCATGCCTTTGGATAGCGACCATACTGCTACGTTTTGTACTGTGTCATTGCAGATAGAAGTAAGGCCGTGTATGTTATTACCAGAAAATAAAATGCCGGTGTCATCATCAGCATATATCATAAACGTTGCACTACAATTAGTACTAGAGAGCAATTAAGACAACAATACTACTAATACAATTATCATATAGAACAAACAATAGGTGACCTAATATACTCCCCTTTGGAATTCCGCAAGCTGCCTTCATAACCTGTGACCTTGATTTATTTATTTCGATGATTCGTTGCCGATGGCATAGGTAAGATTTTATTAACTCCAATGTACAACCAGGTATGCATAATGACTAAGCTTTTATATTAGAAGATCATGATCACAAATAAGTCAAACGCCTTAGTTTAATAAAAACCAGTTCATTCATAGATTTATTTTCAAGCTGTGTCAGAATGTATTCTTTTTGTTGAAGTAATGTCAGTTCTGTAGATGTATTTTGCGAAAACCGAATTGACATTTTGTGAGAAGTTTGCATTTCTCAAGAGAATTTGATAGCCTGTAATGTATTACCCTCTCAAAGGCTTCTAAAATAATTGGCAGGAGAGATACCAGCCTATCATTTCTTTTTCATTGCGATTGCCCTTTTTATAGAACATTATTACTATCGCAATCCGCTTTTTACTTGTTAAAACGGACGTAGCTGAAGAGCAATTTCATATGTGCACAAAAATTGGTGCTATATTATCGGCAACAAAGTTTTCTGGCCGTACCAACATACCATCGATTCCATTATTACTGCTTTTATTCAAACTTCTAATTATTACCAAAATCTCAGTAAATGTCACAGGGCGAAAGAACAGAGATTTCTGATTTCCCTGTTCCAAATAAACGGATACATCGGACGAGGCTGCGTTAACAGCCACACTCGCGAGAAAAATATTGAAAGCGTCGGCCAACTGAGCGCCGCATTAGGTGATGACGTGGCAATAGATGCTGTTTTACGTTTTATTTTTACTGACGTCACGTGACAAGTACGTCACCATCTCTCAGTGTATATAATCTCATGCGGAATGAATTCTTTATCAGTTCCTACTTGGCCAGGACCCGAGTCACGTCCATTACAATTGGCGATGAGGCAGGTATCAGACCGCGGCACAAGTCACCTATAGGCGCTCGGCGCAATGGCGGTTAGCGGCATCAGGGAGTATCGCCTTGGTACGAGCGCGTCATGGGACGGATACATAGAGTGACTGGAAATGTACGGCGAAGCCGGCAAGCCCGCAAAGGACAAGAAAAGCGCGCACTCTTGATCAGATCCTGCAGAGAAGAAACATACAGTCTCATCGTGACACTATAGTCAAACCCGAGAGACCAACAGCTGCAGCCTAGAAAGACATCGAGAAAACTGTGAACACACGCCCCCGAAGCCATCGGTACTGAGTGCAAGATTGTTTTACAGCTGTACCAAGCCCAAGGTGAATCCGTCGCAGATTACGTGACAGCGCTGAAAAAACTAGCGAAAAAGTTTGGAGGCAAGGTACTTCCGTTGGACTAGATGACGAGACCGTTTCGTTTTCGGCATCACCAACTAAGCGGTAGAGCAACGCCTACTGGTAGGAGAGGACCTGACATTTGTCGTAGCTTACGACATGGCAGTGACAGCAGAAGCAACTCAACGGCAGCAACAGGAAATCGGGACATAGAACCACAGCGACGCGTCTGTTACGCAGCCGGCTCAAGGAAACCGCCTTCGTTCAAAGAAGTGCCACCTGCTACCGCTGTAACAGTAATCACTATCCAGAATCTTGCAACTTACGTGGGACGACATGTCACTACTGCAAGAAAACAGGGCATATCGCAAAAGCTTGTCGTTTTCTGATAGGAAGACAGTATATAGTCAAAAGCAAACTGCGACTCGGAACCAGAATTCAGGAAAGCAAGCTGCAAAGCAAGGCCATGCAAGCACACCGCTTCATGAAGTTGAAGAGATTCATTCTATCTACTAAGTTCACGAACGGAAAAGTTCATAGATACCGCGCTGGTACATGGAGAAGCAGTGCACTTGGAAGTATACTCCGGGGCAGCGCATTCGCTGGTTAGTCAAGAAACTTTTCCAGCAATTGAAGACTGCACAGGGAAAGTTCCGCTTCAGATTACCGGAACACAGTAACTTGGACGATACCAGTCCGGTCGATAACAGTACCATACCAGTCGTAACTTGGACGAAAGAACCACTTGAGATTCTGAGAAAGGCAGTGGTCGAAGTACGCTTCAAAGACCACCGCGCGACATTGCCTTTACAAGTAGCGAACAAGCACGGAAACAGCCTCCTTGGTAGAAGTTGGTTCAAGGCTTTAGGCGTTCATATTCATGGAACACAGAAAGTGTCTGTTGGGTCAGAGGTCGTTGAGCGCTTTCCGTGTGTATACACGGAAAGGTGGGGTGCATTCATGCAAGATACGGTGCATATAGACCAGAAATAAAACGCACAGCCTGACTTTCTGAAGATCAGAGCAGTAAGTACCCTTCGCCATTCGGGACAATGTGGGAGCAGACATAAACAGACAAGCAGAACAAGGAGTGTGGGTTCCAGGGCCGCGATTTTGTAGCGATGCCATTATGACTTATTCTATATACTAGTCTTATGATCCACCGCTAACGGCCGGCTGATCCCGTTGATAACGCGAGCGGACCGTCGTTCTGACCACTGACAAAGCGCTATAAGCGCGAAAAGGCATTATTACCGGAAAGGCATCGCTACAAAATACCGGCCCAGTACACTTCCACTTGGCCAACGCCCATTGTTGTCGTGAGGAAACGAAACGGATCCATACGCTTGCGCGTTGATTACAGCAGCACAGTGAACAAGGCTGTCCAAGGTAGCGTCTATCCTTTACCAACTAGATGAGGTGCTTTCAACGTTAGGATCGAGCAAATTTTCCCAAAGCTTGACGTGACCCAAGCGTACCAACAGCACGTCGTACATAACGCGTCAGCGGAAAGATCGGATTTTTTTCTGGATGGCCTTCGATGAAAGCGAACAGCGCGTTTGCTGCTTGCGAGGTGAAGGAGACAAAATTGTCGCTGCATCTCGATTGCATTCTCCGGTGCAACATATTAGTCATACCAGAAGCAACAAGAAAAAACATTCTTATCTTGTTTACGCGCGCGTCATCCTGGAATGACTGCTATTAAAGGGCATTCTAGGTCTCTAATGTGGTGGCCGAAAATGAACGAGGAAATCAAAGATTTTGTGCTTCAATGCGATAGATGCCAGAGCAGCCACCAAAGTGATTCAAAAGCAGCAGTTCATTTTTGGGCTAAACCAGATCGACCTTGGAGCCAGTTGCACATAGGTTTTGCTGAGCCAGTGAAGGGCGACGTGTTTCTTCTCGACGCATATTCCAACGGGACCGAGGTCATGCCTTTGATTAACATCAGCAGTAGTCAGGGCACTGCACGCGCTCTTTGCAACGTGCGGGGTTACGTCGTTATCGTTTCCGATAACGCAACAGATTTCACGAGCGAACTGCTGAAAGTTCTTCCCAAGCCTTAAGGGTGTTCGTTCAAGAAGCCAAACTTATTACTTATAAAACTCTCATTCGTCCCATTCTGGATATGGTTACGTTGTTTGGAACCTGTATAGAAAATGTGATATTAAAAAACTAGAGTCAGTCCGTTCAAAAAGGGGCAGTGCGCTTTGTCTGTAGAAGACATGACAAGAATTTTTCACCGTCCAGTTTTCTTCCCCAGCTTGGTCTCACTACATTTGTAATGCGTCGTCATCTTGGATGCCTGAAATTCATTTACACTTTAATCAATTCTCCTCGCTTCGATACTCTGGATAACTATATTACTTTTTCCAGACCTTTATCTACGAGGAGCAACCACACCCTTAACATTTCAGCCTTTTTCGCTCGCACCAACCTCTTCAAATATAGCTTTTTTTCCGTCAACGATTGAAGCCTGGAACTCGTTGCCGGGAATCATCCGTTCAGTACCATTGAAAGAATTCTTGGAAGCCTGTTCAGGTTCATGAATGCATGTTCATATGTTTGTTCATCCCACTCCTGCAATAGCCTCATTGAGGTTGCAGTATGTATAAATAAATAAATAAATAAATAAATAAATAAATAAATAAATAAATAAATAAATAAATAAATAAATAAATAAATAAATAAATAAATAAATAAATAAATAAATAAATAAATAAATAAATAAATAAATAAATAAATAAATAAATAAAAATTGTTCAGAGCGTTATCCCCGCGGTATACTAACGGTTGAGCCGAGCGAATGATAAGGGAAATGAAAGAAGCATTCAAGAAACAGCCAGGAAATGACGCCCAGTGCAAGATGTCTCACTTCTTGTGGAAGCAGCATCCCTCCCCACATTCAGTTACGGGAAAGAGCCCAGCAGAGCTGATGATGGGACGTCGGCTGCACTCCGCGTTCGACAAATTGCTCCCGAACCGTTTGTGCGACGCAGTTATCCCTCTCTGGGGTTAAATGATTTGGTAATGGCGATTGTCTACGTCCTAAGTTTTGCTGCAGGACCTCGATGGCAACACGCCAAAGTCGCTGAAGTCAAGGGTCTAGTCTCCTACTTGGTCAGAATGACCAACGGCGACGTGCATCGCAGGTACCGAAACAAATTGAGACGCGCGTAGTCTACAGAGAAGCCGTTAGAGCCTTTGCCAGACTACCACTTCAGGCTTCCTCTGGTATGAGCACTTGAAAACACCCAGTGCATACCAGCCAGTTTGTGTCATGTCGCACCGAGGCCGGCCGATCGAGACGGAACACTCCACACCGGAGATTCCTGAGCTAAATGATCGAGCAGAAACAAACGACCGATCGTCCTTAGCGGATTTACTTAATAAATAATCATCATCAACCTATATTTATGTCCACTGTTGGACTAAGGCCTCTCCCTGTGATCTCCAATTACCCCTGTCTTGCGCTAGCTGATTCCAACTTGCGCCTGCAAATTTCCTAACTTCATCACCCCACCTTGGAACCGTGGACCCGACGTGGCGTCGGGTAAGCGTGCTCGTCTCGCAACCCATAAACCCGGGTTCGTTTCCCAGCCAGACCTAAATGTACCAAGTCTTCTTTTCAAAGCCACTAAATTACTTTGTTTACAGAAACCTCCCTGAGAAACTTTACGTGAATTCGAACATTTCTTTCTTGTCTTTACTGTTTGCGCTGTCGGCCATTCCTGTCCACGCGCCGTGATAGGGATAGACCGGCCAGGTCAACGCATGCCGGGGATGCATACGGGGGCTAGAGGAAAACAGCTTCGCTGTAATAAGCACATACGCGCAGTTTGGCTTGCCCGAAGTATTGCAAAAATGGTAAGCCTATAGCCCATTATATTGTTGGTCTAGTCAGATCATGTTTCTCGAAAGCGCTAAATATGTCCATACATCCCTGCACATGCACTTCCTGACGCCAATTTACTCACTGAATAAACAGATACGCATAGTTAGGCTTGCCCGTAATATTGCAAAAACCGTAAGCCCATGAAATTGTTCGCCTAGTCAGATCACTTTTCTAGAAAGCGCTAAATCTTTCCATACATCCCTCCACATGCACTTCCTGATGCCGATTTACTCGCTGAATAAACCGATACGCACAGTTTGGCTTGCCCGAAAAATTGCAAGAACGGTACGGCTCGAAAGCGCTAAACATTGTCCATGAAATTGTTCGCCCAGTCAGATCACTTTCCTGGAAAGCAGTAAATATGTCCATACAGCCCTCTACATGAACTTCCTGACGCCGATTTACTCACTGTATAAACAGATACGCACAGCTTCGCTTGCTCAAAAAATTGCAAATGCGTTAAGCCTATATAGCCCTGTAAATTGATGGCCCAGTCAGGTCACGTATCTAGAAAGTGCTAAATCTGTCGATACATCACTCCATATGCACTTCCTGACGCTGATTTGCGCGATGAATAAACGGAAACACACAGTTTGGCTTGCACGAAAAATTAACGCGATTTACACGATCAATAACGGCCATGCGCAGTGTTGTTTTTATAGAAAAAAATGTTAAGCCTATAGTCTGTTACAATGTGGGCACAGCGAAGTGAGCTCACTTCTCTGGAAAGCACTGGTTTGGCGCTTACATCCCTCCCCATGCTAATACGCGTGCTGACGTCAATTCAAGCGTTGACAGACATGCACAGTTTAGCTTTCGTAGGGAAAAAAATCAGCTTCCCCTGTGAAGAAAATGGGCGTTAGTGAAGCTTGTGGCAAGACGACGCTGTCGCAGGCGTTCCGCTTCGTTTGCCCCAAACTCAGGGTCCGCAGCTCTTCGCTGACGTTTCGCCTGGGCTTCGGAAGCTCTCGCGCTTGAATCGGCACGTCGAGGACGAGCCCTTTCCCGAGCGAGTTTGCGGCGCCGTTGCTCAAACGCAGCCTGCTCCTCTACGGAACGCACCACGCAAGCCTTCCCATCCGCTCACCGAAACTGCACCCCGTACAGGTGGTAAACCAGCGGAGCTGAAATGGGCGGCCCCGGTATGAGCCACACGTGATTTCTTTCTTTCTTTCTTTCTTTCTTTCTTTCTTTCTTTCTTTCTTTCTTTCTTTCTTTCTTTCTTTCTTTCTTTCTTTCTTTCTTATACTTGGCTCATACCAGCATATCCAATGCGGGTATGCGCCACACGTGATTTTATAATCGTTAATCGTGACGTAACTTACAAACATGTGATGTCAATCATACATTCGTACCCTTCTATGCCAATTTTGGTATATACCAAGTGAACGAGACGCGAGTTTTCGACAGGTTTTCGATAGGATTTTAGCTTGACACCACCACCACCATCTACTACCGACACTTGTGAGGCAATACAAGCTTCGCTTGAAAAGTCAACCTATAACATGTTACAATGTGGGCACAGCCAGGTCAGCTCACCTCTGGAACGCACTTGTTTCGCGCATACATCACTCCCCTTGCACACCTGATGACGTCAATTCACGCGATTAATAACGGACATGCGCAGTTTAGCTTTCGTAAAAGTGCAGCCTATAGGCTGTTCAGTAGCGCACCCAGGATCTCTGCCAGGGGGAGGTTGAATTTTTTTTTTTTTTTTTGGGGGGGGGGGGGGGAGCAAGCACTTTGAATAATATGCAATTTACTTGCTTTAGTCAGAGGAACCCAACTGAAAATAAAATGCCTAATAATTATAATAATATAATGACACCAAGGATGATGACGATGTTTACTCGTATTTATTTGGCGTTTTACTCAAAGTAATGAATAAATACAAGACAGTGATAGAGTGTTTTTGTTAATGGGGCAAATTCGACCAAGCCACCTCCTGAATTGTAATGACAATGTGAACAGAGCACTGAGGGTACACGTTGGACTGGTGGGGCTGGACGCGTTGGGGGGAGGTTACATCGCCCGAACACCCCCATGTCGGTGCGCCACTGAGTCTGTGACAATGTGGGCACAGCTAGCTCAGCTCACTTCTCTGGAAAGCAGTGTTTTGGCGCATACATCACTCCTCATACTAATACACGTGCTGACGTCAATTCAAGCAATCAATAAAGGACATTTGCAGTTTGGCATTAAAAAACAAGTCAAATCTTTTAGCCTAATACATTGTGGGCGCAGCCAGGCTCACTGACTTCTCTGGAAAGCTCTGGTTCGGCGCATACATCACTCCCTATGCCAATACACGGGCGTATGTCAGTTCACGCGATGATGAACGCAGATGGGCAGATTAGCTCTCGCGAAACAAAAAGTTAAGCCTATAGCTTTTAACATTGTCGGCGCAGCCAGGCCCAATCACTTTCTTAAATGTCCTGGTTTAGCTGACTCCCCATGCTAATACACGTGTTGATGTGAATTCACGCGATGAACAACTGACATGTGCACATTGGCTGTCGCGGTAAAAAAATGTTAAGTCTATAGTCTGTAACAATGCTGACAGAGCCCGGTCAAACTATACTACTCTGAAAAGTGCTGGTCTGGCACATAGATCACTTCCCATACTAATACCCTTGCTGGCGTGAATTCACGTGATAAATAACATTCATGCGTAGATTGACTTTCGCGGGTAAAAATGTTAAGCCTGAAGGCTGTTACAATGGGCCTCTTCGATTATGCAGTCCCGGACTGTGCGCAACCCGTCAGCGGTTTCCGATCTGACTAGCCCTGACAGAAGAGCGCGTACGTCACAGTGACGTGATCCATATCGGGGACTGTCCGGGGTTTCGTTCGAAAGCAACGCGTGACGGGAAGGGGCGTTCTACTGCGTGCGGACCGGGCGGCCGCGCATGCCTGCCGGGGCCGCTGTATCTTGAAAGCCATCTGCGTCGGGGACACAGTCTGCCGTGCGATGTGTTTTTGCGGCTTAGTTCGCGTTGATGCGAGACGCAGCACGAAGGTCAATTCGCTACCGCGCTTCTTCACTCCAGCGTTTTGACAGCGAGTTTCCGCGGTCATCGAGTGGGATGTGTTCATGTTTGTGCGCTCATGACACCATGCTTGTTCATTTAGTTCAAAGAGTATGCCACTGGTCACGTACAAATACATAGGGGAGTATTACAGAAACAGGAGACAGAGCTTCCCCGAGCCACACCCCAAGTTAACGAGGGAGCAGTAGAGAGCATATAGACAGATCCAGACAGAGTCGTATCCCCACCCCCGAATACTAAACCATATGTACCCGAGCCAGTACGGGCAGGAGTGCCCCATGTGTCAGGAGCTAAGGACAATCCAACACAGGATTGCAGAATGCAGGTTTAGCCAACAACACCCACCACTCCTCACCAACCCTTACCCCAACATGATACCCCCCCATCCAACCTCTTAGAGAGCGATGGAAGATCCTACTGTCCAGCCCCGCTCTGGAAGACCAGCTTTGGATCGTAACCAGGGGCCAGGCAGCGAGAGCAGCATATGGATTCCTGTGAAGTAGGGACCACTTCGATCCGGCGCATGCGCTGAAAAAGCTCACTGAATTAATTTTTCATTAATTAATTAATTCATTCATATCGCTATGTTTACAAGCTTATAAGGCCGATAAAACTACGATCCTTAATTCGTATAGCTGTCCCCTAATTTGCTATCGCAATCGATGCTTCGCCTTTCGGGTGAAATTGCGACTGTTTTGCTCCACTGTAATGTTTATTTCGAATAAAGGAGTGTGCTGAACGGTGTGATAATCAGGGAAAACAAAAGAAAAACGAGGAAGTGCCGGAGTTACGCTGAGAAGTCGCCGTTACTGTTCCCATCAGGCACGTAGCCAGAACTTTTTTTTTCTTTTTTTTTTTTGGGGGGGGGGGGGGGCATCTATTTTTCAGTAATTATTTTCGGTAAAAATCGCAGTATGTAAATTATGTGACTTTTTAAATATTATTTAATTAATGGTTTTATATTGTTAGTTGTGAGTTGAAACTTTCTAATAGTACAATATTTTCATACGGACGATTCGTCTCAATATCTATAGATTGTATTAACAAAAATAAAACAGCGTTACTCAGCGCCGTAGGACATGGGCACAGAAAGATCAAAATTTCCGGGGGGGGGGGGGGGGGGGGGGGAGCTGGTTACGGGTCTAGTTCCGACTTGCGTTACTTCTTGCTTCAACAGGAGACTGAGTCTCCTGCTGAGATGCGCCGTAATGTTTTCTTTCACATGTAACTGCACGTTTCAATGGTTTACCATTGCAAAGCCATTTTTACTACATTCTTGTTGCTAAGGCACGCAGCTGCCGCTGCTTCTGCGGTAACCTAGTTTGGTTAATATTAATAATATAATAGTCCTAGTTAACAAAATTATTAGTCATAGGTTAACAAATTAATAGTTCTAAAACACAGATTTCATTATTCGCAACTTTAACGTCCGCGCCACGTTTACGCTGATTTTCGCGCTCTTTCACGCTTCCTTTCAGTGTGCTTTTTATGACCGCCACTCTCCGCTTCGTACGAGGCGACATATTTTGCGCAGACGACTGGTGCCTTGGGGGCTTCCTCCACTTTCGACGTATTTCGTAAAACCCCGACAAGTATTTGCCCGCTTCGATCAAAACCAAAGTGGGGCGAGGCGACCACGAGGCGTCGGGTCAGAAGGAGAGGGCGGCAAGGGAGGCGCATAAATTTGAATATAACGGTCTCTCTGGATGGCTGGCTGCATCTCCAGGCTGGCTGCGGCGTTGACGAGAGAGGGCGAGCGCAGGCAGACCCAGACGATGCTCGAGGAAGGCGACGCGAAACAAGGGGGAGGAAACGAGACGCGAGTCGTCGTCTCCAGGAGCGGACGCCGCCGCAACGGTCGCTCCTCCGGCGCGTTTTCGAATTCAAGGACGCGAGGATGCACACCGCGCCACGCCACGAGCGCGCGCGCGCGGAGAGCGAGCACACCGTGGCTCGATCATAAAGATTGACAGCGCGACTCCTGGCGCCATCTATGAGCGTCGGTAGGAAACGTAAACACGACCCGTCGCTGCCGGTCGGCTTTTCTGCATTGCCGTTGTGAACTGTACAGAAACTGAACGCAAAAGGATAAGAGACAGATAAAAAATGAAGGACAGAGAGAGAGAAAGAAAGAAGGCAAGAAAGAAATAAATGTATTAAGGGAAAGAAGGAACGTTTTCGATGATCAAACGAATGCGATAGTTGACATGGGCCACATTATTTAAATTTCATCGGCAACTGCCGTGGCAGCTGCTGTAATCGACAACCGAGTTTATTTTGCAACAGTCCAGTTCGTTTACCGCGGCCTGTCGATTAGTTTGTTTCAGTTACCGCTGTTGAATTAACTTCGTGCCCAAATGAATAATGTCTTGTAGAGCGAAATGAAAAGAGGACTGAGGTACAATATCTCAAGGTGCAACAGGTCATTTGATGAGCTGTTTCACCTTCGTAAATGCTTATTAGTTCTAGGCTCTTCAGCCGTCTGCATGTTTGCAAGATTGCCGTGATTGAGGTGCGATAGTATCGTTACTTCTAACATCATCATCATCAGCAGCAGCAGCAGCCTATATTTATGTCCACTGCAGGACGAAGGCCTCTCTCTGCGATCTCAAATTACTGCTGTCTTGCGATATGCTGATTCCAACTTGCGCCTGCAAATTACTTGTTGTAATTGTACTGTTTGTCGGAAAAGTTCAACGACTGATTTGTTATAACCGTTTCTGTGATACTCAAGCTCACGAAATAGGTGTTATTGAGTCGCTTTGTGTGCGCTTAGAGTAGCTTGGAAGGGTTGCCATGTGAACTCGCTACGACACAGAGCTTCATTCAGTAAACCACCGCTCGGCTTGTTGGCGCATTTAGTTGTACGTCGCATCTGTGACGTGACGGACTCAAATTCCGTGCAGAGAGTTCACATTAAGAGTAAGCTTCAGCTCGGAGGCTCCAATCTAAATACATGGAAACAGATAAATCGTTTTTCTCGGCAACCCCTGTGCCGGAATTGATTAGGTTTGGGGCATTTAAAAGAAAATGGAAAATATAGTGACTGTTGGAAGCGGAATCTCGATTTAGGCTGTGATTTTTTTAATACAAATTCTTAAAAATTGCAAGATTTCAAAAAACGAAACTATCGCCTGCACAACTCTGTAACCGAGCAATGAAAAATGACATGAATTCTATAAACAACACCTAATAATACATCTAAATCAGACAAAATTGGTGTATTACACACTGCTATGAATTATACCAATATTATGTGAATACGACTTTTGCAAAACACTCGTAAACATAGGAAAACATCTACGTAAGCTAATAATTCATATATCAAATTTGTACGCTTTAGATTCTCTAACCGATGCAGTTCACAAAACAGCTATTTCTGCTTTTGGAGCAGAGTTACGCATTTGTAAACTGTGTGTTTTTTTTTTCTCTATAAATTGTGTCATCTTTAAGAACTTGACGCAACCCAAAAGAAATCTTCTTCCTCTTCCTCCAAAAGTTATTTGTTACTGCTGTTGTCATTATCGCTTGGAACATCGTTACCCCAAGCTATCTTTATCGTAAACGCTGCTTGAATTTGGGTTCTTCACGAGTTGACCCCAAATAATGGTGTTAATGAACAGTACACCTCTGATAGAAACGTTATATTTTGCCACCAAATTAGTTAATTCGCGAAAAAACCAATCTCTGCTCTTTTCAGCAAAAGAACCCAAAACACATTGCTGTATCATGTATGATAAATTAATTATACAGTTCGCCTCACAGAACCACCCGAATGCGCGACATGGTTTTGATCAGAACTCGAAATCTTCAGATTTATTTCACATTGACCCATCGCTTCAACTTAAAATACCGTCCACAATGGATACAACCGGAGCCTTTGAAACGCTCATTCACAGTCTGCCGGCTCTGTACCGCGTACACAAAACACTTTCTACATAAAATTTCAAAGAGCTGATAGTCCGGTATGCACTTGTGGCCACGCGGATGAGGATGTACGGCATGTTCTGGTAGAATGTCCGCGACACGACATACACAGGCTACGTTTAGCACTGTGATTTAGTGCCATTAGGCCGCAGTCCCTTTCAGCCTCAGGAAGATCTTAGGTCCTTGGCCAACACACTCATTGCAATGAGGAGCGTTACTGGCCCTTCGAAGATTTCTAGAAGCGAGCAATATTCTTGGACACTACTCAGTAGGGTGCTTATCTGTGATAAGTTCAATCTATGGGATTTTATTTTTACCAGACTTTGGCTACTTCAATTCCTGGATTCATGTACCTTCATTTGAATCTAATCCGAACTTTCTTATGTGCCCTGATTCTAATGCAGTTATGTGACCGGACTTTGTGCTTACTTTCGTGCACCCACGTGACTGGACTTTGCGTTGGTGTGTTTATGAGTTGACTTTCAATTTTAGTGTGTCTGGACCTTTTGTAATTGTGATTTGGAGTCGACTCTTAGTTTTAATGCCCTAATGTTAATTCTTATTTTATTTTTTAATTATTTTTAAGTTTCTCATGTCTCTACTTGAAGCGGAGTAGCCAGCGCCAATTAAAAGCGACAACGTCTCCTATGTACTACATAATAATAATAAAAGAAAAACCACCCGAATGCTTTTTCTTATCATCTCATTTCTGGGGTTTTACGTGCCGAAGCTAGTTCTGATTATGAGACACGCCTTTCTTAATCAAAACTCCGCAGTAGGCTAATAAAGAGGTAACAAATGCACTGATATGCTTTGTGCGCTGATTCCCGGGAATTCTATAAATTGTTAAAATAGAATGTTGATTTGAAAACCTTTTGCATGTGGTGTGACAAGTTTCTGCACACATTACAAAAACAACTAAGAAATTATTTGTAGTGCTACAGCCGCTATGATTTTATTGCTAGAGTGGGTATACATTTCGGGCACATATGTGGAGTTTTCCTCCTTTTCGATTCTATCGCGCTAGGATAGGTTGTTCTATGTGTGTTATATATGATAAACCACGCGGTAATGGGTTAACTACACCCCCACAGTACAAAAAAAAAAAAAGAAAAAAAAGAGAGAACTTGTCGTCTTGAAAGCTCTTCAGTATATTTCCTAATACCCAGAAGGAGCGAAATTCACACATTTCACTAACCATCAGGCACACCTCGTTATGGCACAACTTCGTGCTGCAAGGTGTGTGAACTACCTGCAACAATTCAATTTCGTCATTTCACCCTGCCCGGGTAGGATGTTCTCCGTTGCAGGCGCATTGTCCAGTTTGTTTGTCTGTGAAAGTTGTTTGTCTGTGAAGTTTGTTTGTCTGTGAAACAAACAAACAAACTTCCCGAACAGATCATTTACATGAAACCGTGGCAAGACAGAGGAAATGAAATACATTGATGGAAAGTACCACGTTCCACTGACAATGGTTCCAAAGACCCTTCACCGTGATACTCCACAATCAGGTTTATATGGTGGATTTTAGCATACGTGAAACAAGCTGCTGAAGAGGTTTACAAGGCCAGGGAAGAAATAATACATCACTATCTACGGTTGTGCCACAAATCTCGAGTAAACAACGAGTTGTGCCACAACTCTCAGTAAACATGCGACAGGCATTATTTTAATCTTGCAACATTCGGGAATCTCCTTTGAAAACTTTCACTTGAATTTTGCAGAGCTAAACAAATGCAGCGAAGGCGCCCGAAAACGCAGTATTTTCTATTTTATATAGGTGAATGCAACAGATTCATTACGGCGAAGGCATTAAAGGAACATGGCAACAGTGTCATTGGTCTTCTTCAAACCGATTGTTTTAGAAACACAGACTATTACAGTGTCCGACAATGGACCTGCCTTCCGTATAGTGCTAAGCTAGCGAAGTGAACTCGAGATTCCGGCATGACTAATAAATTTTGCTTGCCCTATCATCTTGCAGTAGCCAACCTTGCAGAGCGTGCGCTCTTAGATGTGAAGCGATATATCAAGATCTACTCAAAGTTTGCAGGTCGGTGGAAAATGCTGCCTGGAGGCTGCAGTGAGGCACCGTAGTCGTTCATATACAAGTGGTGTGGGTTTTAGTCCTCTTTTTGCTGCCTCAGGAGTTATGCCGACACTTCCTGGGAATCGCGAACTGGGCCTCCTGGGCAAGCTTGAACTTACGGAGACAAAAAAAAAGTGCGCAGAAGGAGTTCCCCAGACAACGCATTAGGAGAAACCTTTACAGGAGACGCAACAACCAAATACCACGCGTACAGGTCGATGGCAAAGTCCCAATAAGAAAATAAATTGGGTGCTCAAAAGAGAAATTTCACGGACCCTACCCGATCGTGAAGACTGCATCCCAGCCCTGAATCTTCAAGAGAATACGCTATTTGCGAGCGTCTGGTCAGGAAGTGTGCGCCTCTAGTGGAAATGTTCTCAAGTTTTACAACCGGAGGTCTAAACAAAGAACGCCTGGGAGGTTTGGGCATGTTTAGTTTAATAACGTCGGGTACGTACGAAAAAAAAAAAGAGGGGCACTTCTCTCGAAGCAGAATAATCCGTCTGTACGAAGTTATGTGTTCCCTTTAGCTGTGCTCAATAGGAATGCTGCATCACGCACCATGAATATCTGCTTAACAGACAAACTATAAACCGTAACTTCTACGGTGACATGCTAGAACGTTTGAGCGAAGCAATTCAGCATTAAAGCGTCTTAATTTGTCGTGATCTGGACAGTGGTTAGTGTTGCTCGACAACGCGAGGCCTCACCCTGCTGTATCAGCCCAGGAATGTGGGGCCTAACACCATACTCCTGCTCTACCATATACTCTTTATATTCAGCCGACCTGTCGCTGTGTGATTTATATTTTATTTACCCTTGTGAAATTGCCGCTGAAAGGAAAGCGTCATGAAGATATGGCAGCAATTGAAACTGCTGTGAATAATGAGCTGAAGAGCACCCCCGATGAAGCTGTAACTGCAGATGTGCGTAGATAGCTGAGGGAACTAGTTTAAGATGATCTGGAGTAATCATTCGGTAAGCTAAATAAATGTTTCTTACGAGCTCAGTCCTACCACTTTTCCGACAAAAGCTGTTACATTCTATTGCTTCATGTTGAGGCACTTCATGAAATGCAGGCTGATAAATAAAGTTGATGTTGTCTTACCTCCACCCATTACGCGTTTGCCAAGATTGCGAGTTGAGAATGTAACTGTCCCGACTTTTCCGCAACATTTAGCGTAGAACGTGCACAAAAAAAGACAAGAGCTTCTGTCAATGCCTCCCTGCGAAATGACCAATGCCTGTCTGTGGATATGTTTTCACTTACTGTTCCCGAGACAACGGCGCGGATTAAAAGTTTGCCGCGCAAGTTACGCATGAACACAAAGATATTTCCATGTACCTGGTGTATTCCATTTTAACGAACCATCGTAAGAGCTAAATATTTGAAAAAAAAAGCTCGCATTCCTGACTTCCATTGGGAATTAGTACATTGCTACTTGCACGCCGCTACGGAACATCTTGCACGTGCAAGCAATTAGAAAGAACCAGCCCTAGGGCAGTACCGTCGAAGCACCTTGTTAACAATTTGGCAAATCTTTTTTCCTGATCATCACCGCGCCAAGTTCACCTAGTAGTTTGCCTGAAGTTACTCTTTTTGCCGGTAATTGTTCTCTCAGTACTCAGTATTGAGAAAGAGCAGAAATTAAATTTGTTCCTCTCTCAGTTATGGAAGAATAAAGAAAGACGTCGGTGCCAAGACCCCTTAATGCTTCCGTTGTGAATTTAATTACGCGGCTTTGTGAGGTAATCCATTCACGCCCCATTAAATATACAGGTGAGGACAAAAACCCTTCAATGTCCCCAGATCCTGCCTCCCGCACCCCTACAGCACGCTTTTTCTTGTTCACTACATAGCTTACTTAAACGGCGAAGTAATCTATTTAGAGTTTTAAAAAATACACTGGAGAAAGACAATGCGGTGGCAAGTACGTGGGGAGCGTCAAACGAGTTTTATTCGAACACATTATTAATGATCGCACAAATGGTTAGGACTGTAATGCGAACTAGCGCTGTTGGCACCTCGAAGTCACATTACGCGATAGCATCGATGTAATATCTCAGCGGCTTTCGCAGGACCGTTGCTGCTAACCATATAGTCTTCGATTTTTCTTCCAGCACGGGTTCCAGCTCAGTTTGCCACGCACTATACAGGCGTGGCAAACTGAGGGTCACGAACCGCACACCGCATTCCTCGGGTGTACTTACTTGCTGTTCGTGGCCGGCTATTCGAGCAACCATTTACCGCTGCACGCTATGCAGTATAGACACGTGCGATTGGCCCGAATTAGGAAGATTTACAGACTTGCGCTACTTTGCAGCGAGGACAGATATTCAAGGGTCAGCCAGTGGCCCCGAACTCTGAAACTGCTGTTTTGAAACCAGCCCGAAGTAATGTCGTGAAATCTTTCATGGCTCTTTACATGCCGCTGTCTGGCATGCCTGGAATGTCACGTAGTTTCCTACAAAAAATGACTAGACAACTCTGGCGCTTGTATCTACGGGAGCTGCACGTATAGAATTCAGCATGTAAATGATGGGTGGGTGCATGGATTTGTCTAAACTTCGTCCTTTCGTCTTCAAACGCATTTGTGACATTTCAGATTGATCATAATCAGTAAAATATTGCGTTATAAGTACAACATTTCACTACCATTATGTACGCGGTAACTCATTGCATGCCTTCATAAAACTATGATTGCTTGGAAATTCGGGAAAAGTAAAGCGTAATAAATGATATCGCAAGAACATCTCAAACCACAAGCACGAAGATTAGACCAAATCTATGAACTATATCCATCATTTCCGATGTAGCTAAAAGATCTAAAAGAGCTAAAAGATGTAGCGCCGCAGTTTCGTCTAGTATTTTTTTGTAGGGAACTGTGTTGTATATAAGAACAGATTCTGTCATACGGGGCAGTACCGGCCGCAAGTAAATGGGTTAGTTTTTTGTTGATTTTAAGGTGACTGTGTTTCTAATTCGTTATTTCAACCAATAAAAAGACGTCCTTAAATGCGGAATTCCCTCTTTCTTTTTGTTGGCACGTACTATTTGTATTTTTTTCTCTCATTTCTCATTACATTCATACAAAATACGATCTATACGGAAGTGTAGACGTCCAATTATCAATGACCTCATAGTACATATAAGCACACTATCTCCGTTTAGCGGCACTTCATTCAAATCGTTATTGAACCGCAGGACTGTCTGACGAAATACCTAGTAGGGCGCGATACCTGCTACTCAGTTCATGTTCAAGTTCACCTTTTCTTATGCGGAGAGGCTCTAGTCGCACGAAGAAAACCATCTTATATCCGTTTCCTTCCTTGGAAGAATTAAATTGGTCGTGGACGAGTCAGCTCGCGCAACAAAATCTGCTGCTTCTCCTTGTCGGCAGATGACGGCACGAACAATTTTGTCTCCACGATTCTCGTCTACGTAAGATAATCTGCAAAGAGTTTTAATCGCCTCAACCAGCCCTCCTTGCTGGGAGATCAAAACAACGCAAGTAACAGTTATTTCGCTTTCATGAATGAGGGATACGCTGCATGGCTCGAGAATGGGCTCATAATCACGCAGTATGGCTGTTATGAGGACAATTTGGTAATAAAATTCACGCCTCGTATCGGAATCACAAGTATCACAATTATTGCATGGTTGCAGAAGCAAGACCCTCCGATATCTAAATACCGCCTTAGCGTGTGATTGACCGACATTCCTCGTTTAATGTGTTCACTAGCACTAACGGCATGCCACACACATTCTCATCTTTATCGATGAGCTTAGGGCAGCAAGACAGCGCATGGGTTATTTTGGTTACGTGACACACTCATTTACTAAGATTACTGTAATATGCCATATGGAGGTATAAACAGCAACTCTAATGTTTACTTTCAAGACGCAGGACTTGGATTTCAGATTTTAGAGTTTATAACGTATACTTGCGCGAAGGTGCACAAATACCAAATGGCATCTTTAGTACAATCACCGAATCAGGGATGTCGTTCACAAAATTATCCCTGTGATACCCCGCACATGCACAGCATAGGTTTCATCATCATCATCATCATCATCATCATCATCATCATCATCATCATCATCATCATCATCATCATCATCATCATCATCATCATCATCCTATATCTATGTCCACTGCAGGACGTTTAACAGCATACGTTTAAAACCCGGTAAATCTCGTGACAATTTCACTGTATTCGCTAATTTCCGCGTTCGTCTTCGTGTTTCCCAACGACGTCAAGATATTGTTTGCAACTTCCTCGCACAGCCCAGTGGCTGATAGCATGAACTATTATCCGTAAGTACATTAGGAAGCGAATCTTAGGAAGCCAAATTTTCAGAAAAGAAGAAAAAAGAAAAAATAACTTAGATCAGCGCTTCGACTGATGGAAGGAAAACTGGTAGACGTAACATAGTTACGTAAGCGACGCAGGAAAAGGGAGTGGAAAATTTTCGTGGATAGCTGATAACAACTGCGCTACACAACCGCAATATCTCTAACGAATCGTTTTACCCGCAGCGCTGTCCTCCCGGATATCTCCTTTCTTCGCTGCATTTCCAGGTTGGCCTTGGAAGTAACAGGCATCTCTAGTGCAGCTACGTCGCGTATAACTTGCATGCGGTGCCAATACGTTAGGTGAATGCTAACGGGCTGATTATACGAGACAAGAATGCGGCCTGTTTTATGAAACGTGTATCGAAACGTTTTATCTCATACGAACTCCCGCAGTGATGAAAACGGTGACCTTCGTCTCCAACCCTACCCTCTCTTCCTTGTCTTCAATATCTGTGAGATACATCGCGTACGGACATGCCTTGCATTGAGCACAGAGATTTACGTGTGCAGTTACGAACTTACGATGTCACTGATAACTGTCTCTACGGTTCGGTAATGAAAAGTGAAGGCCGCACAGCACTCTTCTGCAAAAGGGGAAAAAATAATAGATGGAGAGAACGAATTAGATCTAGGAATGCCTTGCCTTGACTAACGTAGACACTGCGCGTCTATGCTATGATTCCTTGTCTTTCCTGCGCAGCCCTGTCGACGAATCACACTGTCAATGTTGTAGCTATATGACTTAATTTCGGGCGGTGTTCTCGTACTGTTATTCGTTCGTTTCTCCCACATGGATAACCCTAATCTCTATAGTTATCGTGACACATAACGTCCCGGATACGGCATCATGCACGGTCGAAGAACGTATAGGGTCCCGCGCGTCTTGGCAGGACGGCCAGATCGAATGCCTTAGAGGGAATGTGTGTACGGTCCTCACGCGCACCTTTCTTTGGCTAAATCGATAGATTATTCGTCTAGATGTCCAGAAGAATTGAATAGCCCGCGCCAAGACAGACTAGTTGACGTAATCATCACGTGAGCTCCCTGTCTGTCGCTCTTTCTGAATTAGCCAGGGCTGACGTCACCTGCGAGGTATACCACTGTCCGAAATGGCGCCACTTTGATGTTTTGTTTTTGCCATTTTCTCGCTTACAATAAACTCTGTTCTCGCTACGTTATTACAGTAGCCTAATCTTTCAGTCTAGCTCAACTTAACGTTTTCTTTTAGTGTCCACTTAAGCTGTATTCACACGAAGGGACAGAAAGCTGGTTCAGTCTGCGAACGAGCATCACGTGGCTCGGTGCCACCGAATCACGACGCACACAAGGAAGCCGCGCGATTCGTTGCAGCTCAGGCGCGTCGCACTCGTCTGTGAATTCCAGACGAGTCTGGTCGTGTGAATCCAGCTTTACCAGAGACACTATAGCCAAGAGGTTACTGCCTCAGCCACTGCTTTATTATACAAAATCAGGAACGTATTATAGAAACGCAGTATGCATACCTTCGTACATGACTGCGGAATCAACGGGTGTATGTTAAGGCGAAGGAAGGTCGAGTTCACAGGTGAGGACAGGTAGAGACTGTATTAATGGTATATCATGGAGACGACGGCTTTTAATGCGAAGCAGCGCCATCCAACAGCGCCATCTGAGCAGCCTTGGGTCTTGTCGTTCGAGTTCTCGCTTCATCGAGAGACACTTCCTTGAGCTCTGTGGCTGTTGTTGTCTCTCTTCATCCCCCAAATCAAAAGCAGCATGCAATGCTTGAAAAGCGGCCTTGGAATTATGGGGTCCTAGTGAGGCTGTCTGCGCGGACACAGCGCTGTTGTAAGCGTTAGACAGTCTCGGAAGTGCGCAGTTGTACTCGGCACCCATTGAAGACCGGGCTTCTCTAACTTTCAACGGGTATACGTTCTGCTGACGGAAATACACGCACAAAGAAGCAACGAAGCCCACAAGCAATGCTATAACACCAGCGTCCTTGTCCATCTGGCGCTTTCTTTGCGTGTCTCTAATTTTAAATCGTGACGCATCAAATTGCAGCTTGAAGCTTCAAGTACTGTTAACCGGTGTAGCCACTGAACTGCTGGGCGCTGGCATACTGCCGAAATTCGGGCTATTCCGAAAAACTACGGCGGGAAAATGCATCAATTCTATTCCAGTGCTTCCTTTTGCGCTTCTTCATAACCGACTCCCAACAAGCGTGCCGCAATTTCTCTTACGGCAGAATTCACCGAACCTCCTGGAAAATACTCCAGAGGGAACCCTCCAAGAGACGAGTAAAGATCGTGTGGGCGCCAGCGCATCATGACATCCCAGGCAACGAGATGGCGCATGTCACGGCTCGAAGTTTCACTAACCGAGCCCCTGGCACAACGGAGGAGCCCTGGCGACCACACCCTCTTGTCTCTATCAGGAAATCACTATGCACTATAGGTTGCAACGAAGAATATTTCCGACCCCGCATAAAAAAAACTAACCAAAGGTAATGACCGCATTCTTAGAGCACTGCAAACCAACACCTTCCCCCACCCATCTATAGAAACCACCACTTCACCCCCTACATGTCCTCTCCACTTTGCCACTTTTGTGGAGCACAGGGCACCCTCTACCACATGGTAGGGCGGCTGTACAGAATCACCCCTCAGAGAATCACCCAATCCATACCCACACCTGAGCTTTGGGAGAGTAGCCAGCTCCACCCTCGCAAGACAGCGCCAGCTGGTAGCGAGGGCCGTGGACGCGGCAAAAGCCTATGGTTTCCTGGAAAGGGGAGACCACCCCGAAGAAAACTCCTAAAATATTCTCTCAATAAAGATGTGTATTCTCTCTCTCTCTCTCTCTCTCTCTCTTCACTGGTCCGAGCTGCGGCTTCATGAAAAGAATTGGGCGGCCATAAACGGTGGTTAATAAGAAATGGATAGAATTTAGTGAAACGAATCCTTACATTATACCGGCCGTATTTTCATATTATTGTAAAGCTTTTGTCCCATATACTACAGATGAAATGGCATGATGGCGATTGCTTTAACAAAGTTAACCTGTGTGGTTGGCACATTCCTGTATAGCTTCTGGCAATGCAGATGGCCGTCAGGGAAGTGCAGTGGTGGTGACCCGTGTACAGCTAGCTCGCGGTGTGATCAGTACTTTATGAGTGAATTTCAGCGTGATGCACTTCACAGTCGGGAATAGGAAAACACCGCCGAGCGCCATCAATCGATCTGTACCGCGCCCCTCAGAGAATTAAACACAAACGAGGAGTCAAGTGCATCGCCCTCTGCTGTCTACCGCGTGCGCGAGAACAGGCAGCACGTGAGCGGGCGAGACACTGCGAACGGTGGCGCAACTTGCACGCGCCATGCCTTGCATGCAATCGATTCTTGCACGCGTTGGAAGGAGAGGAGTTGAGCGGCACGGACGCGACCGCGGCGTGATTCACAGCCGAGCGCGTACCAGACAAACAAAACTCCTCGTCGTCCGGCCCAAGAAAGCGCCAAAGGCTTGATGCATCGCATCTGCCTCTATACTGTGGAGTGCACGCGAGAAAACCCAACGATGGCGGGCGATGCTTCCGTTGCACGCCTGCAAACGCGTTCGGAGCCACTGCACGCGTGCACTCACGCACGCCTATATAGAGGTGCATGCGAGCTGGCTCGCGCATCTATCTGTCTTGTCAGGCGCGGGCCGTGCCTGTGGATGCACATACGCGCCACTATACACGACAGTGACTTTATACATACACGCGTGATTTGCAGGAAGAGCGCACGCGTTGTTGCGTATAGCTCACTCTCGCACTTTATTCTTCCGCTGATTGGTCAGCGCATGCAAGGCGATCGATTGTGTTGATTGTGCAGTGCGAGGGAAGCCGCCCTGTTCAGTCGAAGCCTCTGTTTCCCGAAGCTGAAAAGAAGCAGTGAAAATATCGTAGGTGTATCCAAAACAGGACATGAAATGGTCCTCGTTTATTTTTATCTTTTTTTTCTTCTTGTTTTGTCTCCTTGGCCGCTTGCGTTTCATATTGTCTTCCGTCGCAGGGACCCGGGTATATCGGCGCGTTCATTTGCATTCGAATCTTTCTTTCTTTTTTTATAATTCGAAACAACGATTTGCTAGTTCGTTATCTGCTGAGCTATGCTTGAACTACAACGAAGGAAACGGTGCCGAAAATTCCAGTCACACGCGTATATGATGATGTTTAAATATATGCGACAAAAAGTTGTGAAAAAGCGACGGTTGTCGAAGTTGAGACATAGTGAAGAGAATGGTCATCGTACAAACAGGCTTGGACTCGGTGAATGTTTTAGCGATTGTCTTGAAATCTATTGCAGTAAAAAACGAAAGGAACTAAGAGAACAAAAAAAATTGCAGTGCACGCGAAGCAAGAACTCGCGTATATACGTGTGTATTGCCATTGCAAACTTATTACCCAATGCGCTTTGTTCTTAAACTAAAGTAAGCATAATCAGAGCCTCTAGTTTGTCATCTTAACTCTGCAGATTGGCATGAATGGACGTTTCCCAATGTTTGGAAGCAATCGAGTAAGTGGAATGATTGTTTGACATTATGAACCGAACGGCAGCAATGACGATGACCCGAACACAAGCCGTCGCCGTAAAAATGCTACTGTCAGTTGCCATGAGAAGGCCACTGTTCACCCTTTCCATTTTCTTGATTTGTTGTGCGCTCATATGGTCACGGATCAACTAACAGGCCGAGGTGGCGAGCCTGCATGCCTCGCAATGCGCATTAGCGAGGTTTATCCCGTAAACTTTTCTATAATGTTACTATCTTTCGATTACTATTACTGCCTAACTCTGGCACTGTGATCGTTCAGCTAGCATGGCAATGAAGCGTGGAACATGGATTAGTCTGATTTTCACGCTTGTGGCTTCGAACGTTCTTGCGGCTTTATTTACTGTGTTTCATCTGCCTTTGTCGACCTACATTACGATAATAATAGTAACAATAATTTCTGAGGTTTTACGTGGTAAAACCACGATCTGGTTAAGAGGCACGCCGTAGTGGGGGACTCCGGATTAATTCTGACCACCTGGTTTTATTTTCTCTAACGTGCACCCAATGCACGGTACGCTGGTGCTTTTTGCATTTCACCCACAACTAAATGCGGCTGTCGCGGCCGGGATTTGATACCGCAACCTCGGGCTTATAGCAGCCCAATTCACCATAGCCACTAAGCAACCACGGCGCGTACCTACATTACGAAGCAACCATATATTACAGCTAAGCTGTTAGCCTCTACTTGGTCGGCATTTCTCGTGTCCGGCGTCCGTGGGCAAAAATGTGGGCTGATCCCGGAGGCTGTCCAATAGCGGGCCGCCCTGCGGCGGAGGTGAAGCAGGCTTCAAGGACTCAGCAAAGTGAAGCAAAAAGTGCATACATTCTTTGGAATCACGCATACAATATACAGAACAGCACACGTTTCAATAAAGAACAGGCACAAAACAAGCATCGCTTCCACATAATTGATGATAAGGCGCTCCTGATAATAATGTGAAGCACATAGCGCTCTCCGCATACGTTTCCTGAGAAAGATTACTGTTGCGCAAGCGGCCGCGGCGACGGCAGCTTGCGACGTGGGGAGCGACGTCACTAGCATTTCGTATATAAAAGAACCAGCCTAGCAACTGATTTCATTGTTGTTGCAGCACCGCTACGGGCGGCGGCGTGCTGTCAAAATTACAATTACTCCCATTACCACAATTACTCTAAATTATCATTACTACCATTACTCTAAAGCAATAAAGCGTTGCATACCCCTCCCTCAGCAGTTGTAGTGGTGGTGTTAAACAGCTTCGATGGACATCCACTTTCGTAGGGCCGGGATGGCGAGTCAATTTTTCTTCAATGCTTCTTTCACTTCCCTCACCATTCGCTCGGCTCTTCCGTTACTAGCGGCGTGGTAAGACTCTGTGAACAACGAACGAGCACCTTTATGCTTGAGAAAAACTTTCATCTGTTCGCCTGTTCGCTCGTTAAAAACTTTCACCTGTTCCGTTATCGGAAACGATAACGATCTGGAACCCCGTGCGTTGCAATGAGCGCACGCAGTGCCGTGATTATTGCTGATGTTTTAATTAACGGCATGATCTGTACCTCGATCCAGTTAGAATATGCGTCCACGACAACTAGAAAAACGTCGCCCTTCAGTGGTCCAGCAAAACCTACGTGCAACCGGCTCCAAAGCCGATCTGGTTTACCCCAAAAATGAACTGGTGCTAATGAGTCACTTTGGCGGCTACTCTGGCATCTATCGCATTGAAGCACGAAATCTTTGATTTCCTCGTCCATTTTCGGCCACCACATTATAGAGGCCTAGCATGCCCTTATAACAGTCATTCCAGGATGATTTGCATGTAAGCAAACTAAGAACGTATTTTCATGTTACTTCTGGCATGACTAATACCTTGCCCCAGAGAATGCAATCGCGATGCAGCGACAATTCTGTCTCCTTCACCTCGTAAGCAGCAAACGTGCTCGCTTTCATCGAAGGCCAACCAGAAAGAATCTAAATCTTTCCGCTGACGCGTTATCTACGACGAGCTGTTGGTACGCTTGGGCCACGTCCAGCTTTGTGAAAAATTAGCTCGATCCTAACGTTGAAAACATCCCATGTTTCTTGGGTAAAGGATAGACGCTACTTTGAACAGCCTTGTTCACTGTGCTGCTGTAATCACCGCACAAGCGTATGGATTCGTTTCATTTCCTCACGACAACAATAGGCGTTGGCCAAGTGGAAGAGTACTGGTTTCCAAACTCCTTGTCTGCTAGTCTCTCTATCTCTGCTGCCACATCGTCCCAAATGGCGAAGGGTATTGCCCTGCTCTTCAGAAAGACAGGCTGTGCGTTTTATTTCAGGTCTATATGCACGGGATCTTGAATGCACCCCACCTTTGCGTGTATACTCACGGAAAGCGCTTAACGACATTTGACCCATCAGACACTTTCTTTATTCCATGAATATGGACTCCTAAATCCTTGAGACAACTTCTACCGAGGAAGCTGCTTCCGTGCTTGTTCGCTATACTTGTAAAGACAATGCAGCGCGGTGGTGTTTGAAGCGCATTTCGAGCACTGCCTTTCCCAGAATCTCAAGTGGTTCTTTCGTCCAAGTTACGAGCTGTGTTCCGGAATTCTGAAGCGGAATTTTGCCTGCGCAGCCTTCGATTGCAGGAAAAGTTTCTTGACTGACCAGAGAACGCAGGTGACCGGGAGTATACTTCCATGTTCACTGCTTTACCGTGTCACGGCACAGTAGCTATGAACATGTTCTGTTCGTAGTAGATAGAATAAAGCTCCTCAACTTCATGAAGCGGTCTGCTTGCCTGGCCTTGCTTTGCCGCCCGCTTTCCTGAATCCTGGTCACGAGCCGCAGTTGGCTTTTGACTAGACTCGCCCCTTCATTGGCGTTTTCTGAAGGGACGAGTCCCTTCATATCCCCGTTTTCTTGCAGTGGTGACATGTCGTCCTGCGAATCTTGCAAGATTCTGGATAGTGCTTACCGTTACAGTGGTAGCAGGGGACTTTGAACGAAGTAGGTTTCCTTGTGCCGATTGCAGGAACAGCTACGTCGCTGTGGTTCTGTGTCCCGATTTCTTCTTTTTTTTTACGCAAAAGACAATAACACAATGCGCACACCCATACTTATTGTGCATGGTTGTAGTTATAACACAATGTTTCTTTTCAAGACAAATATTTCTAACTCAGAAAGTCGTCTGAAACCAGAATGACGAAGTTTAGGCAAATCCATGCACTAACCATCATTCCCAGACTTGCTGAACCGCCATGCTTGCGGCTCGTATAGACACTATCGCCAAAGTTCTCTCTAGTAAATTTTTTTTAGAAAACTGTATGGTTCGCCCATCTAGCTTTGTCGCTTCCGATGGGGGTACTTAGTCGGGCGCCGAGTGTCACAGATTTCATCGCAGATAATGACCGCTAATAAAAAGCCAGCACGGCTCTTATTTTCAGACATGCAACGAAAAAGACGTTGACCCAGTCGCGCCTCACTTTTTTTTTTTTTCGCACCCCTGATAATCGTTTCTTCTCGACTCGGACTTAAACCGAGATGTTTGATATATCGTACACGAGTCAGTTCTTTTTTCGAGCATAACAAGGATTTATCCTTCGCCAGGAAAAAAAAAAAAAGAAAACGTAAACTCTGCTTGATGGGTGCTCCGTGCACCATAAATCATCAGGTGGCCGAGGGAGGGGAGGGGGGGGGGGGGGGGGCGTAATGATCCTGTGCTCGTATTCGCACGTGTCGACCATGCCGTCCCCGTGCGCAGATATATTGCCTGGCTATCTCGATTGCGTTAATCGCGTTAATTATCCGTCTATTAGCTGCAGCAGCTGCACGCTGCCGAGAGCAAGATGCATTCGGTGATTACAATGTGGGTTAAAGGCATTATCTGGCTCCAGTTTCGTTGCCACGACGTTGCCACTCATCATTAAACACAGCCCCTTTCTCTCTCGAAACACACATAGCGTTGAGCCCCTTTGCAAGGTCGAAAATGAATAAGCTAACATATGTGTAGAGTTTGTTAACGTGGTTTCGAAATCCAATTGCTGCCATGGTATCAGAAAAAAATGAATGAGTTCCTTACACTTAAGTTGAAAGCAACTGTACAGCAATCGCTAAGGTCGTTATGGTTAATTTCTGGAGAGATTTATACAGACTTCAAGCAAGAAATCGGGGAATTTGTACGATAACTCAGAGTGAAGTGCCCTGCTGTTTGAGGCCTGAGGACAAAAACTTACAGGAGCAAGTATGATCAATAGGATGGCGCAGTAAAAAAAAGTCAGCAAATTGTAATGAAATGACAATATATTCACGCAGTCAGGACCGTAGGGAACGGCCAGCTTCCAGAAGCGCTAGGGTTCAGAGCTGATGGGAGTCTTATTTGGTGGTAGAGATAAGCAAGAGACGTTTAGAGTGTTGCTGAAAAAAAGATACAGGGAAACGATAGAGCCGCGGTTGTTATATAGATATAGGTAATTTTACAAGATCAAGATAGGCAATATGCTAGACTGCAATAGGTATAGTAAAGCCTAATCAGCTAAAGCAAGATAAGTGATTATTTGTCGCCGCCCAATTTCAAAGCGTATGCCACTAGAAAACATAATTATGATCATGACATTGATATTTGTCATCGCTCTATGCAATCCAGAGAAACGACAGGACTTATCTTGATGAAGTGTATACTTCACTTCAGTGTCAAAAGAGCGAGGCAAGTGCGGAGATCCAAGTAGCATTAGAATTTATATGCAGTTACTGAAAAACTAAATGCAGAAGGTGGAGATAAGCAGAACGAGACTGTGGTGATTGCCGGAAAGGGTGTGAGAATTTTGAACAAATCTGTCAGATCATGCAGGAAATTTGCATACAGCACGGTATGTTTGCCAAACTATTTTGTCAATATAATGTATTTATTTCCCCTATTGCACACATTAGTCAAGAAGCAAGATCGTTCCACACATTTTTAATTACACAAGTTATTGGTCAATAAATAATTCATATAACTCTGGCATGTGCGTAAGACAAGGAAAAATTCCACGGATCGCCACGACGTAATAAGTGCAGTTCTGCAATCTGAAAATTGCGTATTAAATGCACGAGGCGTTTTCTTGCACAAGTCACTAATGACAGGTTCATTTGTAGAGTATTTCAGATTGCAACTTGCCGTTTCATTCACTGACGCTTAGGCTGCTTGCTCATGTATTAGTGCAATGACGTCACCCTTTGTTCGACTGTACATGTTTGTCTTCACCGTCTATACGGCTGTAGGCATTGTGTACTTTATCGTGTATGACTTGGCGAGGGTGGCTCTATATATGGTGTACACATATTGTATTTCTGTACGGCACGTCTTAAAAGCCCGATGAAGGCGGAGAGCTTTCAAGTGCTTACTCCACGCACTTCACAGATACAGGAAATGCACGGACAAATTGGTGGAGCGCTTTAGTCTCGTAGATAGTTACTTAGCGCAAGTAGTACAAAGTAGCATCTTACCATGTCGATTTTCTTTTTTTATTTCTCTGCACGTGCCTTACGACACGCTATAGCAGCACCATCTCCTCCGACAGCACTTGGAGGTGTCTCCGCGTCTCTGGCCATGACGTGTCTCCGTGCCATTCATTAAATGTTCCTGCGATGTATCTATCCGGATTGAAACGGTAAAGATTATCTGGTGGTCAAAATTAATCTGGAGACTCCATTTCACTATGGCGTGCCTCATAAGCAAATCGCGGTTTTGGCCCGTAAGACCCCAGAATTCAATTCTAATTGTTTATATTCAATTTTGTAGACGCCACGCAAAAAAAAAGCTTTGTGTCGTGCGACTACAGTAAAGCAGATATAAGCGTACATGTTACCTGTAAGCTATGGCGATGCTCTTGTGTGCAGTTCAAAACATCGAATCCTCTAATTACGTTGTGTAACACAGAGGCACACGCGCCCTATACGCATTTGCACGTTTCGTGGTCTGTGTCAACAGATTGCGCCAGAGGACCTGCTGTTGCAATTACTAGGAAGTAGCAACTGTCGCTGAACAACTTGATTGTTTAACAATACTTGCAGGCTGATCATCTTAGGTGTGCGCAGCCATGCACACATATCTTAACAGCCACATCATTGTCGCGAACGCGCAGCAGAGAGCACATTCCGCACTGCTCATGGATTCACTATAAAACAAAATGCAGATTGCCGAACAATATAGCAACATCCCGAAAACATTCTTCTTTCTTATACGCTATATCGGGCGGAAACGAGCCCCTTCGCAACGTACACACGAAACAAGCGAACAAAGAGTTGAGCGCTCTTATGGAAGCCCTTTCGGGCTCACTCTATTCCCCCTGCAATTTGGAGACCCCCAATGCACTGGAGCTAACGGGCCGTGCATGAGGGGAACCACATTAAAAAAAAAAGGAGAAAAAGAGGGGAATGGCGTCGGTGGAGCGGGGAACGGGTGACCACTATTGTTTCCACGGGCGCGCGTTATGCAAAACAGATGCGAAACGAGCCGGGCTGGCACAAATAAAGAGAAGGCCGGTCTTCGCCGAACAGGCCTACTGTACGTGTATGGTGATGCGGTCTCCTGTGAGAGCTGCGGCCCCATCCCCAAACCTTTCTAGCACGCCACCCCCCCCCCCCCCCCCCCCCATCCGAACCCCGATTCCGTGTTGGTCGTCGTTCATTTAGAGCTTAGAGCTCTTCGTATGTACCCCGTTTCTCGTGTACGCTGTTTCTATTCGCTCAGCGCAAACGTGGTGCTATAAGCAACAGTATTGCACGCATCACCGTGGTTACGCTGAGAAATTGGGGGTATTGCTATATATATATATATATATATATATATATATATATATACTCAGCTATATGCTTATGCTTCCAGTCAACTAAAGTACAGTGGAGCTGTACAAGCTCTACAATCACAGAATTATGTGGGACAAGCTGTCCACCGTCGCATTACTTGCACTGACGTGACGTCTACTTCAGTGGTCTGGAGGGCACTGTGTTCATGCCTCTGTTCTTAGTATGAAATTGGATTAAATCGCTCTTCTTTTTTATTTTATCCTTTTCTGCTCAGGATACCGAGGCCTGCGTTCGTGGACCCGTTGCAGGACTACAACTTCAAGGATGAAGCACAAGATGAAAAGACAAAGTTCGAGCGAGAACGTGGACTGCTCGACTCTGGGCACGAACAGCGGCTTCACTGTCGTCGCTGAGGCCTGCGCCAGCGGAAAGAAACCGAGGTGCACGGTCGGACAAGCAGAATGTGTCTGCACCACGTGGACCACTCGTGAAAGAAGCCTTAGATCTGAGTATCGGCGTGCAGCGCTCGACAAGGCAAACCGATTAGTCATGGGTTGAAAACTGCTTTCGTTTCTAGACACTTAAAACGCTCGAACGAATATAAGCACTCTAGATAGAAAGAAATTGCATGGTGTCTAATTCTCGTGTGCTGTATTAGTTATGTTTCTCCAACGTTTATTCCACACCTTCGGGGCACAATCTCAGCGATATAATTAGGATTGCTGCCGTAGTCAAGTCAGTATAAAGGTCCATTTTTTTCGCTGCCATCACTCGGTGCACGACAATGACGCATATTATAGTTCACAGGTATCAGTCATTGGAACGCGATACCCCACGCGGAGTTTTAGTTCTCCTCCCTAAATTCGTTTTGTGAGTGGCCAAGGCCCCAACATGGATGGTAGTAAGATATTTGTAGGTGCACTTATTTTGTCCATAGCAATGAGGATGTAACACTTGATCGAAGCAATCTCAGCTGCGAGCCGCTTTCATGTTATAATTAAGCTTCAAGAGTGGTGTCCGCTTCAGGTAATATTAATTAAAGCAATTATCAAACCATGACAAAATACATTTAATAATTTTTTGCAGGAGTTTGGAACATTCACGGGCGATGAACCGCTGGCGATCGAACTCTAAGTTGAGAGAAATTAAATGACAGATTAATAGATGACGGGAAATAATCGAAACTTATTCATGGCGTGGAAGATTCATTATGACAGAAATCACGTAGCATTCCATAAAGTTGGAAATTCATATTTTCCAAAAATATTCTGACGCCACCGCTCAGAAGGGCAATTTTTTGCCGATAAGTATAAATACCAAAAGTAAAGACAGCATTTTAAGAACTTTAGACACAAAGCAAGGTTTGTACTCAGCTGTAGCAGAAGAAAGTTTTTTATTTCCCATCAGGAGGTGCTCAAAGATTATTTGACAGTATTTGTGTTACAGATGCAGATATCGGCAAGCGTAGGTGTTCATTTGTTTAGTGTTAGTACTTATCACTTTGATCGTACCTAAGGTACTTGCAACCACATTTTGTGCACATGTTTGAGTTCGCATCTTTGCGTATATTTTTACATATATATTGCTTATATACACTAGCATGCACAGTCTTGTGCGAATTTTCCAACATCACCGCTAGGCTTTTCTTCGTGCGTACACTTGACAACTGCGTACAAGACATCATAATTTATCTTACGATGAGTAGGCGAAAAGTGTTGTTATAGATTGTATTGAACCATTGCAGGCCATTTTCCCGGTATATTCATTGCAAAGGGCTAAATTTTCCCAGGAATCTTGTAACCATCGAAACGCACTTCTCAGGTTTCCACAAAAACCTTTGTTTGTGTTCAAAAACATTTCCATTCGAGTGAAAGATCAGGACGAATATTGACTTTATAAATTGCAAACGATGCTGATCGGCCTGTTCATAAATAATGCACTTACCTAGGGTTGATCGTGAATTTTATGCAGACATAGTGTGGTGTACCAGTTCTTACAAGTCTTGAACAAGCTATATATTTCAAATCCCTTTGAGATATCCTTTTTCAATCTGTGGAAATGCCCTTGATAGGTCGTAAGAAGCAATACCTTAAAATTTATTTCCTAGTCAATGCATTGCGCACAACTTAATATCGCTGTGTAGATACAATTCACTTCTATCTTTCACCACCTCCCATAATTGAAGTCGTCATCTTGTACTGCTTTTACACTCATAGTAACGTTTTTGGTCCTTCCGTGGTTGCATGCTTCCGCTGCGAACAAACGTTCGACAGCGCATGCTCCCAAATGTCTCATGGTGCACAAATGTTGTACAGGGTCTCTATTTATTGCCGACTGTTGCAACCTTCAGCTTACTTTTCTTATGCTGTGTTGCATGCTACAGTTAATGATGCGCCATGTTCCCTGTGTAAAGTGTATGATTAGAAGACTGTTTGGGTCGTCAGATGTGTATGTGGCCATCGTGTATGTGGCCGTCATGTAAGTGGTATGAAGTAATATATATGTTTAGTGTATGCATGCAGGAACGACTCAAAGAAACGACAGACTGAGTCTGCCATTTCTTACTCGCGCATTTTGTAGCTGGGTGGTTTCAGAATGCAGCCGCGACGTTGATGTTCACATCAGAGAAAAGCTTAATGACGTTCAACGATTCTTTACGACTATCTTACTTTTGAAGTGGCTCAAATTTTTAGTGTACTGCCAGCCGGCAGAAGAAATCACGAACAAGGTTGATAGCTAAAATATATTATTTTTTTGAAATATGTATGTGTGTATCACTGTTATGCTCATAAAGCTAGCATATTAGCACTAAGACTGTATAAGTAGTGAAAACCGCCAGCCTACATTCTGTAGCGTGCAGAGGACATCTGACAAAGCTCATTCGCTGTGAAATATTTGTACCACTGGAATGTGTCGTAATTACCGCTGTTGTGCAACGTGGTGTCGTCCATTCTTTGTAGTGAGCCCGTGTGGCTTCACCATGTCTTCTCTGTGTGCTCCGCCACTCTAAACCGAACACAAGTTAAGCGCATCTCAGGAAACTGTATACCCAAGGCGCACGGCGCATTCTGGGTTGTGCACGGTACACCCTGCTGCGCCTGCACTCGGCCTGTCATCCCTTGCCCCTTCGACGCATTCAGCCTTCAATTTTGGTGCTTCTAAGTTGTATAGGTATGCTTGCAAGGTTACCACAGAGACTAATAGAATCAATGCGTGATATAATAGAAAATTGTCATGCATCCGAAATTGTACCATAAAGCGACAGAAGAAAACTTATACGGGGTGGTCAGAAATCAAGAATGGCCGAAGATGCTCAGCATATGTATGACATTATATATCGTGTTTGTTTCGCAAGGGTCGCCGGAGCAAGATGGCCACGTCGATAAGTTTGTGGCTGCTATGATCGAAGGTTGACTAACTACTCTACCCCCCTTGCATCGCGAGAGCTCTAGGTGTTTTGATTGGCTCAATTTGACTCCTCACGAAGCAGCGACGAGGCAGCACGTTCTACAAGTCGCCCGCTAGAATGACTGTATCACATTCACACCACGTCAGAGCTGTGAATGTCATGCAAAATAATGACAGTGGACTGACTTGACCATAGGTCGATTAACTCTGCGCGCTGATTCGCTAGCGCTCTGTGCCGCGGACATGTAAAAATAAAGTGATACATAATGCAGAAATTAATAAAACCGGAAAACGGACCTAACTACCAAAAGTACTTCAGAACGCAAAGCGGGCTGAATGATGCGACGAACAGTGGGTGAACAAGAAAGGGCTCTACCTGGGCCAACGCTTCGACAAGGACAAGTCACACTTGTCGAAGCCTTGGCTCCATGCTGAGGCTTCCCTTGTTTGCACACTGTCGATGACTTTCGTCTCCACTTTCCTGTGACCATTTGTCTTGCTTAGGGCTGAATGATGTTCAATGTCAACTTCTTAGTACACCCCCATCCGAATTTGTTTTGCTTGCAAACGCATATACGTCCCTATTTTGTCGTTAGCGTTGTCTGTGTGCACAAGTGGACACACTTTATCCTTGCTATGTTCGAATTCTTGTAGCGACGTTTACTAACGGGACATTGTACGTGTATTAGAAACTTCCCTAACACTCAAAGTGACATATACAACAAAGTACACCCGAAGAAAGTTAGTTTTTTCAATGTTGAATGTGCGTCTCAGATGTCGAAAGAATATATGTGTTGGGGAAACTGTCTTCTGGGAGTCAGCTGCATGCTGAGATGTGTATCTGCTAGAAATGTTATGCCATTCAGCAAAAATTCTATTTGACGGAGAGTCATAGAACATATGCTAGTCAATGCCACACATCGTTGCTCGCACTTGGTACAACCGGTGTAAACCATGATGCATATATTATTTATGTTGTTCTTGCTGTATTGTCATCAAGTATATAATATAGGAAGATTGTCTTACAAGTTTGCTGATTCGAAGTTTGGCTTCTCCTTCCGTGTGTTACGGAAATATGCGACGCACACGGCTCTTAATTGTGGGGTGCTCAACTTAGTGCTAATCCGTACCTTGCTGAGCGTCGCCATCCATGTGCTCTTTTGAATGTCTTGAGTATTAAATAAACATTACAGCTGCTTTAAAGGTGTACTTTATTTATACTGAACCCATTGCTCCCGGAAAGGGCATGCTTTCTCGCATGACCCACGCCCTCGCGAGAATCTTGCTAGCAGGAACTGTGATCCACTTCAGGACAAGTCACGAGCTACTGAGTAACACCAAATCAAGTGATCTGCACATGATATATGTTGCATCACATCTTACTTTTCCATAATTGACGCCCTGCAGCAGCTGCTATCTCGCTAAATTGTGCCTGTGGCGAGAACAGCTGTTCAAATCATGCATGCCACTAGACTCCTGTACCTGGGCGCCTCTCGGTCAAGAGGGATGCGCCGTGAAGCATGCACATGTGGGTTGCACAGGAACAGTCGACAATGGAGCAGTTATCATCATCAACTTCGCCATACCACCTTCGTCTTCCTACCCTGTATCTGTCATTCCACCAAACCCTTTCCACAGGGAGGAGTAGCAGGTTAGAGTCACATCACTCAGGCCGACCTCTCCCCTCTTCTCTCATTAAAATTCCTCTCTTTAACTCCCTCTCTATCTATCTAATTTGCCATGTAATGCACCTCTCCCGTACTTGATAAGCTGCAGCTGGGTGCAGGGCTTCTACCGACCAGGCAAATAGGAAGAACTTCGCCTATACAGCTAGCTCAAAGCGGCTGTCTTGGGTCTTTCTAGGAAGCTAAAATCGTCGAGAAATTTAATAAAACCCTCGATGGGGCATTTAAGCGCTTTTCGTTGGTTGCTTGTTGAGGATCTCAGTGTAACGTAAGCTAGGACGACGTCTTGACATCCTGAGCCATCAATCTGGGCGACGGAGACCACCAACGCTATGCGCCCAGTCTGCCCGACCTGGCGTTCACTGGACGTCTCGCGTTGGCTGAACGTTGTGAAGTTGGCCGGTCACGGTATAAGCACAACTGAAATGACGCTTGGGGCACATACGGAGAGACAGAGAAATAAACTCGAGTTGCACAAATTCTTTCCTTTTCCTGCAGGTGAGGTTAGTCGTGACCAGAATGCACGTTCGCTGGCTACGACGTCCTTCCAGTACTTCACCTGCGTCTCCTCCCTCTTTACATCCAACAGTGATGACCTTCCCCGCCGGCGGACGGGGAGCAAGCTTCCTCACTGCGTGATGTCTGCCTGCCCATACATGCTTGCATACTTACGCCCATCCCCGTTGGCGTCTCCTGGATTGCCTTTCCGTTCGTGAGCAGAAAAAAAGAAACAAGAAACTCCGAATAGGAGGAACTGCCAATAACTCGTGCAGCTCTTTTCAGCGTGCTTTCCCTTTCCTGACCGTCGGCGTTGGAGCGCGCAGAGACTGTGCTGTGTATCCCGTGCCTTCGGGGCGGCGGGTACCGGAAGCCCGATCGGAGAGCGGCGCGAGACCTTGGGCAGCAAGCCTCGCGACGCTGCCAACCTGGACCTGCTGCGGAAACGCCAGTTTTGCCCCTCTCCTCCGCATAAATAGACGGAAGCCACGAATTAGGGTGGGGAGCTCGATCAGGCGGCGAGCCGCCGCGTGGTGCTGCCAGAGGCAAGCACTTTTCCTCGTGCCCAGACGAGCACGACTTTCGCCTTAGCCGCGGCGGCCATCACGTCTCGCGTTAACAAAGCGAACGCGTTGTTCGGTGCGGCCGCTGTAATCGTCAAAGCTTTGGCACAGGTCGGAGGGCTACCGGAATCAGTGAGAGGCCTGTATAGTCTGGGGCTGTTCTTCGCTCGGACGCCACGGTACTTTTGCTATACTTTCACCTTTTCTTGACAGACATCGGTGAGCCTCGCGTTTAGTGTACGATCACTCGAGGGAGATGCGCACGATGCACTTTTCGTAAGTCAATATCTGCATGGCACAATTAAAGTGTAAATACGAGCAAATTCCTTTCTTAATGGAAGATTCTTCCGAGAAGACCTCAATTAGTAAAGCAGCGTCGACGGACATATTGGCTTTCCCGAATTCCAATTTTGATGAACAAGGCCCGCAAGTTCAGACGATATGTGTCACGCCTGATATATGCCACCTTGTGAACTTCAACTTAAGTTTTCCAATATCGTCTAGTTGCCTGAGAGATGGTGATGTACAGGGTAGTACTCCGGCGACCAATAGTTGTTCGCCATTAGTCCACAAGTACGCGAAATGTTGCTTTTACAGCATGATACATCACTATATGTTCACGAAAAACTCGTGATCCGTAATCCTTACTGACCATTTAAATACCGCATAAGTTGCCTGGTTAGCTGATATAAAACATTGAACAAAAGCGATTGTGAAAAGTTTCTCTGATTCCACAGGAATCTGCTCTATACGCTCTACTATACACGTGCTATACGGCCTTTGCCCTGTATATACGATCGTTTTCAACAAGAACATGCTTGGCCTCTCGATGTGATCCACAGGAGCATGCAAGTCCATCTAATGAAAAATCACAACGTCCTAAACGCAAAAGGAAGGAATGAGTGGAGAAGGAGAGGCGGGGAGGTTAACCAGTTCAGCACAACCGGTTTGTTACCCTACACATGGGAGCAAGATGGGGGAGGATGAAAGATGGGGAGGAGAGAGAGAGAGAGCACATAGCACAGCCCATACATCGCCAGTCACAGTCCGTCACTCGCGTGGTACGTGACATGACTGTCACAGCCGCTTGCCCAAGCCCGTTTCTTTCAAAAACCTAAGTAGTCCCTTCATCGCCTTCAGCTGTGATGTCTTTTGTCGATGACATGTGAGAATTGTTTCAACTAACATTGGTATATTGTCAAGGTGCGCTAGAGTGGACGCCAGGAACTGTCTCTGAACATTATATTCAGAACAGTCGCATAGAATGTGTTCTAGCGTCTCCTCGCAAAGACAGGCATTGCAAAAAGCCTTGTCGGCAATTCCAATGAGAAATGAATAAGATTTCGTGAATGCCACCCCTAGCCATAAGCGATAAAGCAGAGTGCCCTCTCTTCGGCGGAATCCTGTTGGCATACAGAGATGCCTCAAAGAGGGCAGGTGGTATTGACGACTGTTCCGGTTGGTCTGGCTGCTTGGTGTACACTATAGAGAGAGCGTGATCTCTTGTGCAAGCACTTGAAGTCTGCTGGCTGCGTCGGACCGTGAAAGTGGTATAGCCTCTTCCTGTGTGTCTTCAAGAGCTGCCCGAGCGGTATTATCGGCGTCTTCGTTCCCTTTCCCTATGACGCCGCAGTGATTGGCAGCCACTGAAACGTCACGTGGTGTCCCTTCTCATGTGACGGATGGAGTAGGCGTCTAATATCGAATACGAGCTGTTCATATGGCCCGCGACGCAGAGCTGATAGCACAGATTGTAGGGCTGCCTTTGAGTCACTGAAGATTGACCATTGTCGAGGTGGTTCCCGATGTACTGAACAAAGTGCAGCGCGCAGAGCAGCTAGTTCCGCAGTTGTCGCTGTCGTTGGGTGGTCAGTCCTAAAGGTGATGGTAATAGCTCTTGCTGAGACAACCACAACACCGGACGAACACTGGAGGTTTGTGGAACCATCAGTATAAATATGTACACTGTCCGCATACCTCTCGTGCAAAAGAAGCAGAGACAGTTGTTTCAGCACAGGCGACGACAGCTCAATTTTTTTCCTGATTCCTGGTACACTGAGATGTATTGTTGGCCTAATAAGACACCAAGTGAGTATCGATGGTTTAGATGCAGTCGTGAAGCCCGAAAGAAGTTTGTCGTTGTACTTGACGATAGTTTTAGAGAACGATGCTTGGCGCCTGTCTGAAAGTATTGTTGCAAGGTAGTGATAGGGGGCACGTGCAAAATGTCTGATGTGCGTTTTCAGGGCTTCCACCGTAGTGTGAGTTTGCATTGGATGGTCCCGAGCAATCGCAATAGTTGCCTCTGCTGACGTGCATCTGAGAAAACCAAGGCAAACTCTGAGTGCTTGAGCTTGTGCTGCCTGCAGAAACAAATATTTGTCTTGCAAGTGTTGCTCAGTACAGATAGACTTTATCTTTGAAAATCTCTGTAGAGTTTCAACATTGCCTCTACTGACAGCCCCCACGTATTTCCTGCCAAGTATTTAAACAACTGGGAAGTTGCTGTCAGGCGTTGTTTCATGTAGGCCACGTGCGGGCTTCAACAAAGGTCTCGGTGAATGATTACGCCAAGCAACCTGTAGGTTCTGAGATAGGAAATGGTCCGCCCATTGATTGAGGTGACATAAGGCGTCATTGGTTTGCGAGTGAGTGCCACTAGTGCACATTTTTCTGGTGATATGCTGAGACCTTGTTCACACAAGTAGCTCGCTGTCAAAGTGGCTGCTCTTTGAAGCCGCGCACGTATCTGAGGACGTGTGACAGCCGAAGTTCAGACACAGATGTCGTCTTCGTATATTGAAATCTTGATGGTAGTTGGCAAAAGGGGTGTTTATATGATTAGGTTAAAGACAAATGGCATTACTTGCGGATCTTCAAGAACGTTTAAAAACTTAGGCATTACTATCCGTGTGCTCTCTTCGATAAATAAAGAACCGCTTGATATAATACTGTCCGTGAAAGACATGAACTATGCGTATATCAGCTCAATTTGCTGACGCTATGCATGGTACAAAGTTGAACTTGAGGGACAACGTTAGGCTTGGTTCGAAATTTGAAACTGTATAGTGTATATTGAATTTATTCAAAAGTGGGTGGCCGTACTAATCTAATCATCATATTAGGTAACCCCGAATGAGCCACGACGTCACCATTCGCCGAATGCATATGATACAAATATAGGAAGTGGAAGTCTATCACTTTGATACAGATAATACAGATGAAGCTTTGTTAGCCACATTGACGCGGACGCTGCACTGGATTAATATAGTTAGCAAACGTGTGATAGGCTATGCCTTCCTAGTACCGTAGGCAAATATTTATTGATACATGTAATAAATGTTCTTATAAGAAAAGTGCCTACGCGGCAGCTGCGAACAAGTGCGTTTGGTGATCAAATGAGATCAGATACAGTAACACTCAAAACAAAATAACAAATGAAAACAAAACAAAGGTCAAAACAGACATGAGACCCTTCCACAATTCTGAGCGTCTTGTTAATTGGGGTTGTGCACAAGTGCAAAGAGAAATATCAAAAATACAATAAGAAACAAACGGGTACACGCTAACTGCTTCGTGGTCGCTTCAATCTAAGTGGTATTGCCACTTGGTTCAAACCACCATTAAGCAAAAATGGACTTCTACCAATTTATACACATTAAAATGAACAAGCAAGTAATGAGACGCATTTATAGCCTGAAAACAAAGATAAACAATTCTAGCGCTGGGATCACGGTCTTGCAACGTTGTAAGCAAGTGACAAGATTTTGAATCGCTGGTAGCCGTCCTTACGAAAAGAGGAGGTTTTACTATTCGGTTATTTGGAGAATCAATCGATCAATCAATCAATCAACCAACCAATCAATCAAACAAACAAGTTCTTTTAAGCTCTTACCAATAATGCATGCTGTGATACAGAAGGCCGTGATTTTGCCGCCGCAATCTTCAGCTGCTAATTCTCAAACTCGCAACTGTGCTCCGAAGTGCAACAGAGACTCTAGTGCCCGACGGCGAACTAACCGTAGAAACAAACATCCCTCCTAAAAGTCACGCAACAGCCAGACAATATTCATATTAGCTGCCACATGTTACACTGCACACCAATTTACATTAATGCGGTGTACAAACACTGCATGCTACAGAAGAAATATCGCGCAGAAGTCGAACCAATGTCTCCGTTATTGCGTGGCGCACGCAGCGCCTCCTCAACCTCGGAGGCCATGTTAGAACATCCCTGTCGTTAACTGAGCCGCAAAGCGCAAGACCTACCTGAACCTGTCGAAGCATAGTGCGAAATATTCGCACAGTCGTCGATACAGCGTTGCCGAGTGCTACCACCACAGCCCTCGTGTAACGTCGCAACAATCCCAGCAGTTTAACAGCGAATGATGCGCGGCGTTCCACTACCACCACGAGCTTCACTTAAAGTGCTACGCAAGGTATAGTGGACCTCTGTTCCCAGGGTTCCCAGCAAGCAAGCAGAGTCGTTGCGTATACCTTCAGGCATGTCGACTGCTTGCCGTGGGGGCAGGATGGGATGGAAAGAAAGTGTGAGCAGAAAGGGGGCAACAAGAAAAGGAAGGAAGAAAAAAAAAAACGAAAGCAACAACCACAGTAACATGATAGATATTTTTAAGGAGAAAGGTAAGAACGAGGGTGGGTGAAGAATTCGAACAAGATATAAGAAGTAGGAAACTAAAGAGTCGAACAGGGAAGAAAGACAAAAAGCAAAGGGGTTAAATTCACGGCGAGCGCCAAGGGCGGTGGCTGAAACGCGAGCGACACGGCGCCGGGTGGGGTGGCCGGGCGGTTCGAGTTGCTTCCGCTCTATTGGCATTTCCCATGGAGGCTTCGAAGGGCGTGAATGAAGTGGGGGAAGTGCGAGAAAATAAATGAAAAAAAAAAAAGGACAGTGAAGACGGTAAGTCGAGGCGCCTCGTCTAAAGACTCCTTCCTTTTGCTTTCTTTCTCTCTCTCTCCTTCATCACTCTGGTTCCTCTCCTGACGACCAACGAAAGGGGAAGCGATCACACTAGCCTCTTCTATCGCCGGGTGTCAATGCGAAAGTGAAGTGAACAGAGTGCACGAACAGCGGGTGAACCCTAGTGAACAGAGTTCGCGTTGCTTGAGAAGTTTCTTCGACAGTGCAAGCTCGCATTACTTGGCATTATTGGACATTGTACTCAACTTACCTGTTCTGGATAATGATGTCGTTGGCGTTCGGTGACTGACTCGTGGCAACTCCTGTACTAACTCAGGCATCCGACAAGTTATAGCTAATGATGTGCGGTGACAGCTTTCTAGCAACAACGTCTATAGTTCTTGCTGGCAAGCTAGCATGCTGGTTGTACGCGAAAGTGATGACGCTGGTGCATAAGCCAGCCACATTCATTTCATTTTTTAAATTGTATCGTGCTTCGCGCTAATCAGGATGACACCACAGAGAAGAAGACAGGATACGCTTGAATTTTTCATCACTGCTGTGTTGTATTCGTCAGCAGAATTCGTACAAACAGAAAAGTACGAATCAACGAGCCGTGCAGTGCGCGTTGTTAAGCTACACATAATTTCTTTTTTCTGTGCTGATTCGAAAATTTTTTCTCTTGAGTGCTCTCTCGGACGAAAATATTCTTTTTTCTTCAGAGGGTCAGATTGAGCTTTCAGAAGCCGCTAGTAAACGAGGTCTGTGATTGGCTCTGGAGCTCGGCGAGATTAGCAAAAGCAAACTAAGTGAATAAGAGGTATCCCGGACCCCTGACGCCTGCATGGGCGTCTTGCGCAATAAATTTCGCAAGGGAAGAGCAATTATTCTCAAACGTCGCACGTGCCCCTGCTCACGCTATTGCAAAGCGCAATTTCAGTTTCACTTTTTGTTTTCGTTGTTCTTTTTCCTTTTTTTTTGGGGGGGGGGGGGTTAGCTTCATGGTAACCGTCATGAAGGTAGTCGTTATGGTAACTTTCAATAGCTCTTTTTATATTTCAATTTCCGCCTCTTCACGTTTTCTCAGAATCCTAACAAGAGAATCACTTTTAGACGACAGAAGTTGCTTAGCTCTCGGACACACGCTAAGAATAGGCAAGCTAAATAAATGTTGCCGGCTATATTGACAGGTTACGGCGTTAGTAAGAACTTAGTTTTGGATGCCATGTACACAACTATCTAAATATCTTTGCTTCACAGCATGCTCGGCTGTATAAATCATTGCCAGGGCGTAATACCCGCATCCACAGCGTTACAAGGAGAAAAATTAGCAGTCAATCATCTTCTCCATTATCGTCATTTTCAATTTTTCTGTATGCTATGGCTCGAAGACCGTGAGGCAGCCAGGTGGGTGGAACTGGCTAGGCATATGGGAGACGTGGGTAGGGAGCATGGTCAAGGCACGCGGTAATGCCACCAAGTCACTGTCTACCGATAGAGTACACGAGTTCTGGTGAGATGTATTTAGACACAAGTGGTGTAAGTACCCGTGGTGCACTGATTGGAGCTAAGTAACCGAATGCTAGCGTCTGAGTAGCGAGCATCCTACAAGAAACAATGGCACCGAGGCATGCAGCTATGGCCACTTCAAGAGAATGTCATACAATTCAGGGGCCGAATTCATTCAACTACTGTTTGCCATTGGCCGACCGCCTTCGATGATGGTACATCTACAACATAACAAGTGGATGGAATCCGCTCTTACGAGCAGCTTTAGCGTAAATACTTTGGGCCCGTACTCCTATAGCCTGCATTTGAATGTATACTTCTAATCCACATCTGGGACCGGACTTCTAGCCTGAGATACTGCCTGAGATATTTGAGGACTCCAAAAAAAGTTTAGAAAGTAGCTTTAATCAGCGAAGTGATCTTGAGAACCCGGTGAAGACCGTAGACAAAATGACCTAACGTGTGACCATGGCCGTAAGGTCCTCGTTTTCTTTCGATATTGAGGCTGTGATGAAGCTGTGGATTCCCAACCAGAGAGTACAAATGCCTCACCTTTACCTGTAACTCAACCGTGCCGTCATTGACTCCTGGCTTGAAGTTCAAGAAATAGATAACTGCCCATGTAGAGGATGTGTTTGAAAGCATCAGAATGCTATACGAATATAGTAGCGCTCGTTATTAACCAAATTCTGAGCGTGAGAACGAGTAGCCGTGACCACCATGCACTCAAGCCAAATGAAGGACACATTGAAGCACAGAACTTGAGCATTACGCGACGGTCACGTTAATAACATGTCTGCTTACATTCGAAACGTCAATAGTACGAGTGAAAACATTGCCAAGGAACAGGAACACCCGTCATATTCCGGCCGTGTGCATGTCCGATCTGCGATATACCGTACGCTTGCCTGAAAACCGGCGTGCAGTGCTTGTCGCTTCCACTTTTTACAACCATTGCTATAAAATTCGTGGGCCCACTTCCCTGGTCGTTGCGGTGTCCGCCGGTGTCCGATGGTGTCGTCGTTGGAATACAAAATTCATTCGCGAGAAAATTACGAAGAAAGAAAAGATATAAAACTTTTGTTACGTCGCGAGGATTCACAATTATATGATTTCTGACAGATACAGCTCATTTTATCTAAAGCTGGTTATCTTATACGATATGCTCTACCGCTACTATTGAACCACAGTTGTCACAATGGGAAATGGGGAAGGGTTGATGTTTGTGGTTCGTCCAAGGTGACTTTAAGTAAATGCGTCTTTCAGGCGAACTTCCAGATACATAGTGGCTTGCAACTGTCGTGGATACTGATGTGGAAGTTTCCTAGTGAAATGAATGTATTAGAAGGCACCTTTATGTCGCGGTTGGATCCATAGGTCGTATTTTTTATAACATTGTTTTCATTTTTCATTCTTTCTGCCCCTTGTCGTTGGCTAACTCGCACACCGCCCGATTGCAGTTATCATCGGGATTGGTCAATCGCCACGATTAATTACATGAAATGTACTGCATCAAAGGAAAATAGCTTTAATGCAACTGGCATTCGTATCCTACTTCGCCCCTTTTCGGTTTGGTATTGTGTTTGTAGCCTCTTTACTCCGTCCTACTTTCTAATAAAAAGAAGCACTCGAAACACTTCGGTATACTGTTAAGTATTGAGCCTGGGTTCCCGATCACAGCATCCCGGTGCTGTGTCCGCTCGGTCGTAATCACGGGCTGGCCAAGATGTGATTAATTCTCGGCTGTATCACGCACCAGCCCGCCACCGCCTCAATCTCGGAGGCAACGCAAAATGAGGGGGACTTCGCGCGTGCGCCGCTAGGTGACGCAGCCTGTCTAGAGGGAGTCGCGAGAAAGGAGCCCGGCTGCAGCACATGACCCATACGTGACGTTTTGGCGTCACATACATTCATAGCTCACACAAGACCATTTTCACAATCATACATGAGTTTCATAATGAATCTTGAATCCTGAAAAAGAATAATGAATCTTCCACCACCAGATATATACATGTGCACCACCACTTGAATGCTGATCGCATTAACGACGATAAACACCACCAAATAATGAGCTCTGTCTGAATTCTTTTTCTGTGAAAGGAGATCGCAAGGACGGCTCTTTTCAGCGCAGGCATAACACCTCGAAATAAAGATGGCTTTCACGAAGCGAAAAGCCATCTTAGCCACTACTACAAACTACACATGCCGGCTTTCTCGCTCAGTGGGTCATTTGACCCTTTCGCATCCAAATAAGTGCAGATTAACATTTAAACACTGAATTACATTTATCATCTTGCATGAAGATTGTTCCTTTTCCTCCTGTGCAACCACGTCCAAGCTTTATTCGGGTTAATTTCTAAGACAATGACAGTGCTGCCTCACGCCTAGCAACAAGAACTGTGGTGCAGCTACGTTCGTCTGTATATTGGCACATGAACTGACATATGGTGTGATGTAGCGAACTTCGTCGTGAAAGTTCACTCTATGAGGGACGCGCTTAACTGATGCGTCACTGAATTTTTTACGTAAAGTAGTATAACTTCCTCCAACTCTTTATAGCGAGACGTGCTGCGGCCATCTTCATCAGCTGCTTCTTTTCACCCCAGGCCACACTGTTCCGAGACCCACCGGAACTTAATAGAACGGCCAGCGACGGTGGCTATAGTTGGTGAAGGCGTAGCCAATATTAAGGAAGAAAGTTGGGCTAGTTGGTGTTGATGCAGATGCTGTGACATAGTTATTAGCGTGAACAAGACTAACGGAAAAAAGGTTGGAACAGGACAGAGCGCTAGACTTCAACTGACAAGCTTTATTCAGAAAAACATGCAAAGAGGGCACCGTATGTTCAAAAAAAATGTGGTTGATCCCTCTTATATAGGAATCGGTATAGAACACGAAAGTGAAACGTGTCTTCACAGAAGTAGTGTAATGTTTATTGCACATTGATATATAATGTCTATTGGTGTTTTGTGGCTAAAGCGCCCTTAGGCGTTGATGCACCCACGCTGACGCCTGGTGGCACGTCTCCTCCATCACGACTACCAACGTCGATGACCATGAGCAACCGTCGTGCATATGGAAGCTGCACTACGCTGCACACGCTAGCACAACGCGAAAGACGAAGCACGTAACTGACACACTAATACAACGCGCAAGACAAAGCACGTAACTGAATCGTCACCGAGTCAAATCAGCGCGTACAGCGCGTCGTAATTGCAGCCTCCGCGATCAACTTCAGAAACATTTTCAGAGCTAATTGCGGAGGCCACGCTCCGCTGTGCTGAGTACGGTGAACGCCACCTAGGTGGCGTTGGTAGTGCTTCTTGATGCCAGCGTCCCTTCGAATGCTGGCATCGAGGCGTCGTAGTACTGAGACCACCGAAGCGTTCACTGTCGGTGCGCGTTAAGGCCGGAATACATGGAGCGAATAACCGGCGTCCGAGCGAAGAACTTCGTCGGGCGGCGAACGTCCGACGGCCGGCGTCAAGAAATTTGCCGTCCGCAGCCGATCTGCCTGTCCAAACATTTTCGTCGGGCGAACGCCGCCGCCGGAAGCGTCTAGCGCGCAGCGGTGGACGACAGCCAATCAGGAGGCACTAGTTCCGGTCGCAATGCATGCTGGTGTTTCGCGCGCGCGCGCCTTTTCGCGTCGTCTGCAATCGCGTTGGTGTTGCCGTGTCTGCATGTCTCTGCACCGATTGAGTAGTTCCTAGTATGATCTCTCAGGAATCGCGTTGTATTTGTACATCCCATATCCGCTGATCTGCGAGGAAACAGACAAGCAGTGCAAGCTCTCTACAACAACCTTCAACAGAAATCTTCTGATCTCAGAGGCCACATGCTGTCGTCATGCCTATCTCCCGACTTCCCCGATAGATGGCGTTGGCATCGGATATTTCTTTCGCTAGGCTTAGACGCGTTCGAAACGAGAAGCGATCTCGAAAACTACTCAAGGTTATCCATAATACTCTGTCGTCGAAGCGGCCTGAGACTAAGCGAAAGCCGTTTACGCAGTCATTTGCTTCCAACTAAGTGAATTCTACAAGGACAACGCCAAATTCAGTTCGAAGCGGGCGGCCGGGACCGCCGCCAACACGGCGGCCAACGCGCGGCGGCGTTCGCCGCATGTATTGCAACACAGCAAACATCCTGCGTCGTGTCGCCGCGTCGTTACTTGACGCGTGAAGTTCGTCGAGAAAGTTCGCTCCATGTATCCCGGGCTTTAGTGTCATAATGCAGTACTTCTCTTTTCTGCTCATAGGCGGCGGCACCGCCCCGAGCAAGAGCGCGGGTACACGGAGGAGTGTTAGATATATAAGGCGCGTCTGTGTAGCTCTCTGCGAATGCGTTTGTGGCGCAATGGGTTAAACGCTCGGCGATCTATCGTCGCGGACCGAGAGGTCGTGGGTTCGATTCCCAAATTTTGCATGTTTGTGGAACTTTTTCTTCTGGTTTCTTTCTTTGTATTATGTTCTATGACGTATTTCCGTGACGGAAATACGTCAGTGAAGTCTTGGTGGACCCCGGAATAAAACACTTTCGTGTTAAAAAATGCGCATACAAACGCATAAACGAATGTGCCACGTAGGAGACAATCACATGCGCAACGAAGCCGATAAGCGCCCACAAGTCATTACAAAGCATTCACCAAGTTCTTCTCAAGGTACAACAGTGTGTCCTACATACACGGGATGTCCCACCGCGAAAAACTAGTGGTGCAAGGCTGGACTAAACAGCGGAGCTGGTGATCGACCTAGCTTAGTCCAGGTTTTACTAGGTTTAGCTAAGTTTTGCTAGGAAATGCTAAGCGCTGCTAGGCACGGTATTCCGAATCGGCTCGCCGCCGACGCGCAGATTCTCGCTTGGCCGCGCGGCGCGCTTCAAGATGAGCGGCTTCTTCGGGTGTCCGGATCTTCTTTGGTCGTCCCATGTCAAGGCTACATGTACTCACCACAGAGTGAACGAGAGTTGCGTCGGGGCGGCTCCGAGCTTAATCTCCCCGGTGACGTCACGGCCAAGCTGCGCCTCCACACTTGCCGGGGCGTGGCTGGTCGAAACCTGCAGAGCTGCTGCCGACGCCGCTCGCGTTTCCCTGGCGCGAACGCGGGAAACGGAGAACGCGGGCGGCGTCGGCAGCAGCTCTGCGCGTTGCCTCGTTGGTGCTACTACAATTTCTTTCTCTCTCTATCTCGCTCTCATATTCTCTTTCCCTCTCCCGAGAAAGGGGGTGTTGATTGTGCGCGGCGCGCGCATGCTCTCTTTCCCTCTCCTTAACGTCCCATGTAAAGGCAACATATGCTTGGCACGCAGAGGAGGCGAGGCACACGCCGCTCCGGGAAGTGGTTGCTAATCAACGCAGTGACGTCATAGCTCGGCGAGGTTTTGCGACAGCAGGCGCCACCTCTTACGGCTAGCTAGAACAGCTTCGCTGTTAAAAGGTGGCGAACAAGTGTGGTGTTGGTGTTGTTTTTTCCGCGCCACAAAAGCTCGCAAGAATGTGCAGGTTGGTTAACAACGCCGGGAATAAAGGTACATGCACTAAGGAACATATCTCCCGCTTTGTTAACGGCAATGTAGGGGTGGTATACCAGATTCCACTTTCATGCGGAAAGTACTACATTGGTTAGACTGGCCGATGCCTGAATGATCGGCTTAGGGAGCACCGGACCGCGGTAAACGCTCTAGCATGCAGGCGCTGGCTACTTAGCTGACCACTGCCGAAGATGTAATTGTTCCCCGCGTTTTCGTAACACGCGTGTGCTCAGCCGGTTCGCCAGGCAATTAGAGAAATATGTGAGGCGTTTTGCATTTATAAAGCTGCTGATGAATGCGTTAGCGCTCCATCACTGGTACTCACTCATAAAGAAGTGTCGTACCTTAAGATGAACTCAGTAAATGCTTTGTAATGTTTTGTGGGCGCTTATCGGCTTCGTTGCGCATGCGTTTGTCTCCTACGAGACACATTCGCTTTTGCGTTTGTCTGCGCATTCTTTTTGAGCATACGGTGCCCTCCTTGCATGTTCTTTTTTCTGAATAAAGCTTGTCAGTTGAAATCCTGTCCTGTCCCACTTTTTCCCGTTAGTCTTGTAGCTATGTAGTAAATATGTTGTAGTAACGATGTCACAGTAGTCAGTATGTCGAGTCACTGGGTGATGGTTCCGGGCTCTGATCGTGCTACAATACGTATGTATTTCAAACTTCTGACTCTGTAAATATGGCCCAAGAACCTGATGGCTGGCGATGGACGTAAACAACAGTATCTTTGCCCCCATAAAATTTGGACGTAGTATTTGACGTCGTCCACTCAATGAGGCGTGTGAGTCCTTCACCTGTATATGCACGGGAAATTCTCATGGAGATAGGAGAACCCGTCATGCAATCACACTATTCTTTCTTAAAAAGGACGTGGGACGCTATTTACGATGGGTGCGTAGACGGCGTGCTGACGAAGATTGCGTCTAAATTACATTTATCATGACATCCATTTAGTAGCCCGATTAAACTTTTATGCTCCTTAAGTTATTTGATTTAATGCATGTTTTAAGTTCAACTCGGAATAAACTACGGACCGTGCCTCTTACTGCAGAACTGTTCTGCGGGGCGTGGTTCATGCGCTAGGGTGTTTTCTCATAATTATTTACCGTCCACTCAAGTTGCACTCAACAGAAAATTTAAGGGTCAGAGTAACGCTGGCGATGTTGGGATTCGTTCGTGCCGACGCTGTCTTAAGGTTGTGTTGCATTGCCAAGCGATGTGCATAGCTGCACTGCACGCTGGCTTATTATGGGCGTGATGAACAAAAATCGAGCCCCTCCGTTTTCTTGCTCGTGATATATATATATAAGTTGGAATCAGCTGGCGCAAGACTGGTAATTGGGGACCCATGGCCTTCGTCCTGCAGTGGACATAAATATAGGCTGACGATATATATATATATATATATATATATATATATATATATATATATATATATATATATGCTTCATTCATTATCCGTTTGTCTCGGCAAGGCAGTGTGTGCAACCGCGTTACAGGAACGGAAACGTCTTGAACGCTCAACGGTATCCCCAGGAAACACATAGGCCCATGCGCAATTACCTGTAATACATCTACGTCGAATATATTTAAGCTAATTTCCAATTCCTCCCAATATGGTAACTCCGCATATCTAACTATTCAGGCATGCATGGCCATGACCATATTGTCAGATCTTTTTTGAAGTTATCGTGTATATATTAAACTTTATTCCGAGCCTTCCTTGATCACCGGGAAAAACTCTTTAATATCATAAATTGCACATACAGTGCCTTTTATTTGCCCAAGTTAGTAGGAGAAAACAAAGAAGGCAAAATGAAACCAGCAAGACATTGCAATAGCTACTCTCACTTGCACTGCAAAGCGTGGGGCGTCTCAACACTCAACCACCGTTGTCTCCCAGACGATGTAAAGTTGTGAACCCGTCATTCATCTCAAATGCACGAAACGTGTCAAAGCGTGCAGACAGATGCAACAAAAGACAACAGCCCTACACGCACGCCCATAGCACACGTTCCGTAATCGTGCGTGTGCACAGAGCTGACAATGGCTTCATTAGCATTCTGCTACTCTTTATGTACATATATTCAGCGTCGTTGCGTCTCGAGGCTTGCGGACGCACGCCAAGTTATGCACACCCATAACTTCTCTCTCTGCGAGCACGGCGCGGAACTCTCACGCATGTTTAACAATGGAACACGTCGGGTAGCCAGTACAGCACCTGAGTTCAGCGAGCATAAGTTTAGAGAAATAAAATTTCATCGCGGGCGTATTTTTATGGTCACTTTATTATAATTTTTTTTTCTTTCGTGATACTGCCCATTGGAGGCACGCGCGCAAGGCAATGAAAAAGCGAAATAGAATTTTAAACGAAGAGCAGAACACTTAAAACGCACATATGAGGTTGCGCTTATATAAGTTGCGCTCATATAAATTGCGCTCATATAACGCTCATATAAGGTTGCGAGAACGCCATGAAAGACAGTTACTTGCCCAGCATATTCTATAGTTCCGTTATTCCGGGCCCGTTTCAGTGCGCTTCTTGGCAACCTTATTCCATTCGAAGAAGTAGTGCTTGTGGCTTAAACGAAGAAAGGAAAAATGCGGGTGCGAGGAGGAGGGCAAACAAATTGTACCAATTAATTCCATCGTTGTTGTTGTTGTTAATTTTTTTATTGCATCTTCTGTGTCCGTTATTTAATAAATGTGACTGTTCTCGCTGTTGTAAGTTCGGATGCCTCCGCACACAAACACAAAAGTCATCTTATAAAATGCGCGTTCAGCATAACACTGTTCACAGTTTTTACTAAAGATAAAGATCTAAAACTGTAGTGTATTAGCGATGCTGTATGGCGATCTACTATGTACCAAGCTTGACGCTTACAAAACTGACAACCTTATTACAAGTGAAAGGACTCCAATACCTTGCAGAAGCACGGAAGATTGCTCCAAATCTGAATACGCTGATACAGGCTTGATCTTGCGCGATATCTATAGCTTTTAGCCCAAAAATCGCATCTCCATTTTGACACACGCGCTTTAATTTCTCGGATATGCTTGCTCACTTTCCCCTAGTCTTTCTCGGGTTGAGGAAGTCTCTCTTTGAAGACTACGGGCTTGAGTGACCCTCACACCTTCCGTCACCTGTTCATGGGGTCTAGCAACTTTAAGACCCCGTGAACAGTTCAAAGTGTGCTGCTTCGGAATCTAGCGGACACTTCGCGCAGCCTGTTGTAGCTCTAGCCAGAAACGAGGGTTGCTCGAGAGAGGATTCTATTAGCTGTCAAGGGCTACGAAAGGATCAGACCAACAGTAATAAGTGTTGTTTCATCGACGATAACTTCACTAAGCCCCTTCTACAATTTCTACGCGCGAATAGTCACCGCGCTTTTACTTAAATATACGCATCTATGCCGCCAGGGCAAGCTGCTCAAAAATAACTTTTGCTTCAAATCTATAGATATAGCGGATATCTGCTGCATTGATTGTGAGTCCACGGAGGAATTCTTCCGGTTCAGTAAGCATTAAACTTCAGCTTATGTCGTGCGGTTGGTTTACGGCTTACATTTTAGTAAGGTGGCCGCTTGATGCTGGTATATACGCTTTTCCATCATCTGCAATAGTACTGCCGAGGCCACTGGGATTAGCTACAGCGTTTTCTTTTGACTGTTCACTATATCGAGCCTTTTTGTGAAGAAAAGTAAAAAAAAATTAATAAAATGCAGACCGTTATTTCCAGATGCAACCATGCAGTTCTTGCAATAAGTGTCTGCGGCTTTTCAATAAAAAGTGATGGCCATATACCCACACTCCGAGGACTAATCCTTCTAAATCAATTTCCTATCTCTCTTCTTCCTGTTCTTTTTTTTTTCTCTCCTCCAGTGTAGGGCAGCCAACCAGGCGCTTTTCTGGTTAACACCACTGCTTTATCTCTTTCTTTTCTCTCTATTTTTTACTCAATTTCTGCAAACAGCAGTTAGGGGTCGGTGACACATGGATCAGTTTAGAGAATCCCACTTGATCTAATAACCTTCGGCTACTCCTGCATATCACGGAGAAAACACCAGTGCCAGCGGGAAAAGAAAAAAAAAAGAACTCAAGAAAACTCCTGGACGAATCGAAGAGACTTAGCAAGCATCGTAAAGAAACATGCTGGCAGCAGCGCCCTCCACTTTTGCGAGCGAGGTAAGATTGCGAGGTTTGATTGAAGACGCAAAATTGTTGGTCTTATGTTAGGATATCTCTTTTTATTTTATTTTTCTTGCGTCACGTTATGCCGCGTCTGAACAAAAGTGCTATGCACTAAGGAAAGAACGATCGAACGCAATGCTACCCCCCTGAAGGAAAAGGCTTATTGGCAGGCTCCTAGATGTTGTTTGCAGTAAAATAATGTGTGCTTCAGTCCCTGGTTAGCACGTTTCTGCAGAGCACATCTTCGTTGTGCTGACAAAGCTTCACGTTTCTTTTTTTTATGCCTTCAAAAGCAGTAACATCAGGGACCTTATGTTAAGCAACTTCGAGTATGTCCTTTCTACGCCTAAATAAAGTAAGGAGCAGCAAACGTGATGAATATTTTTTTAGGGAGTCGGAAGGAGGTTGCCTCGCCGCCAGGAGACCGGTTGAATTCGTCTGCATTCCTGGGAGTGTGGCAGTTGAGCTTACCTGCAAAACAACGAAAAATAATGATAAACACGCATGTTAGTCATTCATAACAAGAGCCCAACGGTCGGAGAAGGTGCACATAACCATGATATAGGCTAATCGCATAAGCCTGACTCGTCGCCTTCTCCTGTCGCGCTGAATTGATATCGATTGTGCACTCGTTTCATTATTAAATTTGCTTACAAACATTAAGCAGTCAGCGAATCATTATTTTACGGTACAGCATGGCAGACGACTGCGTACAAACAAATAAACTGTACGCACACTGGCATACAAGGAGTTCATAACTGGAAGCCCATCTTCCAAAGAGTTCCCAACCGGTTCCAGAGATGCAAAAAGCTGAGGCTGCTAATTTATGAATCTTAATGAACTCCGGCCGATTTCACCCATAAAATCTAAACTGAACTGCCAGTGAGTGCAAGTGTCACGCCTTTAGCAGACGTTCATGTGTAACGTGAATGTTTACGCACGCCTCGTCGTGGTGCAAGCGTGAAGCAAGCGTCTTTATCAAATCGTCCTCTCGCTCACTTCAAGCTCGCCGAATGATGAAATTAAAACTGTCTCGTCACTCATTGGTGTCTGCTATGGGTGTGACAATTCCATTCTCCGACATTTTCGGTTTACTACGTGAACTTGGTAAGAATTAATAATGTTGTAGAAATTAGCAGCACCAGCTTCTTGCATGTCTGGAACCAGTTATAAACTCCTCTGATGACGAGCTTAAAGGCTTTCATTATGACCTGTCGTCTGACTTTGTCGGTTGAAAAGCATATTAGTCTACTTTTAAAACTTACTTGGATAATTACCACCTCGATTGATTTTAAGATATGTGGCGTAGTAATAGAAGCAATCCCAAGGGAACCACTTAATTATTATCCCGTCATCTCTGTTCTGAGAAATTTCGAACGAATTCTCAGAAACACTCTGTAATACACGGACAACGTGTTTTCTTTGTATGTGTATATAAGAATAGGAGTGTTTCTTGGTTTTGTGTACTATTGGCGGCTGTTTAATCATTAAAGTACATGAATAATGTTTCAGCGCGCAGAATTTACTCGACTCTTTGTGCGAAAAAGGTTGTGTAAGGTGAACTGGAACATAGTAGAAATGTAGGTAGTTTCGGCAGAAGGCGAAGATGACTGAGCATATATTTTACTGATCAATATTCAGAGATGCCGTATTTATTAAGCGTATGCCATCTTTGCCGTTATATTTTTATTGTTAGGTGAAACAGTCTAAACTCGTTTATGAACAATTTCTCGAACAATTTTTAACCTTTTTAAAGCTAGCTTTACCGCACTACGTAGGTACATTACATGGAGCCAGCTTTTAAGAAAAAGAAATAGACTGTAAGAAAATGAAAAGAAACATTAAATATCATAGGCTTGATATTTCGTAACTCAGATATCATCACAGTTTACATCACACAGCATGACTCACCAGTTGTTTTCACCAATATTCCCTTAGTGATTACTTTCAGTGACGACTGACGATATGTCTATTCAGCGAAGAGAAAATAAACGTTTGCTTCACATAAAAATATTTGAACAGATTATGCGCCCTGTAAAAATAGGCTCTAGGCACTTTGCTTATGACAAAAATATGCCTGGACTTATTTCTAAAGAATAACTTGCTGCTTTTCTGTTATGTTTGTTCCTCTTTGTATATTGTGTATTTGTTCTCGTTTACAGTGTCTGATTGTAGACGTTTGGTAGTTGCTTGAAGTACCTTGATGTTACAGTCAGCAGAGTTTCTTTTTTAACAGCAAGTACAACCATCAGCACCTCTAGGCGAAAAATTTCAATTAAGCCCCGTGATCCGTGCCAGTTTCTTCAAACTACGAGCAAGAGATATTATTGCTTAGTAAACGCCAGTCCTTTGTTCCCGTTTGGCCCTCGTTTCTCTTACGCTACTATTTTTTCCTCCTCAAGAAGAGAACTTTATGCAAATTCTATAAGGAAGCTTCCGCGGTTTTGTTTCAGCTGACGGCACTTCAATTCTGCAAGATTTCTGTGTTAAACAACTAGTGCGTCAAACTGTGGCTGGAAATATACTTTATAATTGATGCATAAACTCTCAAAAGAACAAAAAATTATTGACTGTTTCTTGTTCCATACGTTTTGTCTCACTGGAATTAAAACATTCTTCCTGCGTATCTTGCAACAGAGAAGTCCTGCATAATGAATTATACATTTCAAAAAGTCATTGAACAAAACTAATGAAATTAATTACGCTTAAGGTCTATATAGTATGTCCTCGCTTGCTGATTCCAATCGAGACATGGCATCATTACGACGACTGAAAGGACAAGAGGCCGACGGCCGGGAGAGCTAGTGGGTGCGCATGAATTAGAAAAAAAAGCAGCAACAAAGAAACGACGATAACGAATAACGACGAAACCGTCATGTCTACAAATTAGTTTTGCTTATCCGATTTGGAAGCCGCCCCCCGAAGAGCCCTCACTCGAAAGCAATTATCAGTGCTGCAACTCGACAATAGGATCCCCGACATGAAAAACAAACAATTTGCTTCTACTCGCCTTGCCCTCGGCTTGTTGACTTCATTTATCCTTCTTGCCTTTCCTTTGACCCCCCCCCCCCCCTTCCTCTCTCGCCTTCCTCCTTATGCGGTGTCTGTATCTGTTGTTTATTCTCTACCTTATTCGCATCGTCAGAGCTTGCCGCTGCGGTGCATATGATAAGAGCAAACAAAGATGTGTCCCGAGATGATAAAGAAGATGAGTGGGTAAACAAACATTGTTAGCGTTGCTTTCGGATGCTTCTTCCTCATCGCCTGCTTGTTGTTTGTTTGTTTACCTTTCTGCCTCTTCTTTAATACACACGGGCACCGACAACCGCATTCTTTCTTTTCCCTTGCCTCTTGCGGCTACCTTTAGCGACCGCTAAACACGTTACAAGGGTCTGTGTGCGAGCTTCCGGTAGGATGCATTGGCAATAAACGTGACCGTGGCTGGGGGCGTCGTGTGGTTTCTTTTGACTGTTGCTCAGCGAACTTAGAATGAAAAACAGGTCTTCGCGAGGGCCCACTGCTTAGTTATGATATTTTTGTTACCTGTGGGGAACTAAAAACAAGTGTAGAATGTATTAATCACTCGCTGCGAGAACTACGTTTATGCAACCGAAGGTTGTCATTTCGTTATCATCTAATACTACCATGTGCAAATGTCCCCCAAACAGAAGCACGCCCGCGAAAAAACTGATAGATCTGAATAAAATTTGCAAGTATCTGCAGTTTTAGTTAATTAAAGTAGACTGTAGAGTTGTATAGGCATTACCAAGTGATGCGGCTTCCTGGCCTTAGTGCATCTATGCAAATATTCCGTGTTGATTTTATAACTCAAGCATTGTATTCCCCTGAACGTTTGAGAGGCTAAATAGGTTAGGACTAACGAGACTATGTTCTGTTTCTCCTTTCACAGTTTATTGTGACGTCGGTACGTTTTTGGCTTGTACGCCTAATGTGGTGTCTATGTAATTTTGGTGGCCGGAAACGCAGCTGCAAGAAGTCCACTCTCAAGTTATTAGTCGTCACAGGCGCTCTGTTTTATACATTCACGTTCTGCACCAGTTTACGAGGTATACTACACTACGAGTAGAGTAGAAGGGTGAAATTGACCCAGGGGACAGGGAACCGGACATAGACGAGTGCTAATTTCCAACTATTACATTCAAAGAAATAACACGTATATATACACAACATGGGGCTCAATGAAACAAACTAAGAAAAACATTAAAAGCAAGAAGAAACAATGAGAAGTGGACACAACTTAGCCCTGATGCGCAGCACATGTACTCAGCAAAGTCACTTCTTGTGGCAAAACAGGAACCGACGCAATCCTGTCACATCGGTGCATCTTAGCCGCAGACGTTGACATACAAAGTCCCAGACCCTGCACCAATTTATTTATTTTTAAAAACCGCTGTAAGGAAACCCGGTTAGTTAAGTGCTACTTAAACCTGAGTGGCAATTTATAATGCGCACCTGCCCAGGCTCAACACGAACTGAAGTTGCGCGAGACCCTATACCTACTGAGCTCAGAAACGTGCACCTATATACCGCATGTCTTTATCGGCGTGTCTAATGGAATTGAAATTAATATTTATTCAAGTGTGACTGTTTAAACATTTAGGATTGTAAAAGGTGACAATGCCTGAGTGGGCACTCTCTTCTAATTGACATTTTCATTCAGTATTGTCTGACATGAGCAGGTTTTTTCGTTTATAGAACCTTATGAGTACTTGGGACTATGTACGTGTAACCGTTGTGAAACGTTACTTAGCCATATTTTGTGCCCCCCCCCCCCTTTCTCCCTGTTAAATGTGTAGATTCGCCTGTTGCTGAACAGCCCACTTAACTCAGTCGTGTAACCTGCCACATGAGCACGGGGTCGCTGGTTTAATTCCTGGTCGGTCACAGAGATCGCGCTCCATTGGGGCTGAACACACACACACAAAGACTAAGCTTGTGTTTGTGTTCACGTTAACGAACTTTGGGGGTTTATACAGTTAATGTGACACGGTGTGAAAAGCACGATAGGTGCGTATGAACGCATTAGTTGTGAAGGGTTTCTCGTTAGGAACGAATAAGAGTACGACAGAAAGGTCAGTGGGGTAGTCTCCATGGTTACATTTAATATTACCTAATAGATATACACTCTTTGAGGCAAATTGGGTATTAAGGACAGGTGAGGAAGATTGCTTTTGTAAGTGGTTTTTGAGTGAAGATTGTTTTCCCCTGGGATGTCAGGCGAGTCTTTTTGAAAGCTTTAGCGTAATAATATATTGAATGCATGAAAAATCGAGCATGGGACGCCTTCCAAAAATAAAGTACTTCTCAAAATAAAATGGCATTTCGGCAGCTTTCAAAGCAATGTTAAGTACATTTGGGCACATTGAGCTGGCTACAGTGGATGGAATACCCAAAATGTATTTGGTATACTTAGTGAATTTATTCGTAACAATGTGCCTGGGCCGAACCCGAACATCCCTTTCAAATGCAGGTCAATTATTCCGCTGCTTAACTCAGAGGCTATTTAACCAAGTAAGTTTTCTCACATTTTATGTTTCCATAGGAAACGGCTATTTAAGCAATCAATTTTGGACATGCATTTGAAGGTATCCTGCTTAGAACGTTAACAAAAAGCCGATTCTTGGCGTTTGTGCTTCCTTCCGTTCTACGTTCTTGTAAGTTCGATAAGGGTAAGAAATATGCAATGAAGCGAGTTAGCTCTTGTGGTAAACCACGAAATGAAGGGCTCACGGTTATTTATCTGAAAGACGCCTAACCGGTATTTGCTTAGTTTCTTTATGCCTCACAGTACGCTTTGTGATGCAAAACCTTTCCTTTAGTCTCTTCATGCTCTGTATCAAGAGAATGGCACTTGGTCATGAGGTGGTCACTTACCCAAATTCGTAAAACATTTCCTTCGTAAGTTCTCTTTGCTATTGGCGGATCGCCTTCGCTAATAGTTTGTCTAGCAACAGGGTTGGCTGAAATGTTATGAACAATTCTAGCGTAAGACATTTTTGTGAATACGGGCCTACGTGCAGTTATTAGGATTTCTTGTCTTTATGATTTGGACAGCAAAGATAAGTACTTTTGTAAAATGCTTTTGTTAGTTTCTAATGGGCGCGAATTTGTCACGCCCATTAACGTCACAACGGAAAACTGTTCATTGATTTTGCAGAAAAGACGTTCATTAGTTCATGGCGCTTAGGGCTGATGGCTTTGCATCCAGAAATTTTGCTACGGCCTTCCCATTTTCTTAAGGTTCTGCATATTTGCACTATTTGCACTTGAGTTCCATTAAGAAGTTTATTTGCGAGAAAAACTTCAGATATATATTTTTTATCTTTTCACTATAGTCCTCGTAAATTTTAAGTACTAAGACCATAATATTTACGAAAAAGTTAGATACAAAAATACATTGAGAAAGAAATGTGGTTAAATTGTTGCATGAGAACATGGAATCAATATAGCAATATCCGTATTGTACACTCCGTGTAACCGACTATTATTGAATTGTGCCGTGTCTGTACGAAGTCATTCAGTTAAATAACAAAAACGTTACCGAACATTCGTTTAGTAATTGTGAGATTAGCATTATAGACGATGCCGACCAGGAAATGTGTACATACGTGTGACAGGCACCCACACTTAAGACGGGATGTTGTGTTTATATTTGAGGCAGCTGCTACTATACCGTCAGTGAGTAAGCGTTTGTGCCATGCGTCATAGATAAGACAATGACGAGTAAGCTGAACCTGATCGTCTTCTTTCCAAAAGAATTATCGCGGTTGGCTAGAATAAATGAGGCGTTTAGAGGACACATCATGCTCATCCCTGAAAGCCAATAATAATGAAAGGGTGAGTAATCGTGATCGTACAGGACTGAGAATTAAGTAGAAAAATACAGCCAAATAAACAATGCAAGGACAAATACAACAAAGGAGAATTAAATTAGTGCTAAGTGTTCATTAGCGCGAAATAATCGGATGGTGTTCGCCTTTTCTATAGTGTATACGCAGGGCTTTTTTAGCACGGTGTGTGAGGGCCTTGCTTTCACGTGAAACTGGTCTTGACTTCTAATCCACAATAGACCGGAAACAAACTCACAGGTCATGACGCCACAGGTGAGCGACTGCAATGCGATAGCATTATCAGGGTCGGCAGAGCTATCGATTGCAGCTTTAGTTTGCAATGGCACTAACAAAGCTCGGTGAGTGTCATGCGTATTGCTATAGTATTAAAACGTTTCTCGCACCTCTGAAACTTGCCTGGGACTGACTATGTATCTAGAATAAAATATGCAGTGACAACTTTGGGGACTGTAACGTATACGTGTTCTTTATAATAATAGTAAGTATATTTATTTCTCATCGATACAGGTTGATGGAAGGCGTGAGCCTAAAAAGTGAGAAACGTTTGACATGGGTCTCCCACCTTTTACAACAGGCAACAGCAGGCAACATCATACACTTTGCACTCAAATTAACAAAGATATTTTCCTAATTGCAAACAATAATCGAAAAACATCGCAAAGCCTTTCATTCGGCCTCGTACATGCCAAGCACACCCACAGAAAGACATCCAAATCTCGCAACGTTTCAGCAACCAATAAAATATAAGTAAAGAGGGACAACACTCGAAGATGCAACATTACCTCGACAAGCGAATTAAGAATTGCAGCATGCATGTTTGTATGCAGAGTCTATGGCCAAAGCCCAGCATAAAGTAACTGTTCCTGACACAGGGCGACTAATAACATAACTCCGTAGATAACATGATGTGCATTTGAAACGTTGGTGAGGGGAAATGTTCGAGTTAGTAAGTTCATTTCAAAGGCACTGGTAACTGGTAAATAATCATCACGTAACCGTAATTTGTCCGTGCAGTAGGCAACACCCAAGCTGTTTTCTGGCGGGGTGGATATGGCGATTTGAAAGGCTGTAAAGACGCTAACCTTGTTATATAGAGTCTAGCGATTGTTTTTGTTCTTTCCTATAATTTCACAGCATCCGTAAGCATGTAAATTGAATATATCTATAATTTTATGGTCGTTAAACAAATTTCTGGTTGTATGCCCGTATGCTATATCATAAACAATACGAATCATTTTTTTTGTAGTACATATATCTATTTTAAGTTTGTAATTGTAGTGGTCGCATACACTAATGAACAGTAGTTTAGGTAAGAACAGAATAGAGCATTATATTATGTAGCAACAACTCTACCTTATGTGGCAGGGCACACCTAGCTGTGCCATGTTACAAAGCCCATAACTTGGGAATCTCTCATGGTGATATGTTTTTTTTTTTTCGCTGTCATCTTACTATGTAGATAACGTGAAACATGGAAAGCCCAGCTGTCAATTTTTATTGAAAGTCAAGTGTACTTGAAATAAACGCCACTCTGCGCCACTTGACCCTGACTCGCACAAACACACACACAAAACGAAAAAGTTCTTATGCTAGAACTGTTCGTAAACGCAGATTCCAGCCAATCGTCGTGATGTTGGACATATTATTAGCGATGCCGGCCGGCCAATACGAAACAGCGCTTACGCACGAAAGGCTTTTGTGCTTTCAACCCCTGGTTATCTTTCGGAACTGTTCCGCAGCATACGGACTTCTTTCCTATGTTCTTTCATTAGACGCTACTGAAAGCTTCAAATATCGCATTAATCATTTCGTACAGTGTGATCTGGTTTCCTCTGGCAATACCGCCTATTTCGTCAACGGTAATGCCAAAGGAGAAGGAGAAAAAAAGAAAGAAGGCTGCGAAAAATCTGTAAAGATTGGTCAATAAGCCGAATGACTCTAATCCGTCGCTCGCTAAGGTTCATTTTAACGCAAAACTTAACGCCAAAGGTGTTAGACAACAGCTCCCCTCCTGTTTCCAGCCAAGATATCCCTTCTCCGCAGCGCTTGTAGATAGAACAGACGATGTGTGCATTGGTTGCAAGCGAGAAAATGCGGTAGCCTAATTCCGCGAGTCACCACCAGATGGCGGCAGCGCACGGGAGCCGACGACGCCATGTTGCCTGCCGTCATTGATTCCCAAGCTGCGGCTCCTGATTGGTTCCGCCGGCGACTGCCATGTCCCGCAGCGTGTGCGAGCGCGGAGCTCTCACGGCAGCCGTGGCTATTTACTTGTGTCTTGTTTATGCCGGCTGCGCTACTGCCGCAGACGGCGAGTTTTCCCCCGGTTGCGAGAAGAAAAAAATGCCGCCACGGCTTCTGTCTCGGCTGCCTGGCCATGCCGGGCGGCCAAGGGGGGAGCTATGCGCGAACGACAGTGATGTATCACCGGTAAACGCATGGAGCAGACGTACCACCATCCACACACTTCCCGTGAGCGCTCTTCAGACGCATTCACTTCTTTTCTTTCTTACATTCGAAGCGTTCTGGATTTGTGCTTTTCCCCGAGAACACCCAGTGCGCATGCGAACTGGGTTGACGTTACAAAATACATAAAATAAGAGAATAAAGGAATGACAACTGACAAACACGGTGCTGTGCGCAGGACAAAAACTGTTGTGTTCACAGCTTTCCTGTATTATTTTTGCATAGGTGTTTTAGGTGATGCAACATGCTTAGGGTTCAGCAATGCTTTCTTCTTTGCCGATTCCACCGTTTTCCAAACAGTGTTGGCGTTTGCTTAACACAGCCTGATTATTTTGCATGCATAATGCCACTCGAAAGACGCCTCACTTGTTCTTATCAAGTGTGCGGACACTTTGAGTGGCAGTCTTACTGCGAAATCCAAACCTGCACTCGGGAAATTTTGGGAGGAAGCCACTTCCCACTGCCGTTGCTTGTGTGGCAGATGCAACATGTTTCACCAGTTACATCTAAAAGGAATGCCTAATATTGTCGGCCAGTAATAACGTGACTGCAAAGCTTCTTTGTGTCAGTGTGACGTGCACGTAGACTTCGCCTGTGGTTGCTAGAACACCTGTGATGCCCACCGCAGTGGGCTTCGAAGTAAGCCTGTGGTTCACAGTGACAGGGCCGTCAGGCAATACGCCTTTATCAACACCCGCCAACGGCGCTACTTGCCGGCAGGTTGCTGGTGTGACGACTCGCGTGATTCTTGTGTAATTTAGACAGGTTCACTGAAGAAATGCATCAACTGAGTGAGAAATTAATTATGATTCTCAACAACACGCAGGACCTTTTTTTTTTTTTCAATGTGGCGAAGATGCAGCGCAAACACGGGACGACGGCTAAAAGACACAGGAGAGACAGCGTTGCCGTCACGTGTTTGCCGTCGTCCCACGTATGCACTGTCCCCCCCCCCCTCCCCCCCCTCAGCAATCTCAAGTCATCAACTACCTCACAAGTGCCATCCTGCTGCAGTTTTTAATTTCTCAAGATTTACTTACTCGTCCAAACCCCTGAAAGCACGAGGCTATGAGCATTTGTTAAGTCTTTACTATTTGCAAATGTTCGCTGGAATTAACGCATGGGGCGCCGACCTCTCGGCAACAGGCACCGCCTCTCCACGTACCATGTGCCTCCTGTTGCGACTGTAGCGCACAGCGCGCCATTTTGAGGCCTAATCGAGTCTTTCGGACTGGAAAGGGTTTGAACGAGGAAGAAGCCTTCCCTCCCTCTCCTCCCCCTCCCGGGATCTGGGTGTTGCCGTGGAAACGCCTCTTGCCTCGTTTGGTATGCATTTTTTGCGGACTTTGTCGTCGGAGTATGTGTGCGGCTGCGAGAGGCCAGGGATTTTGTTTTCGGTCCACTAGATGTGATGAGTAAAAGCAGAGGCCGGGTAAAGGTAAACTTTTACGGAGACAAGCTATACCTCGCACAAATCTTTGCTTTGTTAATTCTTCAGTGCGGGCAGCGGTGTCATCCTCAGCTAGACTGGAGCTCTCCTGAACAAAGACGCAAAGATGGCCGCCGCTTGGGTATACGAAGCGCAAGTCCTTTTTATAATTAAGCCCCATTTGAAGGAAGAGCGTCTTCTTGCGTAGAAATTATTTGTTTGGGAAGGGATCAAACAAAAAACACACGTGGCCTTAAACTTGCATTCTTCTTGCTCAATGGCAGCCTACGCAGGTTGGAGACATATCTTAAGTATTACAAATGATAAACGAGAGAAACCTTTGACGTCTTAATGAGCACAAGGAAGAGAGCCTTCTATAATGCAGAGTCGATGTACGAGTATATTTAGGCACAGGACTGCGCCTGATCGACGTAAAGAAACCGGTGACTGGTCTACACTAAACTCACAAAAGGCATTGTGTATATAGGTCTCGCGTGAAAAAAAAAAAGAAAGAATTATACTTAAGTAGAAAAGGCTTAGCTACCAACCCTGCAACATTAGTTGCTTTCGAAGGGTCCCTCTTCTATACGTGAAGAGCTTGACAAGTTTCTTAACCTCTAGTGAAACTTCATATGGCTCGAGAAATTGGCCAGTGCTTCCTTAGGACGTTTACTATCGGCATACAATATGGCGCCCTGCTGCTCAATACTGCAGGGCTCTCAGAATCAATCAATCTATTTATGAGAGCTATACTGTACAATGTCAAAAAATCGATTACTGGTAACGGTGGCCGTATTCCAATGAGGCAAAATGCAAAACTGCTCGCATACTTAGATTTACGTGCCAGTAATAGACTCCAAGTGGCCAAATTTATCAGGGCCTTCCCGCTACACCTCTCAGCCTACACCTTGCAGCATTGGTACGTAGAATCTCGTCAAGTGTTATTGTGGATATATATGTATACTTTTTGCATCAGTTACTTATAGCTTTATCGTATAGCCGGCAGATACACCTACCGTATGACTGCATATATTACGAAACATGAGTTAAGTGACAAATTTGACAGTTTGGCAGTGCTTTATTGTGCGCCTATAACCGTTAAATGAACGGAGCACAGAGATTGTTGCACACATGAAGCAAGTACTGCGGCTTTCAGTCACTAGAGGCAGAAGCTTTAAATGTGAGAAAGTGTGGTCCGATTCATCGACTCTGCGTACCCAATTGACTTGCAAAGTTAAGTGCGCACTCGAACGCACAAACTAGGCTCAACGTACGCAGGACGTAAAAATGAGTCCACAGACGCAAGTTGGGAAAGCAAAGGCAGCATTAACGTATATACACAGGACTTAAGTTCAGCGGACAAAGACAAATTAGTGGAGGAAAAGCTTCGCCGCACTAGTTTTATCTTTTCTTTACGTGCTTGCGACGTGCTTTCGATGGAATTAGTTTGTCTGCAGTACTTTTGCATGCGCGTCAGAACGGTGCCGTACATACGCGACCATACAGAGAGCGTGGCGCAACCCTTTCTATCCAGCGATGATGTCACTGGGGCTGCCTCTCTCTCGATGCAGCCCACTCTCCCCTCCCGACCGGTTTCCCACAAAGACCGTTGAATGCAAAAATTCAAGCCAAAGCACCTTCAAAATCTCCTAACGGAGCTGGACGGCAGCAACGCGGACGGGCGCCGCTTTGCGCGCTTGAAAGCGGGCGCCGCCACCGTATGTAAGCACCGTTTCGGGGATATGTACTTTTTTTTTCGTCTCCCCTTCATCTATCGCACGCTGCCGGCCAGCGCAACCGGCTGCATGCACGGGAGTGCGGTCCGAGTGGGAGCGACGCGCGAGCGAAATCCCGCCTTTTCCGAGTTCTCTCGTGGCTAACACCGCGGTCTCCTGACAACCGGTGCGCGCCCGTCACATCCTGCTTGTTTTGCTTCCTCGCCTCGTTTTGCTGCTTTATCTCCCGCTACGTTTTTGCCGAGAGATAGCGCTTCTTCGAAACGCAGATTCAAATGAAAGCCTTCTAAAACATCCATGATCTCTGGAGGACAAGCGTGAGCACAGCACATCACGAGCACAGCAGGAGGAGGAGGAGGAGGAAAAAGCTTTAAGGCCAGCACTAAGGCCCAGTAAAGAAGAGCGCTTGTTCCGCTAAGGCCCGTTGTTGATCCGCCGAGACCGAGTGAAGCCAAGCACTCCAGGAAGGAGGGGAGGGTAAGGGAAATAAGGAGAGGTAATGGCAGTGTTGCATGAGTACAGGATGTGTTCTGTATCTGCCATCATCTCCGGACAGTTGGGGCAGTGAGCTGTGCTACGACATCCGAAGTTGTAGAGCATTAGTATACAGCAGAATACACAGCATGAGCACAGCAGAACAGAAAGCACGCTCCACATATATATGATCTGGACTTGTGTGTGACGGTATAACGTCGTTTGAACCGACTATAAACCAAATTGGACAATGAGTTTGGCAGCTTCTGCAGAGACTGCATTCATCCTCTGACGCATGTTGAGTCTGCGAAAAAAAGAAGAGAGCAAGCAACCAAACATAGCAGCGCAATTAAAGACACGTGAACCGATGGACGGCTAGGTCGGTGTTCTAGGATGTCTTTGCGACCAGCAGCCGACCAGATTTGATTGTCATAATGTAACGTAAAGGGACCGGTTTTGCATATGAAGGCAGAGACTGTAGCACATGAGAGGACCAATAGTATATTCTCCCGTGAATACATTGTAGGCAGCATTGTCAATCAATAAGACGTAATAGACTGTAGTGAACTTTCGTCAAGACGACTCCAAGCCGCAGCCTGTACTTGAAGAGCTGCCCTGCATGCGTCTGAGGTGTCCGTATGAAAATTACAGTGGTGTGGAAGGGTCCAGACACGGCCGCTGCATAACCTTTTTTTTTTTTTAATCCAGCGGACCGTGGTCCAGAGAATGCAGCGTGGTGCACGTCAAATTTGACCTATGCCACTTGGCTAATGAGAGCGGATGTAGAGCAAGCCACCTAATTTACCTCGCAGTGTTTGTCTTTGAAAAACGAACAACCAAGTGGTTCACTTTGTACGATGATCGAGCGCCAGTATAGTTCGAATTATGCCGCAGCGGATGCAGAACTTCATTCCAAATGCTCATGAAAACTATGCCAAAATATATTTTCAGGCTGGCTTTGAGTCCCAAATTGCGCCATTCCTCTAAGACGCACCCGATCAGTGAAGTTACACAGCTGTTTCCGCCGCTGTATGTGAAGATTTCATCGGAATATCCATAGTACCAGCGATGCCTTCAAATGCATACGAGTGAATGAGGTAGTCGAATATGGGGGTCGCGGCACTGTTCTTACAAAAACACGAAACTAAGTTGTTTGAGTGGAGCTGTAGGTAACAGAGTTTTTCTGAACCCACGTAAATGCAAGCTGTACCTGAAGTTCACGGCGGTAGTCATAGACGTTAACTCCCGGCTTACTCACGCGTGTAGTGTCAGCACGGAATACCCAGATACAGCGGAAGAGGTTGCGATTGCGCTTGCGCTTACCGACCCCCTCTGCGAGGTAGTTCTTAGCGACTCACAATCCGCAGTTCGTAACTACGCGCGGGGGCGCATTTCCTCCGAAGCTCTTCAGGTCCTAAGGAAAGCTGGTAGACAGCTCTTCGATAGCACCGCGATCATGTGGTTCCCAGCGCACGTCGCCACCCCAACCGACGAGGGCCCCCCTAACTTGAATGAGGTGGCACACCGCTCGGCGCGAGAACTGACCCACCGCGCAGTCTGAGACACCCTCTTCGAGTTCGGACCTCCTGGTGCGAAACACGCGAGAATGCTTAGTTAGATATAATGATATCACCAAGCACTACCAGTTAGGCAAGAGGATATTGCCCCCACCTCACCCCAAAATGAAGCGTTGCCAGTCAGTCGTCTGGCGACAACTGCAGACACACATCTTCCCCAGTCCGGTGCGATAGCGGCACATTTTCCCCACGCAATACCCGAGTGCTATTTGCAAGTTATGTCAGGCAACTAGAGCGACACTCTCACACATGTTGTGGGAGTGTCCTGTTATAGCAGCGAAAATGGCAGTAGCTCCGGAGGCTCTTGCGTCGAAGTGGGCCGCCGCTCTGCGCAGCTCCAACCTCAAGACACAAGAGTGGGCAGTCCAGCGGGCCCGGGAGGCGGCGAGGAGGCAAGGACTCGAAGTCCCCTCATGGGAGACCTGAGCCCGGGTCGTTAAACTTCGCCGGATTTCAATGAAGTTGTTTCCATCCATCCATACCTGAAGCTCGGTCAGACTTCCCACGTAAAAAGAAAAGGCCTCGCCATTGGTGCGAAGTGTATGTCTGACGCAAGTGTGGTGTATCGATAAAATCCACGTTACCTTGGACAACAGACTCGATCGCCAGGAGTTTTTGTAGCTCTTCAACAAGAGCTTCTTGACTGGACCGGCAGGTCACACTATACCATCTTCAGATCGAATAAAAGCTTCATGGAACATGCAGGACCTCAAGCGTCGCTGCTATAAAGCAACGCGGGTTCACTGCCGCAGTTTCTGATGTTGATTGGCCTCAATTACTATTTCTAAGCGTGATGCACGCCTCGCGTGTCAGGTCAATTATCATTCTCAGTTTCCTTTCTTTCAATTCATGTCGTTCCATTTGTGTATAGCGTAGAAAACTATATGCCTGCATCCGCTTGGCCTCCCGGCCTTGCTTTTTCTTTTTGGCGCTTTTTTCACTCCACGATGACAGTCAGCAGCCAGCCACAGTTTCTCAGTAAACGAAGGCAAGTTGTTTGATTACTTCGTAATACGTAAACCTATAGCATCTAGAGATCACATCATACTGTCCCACTGCACTCTGCAGACGTATACCGGCCAAGCAACGAGGAGAACAGATCTTGCATGTCCGAAGTGGCATCAGCGCATCATGACTGGCTTCCAGCGATGTCGTTCCTCCATATAGTAAAAGTTATTGATTTGGTGACACTCGTGCAACTTCTGTCGCCCTAAATGCTATTTTCCGCCGCCAAGTTTCAGCATTGTCGGTTGTCAAAGGGGCGCAGGGTGACTGTTACTCGAGAGGCAATCATTAGTGCAATATAAGTGGCAGGGCTTTCTGGCACGATATATCAGCAATTTTTCAGCTACCTACACCTTAGCTCTTTCGCGCTCAACAAAAATTGTTCATGCTTTTACCACTTTTGTTATTTATACAGTACCTCATGGCAGCATAATCAATCCAACATTCTTCAACCTACAGAATGTATCACACTTGTTAACATTCTTTTGGGCACAGTTCAACTGCCCATTCGAGCGGTAGAAATAAAATATATCAGGAGATGGAACAGTTTCACCGTCTATAGCCTAGATGCCGTAACAGCTTTATTTGAGCAGCTATTTTCAGAAGCGGGTGTTTATGTTTATACATGAGTTTACTAGGGCGCATGCTGGTATATTCGTGGCTCAACTGAGCGCGATTCGTGAAAGCAAGCGATCTAGGGCTCGATGCAGGCTGAAAGCAATACACTGTTCGGCGGTTGGCAAAAAGGTGTGTCGTATGCAAATGTGCTGCATGTTATTGCTTTGATCTACACGCGGACCAACTTCACTTAAAAACCTCGGTGTAACAGATACATTCTTTAACATGCGAAGACGTTAGATTTATAGCTATACCTATGACGTCTATATATTGCACAGATAGTGGCAATAAAAATATTGTGATTTTTATGTCCACAAGTAACCCTCTTTTAAATGAGTGCTGAAGGAAGGAAGGAAAGAGTGGAGAAGGAAAGGCAGGTAGGTTAACAAGTTTAGCACAACCGGTTTGCTACCCTACACATGGAAGCGGCATGAGGGACAATGAAAGATAGGGAGGAGAGAGAAAGACAGAGAGCACATAGCACAGCACACACATCGTCCGTCACAGTCCGTCACTCTTTCGTGATACGTGACATCACTGTCAGTGTCACGAACTCGACAGAAGACATCGCAGCTGAAGGCAACGAAGGCACTACTTAGGTTTTTGAAAGAAACGGGCTTAAATGAGTGCTGAGTTTCTATAATGCTATAGTGCCCCGGCTCCTTCGAAATGTCACGCATACTGAATTTGCCATGTACTCCAATTAAAGGCTTGACGATGGCTAAAGCCTATGCAGTTCTCGAAGATTAGACTTGAAGACAACGAAAAGATCCGATCAGAATGGTACAAATTGGCGCATTGTTTCAGTGTTATGTATGCCTTTGTTTGAGAATGTATGTTGTTACCGCCACAAAAGAGCAGTCAAATTAACTTACGTAATCACTATGCCAAGACCCAGAGAGATGTAGGTGCCCTCCCCAAAGCAAGCAAGGAAGAAAAAAATTAATAAACGCAACGCACTGAGGGTGTGCTCCTATCTGTACATTTCGTAGCGCTGTCATTCTTTACCCAGCTCTGGCTTGCGAGCGGCCAAATGAAGACTTGGCCACGCAAAGACTGAAATTTTCAAGTCACACTCACTTTTTACGCTCACATCACACCGGACGTTAACTGCTGGCCCTTCTTAAACCCCCTGTCTTTTACGTTGTGAAAGAGTGCTGAATTTTGAGTGAAGCATAAATCATATAACATTTTCTTAACCTGTGGCGCGACATAGCAATTTGTATTCAAGCGCAATCCCATACCACGATTGCCGTTATACATGCTCGCTGTGCACAAAATCGATGCACGTCAACAAGCCATGTTCAGCAACTAACGGGAATTCTCGTACCGTCACAGTTAGTGGCTCTTCTTTTCTGGAAGTATATTTATCGCCTCCACGCAGTATGTACTTCATTAGGTCCTGAGAAATCACCCTTAGACTTAATACTAATCAGTCATTGGCTGTACAGCTGCCAATAAGAAATCGTCGAAACTTGCACGTTGCTTATTGAAATGCGCCATTCATTATGTGCCTTACATGAGTGTTTTGAATTTGCGTGGAACCAGCCACGGATAGCCCATTGGCTATGGCGTTGCACTGCTGAGCTTGAGGTCGTGGGTTCGAACGCGACCACTGAGGCTGCATTCCGATGGAGGCGGAATGCAGCCGCCGTGCATCAGCAAAAAAAAAAAAAAAAAAATAACGCTCATATACCTAAATTTAGGCGAGTGTTATAGAACCACAGGTGGTGAAAATTAATCTGCATCACAATTAATCCGCACTTCATTCGAATAACATCGAGGCAGTCTCAGCAAACATGATAGAGCCGGCTTGAAGTCCGTCGGTAAGGGCTACGTAGATGCCTGGACCTGATATCGCATGTGAAATGAAATTCTGGGGTTTTACGTGCCAAAACCAGGATATGATTATGAGGCACGCCTTAGTGAAGGACGCCGGATTAATTTTGACCCTTGGGATCTTTTACAGTGCATCCAATGCACAGTATACTGGCGTTTTTGCATTTCGCCCCTATCGAAATGCGGCGGCGCCGTGATCGGAGTTCGATCCCGTGACATCTTGCTTAGCAGCGAAACGCCAAAGCCGCTAAGCAACCGCGACGGGTGTTATCGAATGTATTGAACAGCCACAAGTGTGAAAGGAAGTTTCGCTACCATAGAATACATCCTATATGCGAATGTCAAAAACTTCCGCCAGCGTCAAGGCAAGGTGGATATAGAAAGCCGATGTTCCTATACATGTGTTGTTCCAGCTTACGCGCATAATGTGTTTGGCATGTCGTGAAGGTGACACAACGTTTTCTTCGGCAAGAACACTATGTACACATTTATGAGCGACCGAGTCATTAACTGACAGAGGCATAAGTAATAATTTTAGCCAGTGCAATTGCATCTCACTATATTTCATCTCCATGAAGTTGCCACAACGACTTAATCACTGAAGAATTTAGTAGGTATACATATACTTTTAAAAATACCGGCTCCAAGCGGCTTTACGTATGCAGAAACCCAAACGACTTTGAACGCCATTTACGTTCTTTTGTACTCTCTTTGCATTCTTTGGTACGCCTGTTTGACTGCGTGCCCTAACTTTGAGTCCCCCATTTTTAAAACTCCATGGTATCGTAGCAAAACAGAGGGCAGACACGTAGCGAGGCAGCAAACTATGTTTGGTTCTGCATCAACTACGGTGGCATGAACGCACTGCCGAGAACGCACGTTGCAGATTTCTCTTTCTTAACGGCCACGTTCATCTGATGGAGGCTGATTGCAAATTAAAAAAAAAAGCTTGCATAGAACATTTTTGTGCACATACGAACGTCAACGAGTCAGAATTAATCCGAGACATTTCCTGCCCTGTTTCTGCTTTGGCAAATGCAACCAGTATCTTCTGAACGGCAAATATAGCACGCGGCAAATTGTGGATAAACCACACAATGTATAACATGTAGCCCCTCAATGAGATTACGGCACGCAGGTATGTTTCTGAAATCTTGCACGCAGTCCTCATTGAAGCGGTATAAGACCTATTTGCATATGGGCGTGTGCAAGCGTGTAACCTAACTACAGCATTAAATATTCTATTATCAAGTTATTGTTTTTTGCTTCTATATACAATCAATAAATACTGCAACAAATACATAATAAAGACATGAGCTGAACTGAATGCATTGAAGCAATAAAGCAATTTTATCCTTACATATTTAACTATCCGCGAACAATTGGCGTTATAGTGTATTCTTTTACATCCCGCTGTATATATGTATATAAAGATAATTCAAGAGTGTATTTGGAACGCCAACACTCTCACAACCGGTTTAAATTTTATTCTTCACTTCAATTTTATTACTGCGCGCTTTGATATCCACAAGCTGTCAGAGCTTCCAGTAGCTTAATCTGCAAACTTATGGTTTGGCGACGGCAGCCGCGCTCACGTGGTATATACGTTCATGGCAGCGAGATGCAAATTAGTGCCCACGGTTGGCGCGGAGTGGTGCCTATAAAGCCGCGTCTCAACGAGACAGATAGAAAAACAGCGTAGGGTAAGCTTTGGAAGAGGGGGTTCCGAAAGGAGCAGGTGGCACTCGAAAGATGGATCGTCTTATAGAAGATTAATCTTCCAGCCCCCGGGCACGAAGGTGGTCTTACCGCCGCGATGATAATGCTCATTCAACACACCCCCTTCCATGATGCAGCTTGTCTTTATTTGAACTCTCTATAGCTGTGGTCATGCTAACGGCTGGCGTGAATAAAAAAAGAAATAAAGAAAGAATAAAGAAAAAGAGAAAAAAGCAGGAGAACGTGACATCGTGACATTTCGCTATACGAACGTTACAGTCTGAGATGTCTGCAGGAAAAAAAGAAAAGAAAGGTAAATTCCAATGGGGCACGTAGGATGATGATGAAGGGCTTCGATGCAGAGAAATTTGCTTAAGAATTATAATGGATTCCTTTGTGCAGTGATTCGTGTCCGCCGGTATAGAAGAAGAGAGAACGTTAATTTTAAAAAGGTCCCACTGATTCATCAGCTGTGTTAGTGGGAACGCTTGTGTTGAAATGGCTGTTGATTGCATCTGCTATATAGACGACACGTTATCAAGGAACCGTATACGGGTTTTCGACACCGCCACCGAAACCGCGTGCCTGATATAAAATAACCTGCATATTTGGTACTGGATTGTCACCAGAGGAAGCCAGCGAAGGGCGAACGAAGGCGCTAATCTTCACGAATGGCTTGAAGAACATCTTAGCAAGCGTGAACTACAGGTTATGATAGTCGTTTTCCGATTACCGCTTGTGAATATTTGCTGCAGTTGGCAAGCATTTCTCAGGGCTCGGCCGTTCAGAGCTTCTCCTGAAGAAGGCTCAAAGGGGCTCACTTGCTGAAACCTATGTAACGAAAACATGTTATACGTATAGCATTATCGCTCATATCTTTCCAACCTTACCTATCCACGCAGCTTACTTTGATATGGTTGTGTAGAGGAAAGAAGCCATTACTAGATCATGCATTAGCGCGTGCCCCGATAGCGATGTTGTCGCGCCACGCATGACGCAATCGGAGCTAAATTTAGCATCGCGTGCGACGTTCAGAGAGGCGTATATCTCAGCAGTATATATACGCTTGTCCACCCCAGCCTGAATGATCGCGTTTACGAGAGCTCACTATATATATCCTCCTGAGACTCGAATACAGCTATGCAACATAATCGCTCTTCAAGGTGGTTTTTATTGCCTACTGTTATGTCACGAACGTAAAAAAAAAAAAATAACATTTTTTAAATATTTAAATACCACGGTCACATGCCAAAAGCTCCATGTACGTGAAATAATAACTATCTCCTCATATTTGCAATGGTAAAAACTGCATTTCATTGCCTAAACGCAGAGATGAATATGGAACTATACGCGTCTTCATGCACTTCGATTTTATTACCACGCGCATTGATATCCACAAGCTGTCAGAGCTTCAAATGGTAAATTCCAATGGGGCACGGCAGCAACATCGTTATGTTGCTGCCGCGTCCGGTATTTTAACGCAATCTCAGTGATTTAGAAATGCACTTCAACGTCTCTTTCCACCATCTGGGACGACACAGAGGTCTAGATAAATTTAGTGTCGAATTTCTTGATAGCGGATTGCAAGAATATGAGCAAACCACATCTTTACAACTACACATCCACCGTACTCTATACCCAGAACCAATATCTTGCGCAATCACTTGCGAGTGAATTTCGAAAGAAAAAAAAAGTTGAAGGCAATGTGGAATGTACAAGGGGTCTTAGGAGGATATGCCATAGTGGACATAATCTATCATACTCAAAGTGTTATTTATCGTGAGTTGTAAGGCCTACAAATGTGCGATATGTTGCAAAAATTTTGCTCTCACTCGGCATAAAGAGGTATGCAGGGCCAATTAAAATTTTAGAATCTATGTGGAGCGAAGCTTTGGGGATTGGTGATGCTTATTTAAGGCTGTGAAACGACTGGTTTGGTTTGAAGAATTTTATGTAGGGAATCGTAATGCGACACGACCGTTCTGGCGGATTGCTCATGGACGGGCACAGACATCCAGCGCCACATATATACTGAGTGGCTAAATGAAAGAAAGTAAAGTAAATGAAGAATCAGTTAAATTTAATTCACCATTTCATTAACAGATCAATTCTCTTTAGAGATGCCTGTGAGCCGACATTACATGTTCAGGTTTTATGCAGGAAGGTATATCTTGTTAAGCCGGAAAAAGGTGGGCATGCTTGGACAGGGATACAAGGCTTAAATATAAGCCACTTCGCTGGTACTTTCATATAGCCTTTGCGTCTATATTCACAAATATATGCAGGGAGACAGCGATCGACCCAACAGTATTGGAAACCACGTCAAACCCGGGAAAGTAGGTAATGAAATCTTCGCTTTAATCACGCGCTACGCGGCCAACATCACCCGGTGCCTGAGATTTATACCCGGTGACAAGGTGTACTGCGGATTATGCTTTGCGAACCAAGCTACTGAAGTAGCGGCTTCGGTATACGAATGGTATACAACGTGCAGCACGCTGTTCCTTTACTGGCGCCCATATACATTATCAAGTGATTATGCATGTGTAAGATGAAATAAGTTGACTCCTTTCTTTTTCTTCACTTTTTTTCTCACTCGTCATTCGCTCGCACAAAGCTTCAACCAAGCGATCACAGGGTTCGGACAATTGGCCGTATAGATAAAAAATAATTAGAATGCGAGGAAAAAAATTTCTCGCGAAATGCAGCGTCGGAACCTACCGAAGCTAAACCGGCATTGACAGAAACCTGTTTCTGAAACGGTACCATTATTTATCAGTAGGGAGTATTCGAACAGTGAGGTTTCTGAATCGAGTGTGAATATTCGAGGAAAATGACCTTCGAATATCAAATCGAATGTCAAACAGGTTCTTTGCCTTTTTTTTTTCAGAACAATGGTAAACGTAAATTTTGCGCAGAGTCCGTCTCGTGGATGTTCTTTAACGTTATTTTACATGCATGTGATGCCGTTCCCAACTGGACGTCCGGTCAGCTGAAAGGCTTGTAAGATATAGACGGCTGCTTTCTGTTACCTAGTTAACTGGGACAACTGCAGATTGAAACAAGGGATCAGCACGCGACCACACGTATATTGTGTTGTGCAAGTTTGTTTAAGGAGACGCAGCTGGGACGAGAGTGACCAGTCAAAGAATGAATTTGCCGAAATTGAGACGACAAATTCATAGGCTACCTAGAGATTAGGTATTCCTATTGATTTACTGGTATACTGGAACGTAGTGTACAGAAGTTGGATGATCCATGCGCTCATTGGCAAACTGACGTCTATCTGCCGCTTCCGCTGCTGCCCTGCAGAAAAATAATTTTGAACTGTCCCCGTTTGCACATTCTCTCCTCCCCGAGACTCCAATAAGTGGTTACGTTCGAACAGAAACGAATATTTGACGACTTCGAATAGTCCCTTTTCGCAATTGTAAAGTTAGCTTTCCCGCAATCCAGTTTGCCCCACTAATGGCGGTACAGTGTCAGTGGCTTTCAATCGGCGCGTATGAGCGTAGTTGGCTTGTCTCATGGCATGGAGAGTGCAGACATGGCTCTTGTTATGAAACTATGTGAAAGTTACAAACCCCACCATGTGAAACCTGCAGAATCCATCTACTTTAGAACCATAACCGGTGCCGCTTCTAGTTCGGCAAATGTGCAGTGCAGAGACGCCCATTTACTAATCAGGAATAAGGTCTAATCTCGAATCGAATACAAATCGAATAGCGAATACTATCCGGTTCGTGTTCACAGTATCGGATAATCGCACACACCTCCTCGTCCGAAAGCAATTACGAGAGAAAGGTATTAACGCGACGTAGCCGCATTAGCACATTTTATCTCTTTTTTTTTTCTTTTTTTACTAAATTCTTCAGGGGCCATATTGCTACGCAGCGTAGGACAGCAAGTGATCGCCGGGACGAGGAAGACGCCGTTCAGTCCTCGCGAGCTGTCCACGAGCCGTTTTGGCAGTGCACCTGCACATAGCGAGTTTATTTAGACTGCATAAAAATTTAAAAAATAGCCTGTGGTGGATAGCCCAATTCGAGTCTTTGAGCTGGTATACTCAAAAAGGCGGACACTAATTGCACCAGAAAACAAAACTCATAATCGACTAATTAACAAAAATTCATTCATTAGGTTTTTAGCCACTTACGTTAGGGCACACTTTGCAATTCACGCATTGCAGCCGGTAAGTTCGCAAGGCGTATCCTCTTCAAACGAATTCTCAGGATGGCACCAGTTTAGAGATATTCATTCCCGAAGTTTGTGACCAGATACACTGGTGTTTCAGTTATTTTTGTGCTTCACTGCATGAAACGGTGTTCTGTTAAAAAAAAAAAAAAGTAAGCGAAACAACGTGCATTTTTACCTCAAGTTTGACGGCGCATATCTTGAACCCAGTGACTGACTGGCTACACTTCGTAAATTATACACAGCACGCGGCGTCGTTGAACTGTGTAATGAATTATAAAATATTAAAACTAATTTGTATTATTTTCTTCATTAGATAATTATGTATTTTGATTTCTCTTGCAAGTAACTTCAGTCTCTTCGAGTAATCAATCCAGCTGTGCTATCTGCAACAGGCAATATTTAAAAATTGTCCATAGCATTAACAAAAATACACACGGTATATCATGCAAATAGTTTTAGATAGTTTTCTCTTAATATGACGCCTCCATCGCAATATTCTGCGGGGATTCTTTTCCTCCGCTTGTACTTATTTCTTATCATCATCGCAGCCCAATGGCCGATTTCAGCGATAACGGCGGCTCAGCTTCATTCCAGCCAATCACGAAGGGCAAAAAGGAGTGGAAAAGGTAAATAAGCGTCACAAAATGCGGCTCCAGTAAAATATCTTACCCAAACAAGTGCCTCTTTCTTCGGACTGATTGAATCTTGTCAAAGTAATTTATCGTCTGTAACTTTTTTTCCCTTTGATTGTCGTGCATTCTTTCTCGCTGTTACATATAATTAGCAGTTTTCTTATAAGGTTGTTCGGTGCTGGTCTATTACTGATGGAACCAATGTAAAGTACGGTCTAATCTTAACAGGTACACCTAAGTAGCACTCAAACTAACGTAACTTGAACGTATCATAAAAGTTATAGGAACAAAATGCTTGGTGCTTGATTAATCATTAACATAATAAACAGATTATTTCTTATTTCCTTATCTGGCCTAACCTTCAGCTCACAGCCGCGCCGAATTTTCCCTCTGTATTTTCAGTATTAAATTCTATGAACTCGAGAACACTGAAAGGGGTCGAAATAATCCCGTCAAAGTTGAGAGCCGACAACCCCGCCCACGCGAGTGAGTCATAAAAAATGCTCCGGACGACAAACGGGGACCGTGCAGACACGCATTATTACCAACAGAAGCTAGCATAAACGAGCGGCGAGGCCCACCCACGCTTTTTTTCAGGCAATTTTTGTTTATTCGTTTCTTTTGGTGTTTTTCCTTTTTTCTTTTTTGGGGACGACGCACGAGCACAATCATCCCAGTACTGGGGAGGCGCGCAACGCCTGTAAGGGGGAAAAAAAAAAACAAAAAAACGGAGGACTTTTTTTTTTTTTTTTCGAGCCCCCTGCGCATTCTCGCTTCCCCGCATGGCGCGCTCGGCCGTCACAAGGGGAGACAGCGCTCCGCCCACGCCTCCAGCATCGAATTATGTTGATGACTGTGGCCGCCCGTTTCCATGGCGACGGCCCTTTTCCGCGGTGTACGGGCCCGGGTCCGCCGCCAAGCCCCGAAATGCACAAACGAAGCGCCAAGGCGCCCATGCACTTGGAGACAATATATGTAGTTCGCTGAAGCGGAAGATGACTCGTTGGCATCTGCGAGCGAAGGAGTAATCAAAACTTTAAGTGAAGAGGACTGCGCCGAAGGTAGTGACCTCATATGGTTCCACCAAGAACACTGCGGGACGTGCTTGCCTTTCGTAAACGCTGTTTAGGAAAAGAAAATGTAAACGGAAAGGATGTCAGTTTGTACGAAACCAGCAATAAAATTTGCGCAATAATCTAAAAAAAAACATTGTTCTCCATGTTCCTATTTTTATTATCACTGATAAACGGAGTGCGCCAATTTGTAGGTTGTTCATCGTAGATTGTGTGATGACAGTACTATTAAAAGCCAGAAAGATTTTTTTTCAGTTTGACGCGAAAGAGTACTTCTCCTTTAGACACAAATGCAAGAGGCAAAGGTAACTTCACAACAAATATTTCATTGCCTTTTTCTGTTAGTGTAATTTGAATGCTGCTCCCCCCCCCCCTTTTTTTAACGAGAAGACGAGACGGTTATCTTCAAGGGATCTAACAAGTGGGTAGTTGTTTATCGATGCAATCACTGCTTATTTACGACCAATACACTCGAGGTTTAACTGAGCGTTTGTTCTTTCTATATAGCTCTACTATAACGACTCTTTTCGAGTACGAAGACTATGAACAAGAATACAAACAGAGTATTTTACTTCTACATGCGCACAACTGTAAATTTAGCTTCGAGTAAACGACACACAGTGACCAAAGGCATTCTTAAACATGTTTAACATACTTCTGAGCATCGAATCCGAGACCTTTAGTGACAGATAAAGAAAAATACACATTAAATAGTCTTAATAGGCTTTTACTGCCCTAAATACTGTTCACAATTCTCTACGTTAAGCATATCTGCTTAATATAAAAAAATAAACCTCGCGCAGGTTCGTATAGAGGCGACTGTTTACACGCTAATTTGGTAGCGTTACCTAAACGATGCACGAATTCCGTGGTTGCCGAGCTAGGGACTAAGCCGTGTATAAAAGTTTCCCAGGCTTAGAGGGTGGCCGGGGATTGCGAGTCGTTTCCTCGTTGCCATGGAAACCTACCACCCTCGCCTCCAGCGTCTCGTCTAAGGGACATTGAACACAGCCCACAGTTTTCTTCTTCCCTCGTTTAATCGCGGCCTACACTTTCAGCTTCTTCCATCGCTCCGCTATTGATCCCTGTTTGTCCAAGGGATGCACATGGAGGCCGTGTAGGAGACTGCAATGCGGCAAGATGCGCAGCAGAGAAGATTTAGATCAAATCGTGCCGTGTGAAGATAACTTTTTTTCCCAGAATTGACGATAATGTGTTAGAGAAATGACGTTTGTTTTGGACTTCCGCATTTTGTATTATTTAGGACGAGGATTTGCAGGCTATGTAAGCAAGATATGAGCAGCAGAAAAAGGCCAAATTTAATGTATATATATCCAGTGTTTACAGCGATAACTAGCGTCAGAAAATATATTTGTGCACACGATTATAGTTTGGTGTTAAGGCATTGTCCCTATAGCCTATAAGGGGAGCCGTAACGCAAGTTTTTGAATTGACCATCGTGGTTTTTAGTAGTGTAGAGCATCCACAAAATCAGTTCATTGGCCGTTGCACGCCGTTTTCGACAATCGTCTCGTCTAACATTTATTAAGCGCAGTTGGAGTGCCCGATGACATATGAGCTTTGAGTTGGAGTGCCCGATGAGCTTTAAGGCGGCTTCACAGGACTTCAGTCAGCAGTAGCGGACTGTTCGTTATTTCCTTTTGTTCATGTCTTTCTCATAAACAATATTTTCGTCAAAAACAGTAATAGGATTATTCCGTGGTGGAATACTAGCAATATAAGTCAACGTAGAGTTCTTGACAGAGTGCTCGTGCTGGAACAATTTTAGAATGTTCATTATTTTCTATGAGAACAATACAACGAGGAAACAAGAATAGATTACAAGCATGCTGGGAAAAATGCCAAAAATTAACAGCTAGGCCGATAAGAGCCCACGAAGAAAAAACCATAGCTTACCGCCAGCGGCAGTATTCACTGCCTGCACCTTTGCGTCATATGATTTTCGTCGGTTGAATGTCTATAGTTACTCACTGTTCGTAGTTAATCAAAACCTTTCCTTCCACTCGAGGGATACTCATAGAGAAATGTTAAGGTCTGCTAGTTTTTTATATTGCGCAGTTGGAATGCCATGTTGGGAACTAAGCTAGTTTTACTGAATAGAGGCTCGGAAAAGGAGAAATGACGTAAATACGACAGACTGGCGATGATAGGGCCTCCAAATTCTTACGCCGGCCCTCTGTGACGTAATATATTTATCCAGCATATGCTCGAGGTTAGTTACAGTGAACGATAATTAAATCTCAATCAAAATCAAGAAAATTTACGTCTCTAAGCTAGCAACTCTTGGACGACTCTTCGTGCACAAGAAACTGAACAGAGCAAGTAAAAATACCCTTAAATTTCTCAAATCAGCGTGACGTGGTCGATGCCACTGTCTGGATGCGAAATTAAAAAATATATAACAGCACACCTTTCATTTTGTCTATCAATAAGAAATTATTTTGAGTTAAACAAATACATATAGGTTCAAACTAGCAGCCTAATAGTGGAAGGTAATTTATCTCTTCTCTTTAATGTCGATTTCAGTTATCACCTTGGATAAGCAATCCACACGAGGCACTAAGCTGTCCAAATATCTTCGTATTCACTAGGTCTAGAATCACAAGAGACATTGTGCTATTTGCGTACCTCATAATGAGATTGTAGTTTTGGAACGCAAAATCCCAGAATTTATTTTATTGTGTTATTTACCTTCATAAACATGGTGGGTGTACGCAGTAGCTATTTCATTAGAATTTTCAGGCCACTTCGATGATTCCGGTGTGACAAACTGAATGAGTTTGTCGACACAAATTTGCACCAGTGGTCACGCAGTTTGTGCCACAGGCTCCCGCAAATTTCGGAAATCAAAATAATAATAATTTTGTTTTAAATGAGACAATTAAAGAATCGCGAAAGGAAAGAGGCCAAACGGTACCAGAGAGGGGAGACAGAGGGTGTGCTCCAGTTCTTTCCAGCATTGGAGACCTCCTACATTGACAGCTAAGAAAACATCTTCAAGCCCAAGTAACAAAATCTATCTTCTGGAAGTCGTCTCTTCGACTTTACGCCACCTCTTGTCGACAAAAAAAAGAAAAAAAAACATTTTATTGTCATTTGTAAACACTTTTTTCGTGTGCGAATCTATGAAAAACACAACGTAGATTACAATAGGAGCATATGAAGGTGTGACTGTGTTTTATTGCGCGCAGATGAGCTTCCCTCCCGTCGAGTTTCCAAGCATTCTGTTCGGCTGCCATCTTGTACGTCTGCATCGTTTTCGATTTCGATGCTGTCTTCGCGAAACTGTCTTGTTTGTCAGCTTCATCAGAACTGGAACGATACTTAAGATGGTCGCTTTCCACCTATCTGTCGAGCATTGGAACACAGTCAGATAGGCTAAATAAACAGGAGTTCACGGCTGTCAAAATATTACTCAGCTGCATAGCGGGATAGAAGCATATATTGAAAGTGACATATACACGAGTGCGAATGAACTTCAAAAGTTCACTCGAAAGATTCAATTGTGTGCCCATGGTGAGGTTAGTTTCGTTTCAGATTCCGACAAGAAGTCGATGGAAGAACAAGATAAAAACGCAATTGCGCTTAGCAGTATCGTGTGCTATCTGAACGGATTCGGAGTGGTGGCCGTGTACCGATGCGAATATCGCCCAAATTGATCCCAGATAACAAAAAAAAGGGGGGGGGGGGGGGGCGGATGCAACGCCCTCGCTGTAACTGGATATTTGATACAATTGCACAACTTCAAGGTGAATGTTCTCGTTTCAGTATTGCCAAGAACAACCCTTCGCACCTCGGCCGAGCAAATCGACAACCGGCCCCTCACGCAAAGCAGAATCGCTGGACCCCTGGCGACAAACCTCAGCAGTCCGAATTACTTTAGAAGCCCTGGTGTGTTTCTTTTTCTTCTTTTAAAGGGTCTGGACTGCTCAAAATATATTGACCATCGTGACGCACCCCCATCACGTTTACGTGGACATACCTTTCTCATATATACCTTCGTTTCCTTTCTCCTTACCTTTTCTTCCCTTACCCCCTCACCCCAGTACAGTGTAGCCAACTGCAACGTTAGTTTGGTGAACGTCTGTGCCTTTCGTCTCTTATTTCCTCCTTCTTTCTTGATCACGGGAGGCTCAAAAACGGCAAGCATCAATAGAAACATCGTCCCGGCGTTGGTAGAATGCATTCTATCATGCAGCATGAGTAAACATGTTGCCTATATACTTTACGTGAGCCCGAACCAGACGCCATGATTCCTAACCTGGTTACAGTAGGCCTGCCCCCATGATACCAGAAGAAAACGCTCACTGTCTGCCCACCGACATTGTGCTTGGTAATCAAGACACCTTAGAACGCATTATTTAAAAAAAATATGCTTGCCGTTACATTAAGTATTAAATGCACAATTCACTGAGTTCAATTAAAAATATGGTGTACGTAAGACCTTTAAAAAAAGAGGATCCCTAGCGTCGCTAAGAGGTACCGCATGCGCTGCTCCAGGACAAGGCCACAGTCAAATTGGTCCGCATAAATTAGCGCGGGTATACCACGCAAGAAAGTCTCGTGTCTTCGTACTCACTTTTCTGCGAAATACTGAATTGATAAAAACAAGGCGATACAGCTTCTTGCCCCGGAAAGAGGCGCTCAAACCGAGAAATAGCCGGCCCATACGGCCACGCTGACCCCGTAGCCACATGATGAGCACCTCTTCCCAAACTTTCTTTGCTGCTATGTGAATGGGCATGCATCAATGCATTACAAAACGATAGACGTATAACATTACTATAGACGAGAAGAAGGTGGTGTGAAATAGAAAGCAGACGAAGGTAAACGATATTCTAGTTGACGTTAAGAGGAACAAATGGGGTTGTGCTGACCATGTAATGCGACAGATAACCGGTGGTATATTATAGCGACGCAATGGGTGCTAAAGAAAAGCAATCGCAGTCGCCGACGGCAGAGGAATATGGTGTGATAAGATTAGGCAATTTGCCCGCATAAGACGGCGTCAACTGACGTATATAGTAATGGAAACTTGTTCGGCCCTGCAGTGGGCATAAGATGCTGCTGCTAACGATGATGATGACTGGAAAAGTCTTTAGGTTACGTGACTAACGCGACTTTTGACTCAAAATCGGAGAGATAGAGAGAAAGCTTTTAAATGAAGTGCATAGAATTCCGCCAGCTTATATATAGGTGTCTATATGTTATCTCTGAATAGTAAAGGGGATCGGGGACAGAAATGCCCTACAGGAGAAGGAAGGCAAGAAAATGCATAAAAACATGAAAATTTGTGATCATGGTGTCTAACCTGTACATCTGAGACTTCAAAGCAAACGCCTGTTGAAGCAGGAACGCCTTCAATATATAGACGTCGGAGAAGGGGAATTACTCTTTTTCGTAAACAGGTGAAGCTATGGTTTTGAAAACGTACTGCTCGTCAGTTGTCAAGGAAGCACTGCCATCGGAAGGTGCTACGCGCTGCCGTCATTTTACCGTCTGCGTGTTGCCATGAATTCTAAACGTCGACGAACGTGGCGGAATTTGAGCCCAGCTGCACGAGGACAACGTATGTGTATTTTATCGTTAACGCTTTACGGACCGCGTTGAAATGTGAACCCAGTTCACTTTACCTCGCCTCTTCTTTCTGCATTGGACAGAGAACCTATATGGGGCAGCTCGAACAGCGAGCTATAGTGCACCAGGGCGTCAGCTATATCAGCAATGCGTATGAAATGAGCCGGACCGCTCGTACGTATTTTCATCCTGTAAAGCCTGGTAGTTAAATAATAATGGCAAAAAAGTAGAGAACGGCTAATATGAATTGTTTTTCTTGCTTTATTTTTTTTTTTGGGGGGGGGGGTGGTTCATTTGATTTCTTTCTTAAAGAAGTGCATCACTACATTCTCTACTATCCTCCGCCGAATTTAAACTAACACCCTTACCAGTCCTCATCGCTTAGCGATCTTCACAGATGGGAAGGTTGACCCAATATGCAAAAACTGCGCCAAAAATGCCATAGCAACCCAAATACACATGCTCTGGGAATGCGAGGGCCTTCCTCCACCCAGAGAGTTTCTGCCAGCTCCCTCAGAAACGACATGGGAGACCCTAATACGGTCCCAAGAAGAAAAGCTACAAAAAGGAATCATTGCCTGGGCGGAAGAGGTCGCCGCAGACAAGCGGCCATCTACAAAGTCCTGAAATCTCTCTCAATAAAGTTGTTTCCTCCTCCTCCATTCACCACTCCTGCTTACGTGCGGCTTTCCTTCGCCACTTTTTCTGCCACCTGCTAATAGGAATGTGGCGCCACAGAACGCGAAATTTCGGCAGAAAGCATGTGCGTTACAGAATCGCGGTATAGTGTGCAGCATTAGAAATAAAATGAGAACATTTGAAAGACGCACCGCAGTTACTTTTCATACGACTTGGGTTTTGATAGCATGCACAAAGGAATTTTCTCTGGCTCGGGCGTAGGAAAGTCGACTCACAGTTAAACCGAAAATACGAATTCATCGCGTTTCATTTTTCCTCTTTTCTTTTCGTTTTTTTCCGCAGAGATATATGTGTCGCTCGGGAGGAGAAAGCGGGATTGTCAGGATCAAGGAATAACAGAGCTGAATAGACCTACAAAAATAATAATAGTAGACATAAAGAAATAGGAACACCGGCTATGTAATACAGTATACTATATAAATGTGATATACCTATGATATACCTAGATGGAAGATCAGGTGGAGGGGGTGGAAGCAAATGCTTCCATTTAGCTTCTAGGCTGAGGTGCTATGAGTGACGGAAATTACTGCAAAAAAAGAAAAAAAAAGTGCTGATCGACGTGAATAAAAAATAATAAAATACAAGTAGCGGATGACTTAATGTCACACGTAAGTGTGAGGCTGAGACAAAGAAAAAAAAGAAGAAAAAAAAGAAAGCTACTTCCGAATACGGATAATATGTCAACGAAGCCACGTAAAACATTATCGCGTCTACACACGTGGAAGCAAAGGGCGCGAATGTAAGTATTATACTACGCAGCGATGCCGCAGACTCACGCAATCGCGCGTCTCTCTCCGGTCGCTCTTCGCCGGGACTTTTAAACCCTGGGCCCGGGTCTCGCCTCCTCGTCGTCGTCGTCGCAGTAGACCAGTTGGCCTACTGCGCCCCGATGCCGCCGTATTTATACCTACTGCCGCCAGAGGCGAGAGGGGGTCGATATGAGCGCGCGCCTCTGAAGAGCGTCGCTGCCGCCGCCGCCGCTGCCAACGCGCGTTGACGCACAGGCCTACTGCAGTAGGCCAGTAACCACGTGTAGCAGCAGCAGCAGCAGCAGCAGTGCGCGCTCTACATACACGCGCCTCCCGCAGCCAACGCGAGCTCGCGCGCGAGCTGGGATGGGCGCTCAAGCTGCACGCCGGAGAGAGGAGGCGCACAGTAGGCTCGGGTGGCCCTGGGTTGGCAGGCCGATCGATAACAACACGCTGGCAGCGCCTATAGCTCTCTAAACAACGTCTAGCGCGCTTTGCACACGGAGCCGAAGGAACGTCCGGCCGGGATCGTTGCGTACGCTGAGTGTATACTCTGCGTGTGGGGGCGTAATGGAAGTGTCAGGCGCAGGCGCCGAGAGGCAAGCAAGGACCTGCCGCGTCCTCGCTGTATATATTTACGCGTTGGTAGCCTGCGTGTATATACTGCTGCCAGTCACAGGATATACAGTATAAAGGCAAATCTTCCGAATTTGCAGATGCGAGTACAGAGGAAACGGCGAGAAGGCTGGACGACACTCGGCGGACATCTTTCTGCGGCAATGAAAGGAATTAAGGCTATATAGGGACGGAGACGAAGCACGCGCGTGGGAGCACTCCTGAAAATAGTTTCACGTGCAGTGTCGTTCGCGTTTGTTTAGGCAGGCGGATCCGGAACATAAGCATCTTATTTACGACAGCACTTATCTAGAAATAAGACATTAAATATAGCGGCAAAATGAAACTTAATATTCGGCTGATGCAGTGTCTGCTCCGAGAAACCGGCACTGTGCCAAAAATAGAGAGAGAGAGAGATTTATTGTGATACAGAAGCTGAGAGGGCGGCCTCAATCAAAGTTCTGGCCAGCCACTTAACATTGGGGAAGGGAAATTGTAGCAAAATGAGAAAAGCGTTAATGGTGATTACGAAAATGGTGCTTTGAGCATAAACTATAACAGCACGTATTTTTTCAGTCTCAAATCCACACCCATGTTCTTCAGAAAGGAGAGAGAGAGAGAGAGAGAAATTTATTAATGCGAAGGCAGGGAGGTCGTCCTGAGCTATCTTGCTCTGGCCTGCTATACTCTACACTGAGGAAAGGGACGGATTGTCTTGCAAGAATTTGACGATAGCCTTTAGAATACCGCGCCCACGACAAGGGTCCGACCAAGATCCCAATAGAAACTTTTCAGACACACGTTGATTGATGTACATGGACTAATGTTCTTCCAGTGATTGTCTTAATTCCCACTGCATATCATGGACAGATGCACATGCACACGAACGAGCAAAGAAAGAAGGATGATAAGAAAAATTTTTAACGGATATTTCTCACGATTTTCTGTATCACTTTTCTTTCCACGATTTTAGGTTAGGCAGAGAAGGGGGTTGTGGCGCACGGTTAAGTCACATAACTAGAGAAAACCCTATCGAGTTTGCCTTCGATAGCCCATTGCGGATCCCCATGGATGGCGAACATAACAAGCTTCAACAACGATAAATATACTTTGCAGGAAACTACTCGTTACAAACTCATTTATTCCATTCAAATGCAGATGTCAAAGAGCAACAGATGCATGCCTGAAAATCAATTCGGTGTTTTCTCTCATTTTGCCTCATGTATATATACTAATAGTGCTGCTGCATTTGCATTCGCTTTCTCTGCAGTGCCGTCGGGCATTTCGTTCCGCGGTCCTTTTCTGTCAAATCACGTGTCTTCTCCTGCTGCCAAAACGATACCTGCAATACCCTTTTTTTTTCGGCAATAATTACGCCTGCTGTCTGCACTGACCGAAAATTATATCGCTGTTTCGTCGCTTATCTTCTTCTAACCTGCGCCGTATCTCTCAATCTCTAGAATTTGTCACCATTTCATCCCAACTAAATGTGAAGCAAAGCGTGTAAGGGGAACTCTGGGGCCCATGAAAAATCACTACCATTTCGTCAGTTGCGATAGTCCTCTTCGCCCCGAGTCAGAATCACGCCTGGTCTGCGTATCGGCTTCTCAAAGCTGACGCTCGAGCAATCTCTCGGCGTTATCCCCCGCTCCGCGTCCACCACAGCCCCTCCTCGGGTGCAACGTTCCAGCCTGGATTAAAACGTCATTAGAAGAACTAAGGGACAGAGATAATGGCAACCCGATCTACGGTCGATAAACAAAAACAGAGCAAATAAGAAACAAAACGGCCTCTGGCTGACGCAGTCTTACGTATACGGCATGCACAGCTCGCAGAAGCTCATAGACGCGCACAGGAAAAACGCGCGGGCGTGCGCCATTCGTTTGAACATAATACTACATAGACAACGTAGAAAGACCACACAAGAAGAAGAACGCGAAGAGGGAAAGTGGGGGTGGAGTTGGGGAGGGAGATCGTGACAGCGAGGCGAGCAGAGGAGATTGTTTTCGGGCATGCATGCAAGCCCCGAGCTAAGTCAGAGGCGAGGGAGGCGGGGAATTAGAGGAACAGGAAATACGCACGCAAGAAAAAAAAGAGTAAAGTAATAACCGAAAACAAGCTCTGCTGACGCCGCGGGGGAGGCGTCCCCAAAAGAGAGGCCCCGGGAAAAACGCGCTTCCCGATTGGACGGGAGACCGTAAGTCAGCCGCCCTCCGTGTCCTCCCCGTTGTTCCCAGTACCTTTTTATTTTTTTTTCTTCCTTCTCGGTTTGTTTATTTCGTGTTTCTTTTTCCTTTCCTTTTTTTCCCACCGCCACGCCCGTTTTGAAGCGGCCTGCGCTGCTTTCGTCATTACCATTCCTGGTCGTCCCTCGGTCTTCATTTTTTTTTTGCGCTTGTCTATTTGTTTATTAACGTCATTCCTGTCTCGTTTTTCTTAAGCGATAGTGACAGCGCGTAGAGTGCACCGGCGTTCGGCATAAAGAAGCTTCAAGAAGGTTGTGGTTAATGAACTTGATTTGTACGTATGTATGTATCTATGTATGTACGTATGTATGTACGCATGTACGTGTGTATGTGTGTATGTATGTATGTATGTATGTATGTATGTATGTATGTATGTATGTATGTATGTATGTATGTATGTATGTATGTATGTATGTATGTATGTATGTATGTATGTATGTATGTAAGTAAGTATGTATGTATGTATGTATGTATGTATGTATGTATGTATGTATGTATGTATGTAGGTGTATGTAAAGTATGTATGTATGTATGTATGTATGTATGTATGTATGTATGTATGTGTATGTATGTATAGGTAGGTAGGTAGGTAGGTAGGTGTAGGTAGGTAGTAGGTAGGTAGGTAGGTAGGTAGGTGTAGGTAGGTAGGTAGGTAGGTAGGTAGGTAGGTAGGTAGGTAGGTATGTATGTAGTATGTAGGTATGTATGTAGGTGTAGGTAGGTATGTATGTAGGTAGGTATGTATGTATGTAGGTAGGTAGTAGGTAGGTAGGTATGTATGTATGTATGTAGTAGGTAGTTATAGTAGTTAGGTAGGTAGGAGGTAGGTAGTAGTAGGTGGTAGGTAGGTAGGGAGGTAGGAGGTAGGTAGGTAGTAGTAGTAGGTAGGTAGGTAGTAGGTAGGTAGTGTCGGTAAGGTAGGTAGGTAGGTAGGCAGGTAGGTAGTAGTAGGTATGTAGGTAGGTAGGTAGGCGTAGGTAGGGAGTATGTATCGGTAAGGTACAGGTCGGTAGGGTAGGTAGTAGTAAGGTATGTAGGTAGGTAGGTCGGTAGGTAGGTAGGTAGGTAGGTAGGTAGGTATGTAGTAAGGTAGGTAGGTAGGTAGTAGGTAGGAGGTAGGTAGGTCAGGGTAGGTAGGTAGGTAGGTAGGGTAGGTAGGTAGGTAGGTAGGTAGGTAGGTAGGTAGGTAGAGTAGGTAGGTAGGTACCAGTTGTCGCGGTGCACTGAGCAAGTTTCAGTAAGTTATCTTGAACGAACTGCGCCAATGATGTATTGTTTCCGAAGAGTCTGCATTGGCTCAACACGCCCACGTGCATTACACCATACGATTTTATGCTATAGGTACGTACGCACCTATAGCAGACGACCGCGATCCACTCCTCACCTTTCACGACATCACTCAGCACTACAAACTAACACGGCAAACCAAACCACCCCCGCACCCGAACTTAAACAAAGCACAACAAATAACTTGGCGACGACTTCAAACCCACTTATTCTCTTCCCCGTATATCTATATAGACACATCTACCCCGCCCTCTTGACGTCAACATGCACCCTCTGCAAGACAGACTGCCACCCTGGACCACATCATCTGGGGATCCAGCAAGGACCCTCCCCCTCCCGCCAGACCTCCTATAGGACAGTCACCGACGAGTGAAGCCTGCGACAGAACCCTAATGACTATATACAAGCCTGGACGCCCAGCTCCGGGCCATCAAACGCGCTGAGGATGTGGCGACCAGGCACGGCCTGACAGCCATCTCCTCATAGGAAACCAACGGTTTCAGGAAATAAAGTTGTTTACTATACTACTACTTGTTCCGCCTTGCGTATTTCCACAGAACCGTAAAAAAAATGCACATTATATTCTGGGGTTTCGCGTGCCAAAACCACGATTTGATTATGAGGCACCCCGTAGTGAGGGGGTCTCCAAACTAATGTTGACCACCCGGCATTCTTTATCGTGCGCCTAAAAGCTAGTATACGTGCAAGTACATGAGCGTTCTTGCATTTCGCTTCCATCCGGAATGCAGCCGCCGCAGTCGTAATCGAACCCAGGACCTCGAGGTCAACGACGCCACGCCATAGACACCAAGTTACAGCGGTGGGTTCCACAGAACTTATTTGACACAGGAACTTATTCGAGGACATTTTTTTGTTTTGTTTAGTGCGATTAGCATTCTTACGGTACTTCACTCGCTTTCTGGTACATTTCCATGTGCGGATCTGACCCCTTTCCTTTCACGCTAGCTTTGGTCACTGGATATACGTGCCACTGCGTACGTGCCGCTCTTCGTAAGAGTCATCATAACGATAAACATATCACCAATTACAAACCAACCATAGGATAGACTGCTAATCGCCATTAACGTCTAACTGCCGTCAATCACCTTTAGAGGCGCCTTCAATTTTTTACAGCTATAGCTGCGAGCTACTGGCATTTAGAGGTATGGTTGCAGCCGTGCGCCTAGCTCTACGATTCGCTTCTTCAGCGAACTTGCGAGGAGGCGCCATAACGTGTACCTACGAGTAAACACAGGTATCCAGACTACATGGCGCACATGTCTCAGTCCTTGAAACGTTGCTGTTGATAATGTTGATGATTTAATGGCATGCCCTTCGAAACGCCATGTAGCAGGGGCACAGGTAGCCGCACACGGTAGTCAGATACGGTTTGAGGAAGAAAAAAAAGTTTAGGATATGTATACAAAATGCAAGAATATATATATATATATATATATATATATATATATATATATATATTGTGTACCTGATTAAATCAAGCTGGATAGGTGACTATATACGTCCCCGCCGCGTGTCAAAGGTACAAATGCAACGTAATTTGCAAGAAAACTGCTGGGCCAATAGCCGAAGGCTAGTAAATACCCATTGCGGATAGCTCATAGGGCAGTAAACGTACAAGTGTAGTAAGTAACATGTTATATAGGGGTAGGCAGTGCTATCTGGACGAAGAACAAAGGAAATTGAAATACTGTAAAAAAATGGAAGCCAAATTAACCGAGAGATTGTAGAATCCTACTTCATGCATGTTAATTCAGGCGCATATACGTCAGCCGGACCTATATCTGTCTGCATGATAAAGAAATTAATTTTTCGAGTGGCAAGATAGATTGAGACTCTTGCACCACTTTGACGCGTGAAATGATCCCATTCTGTGTATATTTAATCACTTGTTAGAAAAAATACACCAGTTGTCACTCGGCGCTCGTATCGTCTACTTCCTTTGTCCGGGTAGCTGTGCCCACCCCTATAAGAACATGTTCAGTTACCAACTCGCCCAGCTTGCTGTGTTAATTCAGATGTATAGTAACACCACGCATAAACTCCAAGTTCAGAAATCGGTGAGAATATAAGGTGGGATCATTTTTAGGTTTACCAGAATTTTTAATAATCGCTTGTGGTAGATAGCGTAATTATTGTCCTTGAGCTGGGTTATTCGAATAGGCGGACATTACTAGCACGAGTAATTTAAACGCATATTCGACTAATTACAAAAAATTACTAATTATCTTCTGGATTAATTACTATACTGCACATAAATTGCAGCCGGTGAACTTGCAAGACGTACCCACTCGAAATGAACTTCCAAGATGAAACCACTTCCGAGTTATTTCCCAAAGTGTGGGCCGAAATACGTGGGTGTTCCAGTTACTTTTGGGCTTCAATGCATAAACGAGCATTTTCATAAAAAAGAAGTAAGTGGAACGCATATTCGCATATCAGACTCGCCGTAAACATGCAACAGTGCATGTTTACGGCGAGTCTGATGGCGCATTTCCCCACGCTGGTGCCATTCTGGAAATTTATTCCAAGTGGATACGCCTTGCAATCTCACTGGCTATAATCCGCAAATTGCAATATGTGTCGTAAAGTATAATTAAGAAGTTTATTAGTGAACTTGTGTTAATTGGTTGAACCTGTGTTAGATTTTTCGAGCAAGTAATGTCCGTCTTTCTGATTAATCGAGCTAAAGGACTAGAATTATGTTATCTTCAAAGGGCGATTTTTGAAAACTCCGTAAAACTTAAAATAACACGCCGTATATACCGAGTGTTCAAAATTAAGCTTTACGGAATTTTTAGAAATCGCCTGTGGCAGGTAGCATAATTCTTACCGTTGAGCTGGGTTATTCTAACAGGCGGACATCAGCAGTACAATAAGTCGAAGCACATATTCAAGTAATTAACAAAAATTGACTAATGAACTTCTTAGTTAATTATTTAAGACATATATTGCAATTTACGAATTGTAGCCCGTGAGCTTGTCAGGCGTATCCATGTACTTGGAATGAATTTCCAGAATGACATCTGTTTGGCGATATGCGCCATAAAACTCGCCGTAAAAATTCACTGTTGTTCGACTTACTTTTTTACCAAAATGTTGTTTATGCATTGATGCACAAAACGAACTGGCACGCCCATTTATTTCGTCCCACACTTTGGGAAATAATACCTCGAAACTGGTGTCATCCTGGAAATTCATTTCAAGTGGATGCGTCTTGCCAACTCACCAGCTACAATTCGTAAATTGCAATATGTGTCGTAAAGTAATTAACTAAGAAGTTAATTAGTTTATATTGTTAATTAGTTGAATATGTGTTTCGATATCTCCTGCTACTAATGTCCTGCTCTTTGAATAACCCAGCTCAACCATAAGAATTATGCTACCTGCCACAGGCGATTTGAAAAAAAAAATCCGTAAAGCGTAATTTTGAACACCCGATATATATATATATATATATATATATATATATATATATATATATATATATATACGGCATGATCATATTTAAGTCTTGTTTTTCCTTTACATTTTTAAATTATGTAGGCCAACCACATCAGCAATACCAGGAACTGATGCCGGCGTAAGTGTAGGCAAAGAAGAAAGTGGAAACGCAAGAGAGCAAGCAAACATATATAAAAAAACAACACGGAAGACAGCGTAATAATTTTATTCTGCTGTGAACTTACACTAGATTACACACATTGTACTCAATGTTTGTCAATAATGTAGCATGCTTCCAGAAATATCAGGAAGGCCCCTACATAGGGCTCGTCTTTGTAAACAATTGTATCCGTTGGCCATCAAAGTATATTATTTTTCTGAGGCATGAAGGGCTTCCGGTCCAGCACCATTAGATTTTAGCGTCGCGTATCAAACAGCGTCTTTTAATATCAGTGGCACCGACAGTCAACTAAGATGCTGCAGGCCTCCTCATACGCGTAGCCACAAGTGCATCGCGCGGAAAGATCAGAGCTGAAAATTTTATGCAGAAAGCGTTTTTGTACGAACTCCGAGTTTTAATTACGAGTGCCACAACCAACTCCGCTTGATCGCGCAGAGAAGCAGGGAGAGAGAATGGCTGCCCCTTGTTACTGAAGTCGACAGGAGACAGCGGGCTACAGCGGTAGGAATAGAAAAAAAGAAATGCAGGAACTGCAGGCGCATGCCGAAACAACAGCAACGCTTGCGTGATCGAACGAAGATGCCAGCTCTATTTGAAGCGTCTGTGCCAGCAACACAGAGATGGAAAGGGAAGGCAAGGAAGAAGCGAGAAGAAAAAAAAAGACAGCATGGCGTCGGCAAGGCTCCATTAGGGACCTCGACGCGTTGCCAATTAGAGCTAACGAACGTCAGCTGGGTTTGATCTAATGCATTCTCTTATTCTCTTACTTTTTATCTCTCTTTGTCGTTGTTGCTCTTTTTTTTTGGAGGGGGGGGGGGGAGGGGCATCTTGTGATTCCTGCACTCCCTTTATCTACATGTTCTCTTCCGGCCCGCCTAGTTTTCGATCGATTTTGTGTGTATATGTGCACAAGTGAGTGGAGTGTTATCACACATGGCATAGTTGCACAGCTTCGCTTACTGTAGTTGCAAAAGCAGAGTGCAAATCGAACGCTACAGTACTAGTACGGGAGTCCCGGACGCGGTTCTCTCACAACGAGCTTAAAAGCCGACACGTAAGCGTCGACGAGTGGGTCGATATCGAACAGCGTCGTGCGGCTAACGTTTCCGTCGGTACAGGTAGAAGTATAGTTGACATACGCTGAATGTTGTCATTCGGATTCTATGTACCATTCCAAAAGGCACTTTACGCACATGTGTAGAAAAGCAGGATAATTCTGACATTCTGCGCCATGCTGTGCGGGATTGCTTTCAATGTCAAGCGCATTCTTTTCGACGAAGTTATGCGAACATTCAAGATTTCTGAATATATAGCGCGGATCTTGTTATCGAATTCGTGTTCTATTGTATAGTTGTATATTTCAAGCTCTCAAATATCCGCTAGCAACCACATATTCTATACTGGCATACATGCGATTAAAGTACGTTGCATGGAGCCAATACCCTTGAAAGTCATGGCTGCCGACTATGGCCACTTAAACTATCATTAATTGCTACTGTCACTGTAAGCTACCATTGTAAACTCTATCATTGTAATTTTCTTTAAAGCATGTCGCCTTATCTGCGATTACTAAATTTTGTTTATTTGCTCTATGTTAAGCACTAACAGCGCACAACAAAGCCTATACCTGGGGATATCCCTCTAATGCACATGTTCCTACGTCATATACCATTACAGAGCGTGGCCTCCAGCAAGGAAGCTGGAGTGTACTTCGACTCCGGTCTACGACAACGCTTCAGCGTCAATGCAAAGTGGCGTCAAAACGCTTGCAAACAACCGACCCTGCGACTCCTGAAACGCGCGCGTGAAAAACACACTCGGGCCGCAGAAGAAAGCGTGTTCAAGCGTGGTTTCACACCACAAAAGACGCCGGGCAGCTCGTGAAGGCGCAAATACCCGCTCGCGCCACCATACCATATATACCAGGGTGGCTTCATTTGCAAGATAATGGGGCTGAGTTTATTTCTTTGACACTGTCGGCAGACCGCAACCGCATGGTGGCACGAAGAACGGTTGCCGCCACTGAAAATACGCGGCCGATAGGAGCGTCGCTTAAGGATATATAGCCCAACGACGGGCAGGTAAATGGAAACGAATTAGTCGGCTGAAAAAAAAAAAGAAAGAAAAGACAAAAAAATCAGAAAAACGGCGGGATAAAATAAGCCGGCTTTATTAAAAGTGCCGAGAGGGAGGAAGGAATCAGGTGCGCCCGAGAAGCTTCACTCAAAGTAAAGAAGAAAAAAAAATAATAACAAGACCACGCGTCACTTTTTGTCGCACGAAGGAATGTGTGGGGTGGATATAATATAGGCACAACGCAAGTAATGTTACAGTCGCGAAACCACCGATGCGGAGGGCATTCAAGTAGCAGCGGCAAGAGCACGACATGATCCGACGCTTCAAAGGGAACATTTTGGACGTTGAGAAAAAAATAAGGCACAAAAAACTGTCTCTCGCCGCATAAAAAATAAACCGCCCAGCTAAAGTTCGCTCTCTCTCACATATTTTTTTTTTTTGCTATGAACGTAGCCGGGGGGGACATTTTTTATGCATGGAGTGTGCAAGTATCAAAAGCCCTTTACACAATAGATCGAATAACAGGTTGCTTATTGTTGAGACCGGTAAAAAAATAAAGGAGAGAGAAATATGCTTCGCGTATATCCCCCCCCCCCCCCCCCCCACCCAATTCACTTTTTCTAAAACGATTTTTTTTTCCCAGTTTGGCAAGTTGGCGCACACACATAAAAAATGAACATACACACACGGAGAAGGCGGGGTGCGTGTGTGTCTGTGTGTTAGGGGGGGGGGGGGGGGGTGAGAGATGAAGGCGCAGGTTGAAAAAGCCACTGAAAAAAAATTCCGCTAGGTCAGCGACACGAGCTGAGTCGCTATTGATCAGGTATTGAATGCGACGTGCGGGACTGCAAGGTGCACGAGTCTTTCACTTGCACTCACATCATGAACTACTTTGGTTCCAGGTGTATACGTGTGAGCGAACACGGAGGCGTTTGGGAGGCTGAACTTTGGAGGGCGTACGATGAGGTTTAATCGGTTTGGAAATATTGTTTTACAACTGGACAGCAGTAGGAGGTTTTCTAAAAAAAACTTCGATGCTTCTTCAGTATTGCAGTCTGACAGGGTTTAAACATATATACATATGTTAAGTTTGTACGGCTAATATCAAGAACATCTTTAGAGGCACCCTGTGCAAATAGTGGCGCTGAATCAAAGGAGTACTACGATGAAATACATGCGCTTCGGCTCCAACCACGGTGTCACAGTTTGACAAGTGCCGCAATGTTCCTATCATAATATCTGCAATCAAACTTTTTCTTAACTTGTATCTAACCAGGCCCTCACTTTATGCAGGAGGCAAACCCTGGCTTTCAACGGTCCGTACTTTTCACTTAGAAATAAAACAGACCGCTGTTTCTTATATAACGGCGTGGTTAGTCGTGAACGTAGTAGTCGTGCGCATACAATGCTTCGTAAACTGAGTGAAGGTATGCTTGTAACACCCACTCCAATTTATTCGTTAGTATCACTGGAGGCTAATTTTATTTAATACCATTTATGGAGCCATAGTTAAGTTGAGCAGTCAGGTAAAGTACTTTGACACTTGGTGGTTGAAGAAGACAATATTAAAAGAGATGACCGTCAATATACGCTCGGATCGGAATAAATAGAACGTTGTTTTCAGAGTTCTGAGGTGACAGGAACGCTGAAGTGACACCGCGGAAAATACGCATGAAAGACAATCGTCTCCCTAAAGTTTCGTAGCTCGTTTAAGCCTTTTATATATGTCAGGGCAGAAAACTGGGTGGGGTGATGAAGTTAGGAAATTTGCAGGCGCAAGATAATATCAGCTAGCGCAAGACAGGGGTAATTGGAGATCGCAGGAAGAGGCCTTCGTCCTGCAGTGGGCATAAATATAGGATGATGATGATAAGCCAGGGGCTCTACCTACAATCGTGTCAACAGCTTGACTAACTTGTAAAGTACCGTTGTCGGGTGAAAGATATGCTTAAATAAAGCTCAATCACCAATTTCGGCCAGTAAATGTAGTGTGCGTCATTTTTTTAGAAGGATGCTTCACTTCTGCACCTTGTTGAATTATGTACTGGTTGTTTTGAAAACAAGTCCAACAATAACGAACTTCGTTTCCTGGCCTCTCGAGTGCTGTTAACACAATTTCTCCGGCTGGGTCAGTCTTTCCCCGGAAAAGCCCTTCTCAGAAGACTCAGCACCAGGGATATGTCCTACTTTTGTGCTGCACTGAATATTCTAGGAGTACTCAGTCTAAAGAGTCAGAAACGAAGGCAACAAACAGATCCACCCTGGATGCTTGAGGACGTCATTTGCAACCTTAATATTCCTGGACTTGCAAGCAAATTAGGCCAACCAACTCCATGTCTACACGGGTGGATCGATCAGCGTGGATTCTGATAGCAGTGCGGCTGCAAATTTGCTACCATGATCTGGCCATTTGGACTACCTATAGTCCCTTCGTGTATTGCAGAGAGCGCCGCTATTGCGGCTTCTCTCAGCAAACTGAATAATGGGCCCATACACAAAGCCGTCATACACTTTCGGACTCGAAGCCAGCAGTTCAGCAACTATCTCGTGGCATGCCTCGAAACAATTTCTGACGTCCGTCACTGGCTCAGTCACTCGACAATATTTTCCTTCTGCCAAACAATAAAGAGTATATAGCCGGTGCCACCTATAGGCATCAACCTCTTCTATTACATCATTTACTCAATAAAAATAAAATTTCTGGACGAACCCTCCCTAACTTCGCTGTCCGTGGCTCCTGCTGTTGTGTTGTGAAATTGCTTACGCACAGGACAGCTAATTCATATTTATATATGAATGTATATGTTTTATATATAGCAAATTCATATTTACATATACGTCGTGGTGATTTGCCGAGTGGGCACGTAATAGTGATGCAGAACCATCGATGGTACTATCGATACTATCGATAGTTGAGTCACTATCGAACTATCGATGGTAAAAAAAACTATCGATAGCGCTATCGGTAGTAATTTTGATAGTACTATCGATAGTACTATCGATAGTATGAAATCAATCGCGCAAACTCATTGCAGCATAAACTTGGTTCCCCGAGTGCGTGGTGGTGGTGGTGGTGTTAACTATGACAGGCATCTTCATTATCGCAGTTTACCCTTCACCGAGCTCTGCAGATGTACCCTACGTACAGTTGCTGCAGGATAAAGTGTTAGTGTCGCAAATGTCCTTGCTGTGCTGGTCACAGTGACCCGAGACGCACCGTTTGGGGCGCCTGTTTCTGAGCTGAATTGAAGTGGAATTAATACTTCAGCACGCGTATGCTTGCTGGGTTTCAAGGTTAGTGCTTGAACTGAATCGAAGCTGCATATACATAAAAACAAGGAACAAGCACGTTGCCCTTGACACAGCAGTTGTGCACTATGATTTGTTCCGCAGCACACAACTCCAGCGCTCTAAACAAGTCTGCTCACGAATGTACATACGTACACCCGTGAGCAAAAGTAAACGGACTAGGGATTGCGTGAAGAAGCCGATTTTTTCAACCGCCTGCGAATGCAACTTGAAATTGACGACTGCAGCCCAAACTTGGCATTGCAAACTTTGCAGTGCACTCGTCAATTTCAGTTTACACATGTTAATTACGAAGAAATTCAGTTTTTTTTTTCGGCGACCCCACGGTCCCCGTATACTTTTGCTCACGGGTGTACATACAAGGACATACAACGACTACCGTTGGTACTATCGATAGCAACACCGACTGCACTATCGATGGCAACATTACCGATTGCACTATCGATACCACTATCCATAATACTATCGATAGTCTTTTTACACTATCGATAGTTTCAAGAAAAACTATCGATACTATTACCGATAGTCAATTTACCGATAGTTTTGCATCACTAGCACGTAACCGCTATGCTGCAACACATGTTGCAAAAGAGGAACAGTTTCACAGCCTTTCTTAACCGCTTCGCGGAAGCTTCACTTTACACATGTTCCACTATGTTCGTTAGATCTACCTAATTTTTTTTTTTTTTTGTAACGATGCGTTCATTGACGGCGGGGATCCGCTTCTTCACAATCCCATTTCTCAGCTCAGGTCCTAAGGCGCCGAGGTACAAGAGCATCCATGCAAGTACAAGGAGATGCGAGATGCTTGCCTCGCGTGAGGTCATAGTGATGAAATAATAGGCTAAAGTACTTCACCATTACACCTAATATCCGGGAAATAGGATACAGCGGTTGACGGTCAGTAATGTTAGTGAGAAGATAGTAAACATCGCGCCTCTGGTCTGCTTTCGTTGCCTCCACTTTTGGAGGGGGGACATGGGAGTCGACTTATTTACCCTGAGAGTGTGAAGTTATTTCAATACACGTCTGCCTTGCATCCGGCCGCGACGACTTTCACTCCTAATTTTTAAAAACCGCTCGGATAACGTGCTAATTTTCAAGATTTCAGAACAGTATTACATTGCCATTTCTCTATAAGGTTCGAAATTATCCGTTATTTCTTAATCCAACGCCTTCCAAGACCTAGCATCCTAAATGCTTCTTCGTGTGCAAGAAACTATAATTACAGAAACATTGCGTTTCCTTGAAAATACGTGTTAAGAAAGGAGCCATGACGCTTTTTTAACAGGTATTGTTCCACTTTTCATTTCAAGTAGGGGTGTGCGAATATTCGAAACTTTCGAATAACGAATCGCATATTGTCCTATTTGATCCGGTCCTCGAATCGAAGAATCGCTATTCGAAAACGCGAACATTTTTCGAATAGCTTTTGAATACTTTACGTTGTCGACTGTACACGATAGAACATGAAATTAAAGCAAAATTGCGATAACGTTCATCCCCTCCGCAATGGTCATAACAGCTAGAGGTGTTCGAATATTTGGTACTTTCGAATAACGAATCGAATAGTGTCCTATTAGATTCGGTCTTCGAATCAAATAGTCACTATTCCTAAATGCGAATATTACAGCCAAGCTGTTTGTAGCTAGCCGATTCGTCCGTCTGTCGCCTGTACGCCGAAAACTATCATCATCAGCAAGGGCTCGAGCGTCGTCGTCTTCTTCCACAGCTGGTTGGTTGGAGCCCCTCGGTGCAACCGCGCGAACGCGCTCGTGCCACTGCTCCCGCGTTAGTCGTCGTCGCCTGCTCCCCACAGCTGGCTTATCATTCCAGCATAGAATTTCACTTCTCTTCTGTCGTCGTAATGGTGAGGCCGCGTTTACGGTGATATGAGCCATTGCTTAAGGGGGTAGGAGCCATTCATTGTCTTACTTGACGGACAGATTTCATTTTGAAGCAATTTAATTTTGAAGCAATTTATTTTTGAAGAATCGCAAGCGAGAATACGACAATGGCGGACTGTGGGCATATACCGTCTGTGACGTCGTTTTCTCCGTCGCAGCCGAACGTGTGTGTAACATCATTAAGAAACACAAAGACGTAACCAATTATTGAGAAAGACTTTAACCAACCCTCGGGATTAACCCAGTGATAAACACGTTTCAGTGACCCAGTGATAAACCCAGGGCGCACGTTTCAGCTTCGCTAGTTAACCATCTGTACTTACTGCTTGGGTGGTGTTTTTTAATACTTTTCAAATATTTCAAAACGTCAGCTGCATCCAATTAAACATAAAATTGGAGCCAAATTACGGTAAATTTTCACCACCGCGGGCGTAGTATATACATGAAACATCAGAACGTGCGTAGTGGAGCAGGCTACGCACCTTATGCAGCCATACTAAAGGTCTATAAATCGATCATTCGACCTCTGAATAGTCCTGAGCATGCGAAGCTACTTGTTTGCTTCCAATGCTCCATTGCTAAACTTGCGAAATTTAGCAATACTAGTACGTGAACATCGTTTTACATCAATTGAAATGACGGCTGTTCATTAATCGAAAACTATTTGATATTTGATTCGCTTCGCTTCTGGAATCATTCGATTAGTATGCAATTCGGTCTCAAAAATCACTATTCGAACACCTCTGATAACCACAGACAGCATGCTGCGTCGTTCACACAGCCAGACTTTTCTATCTGAGCACGATCCATTGCAATAAAATGTTGTTTAGACATGCCATTCGGCGGTGGGTATTGTTTGGTGCTATTTATAGATGGAGTACCCTTGCCCTCTTATTGGATTAAATATGTATACGTGTCATTGCAACATACTTTATACAATGGGGGCACCATCTGCCGCGACCATTCGAACTATAGGAAAAAATGTTTTTTTTTTTCGGTCTGCTATCACCGCAGACCAGACGCAATTCGGATTTTGTCGAGAAGGTATACACAGATATTATTTGGTCGACAAGGCTGCCTTCTAAGCCTTTATTGCATATTTTCCGAACATATTGCATATGTTCCGAAGTGCCATAATCGAGTTTCCGAAGAGACTAATTGTTCCTAATGCTCCCTTAGTGCTTTTCATAAATCATGCTTTATAATGTGCAGTGTAATGACAAACTTTCTCATTTTGTGAATACCACGCTGTGAAATTTGTTTTATAACAATGGTGAGAACTACAGCAAACTACTCGAAAAGTATTCTATATTGGATTCGATTATGTATAGCTTCTAGCACTATTAGATTCATATTTGATAAACTTCTGGCACTATTCGATTCATATTCTCTCCGGTTTTAAAAATTACTATTTGCACACCCCTAAAGTTATGTGGTAGCTGCGCAATATCTGTAGGGCATTTTCTAAATTATTCATTTATTCATCCCTCACGCTTTGGTCACGCGATGCCTCCGTGAATTAATTCTCTATATCTACTGAATCCGACGAATTTTCGTAATCTATGAATGCGACATACAAAGCCTTGTTATGTACCTCAGATTTCTCAACAATGTCATTAACGGTATGAATATCAAATATCGTTATGGTGGAGACAGTAAGTGTTGCCCTGATTCAATTGGACATTTTCGTAGTATGTTGTAGAATACAAACAGCAAGCTACAATATGTCTATAATAATTCATACTTTCATCTCTGTTTTCTTATTTCTAAGTATTATACTAACATTTTTCTGAACATTCTGTTACTAGTGAAGTCATCAGGCTTGGTTTATAAAAAGTACCAAGCATTTACAGTACAATATTGCCCCTAGACATCTGTTGTCAAATTCACGATTATTCAGTTGTCTCTTGTCGCTCATTACCTCGAAACATTTTTCAAAGCTCGTCTGATTTCATCCTTGGTTAAAGTTTGGAATTCCGAAACTTTACTGCAGCTACGTTTAAAGGGCCCCAAACCCTTTGTCGAATCTCTTCTGATTTAATCCTTAGTTAAAGTTCGGACTTCCGAAATTTACTGCTGCTGCGCTTAAAGGGCCCCAAACATCGGTCAATGCTTTTCTGATTTCATCCTTAGTTAAAGTTCAGACTTCCAAAAATTTACTACAGCTACGCTTAAAGGGCCCTTAACCACCCGTCAGGCTTGGTGAGAAAGAATATTCCCCGAAAAGCACATGCAGCTGTGAACATCTCAGCCAAATTTTGCAATCATGCGCGGCGCGTAGAGTTCACAAGCGCAGCAAGAAGTTGTCGTTCTCTCTTTTTTTTTTCTTTCTTAAACACCCTTTATTTTCAAACAGAGGCCTTCTCCTCGACCGTTTCAAAGCTGCAGGTGACTTGCATATTTCATCATAAGCAAGATTCCCATAACGGCTATTATTGGCTGATAGCTGACATCAGTCAAGAATGGTGTCTGGATCAGTGCGCTTCTTCCTACTGCTGCTGCATATACTTATTGATGCCGTTTAATAAACAGGCTGAAGCAAGCGATACTCTCTGCGTTTCGAATTTAGATAAGAATTACGCACTCCGGCACAAGCCAACTATCGCCTGCATGCTCACGCTCGGCCGCGCCCGCCCACGTAGGAACGAAATGTTGGCCACGCTACTTATCGGGTGTCGTAGCCGTCGAGTATCGCAAATTTCGATTAGTTTTGGTTTAATTTCGATCAGCTAGCCTCGAAACACGCTAAGCTTAAGCCAAGACAAAAACAGCTGAGCAGGTGTACGAGGTTGCCCATAATTCGAAGAAAGTGGCGAATAGGCTCCATGCATACATGTGATATATTCTCTGAGCCGAACAAGCTGTCCGGGCTGTGTGCCCGTCTATCAGCTCAAAAAGTGTTCAGCGGCCGCGCGAAAAGCGTCACGCCATGGCCTATTCCACCTGCACCGTTGGTGTGGTGTATCAAATACCCATAAGTTGCGGTATAAGTTCTACGTATCGGCCAAACAGGCCCTTGTATTAGTATACTGATGAAGAAAACACGAAGGTTCGTTAAAGAATGGGACTGGATGAACAGTTGCCCATCCACTGTGGCGCACATAGGGGCACCGTCGTTTGCAGGCGCTAGAGTTCTTGGGGAAAGCCGCGACCAGGTTACCCGAGGATTAATGGAAGCAGTTCACATTAAGAAATATGGAGCGCAACGTGTCAGCGTTTCCTCAATATCTATTTACCGCAATGAGCAGAACCTTTTTTACATGGCTGTATAAACAACGGTATGAAAACCGGATCTTGATTGCTATTCTTACTGCGATAGCAATTATACGGAGGCGCAAGGCGCATTCACACCGTCGGCCGGCGCCGCCGTCGCCGTGCTGTCCTGCTCGACGGCGCATGCGCAGCTCACGCGCGAAAGGTTAGAAGGTTTCGAATCTCCAGAGAAGCGAAGTGCGTTTCGTGTCCAGGAAATCTGGACGTTGCCCCTTCGGCTATGTGCCGAACTTCACAGCAGTGCACCAATATGTAACCCCATAGGCAGCATTTTCAAAACATAATATTTCACAAGGCTGCTCAATTTTTCAACAACTTTCAATCAGTAACGTCGAGAGGTTAGGCCCGTTTATTAACATGCGTATTTGCGGCAATAAGTCGTAACGCCCTTGCTCCGTTATAGCAGAATTTTTAGTCAGGTTTAAAACATTTCTATAACGCAACAGAAAGTTACGAAAAAGTTGCCAAAAATATATAAAGCAACGACAAGCAACTTGAGAATGTTAAAAGCATGCAACTCTGCAAAAGCGGTGATGCGACATTTAGTTATGATACGCGGAACTGGTAACCTTGGTGTAGCTTAACGGCTTCAGAATTATGACATGAGCGTTGCTGTATCACAAAATAATACGCACACCTTGTGCACTTCCCCGGCACAGTTAGCTAACCGGATATATCCTTTGGTGAACCTCTCTGTCTTTCCGTTGCCTATATATATATATATATATATATATATATATATATATATATATATATATATATGCCGCTGTTATTTTGGGACTGTCTTTACTAACATTCAAAGCCTCCGTGAGAAGCAGCTTCGGTTCTCTTAGACCACACACCTTAGTTGGGCTGTCTTGGCGCTAAACCCACCAAGATGTTCTACGTATGCAACTTACTACTGCTCGCATAGGTATTTTGACCTGGACGTGCCGCTTTCATTGGTAATATGATACAATAAGAGTCTATGCGGCTTGATAAAGTCGTACCTTTGTTACAAAACCAAGACCAAGCGCCCCTCGAAGTCACATTAAAATGTAGAAATAGTAAAGACATCGATATTTGGTTTACTTTGGTTTACATGAAAGACACTTGCATAATGAACTTGAAAGCTACTTCTATGAACCATGTCCTCTCGCTCTGTTCAACATCATGGCTAAACTACGACTCCTTGTGCTGAAAGGTTCACAGCGGTAACAGCCGTGAAGCAACTAACACATTTAGAAGCTTGGAATCACTTTAAAAATGTGGCATACGCTTTCGTAGTTCTCATGCTTGGGCTTCGACAAGTGGTTCGAGTACACGCCAGATAGTCGTTTCGCCATTCGCTCAATATGGATTGTTTCTCTACGTTTGCAAATTTAAACAGTTGAAGTCAATGTGTTCGTTACTTACCTAGAAAATGCATCCTCCAGATCTCTCGAAGTCGATGATCGTATATGCAGTATCCGTTTGTAGACAAATCATGTTAACACCATGGTTTATAGCAACTAAATACTTTTGGCACACGCATCATCAGCAGAGTGATCGTTGGCACAACGATCTGCCCACTTTTGGTCAACACGGTGACTGCGCGACACGCTTGAGTAGCATTCTTGCGAAATTGATCGCAATATGCCATTGGTCGAAAGCATATTTACGAAATCAGCGGCCTACCAGCTCGTTACGAAACCATAGGCACATTCCATTGGTCAGACCGTTCCGGCCAACGCCACGTTTCTCCTCACCCGTTCAGGCGTTTCCCCATTGTTCCCCTCACAACTCGAGTGGTTGTGAAACCAACTTTTGATTCTGCATATATACATTCATATGTATAGCTTCGGTTTCGCGAGCTTCGCTGAACTGTAGCGATGGAGCCATGAACGTACACGACGCGCTACGCTGTACGTATGTGCGACCATAACTGCGCTAGAGTTTGTATACATAGCACAAGACACCGTCGTGACCTGAGGCTCGGAGTTTGTGCGAGAAAGTGTTGTCTTAAGTGCTTAGTAGGCGTCCACGTAGCCGAGGAGGAAAGCGACAGACCCTCGACGACGTGTCTCCAAGAGCCCTCCTTTCTGGGGAGGGCCGTCATGCTCGCGCACGTAGACCACGTCCCCCTAGCTCTTGGGAAACACGCCGAGATCGGTCAACAGCACCTCGCTCGCTGCTAGACGCCCAATGAACCAGGGACAAAAGGCCCGCGTACGCGAAAGACAAGGTAACAGCGTGCAGCCCTGGCAGCAGTCGCCTCGGGCAAAAAGCAAGGTGCGTTGCACCACGCAAGTCTTCAATTCCCCTCCTTCCCTGCCCACCTCTTCGCATTGGTTTATTTTATTTTTTCACTCCTCGCTTTCACCGCTCCCTTTTTCTTAAGGCCGCTTCAGCCATGTTGGCCAACGCTCTCGATTGTTCGTTTCCCCTACACACAAACTCTGTTTGCGTGCCTCCATTTCTTAACGGGCAAACAAGTATACTGCCCACACGATGCAAAGTACGCAGCTACAACGAGCACGTTTACTACTCAAGGTGCAGGCTTCAAGGAGGCAGAAGTAGAAAGGGAGGGGGGGATGAATGCAACATAAGAAAGAACGAGGAGGGAGACAAGCGTGGATAGTACACACAGCCACGCTCTGGAAGAGGTGCGCAATTCCTTCCCAAGCACCCGAAGCTCCCAAGTCTCCTTAGCTCGTAGGAGGGCTTCCTTGGGATCGTTCCCACAGATTCTCCTTTCTTTGATCAATCTTCCACTCTCTCTCTCTCTTTTCTACGGTCTCGCTTGCTTCCATCACCGTGTTCATTTCGCCTATAGGCGCGCGCGAGCGCTCCGGTGGCGTTACCCCTTGGCCAGCGTCTCCTGGCCACCACACGCGGACGTTCACCCCTCGACGTCTCATTTCCTTCGCTTCCCTCGCTCTTCCTTTTCGGTTTTTCTTTTTCTTTTTTTTTCTTTCGTTTCACGGACCCTCTCTTCTTTCTCTTCGCACCCGGCGTACATGCCATGTGCACCGCGCGAATTGTGGCGATACCGCCAATAACCCTCGCACGCTCCCATTATTTGGCTGCTGCCGGCGAAGGGATGAAGAGGAGGTGAGGAATGAAAGAACAGCAGCCCACGATGTAGAAGGAAGGGCTGCTGCGGAGCAGGCAGCCCGCCTCGCCGCGTCACCGCTGACGCCGCGCCATGTTGCAAACGTTACAGGCGTATACGCTGCGCCCATCAAGCGCGGGGCGCGCGGCACTAAAGAAGGGGAAAAAAAAGACTATGCCAGGTTGCGCAACGAAATAGAGGAAAGGAGGAGAGAGAAGGCGAGAGAGAGGGTCAAAAAGAAACACGAAAGGGTTTCGATGTGGAAGACACAAGATGCACGAAAGGGTGCATAGGTAGGTGGATAGGTAGGAAGTATAAGGCATAGTCTCGGCCTCACATAGGTGGCGCAGCGGTTGGGTGTGGAGAGGGGAGACTGAACAATGCGGCTCCTGCGCGGCTACTGCCGTGTCAGGGAAGGCAGCGAGCGACAATCCCGGGAGCTCGCGTGCTTTCGGAGGAATGAAAGGAACTCCAGCCGCGTTCCCATGCGCGGAAGCCCGGCTCGCGGGCTTTGGGGTAAGCCATCCCCGCAAACAAACAGATGCACTCTGTACTCCCGAAAAACGGCGAGCTGAGAGATGCGGAAGGGTTGGGGTATTTCGCTCCGAAAACAAGACGAAAATAAAGGGGGGGAAAAAAGAAGTAGGCAAAGCAGGCGGAGAGCGAAGGCGGTCGGGGCCAGTGCCCGCCATATCTTTCTTTTTCTTCTTTCTTTCTTCGTTTTTTTTTTTTCGGTAGAGAACGGCTGTGCGAAGCTTTCGGTGAATTCTGCAGCGCCAGATTGATGGAAGGAGCGGACCGGGGAATGATGAATTGTTGTCCGGTAGGACAGGCGTTAGAAACAAAAATGGAGAATGCAAATTTCGGAGGCACCGGAACGCCTTACGTTTGCGAGAGTGGCATTCGTTATTTTTGCTTCTTTTCTTGCTCCCTTTATGCTAGATTCTGCAGGCCTGGTCTTTCAGTAAACAAAAAAATAAACAAATAAGAAAAGCGAGAGAGAGAGAGAGAGAGAGAGTGCATAATGGGTGGCGACAATTCGAAGAGTTCGCCTACAGTTGCGTTGCGCGGGATACGAACGTTTCTGCGGTAGAGATTAAGGCTCGCGGATTTTCTCTGGCTACGGCTTTGTGCTTTTGAATGAAAGGGGAGAAATGTTGGGCGAAAGAGAGAGCGTTTCAAGAATGGGCATTTCTGTAATAAAAATGAGCGCACCTGGATGAAGGGTGAAGGGCTGGCAGGCGGACGGATTGGCTCGTGTTGACACGTTAGCTCGAAAATGGTCAGGACCGCATTTGAACAAGTTACCTACCTCCCTGATCACGCGTTATGGCACAGGGAAAAGAAAGTCACCTCTAGAAATGGTGTTATATGGGCAAGTTATTTGACACTGACCTTGATGACAGCTCATTTCGAACGACATGGGATGGATGGAGCTATACGTACGCGAGGAGGTCAGGAGAGTGCATCATCACTGACTCTGCTTTTATTAGATTCACATAGTCCGTTGGCGGCTTTCTAGAGAATTCGCGGTAGTGAAGCATCCCAGTAAGCACCGAAGAAAGCTTGTAACACGTTTAAGAAGATAGTTCCAAACAAAATGACGGGTTTAAGAAGCAGGGACCGCTGACACACCATTTGATTACATTGGTTATTGGTTATATCCACCATTGGTTATATCCGGTTATATTGGTTATATTGGTTACATCCTGCAACCTTTCTCGGTGAAATCTGGAAGGAAGTGACGTATCTTCTCTTTTGTACGAACTACGAGAGAGAGAAAGAAGTTCGCTGTGGCTCAGCGACTGTAGGGTTCTGTTGTTGAGCAAGATTCTACGGACTAGCTTTTTCGGCCACTCTGGCCGAATTCGCGATGGGACGAAAGGCGAAAAATGACTCCAATCACTAAATGACTCCATGCAGCCAAAATTAATTCGAGACCCTCCACCATGGTGCCCCTTGTACGTCTTGTGGTCCTTCCGGATGTTAAGTAGGACCAATATATCATCGTGTCGATGCTCTTGGGTAAACTAGTTTACATTCCTGCTTATCGATTTAGATTTGTGTAGCCTAATTACACGGCTCACGCCTAAACTTCAAGGGAAATCTTCAAAGGCGATATACATATACCGTTACCGATTCGGCGCATGACAAGAACTGAATGGAGAGCCACCGTATTGATTGTGATGCTTGCTGGCGAAAATCGCTGAAGTAAACGTTTACATTTACGTTTTGCGTTTTACAAGCTATCCTTTATTATGCGTTGAAATAATCGAACTGGATGGCGCGTGCCTTGCTAAAATGTGCAGAGTGTTTGGGCGATTGGTTAATACGCCACGCGATCGAAGGAAAGCGCACGACTACGAATTATCGATCAATCGCTGTAATGACCCGCTGCGGTAGCCCAGTGGCTATGGCGTCGCGTTACGGAGCATAAGGTTGCGGGTTCGATGCGTGCCGCGGCGGCCGCATTTCGATGAGGGCCGAAATGCGAAAACACTCGTGTACTTTGATTTAGGCGCACGTTAAAGAACCCCAGGTGGTCAAAAATTAATCCACTGCACCGTCCTTCGTAATCAGATAGCGGGTTCGGCACGCAAAACTTTAGAATTCAATTTTACACGCAGGGTGATGCTGCAGCCACGCGAGCTGCCTGAATGCTGATTCCAGAGCCAGGCCTCCGCCCACGCACAGCTACTCGGACTCCGAGGACAGAGCAACACCTACCCGCTTGGGCCCCAAGCTTTTGACTCCAGCGACCCGGGCGAACCTTAAACTTTGTTCAAGCCGTCCATCCAATGCACCCGCCGTTACGGCCAACTTTAAACCAGTTGGTTCCAGCTGGTACTGGTAACGTTGTTTACAGCCATCAATGCATCGCCCAGTAGTTTATATGCACACCCCCAACAACCCCCTAGGAGGAGAGCCTGACAGGATCTTCTCTGTAACTGTTCTGTCGTCTATATATATATATATATATATATATATATATATATATATATATATATATATATATATGCAGCGTGAAGGTAAGCCCTTGATTGTCAAAGTAATGACGAGCACAGAAATGCTTCATCTTGGAGTGGGAGCAGAGACATGGTGGAATAAGAGCTTATGTGTCCTATCGGGAGAATTTTTACGGGCGGGGAGTAAAATAAGGAATTGAGAAAGAGGGATACGGCGGAAAATCCCGAGCGGGTGGAGTATGTAGACCTGCTGGTCTGAAGCCGTGTTGTGACGATTCGCATCATTGCCTTGCTTTCAGTGTGCCTTGAAGCAGGTACCGTTATCTTCTATAAGTATGCGCATCGTCTCGCACACTTCCACTATTTTGTTTGTCTTTTTTAATGACTGCTAGCGAATTTGTGAAGACATCCGAGGATCTGACTGCAAGAAGCTTAGAGATGGAAAATTTCACACCGACGTGAACTCCTTAAGCTTCCTTAGCAGAGCGCTGGGTTCACCATATGTGTAGCAGTGGTGACCGCTGATGAAATCACAGTGTATAGCGCTCAGACGTTATGCGTACCCGCCATCAAGTATAGGCAGCACCATTTGCATAGACGTTAAATATGTTAACCTTTGACAAAGTGAAAAGTTCAGCCGGTTGTCTGGGGTGGAGACTGAACACTTTTCTATCGGAAGAAGAAACAAAAGCACGGCCGACACACTCCTGTATTTTGTCGCCCTCTATTTGCTCGTATGTGTGTTCCTCCGCTACAAGATGTATTAACTCACTTTGAGCCGAAGATGAGTCACTTGCCGGTGATATCTGTGCCGCATCGTTGAAACTTATAGCGCTCGTTCTGTTCACATTTTTCTACCGGTAACTTTGCGTTATTTTTGCAGGACAGCATTGACCAACTCGCCTGACTTTACACCTATCACTGCAACTTAGTCCTTTTGCTCTTGGTTATGCGGGTGAAATCCTAAGAATGTATTGGCATTGGCTTAGGCTGGAAGTCAGATCAAAAGTCACGTTCAAAGTGCTTATTCGGCGTGGCAGCAGTCGGTGGAAGTTACTTTTTAAGTTCGCATCTTTTCACAGTGAGTAAGTGCTGGTGCGTTAAGCTCCGTAAGTGTGTTGAACCTGGCACGCTCCTGCAGAGCGGTATTGGAGTAAGCACGGGATAACACCGTTATTGTGCGCAGAGTGACCCGATTATGCATCTCTATCGGAACCCACTGCGTCAAGGTAAGTATATCTTATATTGCGTCTGCAGTACAGAAGTCATGCGTTTGTAAGACTGAACGTACCAGACATGGCGCCATGACTGGGCCCGCTCCACTTGCTATTAGAACTATGAGACGAACAAGGCGGAGTGGGCTTGTGCAATTTCCGCTAGCCTTATACAAAACGTCAGAGTGTGCAACCGAACAGAAGCGATGAAGATCAATACCAGTATGCGCACCTCTGCGAAGTTACATTGATTGAGGTAGCGTAAGGACGAAATGTTTAAAGGAGACTGCGTGAACCTCCTATGCCCTGCCCTTTTCGCTATCACATAGTAGTCAGATTTATGAGGCGATATTTTCGCTCCAGCTTGTTGCGAATAATTCTGCAATATGTCAAGGGATTATTGAAGAGCCTGCCTGGAGGCATGTTATTAAACTGGCCCATTAAGTGACGACATTACCGTAGATGAGAAACTTCACGTGCGCTATCTGCTGTAGTGGCCAGGCTATGGTCATGAGAACGCTAAAAATGCGAATAGCGTTATTTGCCTACCTCAGCCGTTTTGAATCTATCTATCTATCTATCTATCTATCTATCTATCTATCTATCTATCTATCTATCTATCTATCTAATCTATCTATCTATCTATCTAGCCTCATACGCTCTGCCAGTGGGCCATACTGTCTACCTTCTTGGGCAACTAAGTACGTGCTTCTGGTCTTGATGCCACCGTGGTCGTTCGATTGTTGTCATTCTAGGGTCGTGATATCTTACTCTCGTCATGCTGCCGTCATCACGCCTTCTACTCCGATCTAGTGGTCCAAGTTGTCTAATAGCTTGGGCCGCCATTAGGTATGTGTTCGGCGACCATTCATTAATTGCTGGAAGCCGATACACAAACGAGACAACGTCGTAGGTTACACGAAACAAACATTATTGTCATCAGAAGAAGAAAGGTTATGAAAGACTGCTATCACTTTTCATTTTTAGATGCGAAGCAGCTTATGGCGGGGGCTTTGTCCGTCCCTCCCGCGGCGTCTCACACCCCCACAGCGCATGCGCGTCCCCTCCCCTCTCTCTCCTCTCCTACGCTCCCCCCTTTCTCTCCTCTAGGAATCAGGAGCGGCGGTGGTGCGACAGCTGCAAACTCCACTGGGGGCGCCACGGTAGTTCCGCGGTATGAAAATGACGGAGCGCGCGCGCCTCATTCTCTCTCCTGTGCAGCGCCGCGATGAGCGCTCGGGCCGCTGCCGCGAAATCATCTCCCGCTCAAGCGAACCATCTCCCCGCTGCTTCGCATTCACACATGGTTCCCTTTAGCGGGAGATGGAGTAATTTTTTTCTTAAGAACAGCGCGAGACTGGAACAGACTTCCGGCTAATGTTGTGAATTTAGAAAACCATGCGGAGTTCTCTTCCATTGTTCTCGATTGTTACTGTAGCACCTAACATACTCCACTAGTGCATTATCGAGCTGTACTTCATTTCTGTTACACCAACAGCATTTATTGTAATTCTTTGGATTGGTAATATCACTCATGTCTTGGTCCTAATTGGGACCGGTGGTAACTGTAAATTAACTATGTGACAAGTAATTCATGTAAGGATACTTGTTTGTTGTAACATTATTGTAATTAATCAGCCCCACAAAGCCCGAACACCATTTTACATCAGAGAAAATACAACTTGTCCATATTTATTTAATTCTGGCCATTGAAAGTATCATCATCATCATCATTCACCACATCATCAGCTTATATTTATGTCCACTGCAGGACGAAGGCCTCTCCCTGCGATCTCCAATTACCCCTGTCTTGCGCTAGCTGATTCCAATTTGCGCCTGCAAATTTCCTAACTTCATCATCCCACCTAGTTTTCTGCCGTCCTCGACTGCGCTTCCCTTCTCCTGGTATCCATTCTGTAACTCTAATGGTCCACCGCTTATCCATCCTACGCATTACATGGTCTGCACAGCTCCATTTTTTCCTCTTAATGTCAAATAGAATATCGGCTATCCCCGTTTGCTCTCTGATCCACACCACTCTCTTCCTGTATCTTAACGTTAGGCCTAACATTTTTCGTTCCATCGCTCTTTGTGCGGTCCTTAACTTGTTCTCAAGCTTCTTTGTTAACCTCCAAGTTTCTGCCAAATATGTTAGCACAGGTAGAATGCAATGATTGTACACTTTTCTTTTCAACGACAGTGATAAGCTCCCAGTAAGGATTTCGAAATGCCTGCCGTATGCACTCCAACCCAATTTGATTCTTCTGTAAATTTCCTTCTCATGATCAGGGTCCCCTGTGAGTAATTGACCTAGATAAACGTACTCCTTTACAGACTCTAGAGGCTGACTGGCGATCCTGAATTCTTGTTCCCTTGCCAGGCTATTTTATTGAACATTATCTTTGTCTTCTGCATATTCATCTTCAACCCAATTCTTACCCTTTCTCGATTAAGGTCCTCAATCATTTGTTCTAGTTCGTCTCCATTGTTGCTGAATAGGACAATGTCATCTGCAAATCGAAGGTTGCTGAGATATTCGCCATTGATCCTCACTCCTAAGCCTTCCCAGTCTAAGAGTTTGAATACTTCTTTTAGGCATGCAGTGAATAGCATTGGAGAGATTGTGTCTCCTTGCCTGACCCCTTTCTTGATAGGTAACTTTCTACTTTTTTTGTGGAGAACCAAGGTAGCTGTGGAATCCTTGTAGATGTTTGCTAAGATATTCACGTATGCCTCCTGTACTCCTTGATTACGCAATGCCTCTATGACTGCTGGTATCTGTACTGAATCAAATGCTTTTTCAGAATCTATGAAAGCCATATATAGAGAGGTTGATTGCACTCCGCAGATTTCTCGATTACCTGATTGATGACATGGATATGATCCATGGTAGAATATCCCTTCCTGAAGCCAGCCTGTTCTCTTGGTTTACCGAAGTCAAGTGTTCCCTGATTCTATTGGAAATGATCTTGGTGAATATCTTATACGATACTGAAAGCAAGCTAATGGGTCTATATTTCTTCAATTCCTTAACGTCTCCATTCTTGTGGATTAGTATAATGTTGGCATTCTTCCAGCTCTCCGGTACACTAGAAGTCGTGAGACATTGCGTATAAAGGGCCGCCAACTTTTCAAGTATGATATCTCCGCCATCCTTATAAGATAGATGAGCAAGCTGTCATATATAGCTTTGCGGTGTTGAGGGGTCCCTCTTGGAAGGATCCAGTCATTGAGTGTGACGAGTGAGCTCTGCAGCCCAGCAAGGCAGATTCTTCGCAGTGAGGATAGGAATCCTTATAAGAAGCAAAACCAGTTGACCTAATCTAGGCACCTCACCGGAAAGACCACTGGGGTTGCCTTTTCATACAAGTACAGTTTTTCATTTTTTTTATGATTTGATAAACGTCTTCCCCTCTCTCTCTCTCTCCCTCCATCCTTGATTAAAACGGCTGTTATTCCATCTTCTCCAGCAGCTTTTCCTCTGGTCATGTCTTTCAATGCCTTTCTAACTTAATCGCTAGTTATAGAAGGGGCCTCTGTATCCTGTTCATCACTACTTCGAATGAAAATAGCTTGGCTGCTCTGGGAACTGTACAGGTCAGTATAGAATTCTTCCACTGCTTTTACTATGTCATCAAAATTACTGATGATATTATCCTGCTTATTTTTCAGTGCATACGCTTTGCCTTGTCCTATGCCTAGTTTTCTTCTCACTGATTTCATGCTGCGTCCATATTTTACTGCTTACTCAATTTTTACCATGTTATAATTTAGAATATCTCTTACTTTCTTCTTGTTGATCAGTTTTGTCAGTTCAGCGAATTCTATCTGATCTCTCGAGTTTGCCACTTTCATGTTTTGTCGTTTTTTTTTATTAGGTCCTTTGTCACTTGGGGAAGCTAACCTACCGATTGCCTTGGTGCCTTACCTGCCACTTCAATTGCTGCTTCTGAGATCAGCCTAGTTACGGTTTCATTCATTACCTCTATGTTGTCTTCATCTTCCTGTTCTAAAAGCTGCATATTTGTTTGCGAGCACCAACCTGAATTGGTCTGCTTTTACCCTTACTGCGTCTAGGTTGGCCTGTTTCTTCTTGACTAATTTTACTCTTTCTCTCTTCAAATTAAGAGAAATCCTAGACCTCACTAACCTATGGTCACTGCACTTTACCCTACCTAACACTTCTACATCCTGTACTATGCTGGGATCGGCAGAGAGTATGAAATCATTGAAAGTATATCGGTACGTAAAAACAGTGAAATGGTGATTAGAATGAATTTATACATTAATCATTTAATTAATTAGCATTTATTTGCTGAACCATCCACAAGAAAAACTTCCTCCAGCAAATCAAAAACGCTAGATTGTTCTTTACATGGGGTTTCCAGCGCCTAAATCAATCTTTAGGAATCGAATTCAGCATATCCAAAATTATACTTTTGTCTTTGGGCGGTTAATATCCGTTGTATAGATGCTTCATAATTTTGCTTATATATACTATATTATGTTTTCTTGCTCTGGGCTGTTCCCAGAGTTGTTGTAGGAGGTTGAGTTTCTTAAGTCGTTCATTTTAGCTTTTCTCTCAACCCTGCCAATTCATTTCATATAAATGGACAACGAATAAAGTTTGATTGGATTGGATTATAAGTCGAACGTCTCTAGTATCAAGGCAAATATGCCTGAAACTGCACTGTTGCAGTGTTTGCTAATGGTATGCTTTCCTTCACTTGAATAAAAAATTCTCAGTTTCTCACGAAGTAGAAGCATTGAAAACGATAGGAAAGTTTAACGTTACACTGCAGGCGTATCAGAAAGCTAGCGTGATGAGGAGCATGCCAGCTCCGTTGCAGGCGTCGCACCTCTATGGTGCACAATAGGGAGTCCGTTGCACGATTGGGAGTGTTGAGCACGATATGGAACTTAGTGCGCGATAGGGAGCCCTGTGCACGATAGGCGGCTTTGTGCAGGATAGGGGGTGTGGTGCACGATAAGGAACCTTGTGCGCGATAGGGAGCCTGGTGCACGATAGGGAGTATTGTTGTCACAAAAGAGCGCGTAATCAAAGCGCGCGCCGTGTGTCACGCAAGCCACCGAAAGAAGCACTCCGGCCCCGCAGCAGCTTCAAGCTGAGGGGCATACGCCTCAAACAGCCGACGCGACCGACGGAATCTAGAAGCGACGGTAATGAGAGAGAGAGAGAGAGAGAGAGAGTGCCGAGACACCTTCTCAATCGGCGAGTCGTGAGAGAGAGATTACTACAGCGCGAGCGGGCGCCTACAGATGAGTCACCAGCCCCCCCCCCCCCCCCCCCCCTCGACGACGCTCCGACGGCGGCGGTCGAAGATGCGAGAATTGACCAGAAGATTCCCTGGCTGTGGCCATGCTACGGGGTCCCAACTTTGACCGAAGGTTCCAGAACCCATGGTGAAGGCTATAAAAACGCCGTGCGGCCGGAATCAGAAAGGAGATCAGTCCGCGCCGGTGAAGATATGTAACGTGAAGACTGCCATTCAGCGGAAGAAGGGGATTCCCCGGCAAGCTAGTCGACGAGTTCATCGAGCGTCTGCATTTCCGAAGAAGTTCCTTCTTCGAGATTTGCCTCGAGCTACGCCGAGATCGTCCGGTTCAAGACCAGCACGGGTGAGTACGATTGGACACTTAGTGCTCCTATTCATTTTGTACTTAACGCGTCGGACTCTTAGTGCTTGTCGTGAATTATTTTCCTGTGTTTTGTGAATACCCATCTGAATTGTATTGTGATGTGCCTAGCCTAAGTGTGCACGTGTGTGTAACTGCCTTGTGTGAAGAATATATTTTGTTGTGTTTTGACAACTCTGGGCTCTGACTCGGTCCTTGGACAGCAACCGGCGTTCGCTGGCGCACCAGAGGGCCCTTACTAATTGTCCTTGCTTTCGTGGGATTATTTTCAGAAGCTGATAAGTCGGCTTTGGATTTTGGTCCGGCGTTGGCGCCTCGTTCATGGAGTGTGGGACACTTGTGCACGATAGGCGGATTTGTGCAGGTTAGGGAGCCTGTTGCAAAATAAGGAACCTGGTGCAGAATAGGGAGCCTTGTACACGATAAGGAGCCTGGTGCACGATAGGGAACGTTCTGCGCGATAGGGAGCCTTCTGCGCGATAGGGTGCCTGGTGCATGATAGAGAGTCTTGTGCACGAAATTGAATTCGGTGCACTATTGGCATCCTGTGCACGATAGGCTGCTTTCTGCAGCATAGGGAGCCTGGTGCACGATAGGAACCTTCAGCATGGTATGGAGCCTGGTGCACGATAGGGAACCTTGTACATGACAGGGAGCCTAAATTGTGCACGATGGGGAGCCTGGTGCACGACAGAAAGCCTGGTGCATGACAGAAAGCCTGGTGCGCGACAGGGAGATTGACGCACAATACGGAGCCTGTGCATGATAGGGAGTCTTGTGCACGAAATGGAACTTGGCGCACGATTGGAATCCTGTGCACGATAGGCAGCTTTCTGCAAGATAGGGAGCTTCTGGTGCTTAATAGCGAGCCTTGTGAACGATAGGGAGCCTGGTGCACGATATGCAACCGTTTGCTTAATAAGGAGCCTTGTGCACGATAGGGAACCTTGTGCACGATAGGGAGCAGGGTGCACGATATGGAACCTTTTGCATAACAAGGAACCTTGAGCTCGATAGGGAACCTTGTGTACGATAGGGAGCCTGATGCGCGATATGGATCTTGGTGAACGATTGGGAGTTTTGTGCATGATATTGAATTTGGTGCACGATAGGGAGCCGTGTGCATAATAGGCGGCTTTGTGCACTATATGGAGCTTGGTGCACAATAGAAAGCCTAGTGCATAGGAGCTTAGAGTACGATAGGGAACCTTGTGCACGATAGGGAGCCTGGTACACGATAGGAAGCCTGGTGCATGATAGAAAACCTTGTGCACGATAGAAGGCATAGTGCGCGATAGGGAGCTTGGTGCTCGATACGGAGCCTTGTACACAATAGAAAGCCTGGTGCATGGTAGGGAGTCTCGTGCGCGATAGGAAGTAACGTTACTGATAGGGAACCATATGCACGATAGGAAGCCTGATACACGATATGGAACCTTGAGCCCAAGGGGGAATCTTGTGTACGATAGGGAGCCTGGTGGCGATAGGGAGCTTGGTGCAAGATACGGAGCCTGGTGCACAATAGAGACTGGTGCCCGATAGGGAGTCTTGTGCACGATATATAACTTGGTGCACGATTGGGAGCCCTGTGCACAATAGGCGGATTTGTCCAGGACAGGGAGCCTGGTGCACGATATGGAATCTTGTGCATGACAGGGAACCCTGTGCATGATAGGGAACCTTGTGTACGACAGACAGCCTGGTGCGCGATATGGAGCTTGATGCACGATACGGAGCCTGGTGCATGATGTGTAATTTGGTGCACGATAGGAAGCCCTGTGCATAATAGGCAGCTTTGTGCACGATATGGAGCCTGCTGCACAATAGAAAGCTGAGTGCGCGATAGGGAGCTTAGAGTACCATAGGGAACATTGTGCACGATAGGGAGCCTGATTCACGAGAGGGAACCTTGTGCGCAATAGAGAGCCTGGTGCACGATAGGGAGCTTGGTGCACGACGGGGAGTCTTGTGCACGACATGGAACTTGGTGCATGATTGGGAGCCCTGTGTATAATAGGCGGCTTTGTGCACGATACGGAGCATGGTGCACAATAGAAATACGCCTTAAAGGAGGGCGCCAAACTAGTTTCCATTACCTGGGACCATTTAACGTGAACCCACCGATGGGTACACGAACGCTTTTGCATACCGATCCCAATGAAATGCAGCAGCCGCGGCCGGGAATCGATCCACTGACATTGTGGAGAACGACGTAGCCATTGAGCCACACCGTTGCATTGGTCGTCGAAAGGTGCCGTTGAACTGGTTTGAACAAAGTTCCAGTAGTGAGCTACTTCGACAAATCGATTTTTTATTTCTATTTCTTACTATATTATTGTTTTTTGCGAATTCACCTATTAAGAGCTTCTCTTTCTGGCCAAAGTTATGCCCGTTATGAGACGAGTAAGCTGTCTGCGAATAGGCCTAAACTCAGTACCGGCTCAGCTGTTATGACAAGGTATAATAACAAAAGAATTCTACGCCCCTCCGCAATGGTTACCGCCATCAAATCTCGGTCACTTCCTCGCAGCTGCTTCAACGCATTCTGCAGTCGTTGCATTCAAAGTCTACAAACTTCAACTCAAATCCCACCGTTCTTACCGCCCAAGCTTCTTTCCGCGCGCACACGCGAAGCTCATCGACAATTACTCTAGGCACCGACAGAGCCTGTGGCCAGCCTTATCCAAGCTTATGGTCATCTACATAGGAACTGCGGCTCACCATGCGAAGTTCCTTGGACATGTTTCGGATGGATGGATGGATGAAAAACATTATTAAGGTCCTTTAGGGCGTGCGCTAGCGCGCAGCGGGCCGCTCCCACGTCGGGCCTCTCTGTCATATATATATATATATATATATATATATATATATATATATATATATATATAGAGAGAGAGAGAGAGAGAGAGAGAGAGAGCTAACCCAAAGGTGGCGGACTAGGGGCTCGTATATATCAGGAATCAACGCGTCAATATTTCTCTGTCATTTCTTAGCGTAATTACTCAGGCGCAGAATCCCCAGGACGACTTTCTCGGCGTTATACATACGTGGAAGAGTGCGTGAAAGGCATGTCGTTTACGTGAACCGCGCAGTTTCGGTGTTCATATTTGCCGACGCGAAGGCTCAACCATGGAAGAAGCGAAGCTACATGAAACAGAGGACCCACTAAGATGCCCGTGCCTCCAAAACAAGTGCCGATGGTACAAAAGGAAATGTACTATTGTACAAGTTTCTAAAGCCAGTGAGAAAGCCGATCTGAGGGCTCGCAACCAGCACGAATGCGAGGGCGCCTTAAAATGGGGAACATGGCTGAGAGCGTTCGCATTGTTGGGCCCCGTTCAGAGTCTTTCAGTTCCTTTGATAACCAGGAAGGGCTGTTAAGGACCCATCTCTGCAAACGAAACTTTAAAAAAAAACAGGAAGAAAAAAAGAAAACCGAGTATGGTACGGTAGCTGCGTGCATGGGTTGTGCGTAGCACGAATGTTTCGAAGCGACGCTACAGTGGCATTTTTTGTACGTACGCACGCTCGCGCAGAAAAGGCATGCGGATCAATAACATCGGTACCTATACGGTTCCCCTCCTTCCATGTGCCTCCTGCCATTGGGAGAGTGAAGAAAACAAAGAATACACGACAGCGCCCCCTTGACGAGGGTGCGACTCCCGTCGTTACAATAGAAGCGAGCCCCCTAAATAAAGACGTCACAAAAAATATAATATTAATAAATAAAGAAAGCGAGACACAGTGAACGACAGCAGCGAAATAAACAAAGGGTCGCTTCAATTCTTTGCCCCTGTGTCGCCAAGACTTCGCAAACGTTACGTCTACGGAAGACATTGGTCCGCATTATTGAAGCGCCAGATGAAAAGAACAGCCAAACGATTGGCTCTCCACACACACACACACACACACACAGAGAGAGAGAGAGAGAGAGAGTGCATGCGTGTGAGATATATATATATATATATATATATATATATATATATTTCTAATAATAGAAAAAGGAAAGATGTGGTTAGCTTACGAGCAGCGACGTAGGATCCGTGCGTCTCGGACAAAGCAAAGAGAGGCCTAGCAAAGAAAAGACTTAAACCCACTGCAAGAAAGCCACGGAAATAAAAGGCTGTTTCCTTCTATTGAGAGGAGGAAAACGGACTGGAGCACCAGGTTCGCACCTGCGTGAGGTAATGCCCTCCGGAGTGCGGGTTCCTTTCCGCATTCTGCGTCATTCGGTCGCGTTCTTGATGTCGGAACGTCGCTTCCGAGATCGCTGCGATCCCGGAGGCCATGGCCGGGAAGTGTTATAACGTAGAAAGAATGCAGAATGAAGACTTTAGCAGCATGCTTCTTCCAAGTTGTTGACGTTCTTGTGCGCGTGTCAGGAGCCTCGCGAAGAGCATCAGTCTTGGCCAGTCAGTGTGACAGTGAAGAGGTTTTAACTCCAGAGCGAGAACACTGGAACGAGACACTGTCGCAAAGACAACGCCACACCACTCTGAAGAGTCAGCGAAATTCTTCGTATTTTATACAACTTCTCTTTAGAGGCGCTCGCACTCAACGTCACGAGTGATGTTGCAGCAATAGCACGTTATTTGGCAAGCTGGTTCCTTGCTGGTTTCTTGTTTATAAACGGGGAACCACACATGAAATAAGTAGAGGTGTGCGAATATTCGAAATTTCGAATACGATTTGAATAGTCTTTGCTATTCGGTTCGATAATTCACTGTTCGAAGTTGTCTACACGGGGAAAGACTGGCGCAAGGGAACATACTTCCAAATGATTTTGCTGCAGGAGACGCACGATGCTACGCATTTGTAACAGTTCTCGATTTACGCACGGAGAAGATCATCTACGCAGAATCGTTTCCAGCGGTTATATAAACGTGTCTCACCATATGAAGCCTAAGAGTTTGCTCGCTCGATTTAGGTGAAGTAGTTTCTTCTTTGGCCAGAGTCATAACGTTAAGATTCCTTTTAAACGACGTGCGGTGCTAGTATTATAACTTAGTTCCTTCGACGAGCACTGCGCTCTATTACGTGCGTCTGGTGACGTCATGCTCGTTTGGTTAATTGCGGCCATTGTCATGGTGCACCAGGTACGATCACTTTTACCTTATTTCTTAATTTCAAGCTTCTGAGTTGCCCTCACGTCCATTTGCTACCTGCGTTAAATGTGTCAAATTAACGTAAATAAGCATTTGGTGCCAGGCGGGTTCCCCGCGGGAACATATATTTCACTTTGTTTAGAAATGAGAAACACTCGGTGTTTGACTCGAAGGTCAAAGGTCGTTTATCTCGAATATTCGTATTCAATTTGATTAAAACATTTTGCTATTAGAACACCTTTAATAACAAAAAATTAAGGTGTTTTACGTGCCAGAACCACGATCTGACTAATAATTTCGGCCACCGGAATAATCTGGACCACCTGGGGTTCTTTAACGTGCGCCTAAATCAAAGTACACGGGTGTTATCGCATTTCGCGCCCATCGAAATGCGGCCGCCGTGGCCGGGGTTTGATCCCGTGACCTCGTGCTTACCAGCCCAACTCCACAGCTACTAAGAAACCACGGCAAGTACTCTAATTAATAAAAAAAATGAAATTCGCAAGCGATCGGGTAGACAAAGTACACAATGGGGAATGCAAAAAAAAAATATTGTTAGAAAGAGATCTGCAGTTCTTAACAATACTGCAGAATTCTTGTTTTAGAATTGAAATTTTAGAATCTTAGGACGAAGAAAAGAAACTAGAGGGGGGGGGTTGATATTCAGATTAAATTTTATTGTTTCATTAGTGGTATATATATATATATATATATATATATATATATATATATAGAGAGAGAGAGAGAGAGAGAGAGAGAGGAGATGTTATACAAAAAGAGGTCCCCCAGTTAGAAACTACAGCGGGACGTCTCATGTTCCTAGTTGCATAAGAATACATTAATAAAAAGACGCCAATTGCGGTTATAAATACAAAAAAAAACGTTTACAGAAGTTATACAATGTTGACGCAGTAAAACCTAACGCAACGCATCTGAACACAAACACTATGTAATATATAACCGCAGGATACAGGCAAAGAAAAATAAGAGAGGGTCTTTCAAATAATTAAGGAAACAAATAACACAGTAATCATTTTTGTTTTGTCGAGGTAACCATAGATGGCTTGGTAAACGTTCCTATTTCTGCGGTGCATGGAAATAGAGCACAGCAGGGCTGATGTAAGCCCAGCTCGCGGTTACAACGGCGAAACCTCCAGAAGTCGTTTTTTTTTATTAATCTTTTATGGGAAAGGCACTGGCAGAATAGAAAAAAAAGTATAATCAATAGATTCCGTTTCACTTTATGTAGAGCATAGAGGAGATAGTGCCAAACTTGCAAATGCAAATTAGCGATGGGGACACTACAGTGGAACTTCATTAACCAGACTTCGAATTGTCGGTGATGGACACCACTCATAAGAACAGCGATAAAATTTATATATATATATATATATATATATATATATATATATATATATATATATATATATATATATATAATGACTTTTTATTTATTTTTTGCTCTTGCAAGGCTGGCTACATAGTATATACTCCTATGGACGTTCCTTTATTTCAATTATGGTTGGTTTTGTCTGTATATATTTTATTTTTTTCAACTGCCACAATATCTTGGCCTATTCTTCACATTGAGTTTGTGGCATTTTCTAGTATTATTATAATCATCATAATGATCACCATCAGTTACGCAAGCTAATTGCATGCCGCCAATGTTTCGCACTTGAGGCGGAAATGTGGTTTTAGCTTTATTATTATTATTATTATTATTATTATTATTATTATTATTATTATTATTATTATTATTATTATTATTATTATTATTATTATTATTATTATTATTTCTTTTTAGTGGAGCTTTTCTTGCCTATACCTCCCCAAGGTTTGGCGTGATCGGTCGGTGTTCGGTTTCTCGCGTCTAAACTGGGTCAACCCCTGAGATCCCTTCCATTGAATAAATCATTATATAGGTGCTGTTGGGTTTCAATTGACTTTCTGTGGCCTTCAATGGGATGTACACTGAAATCCCAGTTGAAAATCACGCCTTATTTTTGCAAGGATGAGTCTATCCTGATGCCAATGCACCATATATGTGTCCTCGCAAGGGTTTTAACGTACTTTGTAATGCGAGCCGATCCCTGTAGCCAGTTCAATTCCGATGATGCTGATAATTGAAAAATATTTCTGGAGCTTTACGTGCCAAAATCATGATCTAATTATGACGCACGCCACGTAGTAGGAGACTCTAGCTAATCCCGCACAGCTGTGCCGCAGGTAAACAACTTTAAATTAGAAATAAAATACAATTGCGCCTCTTTGCGTAGCGTTTAACTGAAAGTTTCGTTTAACGTAGATTCCAACAAGCACGTTTGAATTACTGTTTTTATTTTTTCTGATCGACGCAGCCGAGCATAACCAGGTGTTTCAGCGAACACTTTCAAAAATCTATAAAGGTTGCCTGTGGCAGATATATAGTACAATTCTAGTTCGTGAGCTGGGCTGCTCGAAGAGGCGGACATTACTTGCACAAGAAACTGAAGTGCATGATCAACTAATTAACAAAAAATCACCAATTAAGTTTCTAACTAATTACCTTATGGCCCATATTGCAATTTACAAATTCTAGCCGTGAAGTTCGCAACGCCTATGCATTGGCGTTCCAGTTACTTTTGTGCGTCAATGCATAAGACGGCACTTTGTTAAGAAAGTAACTGGAACGGCTACGCATTTTTCCGCAAAGTTCAGGAATTAATATCTTAAGCTGGTGTCATCCTGAGAATTCGTTTCCAAGTGAACCGCCCTGTGAGCTCGATGGGTAGAAAAGTTGCATGTTGCATCGTCGGCCATACGGTAATTAGTTAAAAACTTAATTAGTGATGTTTTGTTAATTAGTCGATTGTACATTTCAATTCCTTGTGCAAGTAATGTCCGCCTCTTCGAGTAGACTAGTTCTTGAACTGGAATTGTGCTATCTGCAACACGCAACCTCTAAAAAATGTTGAAAGCGTTAGCTGAAACACCCTGTATTTCTTCATGCTATATATTTTTCGACACTGTTATAGAATGAACTATCCGGCACATTAGCTTTGCGGAAGCCTGCACGGCGGAGGAATGTTGATGAAAGGGGGAAAATTATCATCCATCCGACTGCAGCACGAAGCTATAGACGGGTGGACGATGACGATTTCTCGCTTTCCGTTTGAATCATCTGAAGCAGCGCTGGGCCCACGCGGTGTAGAATTTTTCGCGTTGAGACAAGTTTGGTCATTCAGCGTCGGCAATAATTTGTGCTGTATAGTACAGAGCTAGTAGAAATGACACGTGTTGCATCGATACCGCGCATACGTTACTCGCGCCGACAGATTGTTACCGGTGCTTCTGCATTGAAGTGTTCATTCTGCGCATGTGCAAGGCTGTTTCATTTGTATATGTACTCACGGAATGCGTTGTCGAGTGTGTAGTGTTGCTTCGATGCTGCCAGCATGGATAGCTCAGAAAGTAAAGCCGTTCCAGAAGAACTTCTCGTCTCGGTGTTCATTACAATAATATATAATTCCTTGCTCATTTTCTGCTCGAGCAATAAAACGTGCGGTATTTAATTACATGTTGTTAAGCAGTACAGTTTGTCGCCGCGCACATTGTAAGCTCAATGATCTACACTCACGCGCGCCGGTGGGTGTGCCGCTCGACAACGGCCAGATCAGAACATTTTAAGAAATGCATGTTTACGGACTTCCATGAACACCACATCTGCAATGCCTTTCAGAATTTTACGAATTTTAATCTGCCTCATATATTTTTCCTGGTTATATTAGTTATTATAAAAAGCCTATGAATATAGACTATGGCGAAAGCCTTAGACGGCTCTTGGGTAATTAGAGGGCGCATGGACAATTGCAAAAAAAAAAAAAAAGAGAGAGAGAGAGAGAAAAAAAAAACCTGGCCGGAGTGCAACCCGCGTCATAGTTATTCAAACAATTTTGGTTTGTATATACTGGGTGTTCAAAATTAAGCTGTGCTTTACGACACATGTTGCAATTTACGAATTATATAGCCGGTGAGTTTGCAAGACGCATCCACTTGAAATGAATTTCCAGGATGACATCAGTTTCGACATATATTAATTCCCAAAGTGTGGGACGAAATACATGGGCGTTCCAGTTAATTTTGTGCTTCAATGTATAAAACAGCATTTTGGTTTTTAATAAAAGTAAGTGGAACAACATTGCATTTTTACTGCGAGTTTGATGGCGCATATCTCCACACTGGTGTCATTCTGGAAATTCATTCCAAGCGGATACGCCTGACAAGCTCACCGGCTATACTGTTCGCAAACTGCAATATGTGTCGTAGTGTAATTAACTAAGAAGTTGTTTAGTGAATTTTTGTTAATTAGTTGAATATCTGTTTCAATTTCTCGTGCTACTAATGTCCGCCTCGTCGAATAACCCAGCTCAATGATGAGAATTATGCTACCTGCCACAGGCGATTTCTAAAAATTGCGTAAAACTTAAAAATGAACACCCTGTATATTCGGATATATATTCGTCATCCGCGGTGGGGTCGTTAGATGACGCAACGCGTTCAGAGGCAAACGCGAGAGAGGAGCCCGGATGTATACACGCCTCGTACACAGGGTTGCTAACCGTCCCGAATTTAGCGGGACACACCCGACTTTTGAGTAAACGTCCCGCGTCCCGACTTGATTCAGTCGGGACGGCGAAATGTCCCGAATGTTGCATTTTTCCCCCCGCTATCTAGCAATAAATAGTCCAGATTTCTTATTCTGTAATGCACCTAACAACTCATTTTCACATTCTTCTTTGTTTTTTGTTTTGTTTTGTTTTTTTCGCGTGTCTGTTCAGTTGCATTTCCATAAACATAAACGCGGTTTTGAGTTTTCTCGTGGTTATAGTTATGTTGCAGGCCCTAATCGTTCACAGCATACCTCTATCCATAGTGGTAGTCGTGTTAGGCAATTGTGCTACACCACTCTTGTAAATCGCGAAAGGTTACGACTAAAAGAAAAGAAAAAAAGAATTGTTCAACTTTTTTGCAAGTACAGACTGGCCGGTTACTGGCACAGACAGTGTCAGTCACCACCAGCACGGATGCTTAATAATAATAATAATAATAATAATAATAATAATAATAATAATAATAATAATAATAATAATAATAATAATAATAATAATAATAATAATAATAATAATAATAATAACGGTAATTTTTTTTCGCGTGCCAGTGAGCCTTCTAACGACACATTTCATTATTAAACAAGAACCGTGGCATTCCAGCACGCCGCTTTAGTTCGTGCCGGCCCCGATGCAATCGATTTCCTGAGGCATACGGAGACAGCTATAATGCAGCTCTATGTCAGTTTTGCCTAGTATAAAGAGGGACAAGAATATTTTTAAGTTAATGTATGCGGCATGCCTGCGTGTGTTCCGATAGTGAAGGGCCAATACTTAATGTAGTCAACCTCAAACAAAATTTGTAGTAGGTCTGTTGTAGGTTGACGGGGAGACCAGAGCCCGACATCCGTGCCAGCTTTCTCTAAAGCGAGATTTTTACGTGCTGGCGGGATCTCTTCAATATCATTAAACCTTTCTTGTCTCTCCAGATCAAAATAACAGTAACAGCTGGGAAGAATGACTTCCTGGGTTTTTCACGTGCCGTACGCTGGCGCTGCGCACACAGATTTGAAGGAAAGGGTCAGGACACCTGGGCATCCCTCCCGGATCTGCGCATGCGCGTACCCTCGCTCCCAGCTGTAGCCTCGCCGCCATTGCCACAGGGCAAGTGTGCGAAGTGAGTGCATGATCCCTTGCATGATCCGCGTCAATTATCTGAGTTTAAGGGACTGGACAAAATTTTTGCACGTGTTCTGGGTGATAATCTTGGTTAAGCAGACACTTCAGCAGTTTGTGGGAAAGACCGCAAGCCGTTTTGTCGACGAAAATGACTCTGGGAATTCAACCTCGGGAGCGATGCGCTCTGCGTTCGTGGCGTGCCTCACGCCGGACACTTGCTGTTCTGTCGATTACACAAACCGGCGTGGAATGTTTGATGTGTTGCACTGCATGGTGTGGCGCGCACGGTCAAGTTACAAGAAATGCGCTACATTACAAGTCAGGCAAGCCTGCGTTCTTGTAACGAACAGCACGACAGCAATGCTGTAAACATTCGAGTCGCACTTGCCGACCTACGACTGATTCGAAATGTCTCGGTGCTGGTTTAGTCTACTGGCATGTATATAGGGTTTTCGCCATTGGCTGACTAATGCGTTACAGCATGCATCACTAAAATAGCTGTACGGTTACGTGGGGCCAAACAAAAAAAGAAAAAGGAATGTCGCTACACAGGCCATGGAAATGCATCGCTCGATGCCAAAGTGAAGCTCTCGCGATGTCGCATTATACAAAATTCTGAGCCTTTCTTTCTTTATTATTTTTTTTTTGCAGGCACATGAAGCTTTACACACCCGACAAAACAAAGTGCGGCGTGCACTCCCTTTCTGCCCGCACGTACCATGCCATACGCTACATCTCGAGAGAAAACAACACTTACCATGCAAAACTTTTGCAGGGTGTTTGTTCATCATGAAGAGCTGCTTGCAGCGCCCACTCTCCACTGAGGGCAAGCACGTGCATGCGCATGGTAACCGCCTCATTCGCGTCGAGCCACTCCAAACGACGGGCGAGTTTATAACGAAAAAAAAAAAATTCCTGCCGGGACGCATTTCACGGTCACACATGTCTTCCCCAATTGGATCAAAGTATACTGGCCAAGCTGTTCAAGAAGAAATTCTGGCGCATCTCCAAAACCTTTGTTCCATGCTT